>NC_056750.1:293295191-293895191 GCF_019279795.1 Protopterus annectens | reverse complement strand
TATATCCAGTTCAAAACTTTTACTGCAGTGCAACAAAACACAAGCCCTTTCACCAAACAGGCATCATCAGGTGTATTACAAAAGCACTAACAAACACACCCCTATTTATACATCAAATGTCACATGATACAAATTCAAATTTAAAACCACAAATTTAAAGACACAACACCTATAAAAGACATATAAATTTAATTTAAAAACATACATAAATGAACATAAATAATGCATACTAAAACTATACTTCAATACTAATAATTACTTTCTTATGGGTCTCTTCTTTAATTTAGGTACTAATGGAACTGACTCATTAAGCCCATGTCCTACATCATCCCTAAACCTCACTATCCATGAGGATTCCAAATCCTCGGTCTTAGCACATATATCACCCTGCCTCACATTCTCATAAACCCTAGCAATTACTAAGAATTTAAAACCATGACTAGAGTCAGCACTCAAAACATGCTTCGCCAATGCACTAACCACATTACCTTTATTCATATGGTAGATATGTTCTCTTATGCATTCTCTGAAGGGACAGTCAGTCTTACTCATGTAAAACTTTTTGCATACAACGCAGTGAGCTAAATAAACAATATGTGAGGTATCACATGTAGCTGCTATTGTAAAATTATAACATCTACTTTGGTCGGGATGTTCAAATTTGCAACTGCTGTCAATATATAAACACCAGTTGCAATGACCACATGGTTTAGTTCCAACTAAATGAGAATTCCTACTTGCATCCTTAGGGTAACACAACCTACTTCTCAGTGACCTACTGTTCTTATATAAAAAACACGGCACTTCAGGTATGTGCCTAGAGAGATCATTATCAGTTCTAAGGACACCCCAGTGTTTTTAATGATATCCTTGTAACAATCTACATCACTAGTATAAGTAACTTTAAACCTCAAACCAGTGTTATACTTACTTTCCCGCCTCCTAACAAACTCACTATTACCTGTAGAAAAATATGGTCTAGCTTCATTCATCCTTTTATCAAAAACCTTAACTGTGTTGTTTTGGATAAGATATTCCTCATAACCTCTCTCCTTCAAACTCATCTTCACGTTATCAACTTCACCAATAAAATCACTATCCCTAGCATTTAATCTTGAAGCTCTATAAAAATGGTTAGAAGCCACACTTCTAAAAACATAAGGAGGATGAAGACTATCCATATGTAATAAATGATTCACATGACAGTCTTTCCTGTGCAACTTAGTGTAAATAACACCAGTTTCATCCTTAATAACAGAAACATCCAAGAAATCCACCGCTGATTCTGAGGAGTGAGATATAAACTTCAAATAACAGGTACTACTATTCACATATTCCATAAAGGAAGCAAACATATCAAGGTCTCCCTTCCACAAAATAAATAGGTTGTCCACAAATCTACGAAAAAGCAAAACATGTTCACTGAATGGCCCATTAAATATAAGGTCATACTCCCAAACGACCATAACAGCATTGGTCTAGCTATTGGCATAAGAAGTGCCCATAGCCACGCCATTGCATTGCTTATATATTTGCTCACCAAAAGCAAAGATATTGTGCTCAAGCACAATCTCCAACAGTTTCACCAACAATTGAACCTTATTAGGGGTGTAATCTGTAAACCGCTGCAAAAATTGAGTCACCTTATTAAGGCCATCTAAATTGGGTATAACAGTAAATAAAGACACCACATCCATAGTAACAAAAAACCACATCATCATTCAAACTATTAAAGACATATTCATACAAGTCTCTAAGAAAATGTTCGGTGTCCCTTAATACATGTGTTAATTTATTAATACCGGGTCTCAAATGTTTTTCTAAATGTATAGAGATAGTCTCAGTGCACCAATTTCTACCAGAAACAATAGGTCTAAGTAGTGGATCAGACCCATCTTTGTGTACCTTCGGGAGACCTTGTATAACAGTAACAGTAGGTTTATTTATATAAAAATATTCCAAAAGATGACTATCAAAAAGATTCGTATCAAACATACATTTAAGTAAAATCTGCACATCATGTATAATTGTGTTGACTTGAATGCAAGTTAATTTCTCATAGAATAACTCATCATTTAGCAGTGTCTGCATTTTAAACATGTACCAGGTCCTATCTAATACCACTATTGTTCCGCCTTTATCTGCGGGCCTGATAACGATATCAGTATTATTCTCCAACCCCTTCAGCGCATTGAACTCATCTTTAGAAAGATTTTGCTTCCTCTTGTAACAAGCATGCTTATTAGTATTAGCCTCATTCAAATCATACACATCTTGTATGACTAACTTTTCAAATGCAGAAATAAGAGGATTAGTTTTAGGTAAGAACAAACTGGGCTTAGAAAAAAATATTACCTTCTTCATTAGTAACACTTTCAGAATTATTAAACATTACTTTCAACCCCAAATTCCTAGTAAATAATTTAACATCAAAAATAACATCCGTAAAATTAGAACAAGTAGAGGGTATAAATGATAACCCTTTACCTAAAACTCTCAGTTCATAAGGCGTCAAAGTTATACTAGATAAGTTCAGCACTAGTCCTTCTCAGTGTTCAGAAACGCATTTTTTATTGTATTCTGTGTACTCACAGTTCCTTCCATCTTTCGTTTGTTGCAGCTCTGACTTCACCCTCGTTGGTGTTCCGTCAGCCGTTGAAAAGTTTGCTCCTTCACCGGTAGTGGAAAATTGAGGTCGTATTGCTTGTTGAGACAGAAAAAACGACCATCAGTATCATTACTGCTGCCAGAGGTAGATTTCTCTACTACCCCTGACCTATGCACTTGTGCATTCGTGGTTACAATCTTCTTTCTAGCTCCCAACTCCTTCACCAAAGCAACTTCACCTGTTAATCGGGAAACACTTTGTATCTCTTCTGAGCGTTGATTCGTACCAACACATGGATCTGATGAAAGAACAGCAACGCCTCCTGGTGGACCATCATTGGTACTGCGTTGTGGCCAAGATCTCCCACTCTCTTTTTCAAAACTCTCTCGAGGCCATACGAAGACATTCCACAGTTGAAAATCATTACGATCTCGACAGATCTTACTAATTTTAGCTTTTTGTAGTTTAGACTCCTATATTAAAAGGGAATCAAACATCTCTTTCATATACCGCTCCAAAACAGACTCAGAAAAAGTTTTTACAAGCTCAAAATATTTATCATTGACCACCTTGGTTAAATCAGTGATTTCCCCTTCTGTCGATTGTATTAATAGTTTCAAATAGCTGAAACTCGCCTGAATGTTAACTTTTTGCCATTCCTTCAAGAGCAGACTATCTCCATTAACATTAGATGGCATTTTCAAGACTCAAAGGCCTCTAGGTATAATCTGCTCAGTTAAACACACCTCCAGGTGATATTTTTGATACTGACATCTCTTTAAAGTACAGTTGTGTACCTACCATAAATGTAGATGTTCGAGTGTATTCACTGTTGCAGTCATTACACTTGGGTTATCCTGCTGGCAGGCTACCCACAGTCGGCCTGAATTCCAAAGTCCTGGTCCGGCGTCGGTTGCTGTCGCCTCTTCCCTGACGTCAGTGCGCCAGGGGTATAAAAGATGCAGCCGACACCATTTTCTTCAGTTTTTCTTGCCCCAGATGTCAGGTGCACCCAAAAGGGTAGGCTAAATAAATTTGCAAATAAAAAATCATGCACTAACATAAACATTACCTTCTTCTACAAGCAAATACACCACATAGGTTGTATAGAAGAGAGAAGTATAGATAAGTTCCAGCAATGATAGGGGGGATGGAGGGAGGGCAACCTGGACTGCAACAGTGAATACACTCGAACATCTTCATTTATGGTAGGTACACAACTGTACTATGTTCATCGTGTTTCACTGTTGCAGTCATTACACTTGGGTTGAATCCCAAAGCTGAGGTTGGGCGGCTGGGTCTAAGTAAGATTAGGAGTGGCTATGAGGCCCTGCAAAACTGCAGTGGCAAAGCCTGCTCTGGATTTAGAGTAAAGAGGTAAGTGATAGTGCTTGGTAAAAAGGTGCACTGAACTCCAAATTGCAGCCTCCAAAATTTCCTTGGTTGGTACACCTCTGAGAAAGGCTGCTGATGTGGCTGCTGCCCTGGTAGAATGTGGCCTAATATTCTTAGGCAATGATTTGCCATGCTGTGCATAGCAGAAACGAATGCAGTGTCCTATCCATTTTGAAATAGTCTGCTTTAAAATAGCCTTTCCTTGTGATCCTGCAGCATATGCCACAAAAAGTTGCTCAGTTTTTCTGAAAGCTTTTGTTTTGTCCAAGTAGAAGTGTAGCTGTCTGTGTATGTCCAAAGAGTGCAGAAGTCTCTCCCCTTTATTCTGGGGATTTGGATAAAAGGTTGGCAAATGAATGGTTTGGTTAAGAGCCATGCTGGATACTACCTTTGGCATAAATGTTGAGTTTGTCCTGAGAGAAACCCTGTCTGGATGAAAAATGATAAAAGGTTCCACTGCCATTAATGCCTGTAACTCTGAAACTCTTCTTGCTGAAGTTATTGCTAGGAGCAGAGCAGTTTTCCATGATAATAATTTTATCTCAGCTGTGTTGGCTGGCTCAAAAGGAGGCAGTGTGAGGTTTTCCAAGACCAAGTTGAGGTCCCATGTTGGTATAGGTGCTCTCCTTGGGCGTCTTATGTTTTTCGCCCCTCTGAGGTACTGTCTTAGTAGTGGATGAGAGAAAATAGGAGGTTCAGTACTGTAATGAGCTGAAATGGCAGAGGCATGGATCTTTATTGATGAGAAGGATAGGCCTTTGTCCAGCATCTCAGTTAGGTATTGCAAAATCTGAGGAATATTAGGAACAAGCGGTTCAAGTCCTTGTGCCTGGTTTCAAGCACAGAATCTCTTCCATTTTTCTGCATAAGATTTCCTGGTGCTGGGCCTCCTGGCTTCCAAAATGACATCCATAACTGCTTTAGACAGAGATGTGTTCTGAGTGGCTATATTATTCGCCATGCAGCTAGATTTAAGGTTCCGAGTTGGCTGTGCAGGATCTGATTGTTTTGTTGGGTCAGCAGATGAGGAATTTGAGGTAAAGTCCAGGCTGGCCCTTGAGACAAGGTCTTTAGGATTGGGCACCAGTGCTGGCGTGGCCAGTCTGGGGCAATTAGAATCATTTTTGGTTTCTCTTGTCTGACTTTTAAGAGTACCTTGGGGAGTAAAGCTAGCGGTGGATAGGCATAAACTGTTAGGCTTTTCCAGCTGAATGATAGAGCATCCACCTTCCATGCTTGTGAGTGATAAGTCCTTGTGCAGAATTTCTGGAGTTGGCGGTTGTAATGGGAGGCAAATAGATCTATGTCTGGACATCCCCATTTCTTTATCATGCTGAAGACTTGTGGATCTACTTTCCACTCATGAGGGTCCATGAGGTTTCTGCTTAGTTCGTCTGCCAGAATATTTTTCTTTCCTGGCAGGAATTGTGCCTGCAGATGTACTTGATAGGCCAGTGCTGTGTTCCACAAAGTCATGGCTTGCCTGCAGAGGGGGTAGGAATGTGTGCTCCCTTGCTTGTTTATGTACCACATGACTGTAGTATTGTCTGTCTTTAGTAATATTTGTCCTGGATGTAGTAGATCCTTGAAGGCTGTCGGGACATTCTGTACAGCTAGCATCTCTTTTTGATTGATATGAAGATGCATTTGGTCTGTGGGCCACGCGCCCTGTATACATTTTCTCACCATGTGTGCTCCCCAGGCATAATCCGATGCATCTGTTGTTAGTGTCTGCCTGGCTGTGGATAAAGTGAAAGGCTGTCCCTTGTTGTGGTGATAGGCCAGTGCCCACCATAGAAACTCCTGTTGCAGGCAGGGAATGAGAGTAATTATTGTTTCCAGGCTGTGGCAATGTTGAGTCAAAACACTTTTTAGATACCATTGTAGCTTCCTCATAAGCAGTCTTGCATATGGAATTAGCAGGATGCAGGATACCATGAAGCCCAAAGCCTGCAGACTTTTTCTTGTAGGTAGCTGGGTCTTTGTTGCCATCATTTGAAAGTAATGAGTCAGTTGCCTTTGTTTGTCTGACGTGAGATAAGCCATCTGGGCAGTTGTATTTAAGCTTGCACCCAGGAATATTATCTCTTGAGAGGGCACTAGTTTTGATTTCTTTTCGTTTACTGTGTACCCTAGGCAAGTTAGTAATCTTTTTACAAACACCAAATGCTTTAGTAGAATGTCCTTGCTGTCTGCTTGAATAAGGCAGTCGTCCAATTAAGGATATATTTGAATTCCTTTTTGTCTGCAGAATGCAATTACTGGTGCCAGGCATTTTGTGAAGATCCTGGGCACAGTAGATAAGCCAAAGGGCAGTGCAGAGAATTGGTAATGCATTGAGCCAGCTACGAATCTGAGGTATCTTCTGCAAGATTGTCTGATTGGGACATGCAGGTATGCCTCTTTGAGGTCCAAAGTAACTAGCCAAGCCTTTTTGCCCAGCATGGGTAGAAGTTGCTGCAGTGTCAACATTTTGAATTTTGAAACGTCCAGGAAAGTATTTAGAGTAGACAGGTCCAGTACTGGTCTCCAAGCTTTGTCCTTTCTGGGTACCAAGAAAAGTCTTGAGTAAAATCCTTGTCTCTGCTCTTGCTGTGGTACTTTTTGAATAGCCCTCATGTCCATGAGGGCAGAAATTTGTTTTTGTGCCTCTGCCCATTGATTGTGTGGCAGGTCTGGCATACCTTTTGGCCTTGGTAGGGTGTGAAAGTGGAACCTGTAACTCTGGGAAACAATATTCAGTACCCATTTGTCTTGGGTAATTTTGTGCCAATTTTGTGAGAAAAGTGCAAGTTTTCCCCCTAAGGGTGCCTCCAAAAGGTAAGTGCTTGGCATTGGTAGAGGAAAGTCATTGGGACTGTGTCCTATAGGGATGTGATTTGTCTTCTCCGGCTTTGGGGGCAGAAGCACCCCATTGCTTAGGTCTGTATGTGCCTTGTGATTGAGATCTGCCTCTTGGGCATCTGTATCTGCCTCACTGTGGCCTGTCTGACACTGGAAAGGACCAATTTTTTGAAGGCCAGTTTCTGCTAAATCTGGGTGGCTGAACCTGTAAGAAATCCTTTACTGTCTGCATTGATTTTGCTTTATCCTCCATTTTCTTTAACACCTCTTCTGTCTTAACACCAAACAAAGTATCATGCTGTAATGGAGCATCCAACAATTTTGCTTTAACATGATCAGGTAAACTTTGTTCCTTTAACCAAGCATGCCTTCGAATGACAGAACCTGTAACTGCAGCTCTGCAAGAAGCCTCTAATGAATCAAAACCACATTGCAAAGTATGCTTTCCCACTTGTTCAGCTGCATGCAATATATCCTGCATTTCCTTATTTTCAGGACATTCTGAGCTTGTAAGCATTTTCTGTTTGAGCAAAGACATTAGATATTGTTGGTATTTAAGCATGTGAAACTGACAGTTTAAAGCCCTTACAGCTGAAGTAGCAGCGGTGTAAACTTTTTCCCCCATCTGTCCAGTGCTCTAGAATCCCTATCAGAGGGAACAGGATTTTTTGCAGTGGAAGCCTTGACCCCTTTGGGACCCTGAGAAATTGTTTCTGGGTCAGCAGCAGGGTTTTTATAAAGAAATTTATGTGAATCTGGGACCCTGTAGTACCTATCTGGCTTAACTGGTGCAGGGGGTAAAGAATCAGGAGACAAATGGATTCAGAAAAAACATCATCAACAATATCTAGTACAGGGGGAATAGCAAGGGGCCTGTGCTGAGGCAGTAAAAGAAAATCTCTGAGCCTTTTCTTGGATTCAGAATAATCCTGGCTCTCCCAATGGAAATGCTCCCTCATGGTGTGCAGGGTTTCCCCAAAAGAGTAATCCTCAGGAGGAGAGGCTGAAGGGATAGATTCTTCAGCATCAGAATCCTCATAGGGAGGAAGAGAATATCCCTGTTCTGAAGAGGAATCAGAGGAAATAGAAACCTGGTCAGAGGAATCATGTCAGTATCTTGCCTAGGCCTTTTGCAGGAGGGGGCTGGGAACCCCTGATCAGAGTAATTAGGTCCTCGGCATCTGTTTCTTTGGCATGGATGACTGTCGAGGTGCAAGCTGTACTTGTTTCTTTGTCTTTATAGGTGTTTTAGACTTTGTCTTGGCCGCTGAAGTAGTCTTGATAGTAAGCTGTGTAGGTCTGAAAACACCCTCAGAAGCCGATGCCTGCTCAGCGGCTCCGGACCCATCTGAGGGAATAGTCTCCGTAGGCCCAATACCTTGAGTTTCCAGAGGCCTAGTTGTCTCCACATGGGAGTTGGAGGTGCCCTGTGGCTCTGAGGTAGCGGGTGTCAGGGGCTGCGAAAGCGCCTCACTGAGAACCGGTGAACCGGCGACTGGCCTAGAAGAGGCTTCGTCATCGGTTTTGGACCTCGGATGCCTGTCCTTTTCTTTGTCCTTGTGCTTTTTATGAATTCTGGTCGTCGGTTGTTCCGACAGCATTATATAATTAAACCTTCAGCCAAAGTAATGTAAAGCAAAATCGAACCGATGCTTAATAGTGCATTGGTTGAATCAAGCACAAAACCGACAACTAGCAACGTCGTGGTTGGGACCTAGGCAAGGAATACAGTAAGAATGAAAATCCTTATGAGGTATTTGCTTCCCACAAGAAATACAATTGTTAACTTTTACTGACATTGGTTTGGAGCAAGAAAAAGTTTCCCCAACGGGGTACTTAGCTTTATTGAAGACTTCGGTTCTGAAATTCAATTTCGAAAATCTCAGGAGTCGGCTGACCAGCATTTGCAAACTGCTTTTGCTTTGGGCACCGCGCGGCAAGAAAGACTGAAGAAAATGGCTTCAGCTGCATCCTTTATACCCCTGGCGCACTGACATCAGGGAAGAGGCGACAGCAACCGACGCCGGACCAGGACTTTGGAATTCAGGCCGACTGCGGGTAGCCTGCCAGCAGGATAACCCAAGTGTAATGACTGCGACAGTAGAACACGATGAACATCTTGTATAAATCTTTTTTCACAGCAAAAAGCCCAGTCTTGAGGGCAATTATGTCCACAGTGGTGGCTAAGTTGTCAGAATCCTCAGAAGGCTGCAACATACAACCAACTAATGGATTAACAGTCTTAGTTACATTTGTTAAAAAATTTGCCATCCTTCTTCTAACAGGGTTAACATTAACACAGTCAGTGTCAATCTCAGTTATTTCATCAGCCATAACTGTGAGCATTGTGGTAGTATAAATCAACACAACTAATAAAACTACAAAAACTACTACCACTATGAAAGGCTCACTTACTGTGTCCAAAGTAAAAATTCCAGCAACAAACGAATAGGAAGACACAGAGACAGCTGATATATCCATTTCAAAACTTTTACTGCAGTGCAACAAACACAAGAGCTTTCACCAAACAGGCATCATCAGGTGTATTACAAAAGCACTAACAAACACACCCCTATTTATACATCAAATGTCACATGATACAAATTCAAATTTAAAACCACAAATTTAAAGACACAACACCTATAAAAGACATATAAATTTATATAATAATTATAATTATAATAATATTTTAATTTACATTTTTTTGCAGGTGTGAAAAGTTGAAAAGCATTGCCAACTATAAGAGTAAATATTTCTCTAAGTAGATAAAACGTTTTAAAGCGATTTTTACTTAAAGCACTGCTAGTGATAACAGTGTGTATGTAAAGTCACTACATAACACTTTCAGTTAGTTTAGCCATTTTGGAAATAATCCCATATTTACAAACCTTATATGCTGTATATTTTTCCGTGGTGGTGCAGCAGTAGCGTTGTTGCCTCACAGCAAGAGGTTCTCCCATTCGATTCTCGGCTTGGGTTGGGAGTGCCTTCTGTGTGGAGTCTGCATGTCCTTCCCACGGTCGAGTGGGCGTTCGAAAGACATGCGTTGAATGGGTGTGCCTTCATTGAAGTTTGGGCATCAGGCTGGCAACTCAACACCATAAAAAACAACTGCTAATCATTAGCGGACCGGAGTTCCACTGTGGCAACCCCTAACCGGGAAATGCCGAAAGACAAACAACAACCACCTATGTTCTAAAGCCCAAGTGAATAAGTTCCTGTCTAAATGAATGGTAGGAAACAAACATGAGCATCCCACCAATAAAAGAAAGTGGTAAAGTAATAAATCATTGTCCCATGTGTCTCATGGCCAGCCCATCAGTTTATCCAAAGCATCTGGTGTCAATAATAGTTTAAAAAGTAAAAGTAACTGCTTGGAAAGTTGTAAAGAAGTTTACACTCAAGACCAGAACTTTCCTTTGGTGATATCCAGAGGCTTAGTACCCACTTATACCTGCAAAACAAAGGAACACTTACTCTAGCTGAGAGTTAATATTCCCCATTGAAAAACACTGCTGTTTCATGACTGCTTCACTGCAAGTGCAAGATGGGTAACATTAACAAAAAGTCTTAGTAAAAATCTGGGAAGTGGAAGTTCATGAGTTATGCATGAAATGAGTTTGTATCTGCTCCTCAATCATTCTTAAGGGATTCCGCTGCAAACTCCTATCTGAATGTTAATATTCCGAAAAGCTTGGCTGTGAGTAGATTTCAGGAGGATTCTGTAAACAAATTGAAAATGTTTACTACATGTGCCTGAAGATTTAAAATGACACACTGAGTACAATGAACTGTATTGATACATGCCACCTTCAGGTCCACAGACACAGGGTGGGGGGGTACACAGAACTGCCACTGCTTTGTGCATGAGGAAGTCTCTCACACTTATTAAATGAAAGATTTTCTTTATTCCATGTCTCTTTTGACTTTTTTAAAGAAATATCGCATCTGATGCACTGTTTTCTTTTTGGCTGAAAATCCTAGAACAGAATCTTACCTGAACCCTATGACTATGTGCTCCCACTAGGGAGCAGCACAGCCATCAAACTGAAACTCTTTCCATCCTCAGTTACCATTACAACAGAGTAGATGTCAGACAACAAGACAACATACCATTATCAGGGACAGGTCTCATCATAAATGTACTCCACTGTTCTTCACTACCATAGATCTTGGTCAAAACAATGCCACAGCAATCAGATTCAGAAGAAACAGTTTCTTTACACACCAGATGGATATTTCACATTTGCCACACAAATCATTTTCAGTATATACATAAATATTTCTGATTATATATACATGAACACCATGAAACTTTTAGTTATGTACTCACCATAACTTCAGATGTTTGGGATCCATCTCGCCTACATTCTGAATGATGGGGCTGAGCTTACTATATCCCAGGATGCACCACCACCAGTCCCCAGATCTAGTTTGTCTGCATACCCTGCTTATATAACATCGTCAGATGAGACAAGATAAAACAGTGGAGCTCAAAACCGTTCAATCTCTTCTGATCTGCAAGGCAGGGGAAGGAGGGTGTATCAGGAATGTAGGCGAGATGGATCCCAAACATCTGAAGTTATGGTGAGTACGTAACTAAAAGATGTTATGTGATCCTATCTAGCCTACATTCTGAATGATGGGACAGCGTCCTAGCACCTGAATCCTGGGTGGCTCACTGGAAAACACTCCTGAGTACCGTGGAACCAAATGAAGCTCGTCCTTTAGATGCCATATCCAATTTGTAGTGGGAAATGAAGTGGTTGGACCAAGTAGCAGCACAAATCTTGGAATGAAAAGCTATAGAAGTAGCCATAGCTCTGGTAGAATGAGCTTTGATAGATGATGCAAGTTGCTTATTGAAGAAGAATAGGCCTGAGTTATGCAATCTCTGATCCATTTTGAGACTGTAGCTTTTGTGATGGTTTGGCCCAATTTATTATCTGAGAAGGACACAAACAACTGGTCTGACTACAGAAGTTGTTGAGTCCTGTCTAAAATTGCCTGTGAACATCCAATTTATGGAGAGTGTATTCTGCTTCATTAGAGAATTTTGGAAAGAAAACTGGTAGTTCTAGAGATTGTTGAAGACAGAAACTAGAGCAGACCTTTGGGACAAAGGATGGTAAGTGATACTCTATCTTTGTGGAAAATCAAATACGGTGGTTTAATAGACAGGGCTTGAAGCTCTGAGACTCTTCTTAGCCACTAAGAATGCCGTTTTCCATGACAGATATTTAAATCAAGATCGGAGGTGCAGGATGAAAAACTGGTGGTCTTAACAGGCTCGCACCTTTAATGAATGTTTTGCATAGTCTGCTGCTCATCAAAGGAGGATCCGTGGATTCATGGAATTTAGAGATAGCAGCTAGTTGAACTTTAATAGTTGAGACAGAAGATCCCTGATTAAATAGGGATGTTAAGAATTTCAAAACCTCTGGGACAGGAGCAGTGATAGGGTCTAAGCCCTTGAGTTGAGCCCAGATAGCAAACCTCTTCCACTTACTGAGGTACAATTTGTTAGTGGTGGGTTAAAATGTGAACAACTTCCGGGTCTAGTGTGTGACTTCTAACTAAGGCTGGAAGTGGAGGAGCCAAGCTGTCAATTTCAGAGATTGAAGGACTGATGCCAATTACACTGGATGGAGACAAAACCGGGATCAGGTCTAAGGTCTGGTCGTCCCACATGCTTTTTTTCAGGTAAGGAAACCATATCTGACGAGGCCAGTATGGGGCAATCAGAATCATTGAAGACCCTAGCTGAGAAGCTTTTGAATGACTTTGGGAAGGAGTGGAATTGGAGGAAAAGCATAAAGCAACCCTGTTGGGTTGTGCTAGAGCATCCATGGCTGGTACTTCCTGATGTGGAATCAAGGAGAAGAACCTTTGGCACTTGGTGTTTTGTGGAGTCAAAATAGTCGCGCAGCACGGCGCCCCCATCTCTTGAAAACCTGGGCTGCTACTGTGCGGTTTAGAGACCATTCGTGAGGAGAGAGAATTGTCCTGCTTAATTTGTCCGCCAATACATTTGACTTTCCGGATGTGTGGGTGCTACCAAGCGGTTTGGTACTACAGCCCATTCCACCACACTCTCAGCCTCTCTGCAAAGGGATACGATCTGGTCCCTCCTTGTTTGTTCAGATACCAAACCACCGACATGTTGTCTGTGTGGATGGCGATGATGCCCTGAGGAAGGAACTTGTGCCTGTAGGGATAGAAGTACAGCCCTCATCTCCAACACGTTGATGTGGAGAAGAGCTTAGCCCTGAACTAACCTGCCCAGACAATGCCCCCCACCCTATCTGGGAGGCATCAGAACAAAGGGTTTTCCTGATCCAAGTTGGATGTCTGAAGCCACCAGCAGGTCCCTTTTGCATATTTCCGTAATCATGATGTGATGATTGAGGGAAGATCTTGAAAGGACCATTGAGTTGATAAGAGCCACTGAAGAATCCTCATGTGTAACTTGCTAGGAGGAAAAAAACGTAGGCCGCGACATTGAGCCTAGAACCTGTAGGACCATCCTGGCTGGGGCTTTGGATCTCGAGATCAGAGCTTGAACTTGGCCTGTAAGGTTCGGATCCTTCAGGAAGAAAGACGCATCAATCTTGAGTCTATCTCTGCCTATCCTAAACTTTATGCGCTGAGAGGGCAGCAAGACAGACTTTGACCAATTGAATGTAATCCCAGGAAAAACACAGGAGATGGTGGCTTTGAGGTTGTCCATCACTTGGAATCCAAGGCTCCTCAGGTGAGCCTACTACCTGCAACACTTGTGTGACACCCTGGGGGCTGTGGTGAGACCAAAGGGCAGAGCACAAATTGGTAATGACTGGCTCCCAGGCTGATACCTTCTGGACGCCTGATGTATCGGTATGTGATAATAGGCGTCCTTGAGGTCTATGGAGCACATCCAAACATCCTTCTCCAACAACGGGAGAATGGATGGATAGGTTCAGTCTGCTGAGATCCAATATTGGTCTCAGGTCCCTGTCTTTTGGCACTAAAAGAACCTGGAGTAATTTCCTGATCCGATTTGGTCTGTGGGGACGGTTGGATGAGAAGCTTCTGTGGCTGCTATTTCCCTTTGACTGGGTGGTGGGTCCGGGATTCTCTTGGGAGGAGGGGTGAGTATTTGAATGGGATGGTGTAACCTCCAGGAATTATGAAGCACCCATCTGTCCTGAGTGATTGACTCCCAGGCTTTTAGGTGCTTGGCAAAGCGACACCCGACTGGCTCGGAGCAGCACAGCCGGGCAATCCCTCATCGTGTGTGGGGCTGAGAAGAGCCACGAAGAAGGACGCCGGTCTCCAGGAGTGCGGGCCTCTGCGCCTCTGGGGGGCGTCTCTCCTGAAAAATTTCCCGCCCTCTGCCTCTGGGGAATCTTCCTGCTGTTGGGAGAAAAACTGCGAGATTTGGACATTTTTTCCCCCTCCTTTGGCCTTGGGGCCTCTTGCTCACCGGGTAAGGGTGTGTTTCACCTTGGGTCCAAACAATGAGGACCCATCAAAGGGCCTGCAAGCTCTACCCCGCCTTCGGCGCATAGGAAATGAGCCTCATGGAAGTTTAGCAATTGGCGTAAGGATAGCCAACTGAGGATCCTGAAGCCTGAAAATGCAATGTAAATCAGAGAGAGACAGGTAAAGTAAGGCCGCTGAGTCAGGTCGCTTCCCGCACCTATCCATACTCCTAGACTCCTTATTAGGAGGATGCAGATGCCACCACCATGGCATCTACAGCTTTTATAGTAGGGAGGAACCTTCGGGAGCAGATAAGAATTTGTTTGGACGAGAAGGACTGTTCCACAGTATCCGGTGGGTCCACGCCCGCCGACAAACTAAATCCAGAAGCAGATACCCAGGAGCGGAGGGCTGAGCCCCAAAGGCCTTGAGGAGCACTGATTGTCCATCGAGGGGGTTTGGACATCCAGCCGCCTCGTTGTTTGAGGATCTCTAAGATGTCTGCAAAGGAGACATCATCTCTGCATCATCCATATCGTCCACGTGCTTCTCTTGCACGATCTCTCCTTGGGGTTCCTCTGAAGACAACTCGAAGAACCCTCAGGAGGAGGGAACCCCACTGGGGGTAACCTCAGGCCTCGAGTCTCCACGCCCAGGAAGGTGCTGGTAAAACCGGAGAGATGGCGAAGAGGATTTGGCCAAGGCGGACCTCCAGAATCCTGGGTGGGGTGGGGTCATTCATCATCGGCCCGAGGCCAACTGGTCGAGCCAAACAAATTTTGGAAGACTGGGGACTGGAAAAGTCTTTGGAGCACCCTGTCTATAGGGACTAGGGGGCCCCGGGCTGGCCGAGTGAGAATCGCCGAGGAAACACACACACCAGATTCCATCGGTGCGCTTCTTCAAAGAGGGTTTGATCAACCCTTTAAGAATCAATTTATTTTCCTCTCCTGGAGGACCCTAGAGGAAAAAGCGTGACATACGCCTTGCATGACTCAAGCTGCTTGCCCCAAACAATAAACACAAAGTAGATGGTCATGTAACAGACATCTTAAAAGCACATTTAGAACATTTTTAAAGCCGAAGGCCTAGGGGTTTGAGACATGATGTTAAACAATTTCTGACAGGAAATTTAACAACTGTAGATTAAACATGACAAAAAAAGGCTTACAGAAACAGTGTAAAACACAACCTTAGGTGTAGTAACCGGGAACTTTAAAACACTAAAAAGTTCAGTTATACAGGTTGACCCTGGATTGAAAGTGAAACAAACTCTACCCAATCACACACAAGAAATTCCTCTCAAAAAAGCGTAAGGCAAGGCAGCAATTAAAGCGGCTTTTGTGATGTAAGCACAAAAACTGACAGAAAAAGTAGTTAATAAAAGCTACTCAGCCCAGCCAGCTCGAGACCACGTCTTTGCAGTTAAGCGGCAAACGAGATCTGGGGGACTGGTGGTGGTGCATCCTGGGATATAGTAAGCTCAGCCAATAAACCCATCATTCAGAATGTAGGCGAGATAGGATCACATAACATCAATAATGTTAAAAAAATTTACATTAAACTGTTGAAAACCAACTACAGTTATGAGCATGTTCCTTTTATCAAATCAATTATTGGTGCTAAATTATTTTACTAATATATCTTTCCCTACACGATAACCCATGTAAAATCTTCCCTTACACATGTTTACAAACAGCTATTTTGCAACCCAAGAACTGAAAGATGCCCCTCCACCTAAAAAGATTCAGTTTTGAATCTTCTTTTTTTCTATAGTCTGCAACCAATGCAATTCAACATTCTGTACTAAAAACTGTTTCCTTATAACAGTAATTGTGCTGGAGTAATGAGAGAAGCAGTGAAATTGTAATACTGTATCTTTAAACTACTACACTGCACAGGAAGGACAGTGACCTTTGTTTGAAAGGAAACCTAAGATATACATATCAAAACCATTTTTTTCATTTACATCTCAGAAAAATATATTAGACATGTTACATGTATGACCCCCACACAATCATTTTATATTACTACTACTACTTACTGAATACTTTTTTGTTAGCCTCCAATATGTATTTATTTATTTTACATTTGTTGACCGGGTTAGTCCATCTAAACTGATAGCCCTTTTACAGCATAGACCCGGGGAGAAAAGATCCACATGTTAATAATACAGGTAATGAGAGTAATAAAGGTATAAAAAACATTTATAATATATACAAAAACATTTATTTATTTATTTATTTGCATTTGTTAACAGGGTTGGTCCAGCTGGGTAAGAATTACCCTTTTTCAGTGGAGACCCGAGGGGAAAAGCCCCAAACAGACATACAAATACATAAGAATAGAGACAAATTAACAATATTACAGAGGAAAACAATATTATGGGTACAATGGATAAGAAAAACAAACAATGAAAGTTTGAGAATATGAGTAAGGTAGGCCAGAGCATGCAAAAGATTTATGAAAAGGTGTTCTGAGCAAGATCTCTGAATTAAGTTAACGTAGGCAAAGAAATGATGATTTAGGTGTGGAGTTAGTAGTGTGGGAGTTTTAGGTGGGAGCATGTGAAGGACATTCCCATTTGGAGGAGAGAAGGGAGAGAAGCATGGATTTGAAATTGTTGTGGTTAGGTATATTACGTAGTGGTGTGGGGAGATTGTTCCATAGTTTGGCTATAGTGTGGGATAGTAGTAGTTTACCAGTTGGGTGGATGGGTTTGTGTACATGCAGGAGGTTTTGGCCTGTGGATCTCAGGGTACGGGTAGGTGTGTAGGGTGTTAGAGATTTAGAAAGAGAGGGGCATTCTGCTGGTTTAAAGATGAGTTTGTGGGCTGTTGTAAGTTGTAGGTACTTTAGGTGGTTGTGGAGTTCTAGCCAGTTTAGGGTGTGTAGGGAGTGACAGTGATGGGAAGAGTTCTTAGAATTGGTTGCAAATTTGCAGATTTTGTTGTAACAGGCCTCATTTATAATATATACAGACTTCTAAAATTTAAATTGTCAGTAAAAAATAAATAAAAACAATATTACAGAGATTAGACTGTGATTAGCATATGTTTGGTTTAGAAGATGCATCATTTAGAAATATCTTAGCTAAGGAAGATACAGTAAGTGAGGGTAATAGAAGTGATATGAGAGTAAGTATGTGGTTAGATTGAGTGAAGAGTGAAAATATATAGATAAGGTGGCTATAGAGGTAACAGATACACAAATATTAAACACCGGATAGAGCCAGACAAGTGTGCTGCCCGAGGATAGGTAGACAGATTAGGGAGGGTGAGTACAGTGGCAGGACCACTGACACTTCAGGTATTCTTTTGTGGCTGATTTAAATTCTTTAACTTTGTTGAGAGTCCTAATTTCCAGTGGGAGTTTGTTTCAAGATATGGCTGGATTGTAGCTGTAGAGGTTGCAGCCAATTTTGTTCTTAGGTTCATGGATTTGTATGTAGTAGATTTTGGCCTGAGCTTGTGAGAGTCCTAGATGGAGTGTAGAAGGAGATTAGGGGAGATAGGTTGGGACAGTATGATGGTTGATATAATACGGAGTGGATAATCAGAAGCTGATGAAGAAATTCTATCCAGTTTAAGTTTTTTTAGTGAGAGACAGTGATGAGATTTATAAATAGAAGTTATGTTCTTACCATAACGTTCCATGTTAGTTGTCTTCTTCTCGCCTTCTTTCTTGCTGGATGGGTTCGGAGCCGACCTCGGCTCCGACTCGGCCACTCTAAAGCTCGAGAGTTGGTTCCACCGGCTCGAGGCCCCCCTTATATCCCACAATGCTAGGCGTGAATTACCTCAGATCTCATTTGTGAGCTAGGCCCAGCTAATAATACAACCAGGAAAAACTGGAAAAGAGTCCACCTCTATAAACAAAAAGAAAGGGTGACCTAAGCCTGATCTAGGAAAATATGCACAGCAGAGCATATACCTATCGCAAAGAGGTGGTAGAAAGAGAGGTCACAATCAAAACTCCTCTAGGTCTGTCCAGGCCAGGGGGAAGGAGGGTGGGACGCAAGAAAGAAGGCGAGAAGAAGACAACTAACATGGAACGTTATGGTAAGAACATAACTTCTATATGTTAAGTTGTCTATCTCGCCTTCATTCTTGCTGGATGGGACCGCATCCCTAGCACCTTGTCCCGGGTGGCCTAACGGAACAGACTCTTGAGAACAGTGGAACCAAAGTTAGCTCTATGCCTAGAAGCTAAATCCAACTTATAATGAGAAATGAAAGTGTGAGGAGTAGCCCAAGTAGCCGCTGCACAAATGGTGTCAATAGGCAGTCTGTCTTGGAAGGCTATAGAAGTAGCCAAAGCTCTGGTGGAATGGGCTTTAGGTTTGTTAGGCAGCTTTTGGTGTCTAATTTCATAAACAAGGGAAATCAGAGATGTTAGCCATCTGGATAATGATACCTTTGAAACTGAAAGTCCCTTTCTGCCTTCTGCATAAGAGACAAACAGCTGGTCAGATTTTCTGAATTGTTTGGTTCTATCCAAATAGTACCTTAACTGACGATGAACATCTAGCCAATGCAATTTTTGTTCAGACCTATTAGAATATTCTGGAAAAAAACACAGGGAGGTCAATGCTTTGATTTAGGTTAGACGCCGAGGCTATCTTAGGTAAAAAGGACGGGTTGGTTTGTAAAGATACCCTGTCCTTATGGAACAACAGATAAGGAGGTCGACAGCTGAGTGCATGAAGTTCTGAAACTCTTCTAGCTGAAGTAATAGCTACCAGAAAGAGAGTCTTCCATGATAGCAATTTTAAAGAACAGGAGGCTGCAGGTTCGAAAGGGGAAAGAATCAAAGAACTAAGAACTAAATTTAGGTCCCAAGGAGGAGGAGGATTTCTTATAGGAGGTCTGAGTAGAAAAACTCCCTTCAAAAAGGCTTTGCAAAGCTTGTGGGACATTATGGCAGACTCTGAAATGCCCACATGAAAGTTAGAAATAGCTGCCAATTGAACTTTAAGAGTAGAAGGAGATGAACCTGCATGGAAGAGTTCAGCTAGAAAATCAAGGACCATTTGAATGGAAGCAGTGAAAGGATCTATGTCCCTTCCTTGAGCCCAATAGGTGAAACGTTTCCACTTACTCAGATAAATCTTTCGAGTGGAAGATTTATGGGAAGCTATCAAAATATCTCGAACAGAGTGAGATATTTGAGGAAGCCTGGCTAAGGTTGGAATTGGAGGAACCAAGCAGTGAGGTTCAGAGAGGGAAGGGAGCGATGAAACTGACCCGACTGATGGATCAAAAGATCTGGAAGTAGGTCCAGATGCCAAGGTCGCTCCAACAGAAATTGATGTAGAAAGGGGAACCAAACCTGTCGAGGCCAGTAAGGAGCAATGAGGATCAACGAGGCCTTCTGAGCGATAGCTTTCTGTATCACTTGAGAGATTAGTGGGAAGGGAGGAAATGCATACAGAAGTCCCCGGGGCCAAACTTGGACTAGAGCGTCTCTGCTGGGCTTGCTTGGTAAAGGGAATAGGGTAAAATAATCTCTGCACTTGCTGTTTTGGGGAGTAGCAAAAAGGTCGCAGCAAGGCTGACCCCACTTGAGAAAAATTTCTCTCACAACAGAGTCTTTCAGAGACCACTCGTGAGGCATGAGGATAGCTCTGCTCAACTTGTCCGCGATTTGATTGGACTTCCCGGGGATGTGCGTTGCTATCAGAAACCGCTGAGAAGAAATCGCCCATTGCCACAGTCTGAGTGCTTCTCGACACAGGGGGTAGGACCTGGTTCCGCCTTGTTTGTTGATATACCACACTACAGACATATTGTCCGTCTGGATTGCTATCGTTCCCAAGGGAAGAGAGTCTTGAAGGGCTTGCAACGCTAAAAGCACTGCTCTCATCTCTAGAACATTTATGTGCAAGTGGCATTTGTCTGGTTACCATGTGCCCTGGACAGTTCTGCCCTGATAATGCCCCCCCCCACCCGATCAGGGAGGCGTCCGTTGTCAGAGTAGCAACCGGAGGAAGGAACAAAGGGTCTTCCCAAGAAGAGCTGAGGGGAAGACATCCACCACAGAAGCTGATCCCTGCATGTTTGCGTAATCATAATGGTGTGGGACATCGGAAGTTGCTGGTATGACCATTGTGTGAAGAGCATCCATTGAAGGATTCTCATGTGGAATCTGGCTAATGGAAGCAGAGGTATGGCAGCCGCCATAATTCCCAATACTTTCAGAACTAACCTGGCTTTGACTCTGTTGCTGCTGAAGAGGAGCGAGACCAGTTTGTGTATGTCTGTTATTCTCTGATCTGTTAGTCTCGCAGACATGTTGACTGTGTCTAGATTTGCGCCTATGAAGGTAATAGTACGACAAGCGACAAAACAGACTTTTGCAATTTATTGAAATGCCTAAGTTTTGACAAATGCGAAAGGTGTAGTCCCTGGCCATTAGAAGGAGATGCTTGGTGGGAGCTGTGAGGAGCCAGTCGTCCAAATATGGAAACACCTGGAATCCTTGACGTCTCAGGTGAGAAGCTACCACTGCCATGCATTTGGTAAACACCCGGGGGGCAGTGGTGAGACCAAAGGGCAGGGCCCTGAATTGAAAATGACTGGTTCCCAGCCTGAAGCGGAGGAATCTTCTGGAGCATCTGTTTATTTTTATGTGATAGTACGCATCCTGAAGGTCTATAGAGCACATCCAGTTTCCCTTTCCCAATAGGGGAAGGATGGACTGTAGCGTGACCATCCGAAATCCAGTTTTCTTGACCGACTTGTTCAAGATACTGAGATCCAAAATTGGTCTCCAGTCCCCTGTTTTCTTTGGAACTAAAAAGAACCTGGAGTAGATTCCGGATCCTTGCTGGTCTGCTGGAACTGGCTGAATTGCTCTTTTTGCAAGCAGCTTTGAAATTTCCAAAGCTGCAAGATCCCTTTGAGCGGGTGGAACCTCTGGAAGGGATTTTTTTGATTGGTTTGGAATGCGAATGAAGGGAATGGAATAGCCTTCAGAAATGATGGACTGTACCCACTTGTCTTGAGTTAGGGATAGCCAGGCTTCTGGGTACAGTGACAATCTTCCCCCGACTGCCTCTGAAGGTGGACAGTCGGGCAACACCTCAGGAATGCTGAAAGGGCTTATCGGAAAAGGTTTCTCGATTGCCCTGGTTCTGCGGACCCCCTCTGCCTCTGGGGCGACGTCTACCATTATTGTTCCCTCCTCTGCCTCTGGAGGGAACCGACTCTGTGTCAGGCAAATTCCCTTGAGATTGTTTGCGGAACCACATTTTCCCACTTTTCTGGCCTTTGGGGTAAGGTCTAGAAGGAGTAGAAAAACGGACTCTGACGGCAGATAGAGTTTTGCCATCCGTCTTGCACCTAGTCAAGGTTTCTTTCACTTGAGGACCAAAGAGAGATGATCCATCAAACGGGGAATTAGTGAAAGACGTTTTAAAGGGGTCCGCAAAATTGCATAGTCGCATCCAGGCATGCCGGCGTAAGGCGACACCTGTCCCTGCGGCTCTACTCGCTCCATCAGCCGCATATGAAAGGAGGCGCATGGAGGAGTTAGCTATCGAATTCAGGGTAGTCAGCTGGGTGTTCATTTTGTCCTGAAAATCTGCAGCTGTAGGGTCCTTCAACACCTCACTCGCTTCCTTGATCAAGTCTCTCTGGAGACGGGTGAAATGGCATAGGTAGTTCAGCGAACACATTGCAAAGGTCGCTGACGAAAACATCTGCTTCCCATACCTGTCCATAGACCTAGATTCTTTGTTAGGGGGATGGACAGGCACTGAAGGATCAGCAAGTTCCTTCTTGGTGGCAGCAGCTACCACCATAGCATCCACAGTAACACCTTTGGTCAGAAATTGTTTGTCAGTTGGTGCTGTTATAAATTTAGAAGGTCTCCTGGGGGTAGGGTCCACTGAGTCAGGAGCCGTCCAGGCTTTCTTTGCCACCACCTGCATGAGGGGATCAAAGGGGGGGGACACCCAGGAGGTGGAAGGGCGAGAGCCAAACGCCTCAAGATACACAGATTCATCCTCCGAAGGGTTAAGGGCTGGCCAATTTCCCTCTGTTTCAGGATCTCTAGAATGTCCGAAGGAGACATCTTCAGAAGGGGAACGGGGAACCCTCGAATCCTCTAAATCTGTGTCAGAGGTGACAGACTCAGGTGAGTCTATGTGCTTCCTCTTACACTTTCTCTTCCTAGGGGCTCCTGCCAATTCAGGGAGGCCTCGGAAGAGGATGAGATCCCACAGGGGATTCTTGAGGAGCTAGCTCTCTGCGGTCTGGGATGAGGGAGTGAGTAGACATAACCTGAGGCACCGAAGAGGGAGGGGCGGACGGAGCCGACTGTGGAGTTGAACAAGGTTCCAACACACTCTGCATGACCTCGAACGCACCCCTGTCAGGCAGAGCCAGAGGTCCCCGCTCCGAGAAGCTGAGAACCTCCCTCGGCACCGACAGAGATGGCTCCGAAGCCAATGTCGGAGCCAAACTCACCAGCGCCGAAGCACCGAGAGGGAGAGCGGGGTCGGACAAGGGTCCGATGCCACTCACCCCCTCGGAGCCGACGAGGGAAGTCCGGCGCCGAGATTCTTCAAAAGAAGAAATCGGAGCCGACGACGGAGCCGAAGACAAATCTATCAGCTCCGACGCTACCACAGTCTCGGTTCCGAGACACCCCGGCTCCGAGCTCAAAGGAGTCGGAGGAGGAATATTTAGAGGAATAAGTTGAGGCATCGACTGATGAGTCGGGCTCTGAAGCATTTGGGCCAGTGCCTCGGACTTTAGAAGTTGACTCACTACCCTCTGGAGGTCATGATCCGAGAGCCTCGATGACCTGGAGGAGTGAGATCTGTGGCTCCGTTCAGACAGCAAGGGAGACGCTGGAGCCGAATGAACGGAGCCAAGGGATGGTGACCTCGATCTCTTTCTAGAAGTCGGCTCCGATGGTCTGATCGGAGCCGACCCAGGAATCTCCAATACCTCGGCTCCGGCGGGCCGAGGAACCACAGAAACTGTAGTCAAAGACTCATCGGCTCCAGCCGGAGCCGATGTAGCAGTAGGCTTCGAAGCCTTAGGCCTCGACTCAGAAACTGGAGTCGAGGTCTTAGAAGCCTTGGAAGGTTTCCCCGATGGAGCAGTTAGGGAACCTTCAGGCTTGAGCAAACCCCTTAGGATGAGTTTGTTCTTTCTTTCCTGCAGGACTCTGGGGCTGAAGCCATGGCATACAGCACAAGAGTCCTGCAGGTGTAAAGGTCCCAGGCAGTACACACAAGACGTGTGAACGTCTGTCAGAGACATTTTCTGACAGCACGAGTCACACTTCTTGAAGCCTGAGACCTTTGAATCCTTGGACATTATCAAGGAACCGAAAGAGTAACCACCACACAGAACACACCCACACCGATTACACTATAAGAAAGTTAAACTAAATTAAACTAATAAAAATTAGTTAGTTAGTTTAGGTATTTAAAAATCCCTATCAAACACAAACACTCCACTTAGGGATAGCAGGGCCCGAAGGCTTAAGGGAAGAACTTATAAGTTCTTGAAGGAAAAAAACAGAATAATGGAAGAAGGGGATAAATTCCACTAAAATAAGGAAAATATGTGAAAATAAGTTAAGAAAGGGGATTTAAACTAGTTCAAATAGACTGATTTAACAAACTGACCTGAGCCGGTAGAAAAACAACACCTTGATCGCTGTAGCGGCAAACGAGATCTGAGGTAATTCACGCCTAGCATTGTGGGATATAAGGGGGGCCTCGAGCCGGTGGAACCAACTCTCGAGCTTTAGAGTGGCCGAGTCGGAGCCGAGGTCGGCTCCGAACCCATCCAGCAAGAATGAAGGCGAGATAGACAACTTAACATCGTTGGTTTGCTGCAAATCTGGCCTCTTTATTATAGGTAGATTCTAACTTAGGAGTGATGTCTCTCAACTGTACAGATTTTTGCAGAATGTCCAGATTTTTGCCTCATATTTTAGGTGTGTTTCTCCTAAAATCTGTACCTTGCTGGCAAATAGCTGAGGACTGAAGTAATTAAATAATGATATACATTTGAGTTTAAGACTCCACATCCTTCAGAAAATTCATGCTAATGCAAAACCTATTATTCTATCAACTTTCTAAGTTTGTAACAGCAATATTTAAAATCTGTCCCTATTTGTCCCCCCCATCATTTTAGGCTTTGTCCAGATTTTTTGCTCTAAGAGGTTGAGAGGTAGCCCAGTGACGAGTTGAGGTTTGTGAGGATTTGGGAGCTGTACAATAGGCTTTGTAATAGATAAGCATGGGAGAGGGATATTTTTGCTTTGTTGGTGAGGAACTTCTTATTTCTGTATATCAGACTGAGTTTTTGGTGAGTTTTCCTAATATAATTGTTTACGTGTAGCTCAAATTTTAGTTGGTCATCAATTATGACACCTAGAAGTTTAGTGGAAGATTTGACAATGATAGTTGTGCTGTTAACAGAAAGTATGGAGAATGTGGATTTGAGGTTGTTTAGGTTTATGAGGAGAAAAGGTAAGAGTTTGTTTTTTTTAGGATTCAATATAAGCTGGTTATTGGAGAGCCAGGTTTTCAACAGAGCTAAAGGAAGACTGAATTAGTGAAATAAGCTCAGCAAGAGTGTCTGCAATAGAGATAACTGTAGAGTCATCATCATATTGGACAAGTGATGACTGAGAGCAAGACGTGTAGAGTAGGTTAGTGAAGATAGTGAAAAGTAATGGACCAAGAATAGAACCTTGGGGAACACTTGTTTTAACAGGCGGAGAGGGTAGAGAGCGGAGAGCCACTTTACTGATTGTTGTCAATCACAGAGATAACTAGAAAGCCAGGCAGCAGTAGTGGTAGAGAAATTGAGGTTAGCCAATTTGTTCAGAAGGACAGAGTGGGAGACTGTGTTGAAACCCTTAGAAAGATCAAGGAATAAGCATGAGACAAGTTTGTTGTTATCTCTGGCTACAGAAATAGTGTTGATGAAGGATAGAAAGGCAGTAGTAGTACCGTGTTTTGGGCGTAAGCCATGTTGTGTGGGAGTGAGTAGATTTCCTTGCAATAAGTGTTGTATGACTTGCTTGTATATGCATTTTTCTAAGATTTTTGGGAGCGATGAGAGGACAGCAATATGTCTGAAACTGGAGATTTCTGTGGAGTTACCTCCTTTATGTATAGGTAGAATGTACAATTCTTTCTAAATGGAGGGCACTTTAGATTCAGAGATGGAACGGTTGCAGAGATGGAACGGTTTATCAGAATAGATACAGGAATAGCCAGAGAGTTTGCTGCTACTTGAAGGAAATAGGGAGGTATATTTTCTGCAGATGAAGAACAGGGTTTTAGTTTGCAGAGTAGAGATTTAATGTAGCTGGTGGGTAGAGGTTTTAGAGAAAAAGTTGTACTGAAGTTTAGAGTAGGAGAAGGGTTGGGAGAAATTGCAGTGTTGGTAGTTGAGGAGCCAGAAAGTAACATCTTAATGGATTAATTGAAGTGGGAATTGAAAAAAGCTGCAGTTTCTTATAGTGTGCTTCTTGGGCAGGGGTTAGGAGATGAGGGGTTGCCAGGATTCAGAATTTGATTAATTGCATGCCAAAATTTTGAAGGATTTGACTTTTGAGCAGTTGGTGGGTTATAAACATAATTCTTTTTTGTCTTTATTGTATGTTTTTTGTCAAGTTTCTAAATACTTTGTATTTTTGTAAGTGGATGGGTAGCTTCATTTTTACCCATGTTTTCCACATTCTATTCCTGGATTTCATCAAGTTGCAGGTGGTTTTAGTTAACCAAGGGGATATATTAGAGTTTATACATTCTGTGCGGATAGCTGCAAGTGAGTTAAGATTATTTAGGAAAGTTGAGTTAAATTAGTGCACTGCCTCATCTAGAGGGATTTGGGTCAGAAAACACCAGTTAATTTTGAAGAGGAGGGTATCAGAAGTTTCTGGATGAAGTTTGATAGCTTGCAACATGTAATGTATCTGTGTGGCCTAAGGGAATGTGGAGTGAATCTGAAAACTTTTACTGTGGAGTGATCACTTAGGGAGTCAGGTAGGGTTACAGGGTTATGATATTTAAGTGGGTCAGAGACTAATATCCAGTCAATAAGACAGCCAGAGTTGTGAGGTTTGTTAACATGGGTGGATGTAGAGAGAAGTTGTGTAAAGCCATGCAAGTTAATAGATAAGCTAGAGCTTGGTGAGCAAAGGGATAACCAATTTATATTTACATCACCAAGGAGGATAATTTCATTATGTATGCGTTGAGAGAGGTAGGAGAGAATACTTTCCATTTAGGGGATGTTGCCTTCTGGAGGAACATAAATGATTGCTACAGTGACTGCAATATAACTGTTAAGTTTAAGGGTTATCAGTCAGGATTTCAGCAGGTAGGAAGGATGGGATTAGTTTGTCTAGGGGTGTAAGAGTAAGATGGTTAGAGTAGGCAATGACCACTCCTCCCCCTTTTTTCTTTTGGCGGTCAAGTCATAGTATATTTTATCTAGGAAGGAGAATGTCTCTATTAGGAATTTAAAGTTTTAGCCATGTTTATGTGAGGTTGATAATATCAGGGGGGTGATTTGCTAGCCAGACATGGAATTCACTGACCTTATTTAGTACACTTCTAATATTCATTGAATAAAAAATATGTATGTTTTTGGAAGGGTAAGGTGTCCTGAGTGTGGAGAAGTAGAGTTGTTGGTTGGGTAGGAAGGGGTTGGGCCTGGATTTGGATGAATATCTCCTGACAGCAATAGATTTTTTTAGAGGAAGTGGACATTATAGAGTGAAGGGTAGTAGCAGAGGTACTTGATTTTACTTTTTGTAAAGTTTGTGGGGGTAGGATGAAGGCTGATGTTGGGAAAGAGAACATTTGTAAGAGAGATGGTAGAGTAGTTTATGAAAGAGTGAAGTGGATGTTGGGTGACATTTGGAGGAGTATAGCTAGGAGCTAGGTATTCAGGTGTTCAGGATTTCATAAACAGTTAGAAAGTAAAAAAAAAGTAGTAAGGGAGGCAAGTAGAAGAATGTGTGGATTTTATGGGTCATGTTAGTGAGGTAGGTCAGTAAAGTAAAGCAAGAGTGGGTGGTGTTGTCTGATAGGAAAGTTATCAGTTTACAATCAAGGGAAAAATGTGGGGATAGCTGCTAGTGGAGAGATTGGAAGAGGCAGAGAGTGTTTAGGTGGAGCTAATGGGGGCCTAATTATGTGTGTGGTTGTGTGATTAGTTGTGATTAGTCCAGGGGAGAGGACAAGGTGGGGTAAAGGGTTGGGGAATACAGGAGGTTAGGTATAAAGGAAATGATATGGAGGTTGGGTGGGAATGGGGGTAGGGTAGGGGAGCGGATGAGACTGAGCATTAGTGAGGGGTGAACAGAGTGGGACTACACCCTAGGTTGCGAGTTTTTAGAAAAACAATCAGCAAGAAATTCACTCAGTAAAAGCAGGTAAGTCTAGTTAGTAGGATAAAGAATGATAGTCACAAAGCAATTTGTGAAAAATGGGCTCATCTTTAGCCGTAAGGACGGCTAAGGGCAGATATCTCCAGAGGAGACTATGTGAGAAAGAGCAGCATGCGAGTTCGAAAGAAATGTAGCAGGATGGTTATAACAGAAAGGCAGTAAGGAGGAGTTTTAAGAGGCAGAGCTAGCAAATAAGTACTGCAGATAAAAAGTAAACATAGGAGAGCAGTTAGGGTGAGAACTGCAGAATACCACAGAAGTAATTACAGAAGGGAAAAAAAAAAGAGAGGGGACAGGGAGCTGGATTCGGTGGCAAAGGTGATAGCCGAGTTTTAAAAAATACAGCTAGCGACCAAACTATTTTGTAAAAAAGGCAGGAAGACTTAACACATACAGTGGTTAACAAGCTGTTTGTAATATGCTTGTGTACACCAAAAGTTTCAGGATGGTGACTGTTCTGTGGTGGCCACGTAGTTTATAGAGTAGCTGTGTTAGGTTGTGGGTCACCCGAGTGGATTTGCAGGCAGCAGGTCCTGAAAGAAAGGGGAGATGAAATATAATTAAAGGACAAAGATAATCTACATAGACAGCCAAGAAATGGTTAGAAAGAGAGAGGAAAAAGTGGTGGTGGAGTGAAGAGAGAATAGGTAGCAGTGGTAAGTATAGAGTATGGGAAGAGTGCGGTATAGGATGAAGTTGTACAGAGAAATGGAATCAGGAGTGAAGCAAGAACAACTTCAGTAAACAGCGGATATATACTCAATGATAAGGAAAAACAGGTGTTACATGCACAATTACTCTTATCAGTGCAGCTAATTAGCAGCAGTGAGGAAGAAGCTAGTAACTACCTATAGTTGTTATATACAGAGTAAAACATTGCAATTACACACACAATGAGTGAAAAAACTGAAGCAAAAATAAATAGGAACAATGGTGTTAGTCTACAAACAATTATACAGTGTACACATCTAGGCAGGCTATATCCAATGTTCTATAAACAGATACACCAACCTAGGTGTTTGAAAAAAGACTGTAACTAAATATCTAATTAACTAAACTGTAACTAAATTTCTAAGAATGCAGATACACCGGGATAAGTGTTACAGAAAGTGCTGAGAAACATAAGCCTCTGTGAGCAATTCTCTCCTAAACAATAGCGTACTACACGCTATAAGCAGTCCAATTAATTCTGGTGTTTCTGCACCATAACTGGTAACAAACTGAGTAAAGAACAGTGGATTGCTATGCAGACAACAGTTAATAATGGAAGGCAGTATCCACACAACACCATGTAGAATGCGTCTGTTGAGCACAATGAATTATAACACAAAGCGCTATAGTCTACAGTTATTAGATGCTTGTACACAAGAATATATGACTAGAGGCTATATCCTGACCAGTACTAACTAGATAAACAGGAAGATTACTGAACTCATAACAGAATATATGGGTTCAAGAACAGCAAAAATTCACGAACCAGCGAACACAAAGCCTTTAAGCCAAAAATGGAGAACTCAGACCAAAAGGACCTTAACGCAAATTTAATAAATACAAATGAACAGCGTTTTCGCTACTCACAAAAGGTAGCTTCTTCAGAGGTATGAAAAGAGTGCAGACATAACGCTCTTTTAAATACACATGACACTGTGAATAACAAATGCATCACTTCCTGCATAAAAAGTGCTTCTAAATAAAAGGTGTACATACTTGGTTTGAAGCACTGCTCTAATACAATTTTATTTTGCAATTTTGTAAACTTTATAAGCAATTAAAAAATGTCATTGTAAGCATGAATAAACAACTTTATAACCTAAAAGTGTTAGTATATGCAAATCTATAATAAAACGATCTACTGTAGAAAACTAAATACTAGAGAAAGGATGTGTTGTTAACATTAAAATTAAGATAAAAACACAAACACAGCATACCAGATATACCTTCCAAGACAACATTAGTATTTTAGTTACTACAACAAGTATATACATTAAAACAAAAAAAATGTATGTTTATAGCTACAAAAATGTGTCAATGCAAATTGCATTTGATAAAGCTGTATTAAACACTTCGTTATAGAAGTGCTTGTGGCTGTTTAAATTTCAAGAAATCAATACCAAATGCTTAATTAATAAAAAAGTTTTTTTAAAATGTAGTAATAAAACTACTGTAATGCATACGATGTTAATGCCTAACTATCATTAAATAGATCAAAACATTACATGCCTTTTAGTAGGTAAGGACTTTGACAAGTCAACAAACCAGTAAACAACTGAAAAAGGACATGGAATACTAAACTAACCCTCATATAAGATTTTAATTTTAAAAAAGGTGTTATATTACAGCTGTCATTTAAGCCTGGAAAGTTAAAAGCGTCCAATTTCAACTGCCATAATAACTCACGCGTTTCCAACAGTATTGAAGTAGGGCCCCCCCTTAAGGGTGTTGTTAAATGGTCAATACCCATAAAAACAAATGCATGTCCTGGATGGGTAGCTACATGTTTGGCCAATGCATTTTTGCTTTTCAAATTCTTAATGGCATAACAATGTTGGTATATCCGCTCTTTGAATCTCCTATCCGTCTTACCGACGTAAAAAGCGGAACAGCATGTACAAAAAGCCACATATATAATGGATTTAGTATTGCAATTAATTCTATGGGTAATGTAATATTTTTTACCCAAAATGCAAAATGTGCTACCTGTTTTTATATAGTTACAAAAATTGCACAAGCCACAAGAAAAGGAGCCTTTTGTTCTATTACATAGTGAACCTGATGAGTCACTTTGTAAAAGGTCTTTAATATTTCTACCTCTTCTAAAAACAATGTTAGGTTTCTCCCCCAATTTATTGGATAAAGTTGTGTTAGTAGAAACAAAAAAACAGTTCTTAAACAAAATATCAGTGATAGCATTAGAATTTAAACTAAATGTCGTAATAAAACTGCATGTAAAATCATTAGATACAGTTCCTGACAAAGAAGTAGGAACATCCAATGAGGTAGGGTCTGCTGGAGTAGTCGAATTATAAATAAGACCAACATCAATACGAGCTTACAGCTTTATCAAATGCAATTTGCATTGACACATTTTTGTAGCTATAAACATACATATTTTTTGTTTTAATGTATATACTTGTTGTAGTAACTAAAATACTAATGTTGTCTTGGAAGGTACATCTGGTATGCTGTGTTTGTGTTTTTATCTTAATTTTAGAAGCACTTTTTATGCAGGAAGTGATGCATTTGTTATTCACAGTGTCATGTGTATTTAAAAGAGCGTTATGTCTGCGCTCTTTTCATACCTCTGAAGAAGCTACCTTTTGTGAGTAGCAAAAACGCTGTTCATTTGTATTTATTAAATTTGCATTAAGGTCCTTTTGGTCTGAGTTCTCCATTTTTGGCTTAAAGAATATATGGGTTGGTAAATATTCAAAACAGACAATGAGATACACGTCTGTTGAGCACACTAAAATATACTGGAAAGCAGTCTTAGTAAGAAAAACAGTACACTCTACAGTCATAAGTTGTAATGCATACAACAAATAGATGACTAGAAGCAGTATATAGACCTGTACTGACCTGATAGCATATAATAAGAAGTTATGTACCTACCATAACGTTCCATGTTAGTTGTCTTCTCTCGCCTTCTTTCTTGCTGGATGGGTTCGGAGCCGATCCTCGGCTCCAACTCGGCCACTTACTAAGCTCGAGAGCTAATTTTACCAGCTCGAGGCAACCCTATATCCCATGATGCAAGGCGGAGACTACTCAGATCCCGTTTGGTAGCTAAGGAAATTATGCAATATATTCTTCCAACTGGAGAGGAGAAAGAAAAAGTAATAATACTAAAAATGACAATCATAATAATCATAATCCTCTGAAAAGGATCAACCTAATCTAGTGACACTAGAAGCTGATTAGCTAGAAAAAAGGATAAAACCTCTTAAGAGAAGAGGCATAATCTTCTCGGCCTGACCAGGCTAGGGGGATGGAGGGCGGGACGCAAGAAAGAATGCGAGAGAAGACAACTAACATGGAACGTTATGGTAGGTACATAACTTCTTAATGTTAAGTTGTCAATCTCGCCTTCATTCTTGCTGGATGGGACCGCGTCCCTAGCACCTCTATCCTGGGTGGCTCAATGGAACAGACTCTTGAGAACGGTGGAACCAAAATTCGCTCTGTCTCTGGAGGCCAAGTCTAATTTGTAATGTGAAACAAAGGTACGAGGAGAGGCCCATGTGGCTGCTGCGCAAATAGTGTCTATTGGAAGTCTAGCCTGAAAAGCTGTAGATGTAGCTAGAGCTCTGGTAGAATGGGCTTTTGGCCTAGAAATCAACTATTTGCCTCTGAGCTGATAAATGTAAGTAATCACAGAAGACAGCCATCTAGATAAAGTCACCTTGGAGACTGGAAGGCCTTTCCTGTTCTCTGCATAGGATAGAAACAGTTGATCAGATTTCCTAAAATGTTTAGTTTTGTCCAGATAATATCTGAGTTGGCGGTGAACATCAAGATAATGTAGTTTTTGTTCCGCTCTATCAGAATAATTTGGGAAAAAAACTGGAAGATCAATGGATTGATTTAAGTTCGTCTGCGATGCCACTTTGGGTAAGAAAGACGGATTAGTCCTAAGAGATACCCTGTCTTTGTGGAAGATTAAGTAGGGTGGACGAATGCAGAGAGCATGAAGCTCAGATACTCTCCTGGCAGAAGTAATGGCGACTAGAAAGAGTGTCTTCCAAGAAAGAAATTTCAATGAACAGGCAGCCGCAGGTTTGAAAGGGGGAAGAATCAAGGATGTTAAAATTAAATTTAGATCCCACTGTGGTGGGGGGTCTCTAATCGGAGGTTTAAGTAAAAAGATACCTCTAAGGAATGCCTTGCAAAGTTTATGTGACATAATGTTGTGGTCCAAAAAGCCTATATGAAAATTCAAAATGGCTGCCAGCTGAACTTTTACTGTGGAGGAAGAAGATCCTGAATGAAAAATCTCGGCTAGGAAGTCCAAGACCGAATGAATCGGAGCAGTATAGGGGTCTATATTCCTAGCTTTTGCCCAGAAGGAGAAACGTTGCCATTTACTAGTGTAAATCCTTCTGGTGGAAGATTTAAGGGAAGCTACTATGACATCCCGGACAGGATTAGAAATCATAGGAAGCCTGGCTAAGGATGGAAGTGGAGCAACCAAGCAGTGAGGTTGAGAGAAGGTATGGATTGGTGCAGCTGCCCCGACTGGTGGGTCAGAAGATCTGGAACCGGGTCCAGATGCCATGGCTGTACCAAGAGATAACGATGTAGGAACAGAAACCATATCTGTCGAGGCCAATAAGGGGCAATGAGAATCAACTTGGCTCTCAAGGCGGTTGCTTTCTGAATTACTTGAGGTATCAGACGAAAGGGGGGAAAGGCATAAAGATGTCCCCGGGGCCAATCTTGGGTTAGAGCGTCTCTGGGGGGATGGCCTGGAAGGGGGAAGAGAGAGAAGAAGTCTGGGCATTTGCAGTTTTGAGGTGTAGCAAAAAGGTCGCAGCAAGGAAGGCCCCACTCCTGAAAAATCTCTTCCGTCACTAATTGTTTGAGAGACCACTTGTGAGGCATGAGAATAGCTCTGCTCAACCTGTCCGCTATGATGTTGGATTTCCCGGGGATATGCGTTGCTATCAGAAACTGCTGAGAAGAGATTGCCCACTGCCAAAGTCTGAGAGCCTCTCGACACAGTGGATAGGACTTGGTTCCGCCCTGTTTGTTGATATACCACACTACGGACATATTGTCCGTTTGGACTGCAATAGTTCCCAGGGGAAGAGAGTCATTGAGGGCTTGCAATGCTAAAAGCACTGCTCTCATCTCTAGGACATTTATGTGCAGGTGGTATTTGAAAGGTTGCCAAGTGCCATGGACCATCCTGCCCTGATAATGGCCCCCCCACCCGATCAGGGAGGCGTCTGATGTAACCGTGGCGACCGGGGCAGGAGGAACAAAGGGTCTGCCCTGATGGACTTGAGGGGACGATATCCACCAGGTCAGATGCCTTTTGCAAGTTGGAGTTATTATGATCCTGTGACGCATGGGAAGTTGTTGAAAGGACCATTGGGCGAATAGCATCCATTGTAGAAGACGCATGTAAAAGCGGGCAAAGGGAAGAAGTGTTATGGCGGCCGCCATAAGACCCAATACTTTCAGAGCAAATCTGGCCTGAATTTTGTTGCTGAAGAGAATCACCTGGACGTGATTTTGAATGTCCAAGATCCTTTGGTCTGTTAACTTTGCTGAAAGTTGTACGGTGTCCAATTTTGCGCCTATAAAAGTAATAGATTGACAAGGCGACAAGGCAGATTTTTCAAATTTATAGAAATCCCTAGCCCTCTGCAAATGTGAATGGTGTAATCTCTGGCTTGGAGAAGTTGATGCCTGGTGGTGGCAGTGAGGAGCCAGTCATCTAGATATGGAAACACCTGGAATCCTTGACGTCTCAGGTGAGCCGTAACCACTGCCATACATTTGGTGAACACTCTGGGGGCTGTAGTGAGTCCAAAAGGCAGGGCCCTGAATTGGAAGTGACTGGTCCCCAGCCGAAAGCGGAGAAACCTTCTGGAGCGCCTGTGAATTTTTATGTGATAGTACGCATCCTGAAGATCTACCGAGCACATCCAATTGTCCTTGCCCAGAAAGGGTAGAACGGACTGAAGATTGACCATCCGGAATCTTGTTTTCTTTACAAACTTGTTTAGTTTGCTGAGATCTAATATTGGTCTCCAGTCCCCTGTCTTTTTTGGTACTAAAAAGAACCTTGTGTAGATTCTGGATCCTATTTGGTCTGCTGGGACTGGCTGGATGGCTCTTTTTGCTAGCAGTTTTGATATCTCTGGTACTGCTAGTTCCCTTAGACCGGGTGGAACATCTGGAAGGGTTCCCTTTTGCTGAATTTGGGTTTGAATAAAGGGAATTTTGTAACCCTCGGATATAATCGACTGTACCCATTTGTCTTGAGAAAGGGAAAGCCAGGCTATTGGGTACAGCGATAATCTTCCCCCGACTGCCTCCGAAGGTGGACAATCGGGCAACATCTCAGGGATGCTGGAAGGGTTTGTCAGAAAGAGGCTCCCTGCTACCCTGATTCTGCGGACCCCCTCTGCCCCTAGGGCGGCGTCTGTTGGTGTTACCCCCTCTGCCTCTGGGGGTAAACTGACCTCGTGCGTCAGGCATGACTCCTTGAGATTTGCGGAACCACATTTTCCCTCCCTTCTGACCTTTTGGGTAAGGTCTTGAAGGGGTGGAGAAACGGACTCCTACGGCAGAAAGAGTCTTGCCATCTTGTTCGCATCTAGTCAAGGTGTCTTTCACTTGAGGTCCGAACAAGGTCGAACCATCAAAAGGAGAGTTTGTGAAGGACGCCTTGAAGGGGTCTGCAAAATTACAAAGCCGCATCCAGGATTGACGCCTTAAAGCCACTCCTGTGCCTGCGGCCCTACTCGCTCCATCGGCTGCATATGAAATGAGCAGCATGGAGGAGTTAACAATGGAGTTTAGGATTCCTAGCTGTGAGCTAATCTTATCCTGAGACCCAGCAGCTGACGGATCCTGTAAAACTTCTCCCAACTCTTTAAGAACATCTCTTTGAAGGTGGGTGAAGTGACACAAGTAGTTCAGCGATCGCATGGCAAAGGTCGCTGAAGAAAAAAATCTGCTTGCCGTACCTATCCATAGTCCTAGAATCCTTGTTAGGAGGATGGACAGGTACTGAAGGATCAGCTAGTTCCTTCTTGGTGGCTGCAGCCACCACCATGGCATCAACCAGGACACCTTTTGTCAAATATTGCCTATCAGGTGGGGCCGTAATGAATTTAGAAGGCCTCCGAGGAATAGGTTCCACAGAATCCGGGGCCATCCATGCCTTCCGAGCCACCACGTCCATAAGAGGGTCGAAAGGCGGAGACACCCAGGAGGTGGAGGGTCGAGATCCGAACGCCTCCAGGTATACTGACTCGTCCTCGGAAGGATTAAGGGAAGGCCAGTTCCCCCTCTGCTTAAGGAATTCAAGGATGTCTGAGAAAGAGACATCCTCAGAGGGGGACCTTGGGGATCCTTCCGACTCATCCAAGTCAGCATCAGATGTAATAGACTCGGGGGAGTCTAGATGTTTCCTCTTACATGTCCTCTTACGCGGAGGTTCACCTGACGGATCAGGACAAGTCTCGGAAGAGGAAGATATTCCCAATGGGGAAACCTGAGGCGTTGGATCTCCGGGTCTGGGAGCAAGAGAGTGGGAAGAGACGTCAGCAGGCACTGTTGTGGGAGGAGCTGATGGAACTGACCGTTGACTACGCCCAGGGGCTAGTACACTCCTCATCACCTCGAAGGCTCCCCCGTCAGAGAGACCAGAAGGTTCCCGCTCTGAAGAGATAGGAACTCCAGGCCTCACCGAGAGGGAAGGCTCCGAGGCAGATGTCGGGGCTGAGCTCACCAACGCCGAAGCCCCAAGAGGAAGAACGGGGTCGGACAAGGGTCCGATGCCACTCGCCCCCTCGGAACCGATGAGAGAGACCAGACGCCCGGATCCCTCCAATGAAGGCCTCAAGGAGGAAATCGGAGCGGAGGACGACGGAGCCAAAGGGGGGGGGGTGGTATCGGCTCCGAAGTTACAACAGTCACGGCTCCGAGGAGCTCCGGCTCCGAGCTCTGTAAGAGAGTCGAAGGAGGAATGTTAGGTGGATGTGTGATAGCTACCGTCTGTTGAGATGGGCTATGGAGCATTTGGGCCAATGCCTAAGACTTTAATAGTCTACTCACCACTCTCTCAAGGTCGTGATCAGACAGCCTGGATGACCGAGAAGAACGGCTCCGATGGCTCCACTCCGAGAGCAGGGGTGATCTCGGAGCCGAACGTATCGATTCCAATGAGGGGGATCGTGATCTCTTTTTAGAGATAGGTGGAGCCGAAGGAGCCGAGGATACGTCGGCTCAAGCCGGAGCCGACACTGAGTGCCCAGATCTGGCAGTATCGGCGCCGGATGGAGCCAATACTGTGACTTCTAAAAGAGAAGGATCGGCTCCGGCCAGAGTCGATCTCGACACTGAAGAAGAAGAACCAGTAGCCGATGGCTTGGGACCTGAAGCCGAAGGCTTAACTGGTTTCGAGGGCTTCCCCGGAGCCGACTTAGTCGGGGAGCTCTCAGGCTTTAATAAGCCCCTCAATATTAATTTATTTCTGCGCTCCTGCAGGACTCTTGGGCTGAAGGCATGACAGATAGCACAAGAGTCCTGCAGGTGCAGAGGTCCCAGGCAGTAAACACAAGAAGTGTGACCATCTGTCAGAGACATCTTCTGACAGCACGAGTCACACTTCTTGAAGCCTGAGACCTTTGTGTCCTTCGACATAGCTGTGTCGAGGAAACACAAGTAACAAGGAAACACAGACACACACACAAATAACACCCAATCCAATAATATAAATCTAAACAGGGATACAACACACTCAAACACACACAGAATCCCTGACAGGAAAAATTAGGAAAGGGGGAGGTTTAAGGCCTAACCTAGGGAAAGGGATAAATAACTCGAAAAAAAGGGGACACTAACGGGAATAGGGTTAAATTAAACATTAAGGTTCACAAAACAACTAAGGTAATTAAATTTAAAAGGGGTGAGACTAAAAGTCTTAATTTGAAGAAAACTTACCTAGAGCTGGTAAAAGAGGCACCCCGTAAGCGAAGCGGCAAACGAGATCTGGGTAGTCTCTGCCTTGCATCATGGGATATAGGGTTGCCTCGAGCTGGTAAAATTAGCTCTCGAGCTTAGTAAGTGGCCGAGTCGGAGCCGAGGATCGACTCCGAACCCATCCAGCAAGAATGAAGGCGAGATTGACAACTTAACATCAACAGTTTGGGTGAAGAATAAACAAAAAACAAAAATGGCATTTCCTTGTACTACCAGAAACCAGGGGAAAAGAGAGTGGAAGAGTAATGGTGCCAAAAATGCTAGGTAGGAGCATTTAAATGCCGCAAGGCATCATGGGAGGGAGAGGGAAATACAATAACAGGGAAGAGAGGAGGAAGGAAAAGCTATTCTCACACCCTAGGTCGCAAGTTTTCAGAAAAACAATCAGCAAGAAATTCACTCAGTAAAAGCAGGTAAGTCTAGTTAGGAAGCGAAAGAATGGTAGTTACAAAGCAATTTGTGAAAAACAGGCTCGTCTTTAGCCATAAAGGCAGATATTTCCAGAGGAGACTATGTGAGAAAGAGCAGCATGCGAGTTTGAAAGAAATGTAGTGGGATGGTTATAGCAGAAAGGTAGTAAGAAGGAGTTTTAAGAGGCAGGGTTAGCAAATAAGTACTGCAGATGAAAAGTAAATGTAGGATAGCAGTTAGGGTGAGGACTGCAGACTACCAGAGAAGTAATTACAGAAGGAAAGAAGAGGGAGGCGGCAGAGAGCTGGATTTGGTGGCAAAGGTGATAGCCGAGTTGTAATAAATACAGCTAGCAACCAAACTATTTTGCAAAAAAGGCAGGAAGACTTAACACATACAGTGGTTAACAGGCTGTTTGTAATATGCTTGTGAACAAGGTTTCAGGATGGTGACTGTTCTGTGATGACCGAGTATAGTTTATACAGTAGCTGTGTTAGTTTGTGGGTCACCCGAGTGGATTTTTAGGTAGCAGGTCCGGATAGCATATAGCAGTTTGTGTGATGAAATAAGAAAAAAACAGCATTTTCTTGTATCACCAGAAACCAGGGGAAAAAAGAGTGGAAGAGTAATACAGAATTAGGCACTTCCTAGTGGAGGTATGGTATACCAACCTACTCACTTGAAGGTAAGTATTAAAATAAAGAACAAATATAAATGTTACTCATTCATACATGAAGACAGTATTAGTATTTAGATAATGGAATGTGTGATTGGGCTTTTCTGAAGGGGGTTAAAAAGAGCTCTGATTAAAGCACAATACAGCTTAAATGCTTTCAGTATAAACTTTAAATGTGGTTATGTGCGATGTCTAATGACTCCAAAGTGCACTTTTATATTTGTTTTCAAACAGGGCTTCCCTTCCCTTTCCCATAATCAGTTTACACTATCAACATTTTCAAAAAGTGAATATGTTTAATTTTAAATTCTGACACCTTTATTTCAGCAGGAACCCATACTTATGTAAATAATGGAATACTGCTATTCAACTATACTAAAGAACACTGGCATTGACAATTATTTATACTTGCCAACCCATAACATAGGTGAAACATCCATCTGGACAGGGACTAAAATAAACATGGCTATGAAAATTTCCATCAGCTACCCCAATCAATGATGGCTTCTGATCATAACCTCTAGCTCAGAAACAAACATATATATGGTTGGAAATCTGTATGTATGTGTCAGGCAGAATTTCATTTGAAATTATATCACTAAGGTTCTATATATACAAAGTGTGTTAATGTAGAGGTTAAGAAAATTTTATCATTTTCTGAAGGGAATTGTATTATTTTTTTAAATAACCCAACTTGCATTCTTTATTAAATGTCCCGTTATAATTAAAATATATAGATGTACTTTCACTCTTTGAATTTTACACTCATGACTTTACTCACATATTGTAAAAACACAAAATGTAAAAAAAGTCACTACAGTTTACATCTTACCTCTGGACCAGGCTGTCCCCGTGGACCAGGTAATCCTCTGGCTCCTGGCTTCCCCTGCAAAAGATTGAAATAACACTTCAGCAATGTTTATATCATTCAGGACTACTATAGATTACTAAACAAATACTAGACTAACTGCCCTGAAGGGTGATTTTAAGCCTAGCCAATATCCCAGGGTCAGAATCAAAATCTGTACACTGTGTCTACGAATTGAAGACCTTAACCATTATGCCAAACTACAGCAGTAATAGTGAAGGTCTCATTCTTCTTCATATTGAAAACCATCATTCATTATCTATAAAAAAATTTGGAATAATTTCAGCATTGGTGAGCATTGATATTGTGTTCTGCATTTATTTCAGTTGCTTATAATATTAATGTACATAAGTCCCGCTAAATTAGTAACTCACCTTTGGGCCTTCTGGACCATTTTGTCCTGGTGGTCCAATATCTCCTGGAAAACCCTACACAGATGAAAGGGAAAAATAATTTACTTTCCATTACAGCATTTCCCAAACTTTTTATTGTAGCAGAAATCATAATGCAATTCTGCAAAAAAAAGTCTTGTCAATTAGACTACCCAAATCAATGCTTAAAAAAATGGACTCAAAATTATGACAAACCTTTTCAAATAGTAGGTAGCTGTTAACATTTTCTATCTAAGCAGACAAACTGTTTTTCCTTTCTAGATCCGTGGAGTTTTAGCCCAAGTCCACATGCAGATATGTCACAGAAGGACTAGAACAGACCACTCTACAAACACGATGATAACCTTTTTGAAACTGTGCAATAGTGTAACAAAATATCACACGCAAAATGTGAAAACATCATGGTGCATAAGCTCTTTTGTGTCCAGTGTTTACAAACATCTCCTAGGCCTCCCTCTTGTGATTACCCACCCCCAGCAAAGGCTGCAGTTAAATCATTAACTTGTTCAGTGTAAAGCTGAACAGCCCTCATGCAGTGCAGAACCTGCTATTGCTCAGAAAGAAAATGTCTTATTCAGTGACAAAACTGTTACATTTAGAAATGATAAAGTAGTTACCATTTAAAGAAATAGCTGAATAAGAATCAAATGGTCCACAATAATAATCAGTAAGTAAAAAAAAAAAAAAAAAAAAAAAAACAGCACAAGTGTTATCTGCATTTTACACTGTACCACAAAATTAACCAGTATTACTATTATTACATATGTCCTACTTGATTGCATTAACCATTACTCCAGAGAAGAGTCAGGTTTATACTTGATGCTCAAAGGAGAAACTGTTTTAAAAGTATTAAACTCAGAAGCATGCATAAAATGTACAGAAATTCGCTAATTAAGCAGCAGTTAGAGAGAAAGGAAGCTAGTACCACATAAAAACGGAAGACTGGATGTTTGGAGATTAATGTGGTCTCAAACCTATTCTGAGTTTTGAGGAGGGTGAACACTATTCCTGATGAAACAAAAAAAGATGCAAGGTTTCCTCAATTTATAAAATGGACAGTATTAACTCTAACCTGCATGTTATGTGAAAACGTGTCACCACAACACTGTTCCATTATTGCAGGTGCCAAGCATTCTTTTTTAATATATCTAGATATTCTTATTTTAAAATCAGTATGATGCCAGTTGTAAAAATATGAAAAAAACCTCTCTTGCGCAGCACTTCTGCAGGACAATTATTTGGCTAGTACAGTAACAATATGAGTCAAATAATTACACTGCAGTTTTCCATTAAAATCAATAAAAATTTTAACCCAGAAGTGAGAGGGGATGCTATTTTTTAACATGACTTTTCACCTCTACTGCCTAAACATAGTAATTGGCCATAGGTAGCCAAACACGTCCCTTTAGTATGCACCATAAGCAACCAATGTTAATGTTTTCCCAATAGACTCTAGTCATACTTGTCTCTGTATCTATTAAGGAACATATTACCCTCCAGGGATGGACAAACTAAAGTCAATGAACTAATGATCCCTGAAGGTAGGATTAACTATTAAGTATACTAAAAGATCTCTCTATTAGCATAATTTCCCTTACTTTGGGTGATTAACTACCCTTCAACAGACCGGGACACCTATACCTCAACAGAAGGATATGCCACAAAATTCTTACACTTAATAAACAAAAATTCCTTTCAACAGCTGGAAAATTAACATACAACATATAACAACAATGAATTAGTTCTTAACAGTACCAATTACACTGATCCTGTTGACATAGCCAACCTACTAGCAGACAGGTTCAGCGCAAACTTCACCTCCGCCCCCCCCCCCAAAGGCCCATTCAACATCCCCTATACTTGCTCCGCATCTCATATCTCCATAGAATCAAGTGTTAAAGGCCCTATCCAAGGCAAAGAACTCAGCTTCCATGGGACCTGAAAGTATCCCAGATTGTATTCAGCAACATCTCCAGCAAGAACTAGCCTCGCCATTGCGCACCCTATTGAACCATAGGCTAAGTACAGGCTTCATTCCAGCAGTGGAGAACTGCCATTGTCATCCCTTTGCACAAAGGTAGTGCCACTACTGACCCTGGAAACTATCGCCCCATTGGCTTGCAAGTCTGATCTGTAAGGCCATGGAGTGTATTATTATGGACCTCATAAACAAGGACATAGGCAATCTCCAAGCACTTGACCCCACCCAGTTCGAATTCGTCAAGGGCAGATATTGCCTGTTGAACCTGGATGACTTTTTTGAAACAATCACCAAGGCACTGGATGAGGGAAAGTCAGTACATAAAGCTTACCTTGACTTGGCCAAAGCTTTGACACACTCCCCCCCTCGGGCATCATCAAAAAGCTAACAGAACTTGGCATAAATCCCTATCTCATCTGATGGGTGGCCAACTGGCTCACTGATAGGACCCACAAGGTCAAAATAGGTACCACTACCTCCAGCAGCAGACTTGTCACTAATGGTGTCCCCCAGGGATCTGTCTTGGGACCCCTAGTGTTTGGCATTTACTTCTCTGAGGTCCAGGCAAAGACAAAAAGCCTGTTGTTGACCAAGTCTGCGGATGACTGTAAGTTGGGTGCTGTCACTGACTCCCCAAATGATGTTAACATACTTCAAGAGGGTCTCACAGCAACAAATGACTGATGCCAAAGTCATGGCCTTAAGTTAAATGCAAAAAAAATATTATCATACCATTTGGCAAAATCACGGCCCCTACTGATTACCACATTAGCGGTAACCCCCTAAGCACACAACCTGTTGTGAGAGACATGGGTAGACAAGTTGACAACAATCTCACATTTGACCATCCTGTACCGGCAGTGGTCAGAAAAGCCTTTTACTTGGTTCATCTCATAAGTAAAGGGAATATTTCTAGAAAAAAGGAGGTTATTACCTCTCTGTACTCCTCCCTCATTAGGCCAATAATTGAGTACAACGCCCCATTTGGTATGTACCTCTCCAAACACCTGTACCAACTGGAAAGGCCACAGAAATACCTCACAAAGAGAATCCATGGCCTCCAATACCTGTCCTATGTGGACAGGCTCAAATCAATACCACTCTACTCTGTATCATACAGATTGCTCAGAGGGGATCTGTGTCTCACCTACAAGGCAATCTCAGATCCTGCTCTACTAGAGATGCTCCATATCCGTAAATCTAACTCCTTGCATAGCACTCGATCAAAAGGCTTAAATCTATTATGTGACATTAACAAAACCTGCTGGAGAGAGGCGTTTGTCGCCCAGAGGCTGCCCCATCTCTGGAACAGACTCCCCATACATGTCAAAGTATGTCGCTGACCCTCTTCAAGTGCAAGCTTGATGAGTGGATGGGCAACCACAAATTTGTCCCAGGGGTTCCACCTGTGTCCCTCATTGACAGGGGTGACAGGTGCTGATTGAGATTTCTTTTTTGGGGATAAACTCTTGGCTAGGGTTGTAAGGGCTCCAGAGCCATTAGCCTGTTAATCTCCTATGATCCTATACTACAGCCCACAACGTTACTGATCTAATTCTTACAGATATGGCTGCCTCTTGTACTACTCCTCTGGTATCTCCTCCTCCAATGATGTTGGAAGATAAACTTGTGACACTCCCAAAAGCTCCTACACTAAACTCCACTGAATTTAAGGACTACAAATATGCCATCCTCAACCCACTTTGTGACAAATATCAAAACTCACCTCCCATGACCTTAATACATCAGCAAGTTTCATGAAGGAATTCAGCATTCATTTAGAAAAATGCCTAGAGTTAGCAATCCCTACCATGACCAAGTATAATGGGAAATAAAGAACCAACCATCCTGGTGATCCATTGCTATAGACAAACTAAACAACAAAATAAAGAAACTTCTTAAATTATTTAATAAATCTAAAACCTACCTTTTCAAGGACAATGTTACAATTAACACAAAAAAATGAAGAATACTTTCAGGTTCACTAAAGAAGCCCATGAACTTAGACTGGTCTCTGAAGATGAAGAAAACAAAGATAATTATTTTTGTACTTACTTCTCAGATCTTCAAGCCGAAAGCCAAGACTTATGGCTAACAAAGTTTGCAGACAGAATGAACCCTCCCTAGTACACTCTTGATGGACTAAATGATAAAAAGTGTAGTATCATCATTTTAGGTAGACAATGTATCCTCTCATCATACTGTCTAGACAACATATCACTACAGAATAAAAGTGCAGTTAAGAACCTAGGTAGTTAGGCTGACAGCTCCCTCCCTTTTGACTATCATGTGACAATGGTCATCAGAAATTCTTTTTATTTAGCCCAGGTAATAGCCAAATAAAAATCATCAAGGTCTAAAGAGATCATCACTCCCTTACACTCATTAATCTGGCAATTATTGAAAAAACTACAACACAGTGGAGGAACATGCCTATAACTCAGCTCCTGTTACACCTTTGGGAGAAACTTTTTCTTCATGTTAAGCAGTGTGACTCACTATCTTTCTATAAACATAAATGAGATGACTAGATGATTATCCACACATTTAGTCCAGGACTGACTGGTATGGCTCTCCTGGAGAAAGGAGGTACAGCCTAAGGGAGAGTAATGACAAGATGAAAATAGTCATCAGACTCAGTGCCCTTGGAATATCTATGAATCTATCTAGAAACTACCAAAAATCAACAGATGTCTAGATGTTCATGGAAGTTTTTGTTTTGCATTACATTTCTGACAGAAAACCAGGTAGATCTGTAGCCAGAAGTAAATGTAGACACTGCCTGTAGCGGAATAGAAATTATTTTTTGTTTACATTTTTTTGCAGCTGTTTGTGGTGGTAGCCATGTAGGAGCAAAAAGAAATACATTTTGCAGCTGTTTTTTTACCACTTTTAGCAATCACACATCACAGGTGACCACAGATGTGATGAAATGATTGGGATGCACTCAATGAAAAAATATAGATCAATGCTTTAGCTTGGTGAGGGGGCAGAGCATAGTGTCTAAAAGCTACATGTCGAAATACATTCTTCTGATCATTTGTTCTTTCACTTTTTCTGGGAAGAAACCAAATAAATCTGTGAATGGTGGTAAAGCTATGCACCACCCACAGCAAAATACCTTTGCATTTGTATTTGTCATTTAATTATATGGCAAGAGATGAAGGGTGGAGATGCATGTGGAAATATATTACTGTGGCTGCTATTTCAACGTGTGTGGCAATTACACATTGGAGATCACTACCAGTAGAGTTTGTCTACTTGGGGGTTGTCTTTGGATGAAAGCAAAGACCAATACGGATTGTGACATGGTGGAAGTGGTAGCAGAATATAATATCTGAGAAATACAGTGTATTGTGACTGGTTTTATTTCACTACCATCAGAACCTAATATCACAGGGTCACTTAGAAGGTTGCCATCTTTTGAGGTGAGGTATGGAGGCACCAGATGTGTGAAAATTCAGGGCAGTTATGTAATCTACCTAGCCTAAGGCAATGTATGTGTCTATGATCAGGCTGAAAATAATTACTGAGGCTGCTTTGCCGTTCATTTTCTTCACAATTACACATCAGAAACATGAGCAGGTAAAGTCTATGTTGTTTTGGAGGCAAAATGCATATGAAAGCAAATGGCTATTCATACAAAATCATCACTGATATGACTAGTTGGGGAAGAAGGTGACATATATACATGTCCATAAGCAACATGATACAACAAATTATTATAGTCATTGTGTCTTTCACCTTCCTCACAATCAGACTTCAGATATTTACATGAGCAATGGATGCCTTTTTTGGGGAAGGGATAAGGTGGCATGCTGGAAGTCAAAGCATATGTTTATTAAATAAACACTTTTGAATAAAAATGATATGGGATATTGATGGCAGTGTGTGTGTCTGAGCAGCAAGAAGAAACATTTTATTTGGTGACTGCTATGCTTTTTATTTTCTTCTCAATTAGACATCAGAAGTAACCATAATGTGGGAAGATGATGTATGAAACCAAATGGCAGTTATGAGATCACTTCTAAATAACTACTGATATGTTTTTGGGGATATAGTATTTGTTAAAGAGCACCATGGCCATTATAGTTATTTGATGACTTTACAGTCAAAGGTGGTGTACACCCTCAGAAAGAGAACATTACAATAGGACACTAAGTGTGTTGTATCCAAGTATCTCAACATAAATTAGATTTTTTTTTTATTGCAAATTGCCTTAGGGGAACTGTGCATCTCATATACAGTTAGCAAAATCCAACATTTTGGAGGGCCTTTCTTGTCAACATCTGGCACTGTTTTTGGTTTCTACCTGTGGGATATCTGACCTCTACACACAGACCTGGGTAACACTACTGTCCAGAATATATGATGACTAATTTATCATTATTCAATAACCAATAAACAGTGCTGTGTAGAGTAAATTCCAAACACGTAAACTACGCCAAGAAATAAAAATTTAATGCAAAGCTTTCGGGCTAACCACCCTTCATCAGTACATAAAACAATACATTTTATCTTCACTTTTAAATAGGGCACATCTAAAATCACATGACACAGCCAGCCTATCATTAATTATTAACAATTATTACTTTTAATACTATCCTATCATCTATTTCCAGCAATCTCAGTGCTTCAGATGCATCATATGACAAATTATATAGCTTTTTCCCATTCCCTTTAGAATAAAGTACTCTCAATTCTTTCTCAACAATATTCGAAAAGGCGACTAAAATCGGACAAATTAATGGTGTAAATGTACTTAATTTTTAACATACTGGTGCTTCTAAATTCACATCCTTAAATATTAGTTTTAAGCTTACACTTCTTACAAACATTTTCATATCCGTAATCGCCTCCACTATATTGTCTGAAGAATTAGGTATAAACTTCAGTCCTTTACTTAAAAGTTCTATTTGATGTAATGTTAATGCTACCGTTGAAAGATTTACAGTACCTTTTTATTATTTGTATTAGCGTCGAGTCATTTTGCTGAAAAATGCAGGGCTGTTGCTCTTCGTCTTCATCCCTGCCATTGCCTGTTGAGCTTCCCAAAATAACCCCATTTTCACCTTTTCAGCTAAAGCTACCGGAGAAAATAGCTTTACAAAAGAAAATACCAGCGAGGGACCGCTCACATCAGTGGGAAGCTCAACAGGCAATGGCAGTTGTGAAGAGGAAGAGCAACAGCTCTGCACCTTTCAGCAAAATGACTCAACGCTAATACAAATAATAAAAGGTACTGTAAATCTTTCAATGGTAGCATTAACATTACATCAAATAGAACTTTTAAGTAAAGGACTGAAGTTTATACCTAATTTTTCAGACAATATAGTGGAGGCGATTACGGATATGAAAATGTTTGTAAGAAGTGTAAGCTTAAAACTAATATTTAAGGATGTGAATTTAGAAGCGTCAGTATGTAAAAAAATTAAGTACATTTATACCATTAATTTGTCCGATTTTAGTCACCTTTTTGAATATTGTTGAGAAAGAATTGAGAGTACTTTACTCTAAAGGGAACAAGAAAAAGCTATATAATTTGTCATATGATGAATATGAAGCACTGAGATTACTGGAAATAGATGATAGGATAGTATTAAAAGGAATAATTGTTAATAATTAATGATAGGCTGGCTGTGTCATGTGATTTTAGATGTGCCCTATTTAAAAGTGAAGATAAAATGTATTGTTTTATGTACTGATGAAGGGTGGTTAGCCCGAAACCTTTGCATTAAATTTTTGTTTCTTGGCGTAGTTTATGTGTTTGGAATTTACTCTACACAGCACTGTTTATTGGTTATTGAATAATGAGTGTTCTGGACAGTACTGTGAGCATCAATTATTAGGGGAGAGTTGAACAGCCAGCATCATGAGTGTAACTGCTACACATAATGTTGAGATGAGAGAACTGAATGGTTCAGTAAGAAGATTTCTACAGAGAGACAACAATCCATTACTCCAGCTGGTGTTTAATGTACCTTCCACTCTGGGAACCGCTGACCAAACGGGGAAGACTTTGAAAAGTTGCTCGATACACTAGAGAAAAAAGTACAAACCTACAAACAACTCCAGTGGCAGCGGTTAAGCTTTCAGGCTTATTTGGAGTTGGGTGTAGTACCGCGAGGACTAAGAATATTAAAAATGCCCTCCTATGCAAACATATATTCAGAACCTCTTGGACAATGGCAGCAACTCAATTTAAAACTGAGTGCAGATTATATGAGACTGATGAATACCTTTTTTGAGCCAGTAGAAAAGAAATTAGTAGAAGAAATTGAAAAACTAGAGAATGAAATCCTAAATATGCCCTGTTATACAAATTCTAGTGGTTTGTATCAGATATTGTTAGACCAGTTACACCTGTTTGATGCTAAACTAGAATCAAAGAAAAAAACGCAAACTACAGCGAGATGTCAATGATCTTAAAATGGGCATATCTTTTCCTGGCCGAGAAATGAAAATCAAATTCATTTCTCTAAAAAAGGTACTGTAAATTTAAAAGTAAAAAATTATTTGGATCAACTGGATACATTTGAGGCTTCACAATCAATAGAGGGGCCTCTATCCAATCAGAATGTCGGTGTGTGTACACCGCAATCTGCAACACCCAATCAACATGCGGAGATAGCCTTAAAAGACGTCACGAATAGGAAGGAAATTCTTTCAGTGGATCCAAGAAGTGGCTATGGTGAAAATACGGTGCGCCCGAAAGCAAAAGAACACTACAATCCTCAGCGTTCATCAGTGGAGAAGGATAAGGTATCATATGGTCAAATAACCCCGTTTTCACCTTTTCAGCTAAAGCTACCGGAGAAAATAGCTTTACAACAGAAAATACCAGCAGGGGACCACTCACAACAGCGGGAAGCTCAACAGGCAACAGCAGGGGTGAAGAGGAAGAGCAACAGCCCTGCACTTTTCAGCAAAATGACTCGACGCTAATACAAATAATAAAAGGTACTGTAAATCTTTCAACGGGTAGCATTAACATTACATCAAATAGAACTTTTAAGTAAAGGACTGAAGTTTATACCCAATTCTTCAGACAATATAGTGGAGGCGATTACGGATATGAAAATGTTTGTAAGAAGTGTAAGCTTAAAACTAATATTTAAGGATGTGAATTTTGAAGCACCAGTATGTAAAAAATTAAATACATTTACACCATTAATTTGTCTGATTTTAGTCACCTTTTCGAATATTGTTGAGAAAGAATTGAGAGTACTTTACTCTACAGGGTACAGGAAAAAGCTATATAATTTGTCATATGATGAATATGAAGCACTGAGATTGCTGAAAATAGATGATAGGATAGTATTAAAAGTAATAATTGTTAATAATTAATGATAGGCTTGCTGTGTCATGTGATTTTAGATGTGCCCTATTTAAAAGTGAAGATAAAATGTATTGTTTTATGTACTGATGAAGGGTGGTTAGCCCGAAAGCTTTGCATTAAATTTTTATTTCTTGGCGTAGTTTACGTGTTAATTTATCATTGTCAGAAGTAAAAATCCTACATATTTTACCAGAAAAAATATTTGTCTTCTGTTTATAGCATGCCATGGCTACTGTGCCATGTTTTAAAGCGGCTAAAACTGTGGGCTAAAATGTGGAGTGCTGGACTGGAAGACTAAGGTTAGAAGTGGAATATTAAGTATGTTTTGTAGTTGAAAACCTTGTTGTTACTACCAGAAGGTTGCAAAATTAAATTTCTAAGGGAGACAGTGATATATCCTTTCAAAGACAGGTCCCATTGGGGTATGCTTCATATGCCGTTACTGCCAACATCTAGCATTTTCAATTATACTCATTTTTCATTTTGGGTGGTATATTGAACTTTTGAAAACTATGCTAATGCTCCAAGAATACTTTACAGAGCTGTCACTACATCAGAAGTAAAAGTCCAATTTATTTTACTGACAATAGACTTTTTTGTCACTGCTGACATTAGTCCCCTCAGTTTAGGATAAGATGCAGTAAACTGTACTGTATCAATACAAAGTTGTGCATTTGTCCTTACAGCTAGAACCACCAAATGCATTTTGCATATGTTATTTAAAGAAATAAGTAGTCTTACAGCTATTTGGTTGCCCTGGCTTTGTCATTTGTTTAAATATGTATATTTTGCATTTTTATATCTGAATGGCATCAAGAGTGTTTTAATCAGAACCAAAAATAACACTTTCTTCTACGAAAACATAATATTTTCTGTAACTTTTACACAGTGAAAGAGACATATTACACATGATCTGACTACATACCTCTCAACTGTCCAGATTTTCACAGAATGTCCAGATTTTTGCTTCATATTTTTGGTCTGTTCTTCATAAAATTTGTGATTTTCTGAATTTTTGTGGCAGATCAGTAAGGACTAAATTCACTAAATAATGACAGGCATTTGAATTTCACACTTCATTTTCCACAGAAAATGCAAGACATTTTATTCTAGTAACTTTCTAAGTTTATAAGAGCAATATTTACAATTTGTCCATATTTGGGGCCTTTGTCCCCCCATTATTTTCAGCTTCATCCAGATTTTTGTGCTAAGAGGTTGACAGCTACGATCTGACATGAATGCACATTCTATTGTCTATAAGCTACTAGGCTGTTCAAAACAAATTGAAAGTGGAATAATTATCAAGGGGTCTTGCCCAAAATGTTTCACAAGAACATCTTGAAGTAGCAGAGAGAGATTCTCATTTGACATTACAGTGGAATTCATGCAAGAATGGTCTTTGTAAATCGACAGACTGCAACTTTTACATGCGTAGCTGTTACTTTTCTTCAGAGTAAAATAAAATCTATTGAAACATAAATATATATCCAGCTCTGTGAAGTAAGGGCTAAAGTCTTTACTGCAACCCAGGCAACCTGAATTTGAAACATGGTTTTGGCATTTATAGAGCTGACTGAAACAGGATGGGAGTAAGCAACTGTTGCCAGCTCATCCATCCAGGAGGAGGGAGGTGGTTCTGACTTGCCACTTGGTTAACATCTAGAGGATACTGCATTCAGGGAGTGTGGGCCTAGCAGCATTACCTGCCATTGTGCAAATCAAAATACTGCAGAATCTAGTGAGCAGAGGCAAGCTCTTAGTGGAGGCAGCATACATCAGAGTTCACAGTGCTGTCACAGGGAGAATATGTTTCAACAGAGGAGAGCAGGCCACTCCATGGGACCAGCAAGCTGCCCACTCATTATTAACAGATTTTGTTTGATGGCAGAATGAATAGGCTAAGTGTGTTTTCTATGCAGAGGTAAATGGACCAGAGGTCTCTTGCTCATCCAAGAATTATCAGGTTTGTCCACCATCTACGAATGGACTAAATGGGTGGAGGAAGTAAACCAAAGGACTAGCCCCAGTAGATACAGACATGCGTGAATGGGCTTACCTTCGTTGAAGGTTGTGCATCAGGGCTGGTAACTCTGCACGTAAAACTCAACTACCAATCATTAGCGGACTGGAGTTCCACTGTGGCGACCCCTAAGCCGAAAAGACAAAGATTTTTCTATCTCTTTATATGTAATGTTGGCGTGATTTCGGACCTACAATGAAATGAGTATGTGTTTCTATATAAAAGTGATATTTTCATTCTCTGTAGGAGATGACTGGGTAGGGATAGGAGCGAGCAGCTGTCAACAGCTCACCCATATGTTGAGGCATAAAATGACATTAAAACTGTTTTTCTTTAGTTAAAATTCAAACTGCAGTTGCTCATTTGTCTTTCAAGTAGGATAACAATCTCTGCAAATTTCATGAATAAATGTCAACTAGTTTGGAGACATGTTTTTAACATAAAGAGCAAAAATCCCCCCCCCCAAAAAAAAACAGCCAGGATTCTGGAGACAGACCTGAAAATGCTCAGCAGTTATTTGTGTGTGTGTGTTGTAATTTGGCCTAGCTGAAAGGATAAAGCTCTAAATGGAGAACTCAACACCTATCTGTCCAGAGGCTCCTGTTGGTCAAGTGGCAGTGACTGAACCACAGTATGCTAGAGGTCTTGGGTTCAACTGCCAAATGAAAGCTAATATTATCCTTTCACTTTGATTATTACAACAGTGCCTATGTCGAGTTCTTTTTCTGTATTTGTCCTAATGTGTTTATAATTCAGAAGTTAAGAGAATAATTCATAGATAAGAATAGTCAGACATGAAGACAGAATTACAGAAAACAGTGGAGAATAATCTGGAAGAAACTGATGATGAAATTAAGATTACATCAAGAAAATGTGAAGTTAATGAGGCAGCTATTAGATAAACTAATAGACCACGGAAAAAAGGCCCTAAGAAAAAACAACTGGTAGACAAATGGTCTCCAAGAACATGAAGAGGTGGCATTTCCTACACAGAATTTATGTTTTCATCTGATAAAGGAAAAGCTCAAATTCCAATGCAGCATCAATCAAAGAGTCTAATCTTCATTCTCTTACTAGTGAACTGCCACAACTGGCCACTCAGCTAAGGTAGCAGTAATTACAATGCTGAGATTTGCACAGGGTTAATGTTTTTGGTACTTACGTATTATCGCAACCAGATTTATGCGGTTGCGAAAATAGCATACTTCAACTGAAACAAAGCCATGCAACACTGTAAAGTGTTATTGAAAGTCCTTACTGCTCACGAAAAAGTGTGGGTTACCTTCAGGAAGAGCAGAAAGTTTATACATCCTCTTCCTGATTTGAGTGCTGTACAGATGCATGCTTTAATTGTCAGGGCTGGCATAGTACACGCTGAATTCTGCAGGACTGTAAAACAGGTGTAACAGCAAGTTTAACAAAGTGCCCCTATTATATTGTGCCGGTTACATTTAACAAATGTGATTTATTACTAAATAAACGCAGACCACAAGGTATGCCAGATTTTACAAAAAGTAACGGTTCTGACTCATCGATGACTACTGCTGTCAGTAAGTAACAGCAAAAAAAAAAAAAAAAAGGCCGGTAAACACTAACTCCAGGAAACAACAGAAGATCATTGTAACATCTTTCATCCCTTGGGCTCTACATTTTGCTATTAATAAATCAGGTTTGTGAAATTTTAACCACATAATATAGGGACAGATTTTAACACTGGCTCTTACACCCCTTTTTACAACCTGGAGCAATCTGTACTTACACATTCCATTTCTCAGTACGATAGCAGCCATGACTTTTCAAGCGTGCGTCTGTAATGAACACAAATCAGGCAGAGGATTTTATAAATAATTTGCCCTGAAGGTAATCCAAACTTTCTCATCAGTAATAAGGACTATGAAGGACATTACACTATTTCATGCGTTCGTTTCACTTGAATTTTCCGAATTTCGTAACCGCGAAAATCTGGTTGCGATAATACGTAAGTACCATGTTTTCTAATTCAATTCTATTTCAGAACTGTCATCCATTTGTTGACCAAGATTTCTGCATATCTTACATGCGAACTAAAGAAGGGAAGTGAAGTCATTAAAAGTGGGGAACCAAACAACATCAAAATGTATCAGCTATATGTTGTGTATATGGTAGTGATCACAAGACTATCTAAGCACATCAGAGGCTCTAAGAAAAAAAATAAAGTAGGAAAGCACATTAGTTGACTTGTACTGAAACCTAAACACATCAAGTATACTCCAAAGTTTATTCTAAATACATTTGCTAATATGGTCTTTTTTGATGTTAATAATGATAAGATTTAGAAAAAGAAAAGTGAGGGAGAGACTGCCAGAATGCGACTGCTGGAGGAAGAATCAGTATTTCCACACCCTTGCAAGTACCATGTAAATTATGAAAACAGAAGCCTACTCCTTTTTTCCTATTATGTATGGGTTTTGCTTACTTTAGAGCATGTCTGAGACAAGTAGAGCACACAAACATGAAGAACAAGTGAATGGGGAACAAAATTATTTCAAGGTAGTAGTAAACAAAGCAGGTACTATCTTACTGGAAAGAAATATAACTAAATGGAAATAAGAAAAAAATACAGACACTGTGGGATGATGCTGGTAGTTGGGGGCATACCTCTCAACTGTCCAGAATTTTTTTCAGAATGTCCATATTTTAGCCTTATATTGTTAGTCTGTTCCTCATACAATGTGTGGCTTTCAGGCAAATCACCGAGCACTGCAGAAACCAAAAACCAACAGACATATGTGTAAGCTAGCCTTAAAAAGGCTCTAGAGCCATTAGCCTAGTAACTTCCTATGATCCCATGTGTTTAAGACTTCGTATCCTTCAAGAAATGCAAGCTAATACAGACATGTAATTACAGCAACTTTCTAAGTTTATATGAGCAATATTTTAAATCTGCCCCTGATTTTTGGCTTTTGTCCCCTATTTTGACTTGATCTAGAATTCTTGGACTAAGAGGTTGACAGGTATGGCTGGGGGAACAGTAGAACATAATTCAGGTCCTAGATAAGTTATGTCATTGCCAATATGTGTGTATTAAAGCTCAGGCATGATGTGAGCAGTAGAAGTGTCCTGGTGGCTCCTTTTAAATGTGACTCAGAATTTGCAAAGACTATATCACTAAAAACTACACTCTCAAATGAAAGATGTCCAATGGACAACTCTCTATACCGATCTGCACCTAGAAATATGAAAGCAGTTTCACCCAAAAATACTAAAAATTAATGTCTGTTGGCTTTTTCTGGTTAGGGGTCATCACAGCGGAACTCCGGTCCGCTAATGATTGGGAGTGGATTTTTATAGTGCCGGGGTGCCAGCCCAACGCCCAGCCTTCAAAAAAGGCACACCCATTCAAGCACGCACCTACTTGCATGTCTTTAAACATCACTTGACCGCGGGGAGAACATGCAGACTCCACACAACAGGCGCTCCAGCCGAGAATCGAATGGGAGAACCTACTGCTGTGAGGCGACAATGCTAACCGCTGCACCACTACGGCCTCACCCAACAACAATGCATTATTGGCCAGGATCTATACCCTTTTTCATCACGTCTGGGTCATCCTGATTATAAGCAATATCAAAAATTAGATAATCAATATTACTTGTTTAATATGGTTAATTTACCTGACAAAATATACAAACACATAAACAAAGAGATACAGAAAGAAATATCCTAGAATCATAAGAGAAAGGAGGGACAGGACAGCACTTTCCACAACTACCTTCTGAATATAAAAACATGATAAATAAACAGATTTCTTAGTAAGCCCAAAAAAGAGAAAAAATGAAAAGGCCTGGAAGAATATCTTGGAAATGAGGCTGCAAAATATAAAAAAAATACTGAAGCACAGACAGCGAGTACAATTAGGATGGAAGAGAAACAGCTACTCTTGAAATGTGAAATTAATTTTGCAAAAAAGCAGAAAACAAGTTGAGATGTAATTTATTTAATAACCCAGGTTAGAACACTGATTCATGTGGACCAGGGTGGGTTTAGGACAATGCTTAATCCCTTCACCTCATAGATTCAAGCCACATAGTTTGATTCTGACCTCAGGTTACTGACTAGGCTTAAAATGGCCCTTTGTGGCAGTTAGCCTAGTATTCATCTATGAAGGTAATTGAACACTGGGGGTTGGGATTAAGCATAATGGTTAAGGTGTTTACCTTACAAATACAATGTACAGAGATTGATTCTCATCTTTGGGAAATTAGCTAGGCTTAAAATGGCTTTCACTGGCCTGCAGCCTATTACTTACCTATGAACTATTCTCAGGCTCAGCCCAAGAAGTACAAGAAGGAAAAATAACGAAAAAGACTCATAAGCAAAAGCTGAAGAGAAAACACAATTAGGATTAAATGAATATCCATCATTATACAACAGCTATGCAAGAAAGTTACAGTAGTAAGTACAGAAAAATTCACAATAAATACTGAATTGATTTAGACAAATACAGAACATGCAGTATTTACAAAATGTACGTGAAGAAGGTGAAACACAATAAGAATATTAAAATACCAGATGAATATGCAGCAACAAATGAGGATGGTACAAAACATACAGGACAAGATGGGAGACATATCTCGGAAGAGGTGTACTGACCCACACTCTGACAGACTGGTCATATGTCTAGAAACTTCTATGTCTAGTGTGTGCGTCTGTGTGTGATGGCACTCCAAGCTCATAAAAAGATGGCCACATAACTCCACAGTTATGTCCCGATTCCCCTACCAGTAATTAGGTGACTATAACATACATGAAAAATTGAAGAAGGTGCTGATTTAAAGACGACAGAAGAAGTTAGTACCACAGCGGAATAAAAGATGGACAAAATGTTATCTGATGATTATACACATTAGCAAAGTTAAATAAAGTGAAAACAGACCTGTGCTACTTAATGAAAAATGATGCAGAGCTGAAGGTGGTATCCTACCTTAAGCTGGAGTCTGTGAAACTTTATGGGATTCGGGTATTACAAAGCAGTGCACTACTGGAACAATTTTTTTTTTTTTTTTTATGGGGAAGAAAAACTCTATGAACTGAGGTGTCCATCTGACATTCCAGGAACTCAATTCTGTGTGAAGGAGTCATAAAAGACTTTTGAATGTTCTTCTGGAACCCAAGTGAGAGATTCCTTACACTTTGAAAAAGACTCTGCAAAGATAAGCAAATCCTCTAAGTATGGAAAATGTGGATACCCTGTAGTCTGCAAAGAGCTATAACTGGAGCTAGACATTTTTTGTACGCTCTTATTGCAATGGAACGTCCAAAGGGTTAAGCGCCAACTGATAATCTGGTCCAGACACACAATACCTAAAACAATGCCTGAAGACTGGATGAATAGGGATGTGATAATAAGCATCTTTTTAATCTCGTGTTACCAAGAAACATAAAAGAGAAAGAAGAAGTAACAGGTTGTGAAGTGACAACATTTTGAACTTGGGCACTATCACAAACAGGTTAGGAAAGAAAGATCCAGAGCTGGTTGCCAAGCATTTTCATTCTTTCTTTTTTTAGCACTAAAACCATTGTTGAATAAAAATCTTTCCTAACCTGGGAAGAATGGATTTATTCTATCATTCTATGAGACAGCATGTGTTGCAGGACAGGGGGAAATAGAGGAGTATAGTCTGGAGGCTGAGAAATTATCCCCAGGGAAGGGGGATTTCCTCCCACATCCATATGTAACCTTGATGAATGATCTTCAGAACCCATTTGCCTGAAACTATCTGTTGCCAAAGAGAAAAGTGGAGATTCAGACTCTCTAAAGGGAAAGGGGGACTGCCAGGGTGTGTGTGTGTGTGGGGGTGTCCAGTAAATAATCATTCTGACTTGTTGGACTGTCCTTGGTTTAGGGGGGTGAGGGTGAAGTTCCCTCTTGCTATTTCTTCTTAAACATCTGTTTACTTGCATTTTGGTGAGTTTATTTTCCTTTTTGCTGAAAATGGATGAAGGGTTAAAGAATCCCTTAGAAATTTTGGAAAAGGAGGGCTGAAAATCAATAGATTCCCTGTATCAGCGTAACCCTTTCAACACATTTTTGATAACCCTTGCAAGTAGGGGAACCAAAAATAAATCTCTATCCAAAGGAGAATTTAAAATTTCATATTTCTCATCATCAGGGAGGTTCTGGGAACATAGCCAGGCAAACCTCCTCAAAGGAATACCAGTGGCCATAGGCCTGGATGAAGTGTCAACTGAGTCATACACACACAGTGAACTATGAGTTGTCAGCTGTAAATGGAAGAAACTAAATTATTTAAAGCAAATAAACTGCAGACAAAACATTCCTCATACATTCACAATTAGTCAAAATAAACTAACATATGAGCCTGACAATTCAAAATTCTGAAAATCAAAGTTGCTGAAGCATACACTTTCTTCTCATACTTGTCAATAATCTCTCCATCCTTGTCAGAAACAGTAGGGTTGGAATCAGCAAAGAAGTTATGTACTCACCATAACATTCCATCTGCGTTGTCCATTTTCATTCTTCCTAAACTGCTGGGTTCAGATCTGAACCTCGGATCCGACTCAGTTTTTACTAAAGCTCTTGGTAACCAAAAAGTTCTCGAGCCTCTCCCTTACCCATAATGTATAAACCCCCAACATACCTCAGATCTTCTTTGCTGATTTACATAAAGCAATATCTGCCAATGTGCATGCATATAGACACATAAATCTGTATAAATGCTACAGAAGGAACTACATCTGGAGCTCAACATAAAGGACAGTGGTGTCCCTACAATAGCTCATTCTTCCAGAAGTCTGCTGCGAAAAGGGTTGAGAGGTTGGTGGATGGGAAGATAAGCAAGAATGAAAATGGACAACACAAATGGAACGTTATGATGAGTGCATAACTTCTTTACCTGATGTTGTCAATTTTCATTCTATCCTCAACTGTTGGGACAGAGTCCCCAGCTACCTAAAATCTCAGGTGGACACTAAGGAAGGATATTCCTGAGCATAGTTGAGCCAAAGGCTGCTCTACCCCTCAAGACCAGATCCAGTTTGTAATGAGTGATAAAGGTATGAGGATTGGCCCAGGTTGCAGCCGCACATATGTCATTCATGGGAGCCCTGGATAGAAACAATGAAGAAGTTGCCATGGACCTACCTGAATGGGCTCTTAGAGGTTTAGGTAAGGTTAGATCCAACTTGTTATAGGTAAAAGAAATACAATCCATCAGCTATCTGGCTAAAGTTACTTTTATAACTGGTTTGCTCAATTTCAAATTTGCAAAGGAGGTGAACAATTGATCTGTCTTCCTGATTTCTTTTGTCCTATATAAGTAAAAATGTAATTGCCTGTGAACATCCAATAAATGCAACATATATTCACCTTTGTTTGCAAATTTAGGAAAGAATCCTGTCAAATTAACTGATTGATATTTGATTCTGATACCACCTTGGGAAGGAAAGACACATTGGTACTTAATGTAACTCTATCCTTATGAAAGATCAAGTAGGGAGGTTTTGATGACAATGCTTGAAGTTTTGAAATTCTTCTGGCAGAGGTAATGGCCACTAGAAAGACTGTTTTCCAAGACAGGAACTTAAGATCACATTTAGCTGCTGGATCAAAGAGGGAATGAATTAAAGCCTGCAGTACCACGTTCAAATCCCATAGTGGAGTAGGATCTTAAAATGGGTGTCTCAAAAGGAGAGTGCCTCTCAAGAATGCTTTACAAAGTTTAGAGAAGGCCACATAAGTACTCTCAAACCCAATAAGAAAATTAGATATTACTGCTAATTGAACGTTAATGGTATAGGAGCTCCCCTCCCCCATTAAAGATTAATGCCAAAAATTCAAGTATGTTATATATCGGAGCTGAGAAGGGGTTAATGTGATTTTGTTGTGCCCAGTAAAAAAGAAGTTATGTACTCACCATAACATTACATCTGTGTTGTCCATTTTCATTCTTCCTCAACCACGGGGTTTAGATCCAGTCTGTCAGATCTGACTTGGCCATTGCTAAAGCTCGAGCAAACAAACCTCTTGGGCTTCTCCCTTATCCACAATGCACCACCCCCAATTACTGCAGATCTTGTTTTCTGCTTTAGTAGAAAGTAACAGATGAAAGAACCTGTAAATAAGAAGTTATGTACTCACCATAACGTTCCATCTGAGTAGGTATCTTCATTTGTCTGCAACCTTTGGGATACAGATCCGATCTCGGATCCGAGCCGGCAACTTCTACCACAGCATAGATCTGAGCTCCTAGCTCCTCCCTTTACCCATAATCCCCTGCCAACCCTGACTGACCTCAGATCAAGTTTGCCCCATATAACAACTTGCTAGTGTGTCCCGGAAGGGACTCATGTAAGACAACTCCTACTTAGAATCACATTGGTCAGGGGGAAGGCGGGTGGGATGGTTGCAGACAAATGAAGATACCTACTCAGATGGAACGTTATGGTGAGTACACAACTTCTTAATCTGAAGTAGGCATTTCATTTGTCAGCAACCTTTGGGACAGAGTCCCCAGCTACCTGAATCTTGGTTGGCCTTCATGGAAGGATATTCCGGAGCACTGCAGAGCCAAAGGACGCCCTACCTCTGGAGACAACATCCAGTTTGTAATGGCTGATAAAGGTATGGGATGAAGCCCAAGTGGCTGCAGAACAAATATCATCCAAGGGAACCCTAGATCTAAAAGCAGCCGATGTAGCAACGGCCCTAGTAGAATGAGCGAGGACTCCCTGAGGTGCAGGCCTTCCCAAACTCTGATATGCTAAGAGAATACAACTAGCTATCCATCGTGACAGGGTAACTTTAGAAACCGACTTGCCTAGGTTGGTTTTGGCAAAGGAGACAAACAACTGGTCGGATTGTCTATGACCAGCCATTCGATGAATATAAAAGCGCAGTTGTCTGTGCACGTCCAAAGAATGCAGCTTACATTCTCCTTTGTTCTGATAGTTGGTGAAGAACACGGGAAGATTAATAGATTGATTAATGTTTGCTTCGGAAGATACCTTAGGCAGAAAAGACGGATTGATCCTGAGGTAAACTCTATCCTGATGAAAGGTCAAATACGGTGGTTTGACACAGAGAGCCTAAAGTTCAGCGACTCTTTTAGCTGAAGTAATGGCCACCAGAAAGGCCGTTTTCCAAGAGAGGTATTTGAGATCAACCGTGGCCGCTGGCCCGAAAGGGGGGCTTGTCAAGGCCTGTAGAACTAAGGATAAATGCCATGGGGGTACTACCTCCCTGACAGGAGGTCTGAGGAGGAAGGTACCCTTAAGGAAAGCTTTACAGAGCTTGGAGGTAATAAGAGGGCCAGACTCATGCCTTACATGATAGTGCGAAATCGCTGCTTGTTGCACCTTGACTGTAGAAGAGCTAGCCCCTTGATGAAAAAGGGTAGTTAGAAAAGCCAAAACCGATGTTAAAGACGCTGTAAAAGGATCTAAATGATGGTGCTCAGCCCAGATGGAAAAGCATTTCCACTTACTCCAATAGACCTTTCTGGTGGATGGCTTGTGTGCTGCTACTAGAATGGCTTTGACTGGTGAGGAGATTCCGGGAGTCCTTATCAAGAGTGGAACTGGAGCAACCAAGCCGTCAGCTTGAGGTTGACCAGGCTGGAGGTCGGAAGACCCAGGGGGTGAGTAATGAGATCTGGAAGGGGATCCAAAATCCAGGGCGGATGAATCAGGAGAGACCATAGGTACGGGAACCACGTCTGACAAGGCCAGAATGGGGCAATGAGGATTATCTTGCTCCCCAACTGACTGGCTTTCTGTAAAAGTTTTAGCATCAGGGGCAGTGGTGGGTAAGCGTAAAGAAGACCGGGAGGCCAAGCATGTACTAGAGAGTCTCTCAGGGACTCCCCCAGAGGGGGGATTAGGGCGAAGTAACTGTTGCATTTGGTATTTGAGGGAGAGGCAAAAAGATCGCAACACTGTTGCCCCCATTGGGCAAATATTCGCTCTGCTACTAGAGGATTGAGAGACCATTCGTATGGAGTCAGGACTGTACAACTGAGCCTGTCTGCTAGGATGTTGGACCGTCCCGGAATGTGCGTTATAATGAGAAAGTGGCTGGTGGATATCGCCCATTCCCACACTCTCATGGCCTCGCGACAAAGAGGATAAGACCTGGGTCCCCCCTGTTTGTTGATGTACCAGACCACTGACATGTTGTCCGTATGTATCGCAATCGTCCCAATCGGAACAAGGTCGTGAAGTGCCTGCAACGTCAAAAGCACCGCCCTCATCTCTAGGACATTGATATGCAAGGAGGTCTCTATGTCGTTCCACGTGCCTTGGACCATTCTGCCTGAATAATGCCCCCCCACCCCAGGCGAGAAGCGTCCGTGGTCACTGTGGCGATGGGAAGAGGCATCGAAAATGGACGTCCCATGTGGAGGCTCAGGGACTGGAGCCACCACACGAGCAACCTTCTGCAAGTCCTGCTTAGGGGAATGGGATGGTACAGAGGGTTGCGAGACAGGGACCATTGCACCTGAAGGGTCCACTGCAGGACCCTCATATTCAGACGGGCCAAGGGCAGCAGAGAAATTGCTGCCGCCATGGACCCTAGAGCCCTCAGGACCAATTTCGCCGGCGGAGCTTGAAGTTGGAGGATGGCCTGTACATGCAACCTCAGGTTCTGAAGTCGATCTGGAGTCAGGAAAGCAAGCATTAGTTTGGAATCCAGTCTCGCCCCTATGAAATCTATTACCTGTGTAGGAGCCAGAAAGGACTTGGCCATGTTGACCATCAATCCTAGATGTGGAGCAAGATTGAGGAAGTAATCCCTGCATGAACAGAGCAGATGCCTTGTAGGGGCGGTAAGGAGCCAGTCGTCCAGGTACGGAAAGACCTGAATTCCCTGGAGTCTCAGGTGGGCCGCTATTGCCGCTAAGACTTTGGTGAACACCCTGGGGGCTGAGGTGAGACCGAAGGGGAGGGCCCTGAACTGAAAGTGACTGGCTCCCAGCCGGAAGCGGAGAAACCTCCTGGAGCGTCTGTCCACTAGAATGTGATGGTACGCATCCTTGAGGTCTATCGAGCACATCCAATCGTTCTCCCGTAACAGGGGGAGAATAGATTGCAGCGTGACCATCCGGAACTTTTCTTTGGGTACTGCCAGGTTCAAGAGAGAGAGGTCGAGGATGGGCCTCAAGTCCCCTGTCTTTTTTGGCACCAGAAAGAACCTGGAGTAAAACTCTGATCCGAGCTGATCTGGGGGGACGGGTTGGATGGCTCTTTTTTGTAAAAGCTGCTGAATTTCTGTAGCAGCCACCTCCCTCTGACTGGGTGGTACGTCGGGGAGGCTTCTGGTTTTGGTGGTTACAATAAAGGGAATTTGGTAACCTCTGGATATAATGCAAAGCACCCAGCGATCTGTTGTTATGGACTCCCACATTGCTAGGTGCCTCAAAAAATGCCCCCCGACTGCCTCCACAGTGGAGCAGCCGGGCAACCCCTCAGGGGTTCTGCATGGGCCTCTCAGAGAAGGGTTCTCTGGACCCAAAATTCCTGGGACCCCCTCTGCCTCTAGGGCGGCGTCCTCCCTGTCCTCCTCTGCCACGAGAGGACTGGTTATCCGGAGCAGACTGGGATTGATGTGATTTCTGGAACCACATCTTCTTCTGACCCTTTTGGTTCTTGGAAAAGGACCTCTGGGGAGCAGAGAAGTGGACTCCGATGGCAGACAACGTCTTCCCATCTTTCTCGCTCTGGACTAAGGTGTCACGAGCGGTTTTGCCAAACAGAGCAGAACCATCAAAGGGGGCATTCGCGAATGATGCCTTAAAGGATTCCGAGAAGTCACAATGTCGGAGCCAGGCTTGTCGCCTCATGACCAGGCCGACTCCGCCAGCTCTAGCGGCTCCCTCAGTGGCGTGAGACAAAAGCCGCATAGAGGTGTTAGAAATGGACCGTAGAGTGGACATTCGGGAGGAGTACAGTTGTTTGTCCCCTTCCGACATAGACTCTGGGGGGGAGGCAGTGTATTCTTTTATTAGATCCGGCTGCATCCGGATGACGTGTGCCATATAGTTCAGTGCCCTCATCGAGAAGGTTGCTGAACTGAAGGCCCGCTTCCCAAGGCGGTCCATCGCACGAGACTCCTTGCTCGGTGGGTGGACCGTGGGGCTCTCCTGAGCCAACTCTCTCTTGGTGGCCGCTGCCACCAACATGGCATCTACAGGGGGACCTCTGCTCCAATGGGTTCTCTCTGCGTGGGCACTCAGGATCCTGTCCGGACGCTTGGGGACTGGCTCTACAGTGTCCGGCTCCCTCCAAGCCCTGGTGGCAATAAGGTCCACCAGGGGGTTGGGGGGGGGGGACACCCAAGAGGTAGATGGCCCTGCTTCGAACGCCTCTAGGAATATGGACTCATCGGAGGAAGACTTGGGGGCAGACCAACCCCCCCTGATCCTAAGCATTTCCATGATGTCTCCAAAGGAGACATCCTCGGGGGGTGACCTTGGGAAGCCTTCTCCTTCATCTAAGTCCGTATCTTCTGTAAGGGACTCGGGGGAGTCCACGTGCCTCCTCTTACACTTAGACTTGTGAGGAACCTCCTCGGGGGGGGGGGCTGTCCGAGGAAGTCTCACCAGCAATGTCATGTTCCGAAGGAACACCCCGAGGCACTGAAGCAGGCTGCCCCAAAGGCCGGGTGATGGGAGCCTGGACCAGCTGAGAGGGAATGCAGGGGGGAGCCGAAGCCAGGACCGGGGATCCGGATGCACTCAACAGTGCCCTCTCCACCGCAGCGAAAGCCGAGGGAGAGCTGCCCTCGATAGGATCCGAGAGTCGACTCCCACCCGGATCCGAAGCAGGGACCGGACCCGGGGCCGAGACCATCAGATCCGAAGGACCCACGTGCTCCGACAGGGACGGAGCCGAAGGCACACCGAATCCCTCGGATCCGAAGCTCGGCCTGCGGCTCCGAGAGGTTGGATCCGACAAACTCGAGGGAACAGTCGGAGCCGAAGTGCCCAGCACTGTCGGCTCCGACCCACCCCCGGATCCAACGAGGCTCGGCTCCAAACGCTCCGAACCCGGAAAACAGGTCGGAGAAGGAGCGACTGGAGCAAAGAATCGGGTCGAGCCCCCCCCAGAGGGGGGGGGGCAAGAGCACTCCCATCTGCAGCTGGGCCTGGATGAACCTCCTCATCATCCAGTCCATGTCTGCATCCGACATGCTATAAGTGGACCTCGAAGATGCCACCGAGGCAGGCCTGGAGTGCCGCCTCGATGACCTCGACGAGGACTGGGTCACCCCCTCCTCGGGTCCCAGTGAGAAGCAAGGGGATCGGATCCGAGGAGGAGGCAATCCAGAAGCCCTGGAGGGAGAAGCCCATTTGGCGGGCTGGGCCGAGGAGGAGTCCTCGGCCCGCCGCTTATGGTGCTTCTCTCTCCGCTTGTCTTTCTTGGCCTCCCTCTCCTCCGGAGCCGAAGCGGGAGGTTGAGTCCCAACCGGAGGGAGGGAGGCAGGAGTGGCCGCCACCGAGGGCTGGATAGCGGCCACATAAGTACCGGAGGCCAGAGCCTGATCTGGGGGCAAAAGGCCCGACAGAATCAGCTTCGACCTCCGGTCCTTAAGTGCCCTGGGGTTGAACGCCGTGCAAATCGCGCATCCAGAGGAGAGGTGTTCAACCCCAAGGCACCTAACGCACCGAGTGTGGCCATCTGCCGGTGAAAGCTTATGGCCACACTCGCTGCACTTAGAAAAAATGGCTTTAGGGGCCTCTGACATTTTAAATAAAGGGAAAACACACTCACTAGGCCCCTACACGCACCACATACACACACTACGACCAGCGAGGAAGGGAGGAGAAAAGGGATCACAAAAAAATTAATTTAGTTAGCTAAAAAAGGGCTATAGGGTACCTAACCAATCACTCTCACTCACAGCAAAAGAAAAAGGAAGAAAATAGAATTTTATTTCCTCACAAAGTTTCGATCAACCAGGAGCTCAGGAACCTAGCTTGTAGCTTGAAGCGCGGCAAACTAGATCTGAGGTCAGTCAGGGTTGGCAGGGGATTATGGGTAAAGGGAGGAGCTAGGAGCTCGGATCTATGCTGTGGTAGAAGTTGCCGGCTCGGATCCGAGATCGGATCCGTATCCCAAAGGTTGCTGACAAATGAAGTGCCTACTTCAGATCACTAGTTCCTCCATAAGTTTTAGGATGGGGGTTGGTGGAAGGGGAGTTGAGGAATAATGAAAATGGACAACACAGATGTAACATTATGGTGAGTACATAGCTTCTTTATCTGATGTTGTCAACTTTCATTCTCTCCGCAACCACTGGGACAGAGTCCCTAGCTAACTGTTTTCCAGGGTGGACTCAAGGAAGGATATTACCGAGCACCACAGAACCAAATGATGCCCTACCTCTTGAGACCAGATCCAACTTGTAATGAGTGACAAAGATATGGGGAGTAGCCCAAGTAGCTGCTGCACATATATCATCCATGAATGTTCTTAACTGAAAGACTGTCGAACAAGCCATAGATCTAGTGGAGTGTGCTTTTAAAGATCATGGAAGAGTAATTCCAAGTTTAGCATAAACAAAGGAGATACAATTTGTCAACCACTTTGATAAAGTAACTTTAGTAACTGCTTTTGTAAAAGTTGGTTCACAGAATCAAATAAGCAGTTGGTCAGCTTTTCAGGTGTTCTTGGGCCTATGAAAGTAGAAGTTCAGCTGTCTATGAACATCCAGCAAATGCAATATATATTCTCCTTTGCTGGTAAACTAAGGAAAGAGTACTGGCAGATTAATGGCCTGATTAATACTGGATTCCGACACCACCTTCAGCAGAAAAAAATAGATTAGTACAAAAGGTCACTCTATCTTAGTGGAAAATTAAGTATGGAGGTTTACATGATAATGCTTGGATCTCAGAAATTCTTCTTGCAGAAGTCATGGCAACCAAGAAAATTGTCTACCATGTTAGATACTTAGGTCACATGTAGCTGCTGGTTCAAATGGGGATTGAGTGAGAGACTCCAATCCCGTGGAGGGGTAAGTTCTTTAAAGGGAGGCCTTAGGAGGAGTACCTTTTAAGAAGGCCTTGCTCAACTTGTGAGAAGTTATGGAAGAGTCACTGAATCCAGTGTGGTAATTCAAAATCACTGCCAGTTGTACTTTAACAGTTGAAGAACTAGCAGAGTTTAGAAATAAATGCACTAGGAAGTCCAACATGTAATTAATAGGGGATAAAAAGGGGTCAAGATTGTGTTGCCCAAATAACAAACCTTTTCCATTTGCTGGAATATATCTTTCTTGTCAAGGGTTTATGGGAAGATAAAAGTATATGGCAAACAGGTGTACAGAGCATTGACTGTTTGGCTATTAATGGAATTGGAGAAGCCAAGCAGTCAGCTTGAGATTTAGTATGTCTTGATGCGTCATGCCTGTCAGGTGAGACAGGAGGTCCAGTCACATCTAGGTTCCACAGTGGTTGCTTTTCAACCTGGCAGCTTTCTGTAGAAATTTTGAGATCAATGGAATTGGTGGATAGATGTAAAGAAGACTGGGGGGGGGGGCAATCGTGAAGTACAGCATCCATCTGTTACTCCCCCTGTGGAGGAATTAGGGCAAAATAGTAACTGCAGTTGTTGTTTAGGGGAGAAGCAAAAAGATTGCAGCAAGGCTGGCCCCACTAACAGAAAATCATTATCTGTCACTGTTTTTTGGGAAGAAGAATGCACCTGCTCAGTCTGTCTATCACACTGGATTTCCCTGGAATGTGAATTGCTAAAAGAAATCAGTTGGAAGAGACTGCCCACTGCCAGACCATGAGAGCTTCTTGACACAATGGGTAGGACTTGGATACCCCTTGTTTGTTGATGTACCATAAGCTGACATGTCTATCTGAATCACAACTGTTCCAGAGGGGAGAGCATCTTGAAATGCCCATAAAGCTAACAGCATAGCTGTCATTTCCAGAACATTTACGTGCAAATTGGCCTCTTCGGGGGGCCAGGTGCTCTGGACTGTCTTTCCCAGATAATGCTTCCCCCATCGGGGAAGCATCTGTGGTCACTATGGTCTTGCGTTACTGGGGTGTGAAGGGATGGCCCTCAAGTATTTGGTCAGATTGAATCCACCAATTTAGATCTCTTTTGCACATCTGAGTGATTCTTATCTGGTATAACACTGACTGACAAAGGACTGACCACTGAGCCATTAACATCCACTGAGGGATCCTCATGTGAAATCTAGCTAGAGGAACTAAGGTTATTGCTGCAGTCATCAAGCCCAAAGCCTGAAGGACTAGATGGACTGAAATTACAGTACTCAGTATAATCTTTCTGACTATACACCTTATTTTTTGAACTGTGTGGTAGAAGAGAAGCAATGGCAGATTTTGTATTGAGAACTGCTCCCATAAACTCCAATGGCTCAGTTGGCAGTAGATGTGATTTGCTGCAGTTTACGGTTATTCCCAGAAGAGTGCAAGTCTGGAGAACCTAGTCTCTTGCGCATATAAGCTGATGCCTGGTCGCAGCAGTAATGAGCCAGTCATCCAGGTAGTGAAACACTCAGAATCACTGCAGCCTGAGGTAAGCTGTTACTACTGCCATGCATTTGGTGAACATAAGTCCAAAGGGCAGTAATCTGAACTGGTAATAACTGTCTCCCAGCTGGAAGCATAGATACTTTCTGGATTGCCTGTTCATTTTTATATAATAGGCACCATGAAGGTCTATAGAGCACATCCAGTCATTCTTGCCCAGGAAAGGGAGAATGGACTGAAACATGACCATCCGGAACTTGGTTCACCGCACTGACTTGTTTAAACTGGTGAGATCCAAAATCGGTCTCCAGTCCCGTTTTCTTTGGCACTAAAAAGAACTTGGAGTAACTTACTGATCCTATTTGGTCTGGTGGGACATCTTGGATGACTCTTCTAGCAGCTTTTGAATTTGAACTGGTGCTAAATCCCTCTGACTGGGAGGGTTTTTCTTTTGAACTGGAAAAGGGAACAGCCCTGAAAATAATCTTCTGCACCCAAGTATCTTCTGCTTAGTCTAGCCAGGCTTTCTAGTGCAGGGATAATCATCCCCCAACTTTCTCCATAGGTAGATAATTGAGCCTCTGTTCAGGAGTGCTGGTAGGGTTTGTCAAAGAAAGACTTTCATGAACCCTGGTTTTGTGGGCCATTTCTGACACGTGGGCATAGTCATCGTTAGAGTTCACTCCTCTGCCTCTGGGGGAACCTCTTCCATGTGTGTTTTCAAAAGGACCTTGAGACTTTCTGAACCACATTTTCTGGCCACACCACTGTTTCCTGGAATAGGATATTTGGGGAACCAAAAAATGTATGCCCATGGCAGACAATCTTTCAATCCTTCTCACACCTGGACAGTGTTTCTTTCACTTTAGGGTCAAACAGTATAGTTCCATTAAAAGGGGCACTGATGAAAGAGGACTTAAATGGCTCTGCAAAATCACACAAGCACATCCAGGCATGTCTCCTCATGGAAATGCCAGAACCTGTTGAGGTTCCTTCCACCATGTTGGAAAACAATCTCACAGAAGAACTGTAGGGTGGCCAACTGTGAAGTAACAGAATTCTGAACCTTTTCAGAAATGGCTCCTAAAAGAGTATTTGACAACTTCTTGGTCAAATCTCTCTGAAGTCTAATAAAGTGTGCCATATAGTTCAGTGACCTTAAAGCAAAGCTCGCTGAAGCAATGACATGCTTCCCCAATCTGTCCATTGCCTGGGACTTCCTGTTGGGGGATGGACTGTGAAACTCTCGTCAGTGAGTTCCTTCTTTGTGGCCACTGCACAATGGCATCAACTGGGACCCCTTTCCCCCAGAAGTGTCTGTCTGCAGGTGGTGCCATTATCCTGTCTAGTCTCCGAGGTACTGGTTCTATGCTGTCGGGTTCATGCCATACCTGTCAGGAGATCATATCAATGAGCTCATCGGTGGGCGGAGTTACCCAGGAGGTAGATGGTCCAGTACCGAAAGCCTCCAGGAGAACAGATTCCTCAGACATAGGGTTGGAGGGGGCTCTGCTTAAGAATTTCTAGGATGTCTCCAAATGAGACATCTTCAGGAGGTGACCATGGGGACCTTTCGCCTTCACTGAAATCTGTGCCTTCAGTGACGGACTCCCGTGGGGAGGCTAAGTACTTCCTCTTACACATCCTCTTCTTGGACACCACTCAGTGGGATGCTCTAGGAAGGTATTGGAAGAGGAAATCAAAATTTCCTGGGATGTAACCTGGTTCTTCAGTACTGGATGCCCTTGTGGAGAAAGATGGTAAGGCTCTTGACACTGTGGAATCATGGTCGAATGTCTAGGATCTCTGGGGGAAGGCTCAATCAGATCTGCCAAGGCAGAGAAAACTTTCTTCGCAGCCTCGAAGGCAGAGCTCAAAGGAGAGGAAGAAGGGTTCAGATCTGAGAAGATGAGCTTCTGAATCACCACCCCTTTCTGCTCCAATGGCAATACCCTGAGGTGGAAGTCAGAGCTGAACTGTCCAGTGTCAAGGTTCCAAGGAGCAGAGACAGCTCTGAAAATTGCAGAGTCGAATGCTGCACCCCGGATCCAACAGGCAGACTTTGAGTCTTAGAGATCTCCAGATCCGAGTGGACCGGAGGTCTCAGAGAAGATCTTGGATCAAAGGATACAGAAATCTTTGGCTCCGATACTGATGGATCCAGACAGCTAGGATCCTGGGACTCCAAAACAACAGAAGCTGTCAGAGGAGGAATTTGCAACAAAAGCTGTCAGAGGAGGAATTTGCAAGGGAGGTGTTGTGGAAGGACAGATAATCTGACCCAGAGGCATAGGCGTCAAAGGAAAACCAATCTGCCCCTACTCCAAGGGAATCTTCCTCACCATTCTCTCAACATCTTATTTTGTCAGGCTTCTGGAAGAATGAGTGGACTATACCAATGGAGACTTCAGTCTTTCTAAGAAAGGTGATAGAAGCCTGTCAGGGACTGGATCCAAAGATGGAGAGTATATCGTGCATGGAAGTATTGGAATCTCCATGATTTCTCTCGAGGTCTGATGCAATATGGTAAGATCTGACATTTTTTTTTCTTCTGATCTGACTTTGTAAGGGTCAAATATGATAATGTTGAGTCAGTCTGCTTAGGTTTTACACAATCTGAAGTAGCGGTCGGCTTCTGTAATTTCAATTTTTTCAGATACGGGGTCAAGACTGGGTGCTTTTGACTTCTCTTCTTTGAAGAGTCAGATGATGAAGATCTTGACAAAGAAGATTTTAAAGGCTTTGGATTAGGTGTCTGCAATATAGCTTCTCCAGAGGTTGAAGGAATGAGCCCTTTTAATATTAATTTATTTTTATGCTCAATAAAAGCATGAAGATTGAAGCCATGGCATACTGAACAATCCTCTTGCAAATGAAGATGGCCCAAAGAATAAGCAAAAAGAGTGTGGGAATCCGAAACTGGCAGTTTATGCCCACACTTTGAACACTTTTTAAAACCTGCGGGTTTATCAGCCATAATGAATAACAATAACACAATGATATTAGCAATATTAGGAAAAAGAAAATCTAAGTATGACAAAAATTTTTTTTTATTTTTTTTAGCTAGCAATCAAAAGAGAGCAAGGGAAATACCACCAATGGTAAGCAAAGGGCTATGACAAGGTCGTGATGGAAAAGCGATAGTATCTGATAAGTACCAAGTATGGACAGCGAATCACAGAAAATTTACAGACACAGCAATGTAAAGAAGGAGATCAAGTAAAAGGATCAAGAACTGAGAAAAAATATATATACATTTTACTTATCTAAGTCACACATGTCAAGAGAGATGGTAGACCACATCTGTTGAAGTGGCAAACAAGATCTGAGATAATTGGGGGTGGTGCATTGTGGGTAAGGGAGAAGCTCAAGAGATTTGGTTGCCACAAGCTTTAGCAATGGCCGAGCTGGATCAAATGGACTGGATCTGAATCCAACGGTTTCAGATGGAATGAAAACTGACATCAAATCTTTTACATGTTTATGGGAAGATAAAAGAACTGACATCATCAAATCAAACCTTTCCATGTTTATGGGAGGATAAAAGAATATGACAGACAGGGGAAGAGAGGATTGGTTGTCTGGCTATTGATGGAATTGTAGAAACTGCGCTGTTAGGTTGAGGTTTGAGATATCTGGATGAACCATATCTGTCAGATTTGACAGAAGGTCTGGAATTGGATACAGAATCCAAGGCTGACAAAGTAAATGAGGCCATAGGAAGGGGAATCAAATCTGATGAGGCCAGTAAGGTGCAATGAGGATGACTTTGCTCTTCAACCTGGCAGCGTTCTCCACAAATTTCGGAATTGGGAGAATTGGCAGGTAAGCGTAAAGTACACTGAGGGGCCAATCATGAAGTAGAGCATCCTTCGGTGATTCTCCCTGGGGGGGTTAGGGCAAAGTAGCTGCTGCATTTGTTGTTTAGGGGGCAAGTAAAAAGATCACAGCAAGGCTGGCCCCACTTATGGAAAATCATTTCTGCCACATTCATATTGAGGGACCACCCGTGAGATAGAAGAATGGACCTGATCAGTTCATCTACTGTCACACTGGACTTCCTTGGAATGTGAGTTGCTATGAAAAAGCAGTTGGATGAGATCGCCCATTGCCACACTCTGAGTGCTTCTCGGCACAAGGAGTAAGATCTGGTCCCTACTTGTTTGTTTATGTACCAAACTATCAAAATATTGTCTGTTTGAATGACAACTGTCCCCAAAGGGAGAGTGTCCTGGAAGACCTGCAATGCTAAGAGCTCTGCCCTCACCTCTAGGACATTGATATGCAAGTTGGTCTCTTTGGGGGACCACGTGCCTTGGACTGTTCTTTCCAGAAAGTGCCCCCCCACCCAAGCTGGGAACCATCCATGGTCACTATGGCCTGGGTTCCTATCACGTCATCTAACTTTTACAAGTTCAAACCACATATAGTCAAGACCATACGTTCGAATTTGTAAAAGTTCGAGCATGTGAATGGAAATCTCCATAGGGGAGATTTCCATTCTGCTCAATGTGGTGCAATCTCGGAGTTGGTACATTTAAGTTGCAGGGGGTGTGGGGGGGGTGCCAGGGGGCTTGCCCCCCTGCTTACAACAGTTTATTTTGTTGTCCGCTGTTTTTTTTTTTTTTTAGGTAGTCGAAGTTATGTAACTTCGAACATAATGGTTCGACCATTAGGTGTTCAAAGTTATGTAACTTCGACTATGTGATATAGACCTCTATGGCCTTGGGTTGACGGAAAATGAAAGGATGGAATTGTAGAACTTGATTTGAGTGAATCCACCACCAGAGTTTTCCCTTGCATGCCTGAGTGATTCTTATTTGTGCTGACATGCACTGGTAAAGAATCGACCATTGTGCTCCTAGCATCCACTGAGGAATTCTCATATGAAACCTTGTCAGAGAAACTACGATTGTGGCAGCTGACACTGACCCCAAGGATTAAGGGTTCAATCAGTCTGAAATTTTGGTACTGTGAATTATTTTCCTGACCTGGAATCTGATAGTCTGTACTCTTGAGAGAGGAAGAGAAGCTGTCACTGATATGTTGAAGACTGCTCCCATGAATTCTAAGGTTTGAGTTGGTTGTAGCTGAGACTTGTCGTAATTTATGATTATTCCCAGATGAGAACAAATCTGAAGTACCTGATCCCTTGCTCTTGTTAGTAGACGACTGGTCAGAGCAGTAATGGGTGAATCATCTAGATACAGAAACACGCAGAATCCCTGCAGTCTCAGATGAGCTGCTACCACTAACATTCATTTGGTAAACACCCTGGAGGCTGTGTTGAGGCCAAAGGGCATTGCTCTGAACTGGTAGTGACTGGCTCCCAGCCGGAAGTGTAAATACCTTCTAGATTGTCTGTTCATCTTTATCAGACAGTACACATCCTGAAGGTCTATCGAGCACATCCAGTTATCCTTGCCCAGGAAGGGTAGAATGGACTGAACCATAACCACCTGAAACTTTGTATGTCGAGCTGATTTGTTCAAAATGCTGAAATCCAAAATTGGTCTCCAATCTCTTGTTTTCTTTGGCGCTAAAAAGAATCTTAAGTAAGTTCCAGATTCTATCTGGTCTCTTGGGACCCCTTGGATGACACTTTTTTTTCTAGCAGCTTTTGTATTTCTAGTGCTGCTGCTTTATTCTGACTCAGTGGAACATTGGGAATTTTGCATACAGTAGGGCGTGGAAAGGAAAAGGGAATTATATAACCTCTGGAAATAATCCTCTGCACCCAAGTATCTCTTGTTTTATCTAGCCAGGCTCTCTGGTGCAGGGAAATCAACCCCTGATTTCCTCCAGAGGTGTACAATCGGGCCTCCTTTCAGGAGTACTGTAAGGTCTATCTGACAAAGAATCTCTGGACTCCTGGTTTTGTAGGCCTCCTCTGCCATCGAGGCATCATTGTCCATTACAGGTTTCCCACTCTGCCCCTAGGGGAACTTTCTCTGCATGTGTCCTGGAAAGGACCTTGGGACTTCCTGAATCACATTTCTGACCACCTCTTTGATTCCTACAAAAGAATCTTTCAGAGCTCGAAATATGTGTGCCTACTGCAGAGAGGATCTTTCCATCCTTCTCACACCTGGATAATGTGTCCTTCACTTTTGGGCCAAACAATGAACTACTGTCAAAAGGTGCACTAACAAACAAGGACTTATAAGGCTCCGCAAAATTACCTAAGCGCATCCAGGCATGCCTCCTAATAGATATTTGTGAACCCGCTGCCCTTCAGGCACCTTAAGCTGCATGCAAAATAAGCCTCATGGATGAATTCAAAATGGATTGTAGTATAGCCATCTCAGAGGCCACAGATGATTAGGCCTCAGCAGTAATAGTCCCTGAAAGGGATTTTGAAAGTTCCTTGATCAAGTTCATTTGTAAACTAGAAAAATGTGCCAAACAGTTCAGCAACCTAAGAGTGAACGTTGCTGATGCATAGACACGCTTCCTAAATCTGAAAGTCACTCGACTCCCTGTTAGGGGGATAAACAGATGAACTTTGTTCAGCAAGCTCCTTCTTGGTGGTTGCCACCACAACCATGGCATCCATGGGCATCCTTTACTCAAAAATTCCTTTCCGACAGGTGGAGCCAGAATCTGATCTGGCTTCTTAGGGATTGGCTCACTTAAGTCAGGCTCCTTCCATGCCTGCTTAGAGATCAAATCAATGACCTCCCCCATAAGGTAGCTCGGCCAGCTCCAAAGGCCTCCAGAAATACTAACTCCTCCAGTGAAGGGTTGCTGGCAGTCCAACCACCTCAGGATCTCAAGGATGTCTCCAAATGAGACGTCTTCTGGAGGTGATCGTGGGGACCCTTCTCCCTTATGGAAATCGGTATCCTCAGTGACTGACTTTTATGGATAGTCCAAGAGCCTCGTCTTGCACTTTCTCTTCCTAGGGACTTCCTTAGTGGGGTGCACCAAAGAAGAGTTGGACGAGATTGTGAAACCCTGCTGGGTGGTCCGGAGGTCTTGAGCTGGCTGTCCCTGTGGCGTAGAATGATGTGGCTCTGAGTGTAGAGACATCTGAGAACTATATTGAAGATCTGAGGGGGATGGATCCATCAGTCCTGTTGGAGCAGAAAATACCCTCATCACTACCTCGAAGGCAGACCACTCCAGACAGAAGGAAGACCTCAGCTCCAAGAAGGCAGACTTCTGGACCGCTGTCCCCTCCTCCCAGAAAACAATCTCTCTGAGAAGGAGGTCAAAGCTGCATTATCCAGTGCCAAAGCACCAAAGAGCAGAGATAGCTCTGAAACCCTCGGAGTTTACTCCAATGCTTTGGACCCAACAAGGAAGATTCAGCTCAGAGAGCCATCTGGATCTGATGATGTCAGAGTTGGTGCACTCAAGAGTATAAAGGGTACAGGAAAGAAAAAAGAGAGAAAACCAACAATGGTATAAGAACTACACTAGCGTGTATGACAGACAGAAAAAGAGGAAAATGGGTTACCAACAATGGTAAACAAGAATTACAATAATGTAAGACAGTAAGGGAATAATGTGTGTGTGTGTGTGTGTGTGTGTGTGTGTGTGTGTGTGTGTGTGTGTGTGTGTGTATATATATATATATATATATATATATATATATATATGTGTGTGTGTGTGTGTGTATGCATATGTATGTATAAAGAGAGATTAAAGAGAAAAACTACACTTATTTTTAAGGAAACTCAAGAGCTAAGGCTTACCACATCTTTTTGTGAAAAGCACAAATGAGACCTGAGGTATGTTAGGGGTTGGTGCATTACGGATAAGGGAGAAGCTCAAGAGCTTTTAGGTGAGCACGAGCTTTAGTAACAGCCTAGTCAGATCCGAGGTTCAGAGCCGAATCCAACAGTTGAGGATAAAATGAAAACTGACAACATCAGATCAAATGTTTAGCAACAGTAAGATTAAGTAAAGCTATAGATGCTGTATCTGGTTTGGGATAAGTGTACAAAATCTTAAAAGACTGAGAAACATTATACATTCTACCTGCCTTTTTAGGGGGCAGAAGGCTGACTATCAGGAAAATTGCTGATAAAATCACACACATCCTCCAGAGCTGACATAACTGGAGGAATGGCTGAAGGTTCTGGAAATTCCTTCTGTAACAGCTTATAGTATTCCCTGAGGGACTGAGAAACCTTAGTCTTTACCCACTGAAAACAGTGGCGCATTCTGGAAATAGTCTCAAAAAAAGAGAAACTCCCAAAAGGAAAATTGGAAACTGAGCTCTCTTCTGAGTCTGAATCAGAAATATGAGAAGGAAACCTAGTATCTGTCCCTTCATCTTTCTGTCTAGATTCAGAATCTTGACTCTGTTCAGGTAACAAGGTATCACTCTCTTACTTTTACAAGAAACCACCTTATAAGAAAGACCAATAGTCTGAATACATCTCTGAAAAAGTGAGCTACTCATGTCCAAAGAAATTTTGAGGAGTATATACATGTTAAGTTTTATGTTTTTTGATAGGAAAAATGGGGCCAACAGTTAAATTAATGGTGGCAGCAGCAGAGGCTTCCCCTGAGATGGACACAACATTCTGACCAAATGGGAAAGTCTTTACTATTCCCTCTACCAGGACCAACAAGAGTGGCTCTCACATGCCCACTGTTGGGACCCCAACAGCCGCAGAGGACACGGCTAACCCCCAGTCCAAAGTGGCTGTAGGTGGTACACAGGAGGAATCTAGTGTAAAAGATGAGCGGTCTGAGGAACCAGCTTTCGCCACAGCACAGTCACCAACCTGCACCAAAGGCAAATTGCTAACCTGTTGGGGTGGCAAAGGTTGGTGGCTTAACTTTTTCTTTTTGTGTCTGGAAGGACAGCTCGTTGGACCAGTAGTTTGTTCCATGGTCAAGCAGAAAATAGTGACTCTTTCCCAAGGAAACAAAGCAGCATAAGCCGAAAAAATTTAGTCATTAAAGGTCACTTTTTTGCCTCATAAAACAGCACTTTAAAATACTTTGCCAGCCCCAAAAGTAAAATACACACAATTTCTTCACAGAAAAATACTTTTTAACTACTTTAAACAACTTTTAAACTGATAGGAAAAACTGCCATTTAAAAAGTCATTTATCATTTATTAAATGATTTATTAATCATTTAAAAGTGCATTTATGTCTTGTGACAGTCCATTAAAACACAAACTCCTAGGCTAAAAAATAATTTTCATAAGATGTAAAGTAGAATAAAAAATATATATTTTTTTTATGTGGAAGTTTTTCCCCAAAAGAAACTTATAAGCCCAGCAAAGGAAGAGGCAAGCTGACCATTGGTCTTCGAATGCCCATGTAGAAGTACTGTCTTTAAGGGCAGGAAAGCTCTGAAGGGCTTGGCACTCAAACCTGCTCATCTCGAGCTGACTATTGTTTTGGGCACATGGAAGGTGCTCTGAAGCTTTGGAAGCCGGTTAGGTGTTATATTCTTTGCAGAATACAACGCATATAGCTATTGCTGCTGCAGCAGTGATCAGTATGATGAACATGTGATAATGTAAGCTAGATACAGCAAATCTTAAGGAATGCCTGAAATACTCTGCAATGGGGATGTTATGACAGGTGTCCTTTAAATCCAGCTTTATCATGAAAGCTAGAAAGGGGATCAAAGGTACAAAAGACTGAAAAGATAACATCTTGTATTTTAGAATATTGAGAAAAATGTTATAGAAAAGAATCATCCAGTGCAGGTCTTCAGTTTTGGGAACTAGAACAATTCTTGAATAAAATTCTTTGCCTAGAAGATTGGGAGAGGAAGGGGCACAGATTCTCTGACTCTCTCTCACAGATTATATGTTGCAGGATAGGTGAAAATATAGGGATCTGGTTCCCTGGACAAGAGGAAATCCCCTAAAAAGGGAGGAGTGATTCCCATTGCCAAGTGCACCTTCAGTGGATCACCTTCAGAACTCAGATGTCTGAAACAATCTGATGCCAAGAGGGAAACTGAAGTCTCAAAAGACATGGAATGATTGCCAGGGTGAAAGTGAGGAACAGACTAAACAGGTGGATAGTCATGCTGAATGAGAAGATTGTGCTTGACTTTTACAGACTTTTCCTTTCTTTTAAGAGCCTTATTTCCAAAATCCTGTTTGCTGGCTCAGTGCCACTTAAACTATTTAGAGGAAAGGGAAACTTAGAAGAAGGGGAAATTGCTAATTTGCTCTGAAACAAAAGAGTGCTGAAAAATTTGAGACAGTCCTTGAATCATTTTTCATTGTTTCTTCATACCATTTAAGCACCTCAGCTGCAGAACAGAACCTCTTTAAGGGAGAATTTAAAATCTCAGATTTAACATCATGACGACGATTTTGAGAATGAAGCCAAGCAAATCTCAAAACTGATCCAGAAACAACAGATGTGGAAGTAGAATCGGCAACACCATAAACACACTTTACAATAAGCTTAGTTAAATGAGCAATAGCTGTCCCAGAAACACTTAGTGAATTCTTTACCTCAAAAAAGGAATGATCGCTACTAACTTTTGCATGTTGCCAATACAACAATAAAAAGCTTTAACTTATCCACTACTTTCTTATCTGTGTCAGGGTGTATGAGGTTAGCAGCCTGTTTAGCAGAAGCAGATTTGGATAGAGAAATAGCTGCTGGGTCTGCTTTTGGATTAAAAAACAGGTACTTGTGTGTCTGGGGTACCTTGTAAAACTTGTCAGACTTCTTGGGAATGGGGGGATGACCATTAGATAAGCCAGAAACAGTGAGGAAAACATTCTCTAAGACAGTCAAGACAGGAGGAATAGCTGCTGCTTTTAGGTATCCCTAACTGTAAAAATCTTAATACATTTTTATGTTACAGGAGCTCCATTCTGGTTCCACCGACTCTTTTATCTTAGATAAACTGTCAGCAAAAATGTCTTTAGCAAGGAAATCTGATGACATAATTTCCTCCGAGCCAGATTACTTAGACTGAGAAGAAATTCCTGAAGCACAACCATCTCCTGCACTGTTTGCTCTGATGACAGAAACAGGAGAAGGAACTCTCTTGTCTTAACTGAAGAATCAGAATGGCAGAGAAAAAAACTTTAATAAGTTCCCTAGCAAATCCCAGTAAATCTGCCCTGTCCATATAAATAAAAACAGGAGACTGAAATTTTTTTCTCACTAAGCATTGAAAACAGACTGACTCATAGTGAGCACACCAGTCGCGCTTCTACTTGCCTTTCCTAGCCAAGTGAGGATCCTTCACTTGCCACTTTCCCTGACACTGATAAAAGTGATTCTCCCTTGTCTAGCAAGGGCATCCCTACAGCAGTAGTAATCATTGCTATCCCCTGATCTTTGGTAGCTGAAAAAGCTACACCAAGAGTAACTGGGGGAAAAAAGAAAGGTAGCCTGAGGAAAAACAAGCAGCCATTGCAGAGTCATCCACGAGCGGCCAAGGCAGAACAGGAGCTTGAATGCACCTGAAGACTCCTTTCCAACTTTTCTTTGTGTGCAGGTGAAGGTACTACCATAGAGACTGTAGGTGGCTTTATAGATAAGATGAGGAAGAGCTAATGAAAGAGTTGAACGGAGCCTAGATGAGTCAGTAGAGTGTAAGACAGAGAGCAAGTGGTTCTGAGGTATGTAAACCATTGACAGTTCCCCACACAGTATCCTGCCCAACACACAAAACCTTACAGTCTAAGTAACCTTTCAGTCAAAAGTAAAACTCTTCCTCTCAGGAAGTTCACATACATAGAATCATAAACACGTCAATTAGAAATGCAAAGACAGTCTCAAACATTGTTTCCCAGCTAAAAAAAACTATAGTTTTCAAAGAAAAATTAGAAGTTATGTACTTAACATAACTTGGCATCTGTGTTGTCTATTTTCATTCTTCCTCACAAATGGATCTAGCATCTGATTATCTAGCATCTGATCCTCAAATCCAACTCTGCTGCATTTACAACACTTAGGATCTGAATCGTGAGCTCCTCCCTCTACCCATAATGCTCTGTCCCATCCCCAACTCCTCAGATCACGTTTGCTACCTTAGCGCCTACTGTGTTATAGAGATAGAAAAGACACAAGAAATAAACTGGGACTCAAACCAGGAATGTGATGGTTCCAAGATCCTTCTAGGTAAGACAAGGCTGGGGATGGTTGGGAGGGAAGATGAGGAAGAATGAAAATTGTCAACACAGATGCCAAATAATGGTAAGTACATAACTTCTAAATCTGATGTTGTCCTTTTCATTCTTCCTCATGAATGGGACAGAGTCCCCAGATATGTAACTGTCAAGAGGCCCTCAAGGAAGGACATGCCGCAGCACTGTCGAGCCAAAGGAAGCTCTGCTTCTGGAGACAATGTCCACTTTGTAATGTGTAACAAAGGTATGAGTTTTTGACCAAGTGGCTGTGGCACAGATATCATCAATGGAAGTTCTAGAGGAGAAGGCAGAGGAAATAGCCATAGATCTTGCAGAGTGGGCTCTAGGAAGACAGGGCAACTCCAAACCTTTTTGAGAATAAATCAGCGAGATACAATCAGTAATCCATTTGGCCAGAGTAATTTTGGATACTGTCTGACCCAAGCAGTTACAGGAAAAGGATACAGGCAGCTGGTCAGACTTCCTGTACCATTTCATTCTGTGAAGATAAAAAATGTAATTTCCTGTGGACTTTAAGAGCGTGTAGCATATATTTGCCCTTATTAGTAAAGTTTGGAAAGAAAAATGTCAGTTGTATGGACTGGTTAATGTTATTCTCCGTGGCCACTTTAGGCAAAAAGGAAAGGTTGGTTCATAGAGATACCCTATCCTTATGGAAAATAACGTAAGGAGGCCTAGCAGATAAGGCCTGGAGTTCAGAAATTCTTTTTGCTGAAGTGATAGCTAGCAGAAAGATTATTTTCCAAGAAAGAAACTTCATGTCACATTTGTCTGCTGGTTCAAAGGGTTTCTGACTTAATACTTGAAGGATCACAGTTAAATACCAAGGAGGAGAGAGATCCTTTAGTGGAGGCCTGAGGAGGAAAATTCCCTTCATGAAAGCTTTGCATAATCTGGAAGAAGATGATTTGTTTCCAGCATGGAAATTGGATATGGCTGCTAACTGAAGTTTAATAGTTGAAAAAAAATAGCCCCTTCCTTAAAAAGAGTAATGAGAAAATGAAGAATGGCCAAAGTAGGTGCTGAAAAAGGATCAATAGTCTGCTTGGAAGCCCATATAAAAATTGTCTTGCGTTTGCTTCTATAGACCTTCTGGGAGGCCAAGATAATATCACAAACTGGGGAAGCGAGCCTGGACCATCTTACTATCACTGGAAGTAGATAAACCATGCAGTCAGTTTGAGAGAATGGAGATTGGGATGTTGAATTCCTGATGGATGAGATAAGAAATCCTGAGTGGGCTCTAGTATCCATGGAGGATATTTCAAGAGAGACCAGAGGAAGGGGAACCATCCCTCTCGAGGCCAGAAGGGGGCAATGACGATGACTGAGCTCTTCAGCCTGCTTGCTTTCTGTAGAAACCTCTGGATCAGGGGAAGAGGGGGGTAAGCATAGAGGAGACCGGGGGGCCAATTGTGAATCAGAGCATCCCTCTGTGACTCTCTCAGAGTGGGGAATCAGAGCAAAGTACTTCCTGCACTTGTTGAGGAGAGAGGCAAACAGATCACAGCAAGGCTGGCCCCAGCAGTTGAAGATCACATTTGGTACTGTTTGACTGAGGGACCACTTGTAAGGAATCAGAATGGACCTGCTGAGTCTGTCTGCCATTGTGATGGTTTTCCCTGGTATGTGCTTTGTAATAAGAAAGTGGTCTGAAGAGATCACCCACTCGCTGACCCTCATGGCCTCTCTGCACAATGGGTAGGAGCGGGTTCCTCCTTGTTTGTTGATGTACCAGACTAGTGACATGTTGTCTGTATTGATTGCAATAGTCTCCAGAGGTAGAACATTGTGAAAGGCTTGCAACTTTAGTAGGGCTGCTTTCATCTCTAAGACATTGACATGCAACTTGGTCTCCGAGGGGGACCATGTGCCTTGGACCATCTTTCCTATGAAATGCTCCCCAACCCCAGTTCAGAAGCGTCCATGGTCACTGTGGCTATTGGGGGAGGAAGAGAGAATGGTCTGCCCAGTAAGAGGTTGTCTGACTAGATTCACCAGCAAACATGACATTTGCAATTTGGGGTGAGTTTTATGGGGAATGACAGAGGCTGGTAAAGAATGGACCACAGTACCCCCAGTGTCCACTGAAGGATTTGCATAAAGAATTTTGCTAGAGGAACTAGAAGAATGGCAGCTGACATTGACCCAAGAGCTTGTAACACTAGTTTTGCTGGCGGGGACAAATGACACAGCAAGTCCTGCACCTGCTTTCTCAAGGATGTGATGAGTTGAAGAGGTAATGATGCCACTTGAGTTGTAGTATCCAGTTGAGTTCCTATAAATTCTAGAATCTGTACAGCTGAAGCTTTTTGCACTCCAACTGTCCTTTTGTGGAGCTCTTCTTGAGCTCCTGACAGTTGGAGCATATGGAAGGTACCCTAAGCTTTGTGAAACTGTCTGGCTGCAGTGGGGGTGGGACCCATATAGCTTAAGATACTGCAACAGTGATCTATGTTTGAACGCCTCTGCGTTCCTGTAACTATTCTTGTGTAGGAAACAATCCCCGGGATTCATGAAGCTTGCGCCAGGCGCAGGTGTAGCGTAGGCGGAATAACGCCAAATATGGCCGTCAAGCGATTCAGGTACGATCCAATACCACGTGCACTACCGGCGTACGCCAGAACTGCGCAGCCCTCGGCATAGGTATGCTAATCACCCCATGCGCAGTGTTGCACCATGTAAATGAAGGCAGACAGTGATTCATGAAGTGGTGCAAGTGTAACGTAAGCCCACGGAAATGTAAACCAAAAAACACGGTTTACATTTTCCCAAACAGAACATCCGAGCTTTGGAAGTAGACCAGACTCATGTATTACAAAGTTAACATATGCCAATGGCTAAATACACAGCCAATGGCATAAGAAAAGATGCATAACACCTAAAAAACAACATTTAATGTCATGTCCACAGTAACGCACAGTACAACCGCAGGGCATGTGTGCGCAAACTGGAACATAAAGAAAATATATAAAAATGTCATAAAATCGCAATGTAATACAAACCAGGTTTACACCATAATACACAATGGTAGGCATGGAACACCACAACCAAGGTGCAAGGGTTGCTAAGGGCCTGCGACAGTGTTCGGCGCAGTAACTATGAATTAGTAGTCAATGCATGCAAATGCGGGAGATAATACTGAATCGCAAATGTCCCGCCGGATGAAGGTTGAACCATACAGCACAGCGCAATAATACCGAGGAGTGGCTCAGAGGAGATACATGACATCAGCAGAGGGGTGTGCCACCGTAGCAGCAAGCACACTGGAGCAATGCAAACTGGCCTGGCCGTTGCTAAGCAAAGCTGCAGGACAGGGGTGGGGGGGAAGGTATAGAATCGTTTAGTTGAGAGCACACATGGTGCCCAAAAGCGCATGTGTACAGGGATGAAAACGTGCCCGAAACCCAGTAAGCGGATGCACGCGGCGCGAACAATAGCACAAACAGGAAGGTCAGGGGAAGAAAAGAAGGAAATGCCGAAGTAGGGTAATTGGCGTACTAATGAGCAATCAACACCAATCAACTCACGGTGGCCAGTCGACGGCAGCTGTCAAGTTTGCTCGCAGAAACCTGCAAAACAGGATAGGGGAGGCATCGGAATGCAAAGAAAGGAGGGGAGGCATTGGATTGCAAAGATAGGAGATCTGTCATAGCAGAGCAAAGCAAACCGACAGTAGGCCGGCAATAGCACACATTACGCAAGATACGCCAGGTCTAGGAAAGTACAAATGCAAGCAGGCTGCTGGATGCATGCCAGAAAATGGTAGGTGGAATGTGCAGAAATGTAAAGGGAAGGTCAAGAGGTAATCCACGGCAGCCAAATGTAATTCAACACCAAAGGCACCACAATAGTAGTTCTGGTAGTAAAACACATAAGATACCCTGTAGCTACGATCGTACATACACACCCTATGACATCATCGGTGTTCACAGCACAATAGTATAAAGTGTGAAAGCACCCTACACACACCTGTGAATTTCCAAACTGCATCATAGGTGTAAACACACGAGGAACTTTTAAAATGTACATGTTGGGAGCTGCCATAGCTGTGATTCATCAGCATGTGTTAGAGACTGACGGTGTTGTGGAGGATGATGCTGACAACCACCGTAGGCCCCGGAGGAGGAGAAGAGTGTTCAGACCAAGGGTAACCTACCAGGGGCTACATGATCTGGAGATAGTAGAGCATTACAGGGTGGACAGGGACATCTTACAGCAAACAGTGGAGCTGTGCCGGCCACGCCTGAGAACCAGAAATAACAGAGGGGAACCCATCTCAGTGGACACAAAGGTATGTGTAAGCATGCAAATACTAGCCACAGGTACCTTTCAAAGGCCAACTGGAGATATAATGGGGATCTCACAGGCATCAGCATCCAGGGTACTACACCAGTTCCTGGATGCCATGTTACCACATGCCAATGAGCATATGTACTTCCCCCGAACTCAGGAGGAGTTGGCCAGCAATATGCGTCACTTCCACCGTGTGGCACACTACCTGGAGGTACTGGGTGCGATAGACTGCACTCACATACAAATCAAGTCACCACCCGGTGAGCATGGTAGGCGCTACATAAACCGCAAGGGATTCCACTCCATCAACTGCCAGGTCGTGTGCAATGCCCAGGGCATTATCATGGATGTGTGTGCTGGCAGCCCTGGAAGCTACCATGACTCCCATATCTGGCATGCCTCACAGCTTTATCAGGTATTTGTCAGGAGGGACATCCCACATGGCCACCTTGTGGGGGATGCTGGCTATGCACTGGAGGCGTGGATGATGACTCCCATCAGAAATGCACACACACCCATGCAAGAACGCCATAATGAGGCACACGCACAAACCAGAATCATCATAGAGCGTGTGTTCGGGATACTGAAATCATGGTTCCAGTGCTTGGACACATCTGGTGGAGCCTTGCAGTACTCTCCAGGCACGTGTGCCCACATTGTCATAGTATGTGCCATGCTACATAATATGATCCTGCGGAAACAGCTGCAGCAGGGACAAAATGGTGAAGGCCCTCATAGCCCACCGCAATTGCCAAGGCCATCACAGGCACAGAGGGATTCAGACCATGAACACACTGTGCCAGCCCCAGTAGGCAGACGGAGGCGTGCCCAATATGCCTTCGCCTTGGCAAAGAGGGAACGTATAGCACATACTCTGACAGTGTAGGCCCCTACAGACTGACACACCTCTCCACCTGCACACACAGTAAAATGGATGGCACACAAGCACGACCACCTGTAAATTGTAATGTATAGGTGGCCCACTGTGTGAATCCCACATAGGCAGCCCTCAAACATTGTACACACAACAGCTATAGGAACAAGGAATGTCAACACCTGAACAGTACATGCGCCTATCACCATATGGTGGTACTGTGTGTATAGGTTCCCAGGTACAACGGTAGGTTCACGGCCGACTGTCAGAGGCCATACACCAAATGGGGCAAACAGTGTCCACTGTCACCACAACATCGAGTAACCAACTGTTGCGTAGAGGAGCAGAGGCAATCGTGGGAGCACATGTGTGTAAGCACTGTTCTGCACACACTCAGCACAGAGTCCTTGCTGCGTTAATGAGTGGCTGCACATAATATAATCATGGATGTTGTGTCAAGGCATGTGGTGTACCCATGACAGGTATTCGTCACCCCAGCATGCTCCACCCACGGTCATTTGAAGGTATAGCACAGTATCGTGTGTGGCTCACTGAGATATACATACCCAATGCCAGAGCACATCCAGTAAGCATCACATGGACATACCATTAACTGGACTCATCAATATGTAAACTAACTGAGTTACCCATGTGAGTGCAGTATGGAGTAACAGCCGTAGTGTACTCCACGTACAAAACGACATAACACGTGTACAAATCCCAGATGGCCATATGTTAAATGCAGTGACCATCGTGCATGTTCCCGGTCCCACGTCCTGCAAGGGATGTAACGTAATCCCGAAGGCACGAGTAATGCATGTTGGATGCAGGTCAGCAGATCATGTTTAGCACACGTTACCGGGAATATGCATTGCCCACTGCTGGTAAGCGACATTTAAATATGACTATATGGATATGCACGAAACAGGGATAAGCTACACCGAATATCGTGCAGATCACAGTCAATGATGTCCAGAACAGGTGAAATCAGCATTATTCACCGCTGTACTAATAGCGCCTGCTCTGAAGGGTAAAACGACCACTGCCAGGTGTAGAACACGCAATCATGTATAGAATCACCTAACACTATTGCTAGGCAAGATGTACCTATGGTAGGGTTGCCACCTCTTCAAATGACCAATGTGGGACATACGTCAGATGTCTGCAGGCCGACACATACACCCAGCCAGTACAAAATGCAGAACTTCACTGTTTTGCCTAGATAAAAGCTCACTCTTGTAATGTTTACTTACTTATTCAGTTTCTAGAACATATAGGTGGTTCAGATACAGAATAACTGTTTTATGCAACTATTGCATAAAGTATAGGAAATAAGTATGTTCTAAAATCCCAGGACATTTGCCATGTTCACAAATATTTTGCAGGACACAACTGCCCAAAGAGGGATTGTCCCTCGCAGAGTGGGACAGCTGGTAACCCTAACCTATGGCAAGTGTGTAATGTGACAGGTACAGACACAAACGTGCGGAGTCCAGGAAACAGTATACACCAACAAGTACACAATGAAAGGTGTAGCTTGCCTGTCACTTTCCCCGTCAGATATATATATATATATATATATATATATATATATATATATATATATATATATATGTACACATAAATACATATATATAATACAGATAGAAAGGGCGATAGAGTGATATATGTTGATATATACGGAGTCAGTGATATCTGCAAATATATATAGATAGGTCAACGACATTCATAACACCTCGGAGGTACAAATAAATAGGATACCGCCAACTATGGAATGTGTAACCTACAGACATGCGTAACCACGAGGCTGAAAGACCGAAAGAACACAGTACCGGAACAGTACAACCGCGAGTAATAGTATGATGATATGAAGGGACATTTAGTTACCGCTGCCGGTGTTGCGGTCCACGTAGGTACTGTGTTCAACTGTGTTTGTGAGCGCCGTAGTCTGTGTATGTATGTGTTGAGGGTGCCGTGTGCATCTCCGTGTGACTGTAATGTGTGTGTGTCCGCATCATGTGTCTGTTAGTGCCAACTCAGAGGTAGATCATTATGGTAGGTGTGGATATAGCTAGCCATAGGCATACAGTTACCACCTGTCCCACATTAGGAGGGACAGCCCCTCCCTGGGCAGGTGTGTCCTGACATAAAACATTACAAAGGGCAAATGTCCGGGATTGTAGGACATTAATATGTCCCATATATAATGTAATAGTTGCATTAAATAGTTATGCCTGTATGTAAGAAACGAAAATGTTACATGCAATATGATAAGTAGCCAAAGTCCCACAATAGGTATGTATTGAGGATAAAAGTATGTGCTAACCTGTGTACTGACCGTGGCTATGTGTTGGCCTGTAAACACCGTTGTGCGTTCCACAAAGTGTCCAACAATGGCCATATGAAAAGGTGGCAACCCATGGCAAAGAGGTTCTGTTACCAACACAACTGCAATGGCTGCAAATATCTGGGACAGAAATACACGGGATAGCTGTCAGTTAGACATATCCCTTTACATATCACTGCAATTCCGGAGGTATGGAAGTATCAACCTCACCTGCATACTATATAGAAACCAATTAACAACGGCCCAATGTACAATCCCGTAACATAAGTCTACTAACTGATAGCTCTTTAATTAGGGACGGAGCCCACACACATATATATGGAATATGTAGAAATGCAAGCCCCACAAACCTGTATATGCTACGTACACCCACCGACATCCCCCACACTAGAAACTATAGCAATACAGACTGCAATAACAGCACAAACATCCAGTTAGTCAATTACATCTGCAGAACCGTCAGCATACCTTGTGAGAGATACAATTAAAGGTGCCATGCAAAACTGCAGCCGTTATATAATGGAACAAATGGCGATGTTACAGGTTTTGTTTGCAATAGTCCGTTATCAGACGTTGGGATGACAGGAACACCCACATGTTGAACCACATACTCTAGCTGTCACACACAATCCACGGGGGACATGAATCCAAAGTATAATTGTCTCTATGCATAGCAGTTGCAATTACACATAACAAAACACAATACAGGCCGTCTCCCCGAAGGTAGGGCAAATGGGCAATGCCCAAGTGGAGAATTAAATTATACCCCACTGCTGGCGCGTAATTGGTGAATGGAGTAGCTGCACAGCTGATATGCAAGTAATTAGTCACTCAGGAACACCAATTGGCGGGAGGAAACCACATGTTACAGGTATCGACGTATATAAGGATGACTTGCTAGACATTCAAACCGTATGCTCATACAAACTACCTGTTTAAGCAGTGTGAGAGAGATAGAGATGAAAGTCCGTAACGATAACAAGGTATGTAGAACACTCGGTATGTAAGTTTATGTATAGCATGTTTTTTATTAATTATTTACTGCATGTATAGCCTGATTTGCATTAATTAAAAGTGTCTGCAATGCATAAAGTGGGAAAAGGTATTTATGTAGTGATGTCTTGCTGAGCATACTAACGCATGTAGAAACTGTGCATCCAACAGTGGGCCACAAGGAACACATCACAGACACCACAAGGGATGCTACATGAGGGCTTTAAACAGAACATTTCCATACAACCCGCCGTCAGTGGTAGGGTATGTCCAACAAGTATGTGCCATAGCAGGGGATAGTATATGTTGATATACTGTCACAGTAGGCATGTGTATGGGCATATAACAACAATGATATGTCTAAGGTGGTCCCGCTGTGCAAGTATACTTTGCATTATGGGATACTATGTGAAATATGTGTAATGTATAGTATTGTAGGTAGATATGTCAGATATTCTACACAGCATAACAGGCATATCATGCATACCAAAGGTATCGTCTATTGGCATGTACAATAACAGGATACATATGGCTTGTAGGCACAAGACATTGCAATAGCATGATAGCTAATCTAAATGGAAGGGCTACCAAGTAACCATGCACACAGGACATGTAATAGCTTCACAGGTTCATAGTGGGGTACTATGCAGTCTGGCAAGTCTATGTGTAAGCACAACTACAGTGTTCACACCAGTGGCACCTCTCTAGGGTAGTGTCCTGTGAACAGCAGAGCCATGTGTTACCTGCACCTCTGCACAGTACAGCCACTGCAGTGATCCCTGGCGTACATGTGCCTCCCAACCACCAAGGGAGGTATCACATGAACAGTGCTACTGAGTGTCCCTGCATGATGTACATAGGACTCATGTTCCAAAGCAAGGTGAGTGACCAGTTTGGGAATGTAACCCTCAAGCACATCCCACTCATTGTTGCGTGTGTGCACATATCCATGAGCATGTTGCTCACAGTGGCTTTTGCTTATGTCGTGTATGTGGAGTATATCCATTAATATTGTTGTGGACATGGGCCCTGTCTGTTCAGCAGAGGTCACCCCTGAGTATGTAGTATGCAAATGTGTACAGACGTGGTGTCCATAGTTCAGCCGCATACTTTAACTGTCAGAGCTCAATAAACGTCATGGCGTGTTAATGGTGTGGTATGTAAAGCTGTAGCTGTTGTGTAAGGTACACCCTAAATGGGGTGGTGCACCCTTGAATGTGTGTAGACGTCTTGAGTTCAGAGGTACAATGGGTGCCTATGTACCAGCTACACACCCAGTACAGATAAGTGTGGCCACGTAGAAGGATATCCACGGCACAGTGGCAATACGCTAACCACAGGAGTGGGTGCGACATATGTGTATACTACAAACATGTACAATGTGACATGTATGTAGGGGACTACCACCTATGTGATAGTCAGTGGGTGAATGGTGTAATGCAAAGGTGATGTTCATGCACCTTGTGTCATGCAGCTTGAGGCCATGATATTCATATCAGGTATCTGTCACAGTGACACCCGTATGGATGGAGTCAGTATAAGCTGGTGGATCAATCATGGCACTTTGTATGCAGGGGGTTGTAAAGCTAGGCAGGGAAAGTCCCTTTGTGCTAGCCTGTACCTCAGGGAAGCATATACTGAACATGAGGGGCCCAATGACTGAGGACTGTGGTATGGCAAATGTAACTGAAATGCAGTAGGTACTATGGTATGCTACCCTCATTGTGTGTGTCCTGTCCATGAGCCACATTGCATAATATCCTGAGACATAGGGTACGATGTGCAGGTGGATGTGTATGTTGTCAATATCAGAATGGAGAACGGTGCTGAAAGGCAATGAGAGGACAATGTAGGATGTGTGGACTCCCGTACCATCATCAACTACCCTGGTACCTGTATGAAAGGAGTCCACCAGGTGTAGCAGCCATGCTCTGGCCCTAACAAGTCCAACCCGGGTGGCATCAAAGGACCGGAGCCCAACAATGTCTCTGTGAATGATGTCCTTGATGATGTGCCCCATAGCCATGCAGAACAGTCCAGTCAGGTGTGTAGGACTATAGTCCCACTCGTGCATTGTGGTGCCACTGTGTGGAGTGTGATAAATGTTGCTGTGTGCCATTCAGGGGCCACAATGTCTGATACAAGGCTATTACTGAACATGGTGGCCTAGTGGGGAGACATGTCGTCCAGAGGTTTGTGGACATCACAGCCTGGGACTTTGGAAGGTGACATGGGGCCAGTGTCCCAGGACATATAGAGTGCAGGTTAGTACTATGTAGGTGTGACCGCAGGGACACCGCAATGTTCCTGCATGGATTGTGGCCCTGTAGTGAGTGAGAGGGTGTAATGTTAGCACTGAATCCATCCGCCAGCATGTTGCCAACATCACCTGGGTCTGTAATGTTCCTGAGTGACTGTTGTATGTGAGAGCAGATGTGGGTGTTGCCAGCGACTACTGACATACCACCATAATGCCTTGTGGTACACCCCAGAAAGTGTTGCAGTAATGTTTACGTAGCTAGTCTTGGAGTATGTGATGAGGGATCCCGTGGCCCTACCGAGGCTGACCAGTGAGCTACCCCACCCATGGGATTGTACACCACTGTGCAACAGCCTCCACCTGTTGTTGTACATTATGTCCATGGAACTTGACCACCAGAGTGGCTTCTGTTATCTGGTGTGTACCATCATGGCTCTGTGTGGAATGGCATGATCCATGCAGTCATGTACGTGCTAATGAAGTGCACTGGGGTATGTTTCAGCATTTGTAAGTGCATTGTCCATCTGCACGGGTGTCATGATGTTAACAACCGCTGTCATAAGACGTCTGTAGTAGGTGTTGTAGTACTCATGTACTGTGTATGCCGTGAAGGGTGTGGTGCCGGGATGTGGCTAACAAGGTTGATTAGCATATGTTTGGAATCCACCAATGAGGGGATAATCCCAGGTGTGGAACACCAGTCACATGTTGGTAGTGTTCATGTCAAGGTTAATGTTGGTCTTGGAGGTGGTGTGTATGGGTTGATCCAGCCGAGTGGAGGTTATGACTCATGGATGTGTCGGTACATGAGTGGCTATCCCAGTTAAGTGTGTGGTAGTGTGGTAGTGTCAGTCACACATCAGTAGTAGCTGTCTGAGGCCTACTGTCCAATACACCAACAAATGAGGTCTGGTAACTGTGGGGTATGTTGTTGAATTTGCAGCTTGTTACAATGTGTATAGCGGTTCTGGACACAGTTAGTTGCACGTGCATTGTGCTAAGTAACTAGCCAGGATGTGTGTACAAAATAGTGGGATATGGGAACACCCAGCTGTGGGTGTGCCGGTCCAGGTATGTGCCTGAAAGGTATAGTCTGTCTATAACCTGTCATTGCAGGTGTGCTCTGCAGAGCCTAGAGGCAGGTCCCAGTCACTGCAGAGATATTGGAGTGGTGCATTATAAGGTGTGCCTTGCCTGCATGCGTCACAGAGGAAGATGCAAGCAATGTGTCACATGACCCCATGTCCTGCTTGCCAGTTCCCGTTCTGCCGGTGACTGTTATTGGAAACTGTGCAAGACAGGCAGTATAGAAGCAGCAAGAGCCTTACATGTGATCTGTACTCCCAGGGCTGACAGGTGCAGGTCATCTGTGCCAAAGCATTGTGTTTAACCAGGTCAGTCAAAGCGGACAGATACCAGATGCCTGTGGAATGACAGCAGAAGCATAGGCAACTGTTGAAGTGACACAGTCAGTCATTGTACAGTGGTATCGGGTCTGGATGAATGCATAATGCTCCCCAGGGCTAGGCCCACACCTTCAGGGCTACAACACTGGTGAGCTATTGCATGTCCCTGCACACGTAGTCTGTGAAATGGCATCTCAGGGCAGTCACACTAACATGGAGAATGACAGTCACATCATACCTGGTGAGGTGTGGCATGGGTGCATAGGTTATGTTGCAGAACCAGTTACCCGACAGCAAGATGTAAGCGACTATCGCCTTGTGTAGCCTGCTGTGTTGAGCTGCAGTGTGACCGCCTACAGACTCACCTATGACTAGTGTGTTGTGTATGTTATAACACCCTATTGGCTGTATGTGATGGGCACACATGAGTCTGTGGGCTATAAGTTGGTGATGTTGTGTTCCGTGATGGGGGCTGCCTCTGGTGCCTACACAGAGTATGGAGAGGTACTGCACAAGTTGTCCTCGTATGTGTGGCCTGTGGTGGAGATCATGTGAGACTATGTGATGAGTGGGGTGTGTTGCGAATGTTACACATCCCCACATGACTGTCAGGTGCAGCCAGGGTTGGTGACAGCATTACCCCCAGCAGGGCTGCATAAGTGCATCCCCCAAAGGCTGTAGTGTCGTATGTTGGGAGGTGAGCATTGAATGTGTACATGAGACAATTGCTCTATTGCCACATGTACGACATATCCAACATATAGACAGGCAATAGCACTGGTACATGACAGTCGGACATGCCTGTATATACAACCATGTCTCACAGGATATGTGCGTTACGTGTGTACAACAGCTGTTGTACCATAAGCAAGTTGGAAATTTTAGGACAGCCAGTGTACCTATGGGAAATGGTGTGGAATGGGTGCTATATCAATCAGTAGCTCATGACATGCTCAAGTTCTGAACAAGTGCCTAGCATGACCATACAATACAGATAGGGTGTTGGATAATATCAACCCACAAGTTGTGACGACAGTTATAATGGGTGGCACCTGCTGAGTATGGTGTGCATGTCCATGAACCATTATCACTGTAGATGTTAGCAGTACAGATGTACAAGACAGTACGGATGTTTGATTACAAATACCTTTGTATGTCACAGGAGTGTTCTACCAGTGCCTGTTGACAGACTCACAACTACAAAAGGTGCCAGAGTGACATGTGCATATCACACCAGTGCCAGCTACAGTAGAACAGGGTAATGTGTTGTACTCCACCCTCATTGTAGCCCATACCACACAGACAAATGTTAGGCATCTGTATATGTAAGGATGTGAATGGCCATGACCTATGAGGAATAGCTGTGTCAGTGTTGTGAACAACATATAGAATGGGGTGTCTGGGTGAGGTGTGTGACATATGTGCACATTCTGATGGATGATATCAGCATTGTCACCGCTAGGTGAACATCCCTGTACCCATTAACTACCACCTAGGCTGTGGTCAACATTATGGACACTGTGTAAGGGATGGTGCTGTGCAGTACACCTCCCTGCCTTGGTGATGTCTCCAGGCCCCTTGGGTAGTCAAACGAGGTACCCATGTCATGACAGGGTGCCATCCATGAGCATGGAGATCATTGGACAGGCATATACAGCACTGGGGTGACCAATATTGGATCACATATCACCTTTAAGGGGTAATGGCCATGCGTGGATGGGCGATACCAGCCTTCACAATCCTCACCTCCACTACGCAGCATGCTGTCTACCTTGCATAAAGACATTTGCTACACCATGATGTGTACATGTCCATATCCTGATCTGTAAGACATACGTCATGGACAGCCACCATCCTAATACTAGGATCGCCACATGCTGGACAGATCCCTGTGCCATACATGTGACATACTCCCGCCAAACCATGCAACCCTGTCCATCAAAGCTGCACATGTCATTCCATTCATACATGGTGTGATGGCCGCATGGTAGATGTAGTATCAACTGTCCAGATCAGTAATGCGGCACTGAAGCACCTCGCGGTGGCATACTGGCTGTCTGTTACAGCTGGGAAACCTTGCCCGTACATGCTATGGCTGATAACCATCCCTGCGAATGACATCCGACTAGCCATTGTCCCATGTCTATCACATGTGCAACACAGGTGATCCGTGGCAGGATGCTGAACAGCTGTACAGTGCTGTGTAGATGTATATGGCAAAACACATACATGTACAGGTGTCCATGCGTATGTGTGCATTGTCACTGCTCAAGTCCATTAAGGCTGTGTCTGTGTTGATATGTGACATTTACACAGCATCAAGGTCAACAGCAGTACCGTGGACACATCCAGGCATGTGCAGATAGGTAAGAACACCAGTGCAGGCAAATAGACATGCCCACATCAAGACAGCATTCACATGGAGTATGAACACTGTAATGAGGTGACACACATATATGGTGATGATATCCAATGCATAACGGGTGTTACATGTGTGTAACACAAACACGTCAGTCGTGTCAGTGTCATGATGATTTGCAAAGATTACTGTGCAGATGTACTAGATTTCATAGAAATGTATGTGCAGCAGTATCTCTGTACATCTCTGAAACTGTGACCTGTCACCATCATTAAGTCTTACAGATAATGCCTCGTACACGCCTTCCAGCATACAGCCGCCAGGAGGATGATGTCCTCATCCCGTACCTTCATGAGAACTACGAGGTGTTGTTCAGTCATGTGCCACAGCATGCCCAGCAGTGGGATGACCTGTGCCACGATCTACGCAGGAGGGTGAATGATGTGGGTGGCCATAACCGCACCTACCAGCAGGTGCGCAGACACCGCACGGACTTGATACGACATGCAAAACAGCGTGCCACTGCAATCGCCAGGGAACAAGGTGGAACAGGTGGTGGGCCACCAACCCTGCCCCCACTCACACACACCAAGGAGCTACTGGCCAGTCTGGGGACACCCTCAGAACAGCATCCACACACACTAGCTGCCATCGAGGAGGTGGGTGTCTCCCAACCAATGAGCCTGGAGTTGCCTGGTAAGTCAGTACTGCACATATGGCTATTATATCCCATTTAGTTGCATGTGTCACTGTACATTATGTAAAGTAACAACATATGCAAGGTATGTGGACACACATGCTGCATACTACAGTATGCTAACCTGTGTATGCACACATGTGCATACTATATGCTATTATACAGGCAAATGTGTTAACATGCACAGTGCACCCTGTGGCTGTCAGACAGTCAGGGATAATGTTCATACTGCTGTGTCACCCCTATACAGGTACCTCTGGCGTGCTGCACAGGCATGAGTCCGTTGCAGGTGAGACTGTCACCAGTATCAGGCATGTTAAAGCATAGATCTATTTGCCATGTGGCCAGTTAACAGTTGCACACTTGATGTTTGTTCCAGTCACGATATACAGGTCGCATCACCCATCATTCACACAGGCCTCCCATGTGCAATATATACAAACAAAATGATACACCGACTTAAAACCACAGTAGTTGTCATTGCTACATGTGTGGTCAGCTGTGCATACAACAGTGGAGGTGTTCTACAATGGAGGCATATGTAGTATGCAGTGGAACAACATGTGTGGTACACAAACAGTACCACACAGTGAGCTGTGATATGGGCAGCCCACAGGTGTCACCATTGTGTCATATGCCCCTGCACTGGGTGCACACATTGTGATGTGCCATCTGACATGTCCCAGACACGTAGTGTTCTGGCTGCAATACTGTCACACTATCCCATGACCCATACCCCACATACCAAACATACAACCCGTTGTCTGCATAGCCCTGTGGATGGTGACATATCTGACATCTATGGGTGTATGCCATATGGGACAACACAGACATGTGAGATGGCCATCACACACATTTGGTTAACACATGTGCACACATGGCCATGGGGGATGGCCAGAGACATGTAGCCACACAGTAGATGTGATGTGTACACACCCTGTTGCACATTGTCCACACATGGTCCAATTATAGCCTTAGTTGACTGATTATACAGTTGATGTGGTACACTGGACATCCTAAAAGCCTGTGTACAGCTAGTGGAGGTGTCACTGACGTCTACCATATAAGATCTGTTGAACATCACGACTGTGTCATAGCATGACAGTAGTCACCTGTACAGCTTCCACAGACATTGACACCACATCAGGCCACAGATACTGTACATTTCCCTTGCTGCTGTTAGGACATCACCATTAGCTGTGCACCTCGTGTGTGTGGTACATCAATGTCATGTGGGAAATGGTGAATTGACATGTCCACTATGTGTGGACATGGTTACCAGGCAGCTAAGACCCTGTAGTTGTTGTGCATGGGTGTCATCTGTAGGTCCTCCACTGACCTGTCACTTGACACAGCATGGTTTGGTGTGTACACATCTCAGCATCATGGGTCACAATCCACTGTTATGTCATGGGTATGCATGCAGTTATGGCTATGCAATGTGTACATATTATGCATTGTACAGCAATATAGATGCCTCATGATGCCATGCAATGGCACAGAGTCTTTACTTCACACTGTATAGCAATGTAAACGGCTCACACTACCCTTCCATGCTCATGCACATTTGCTAAACATGATTCTATCTGTAGGGCATACAGACAACACCGCAATGTGATGCCCATTACGATGCTGTATGTGTGTCAGGACACCATTGTGTCAGACATATATGCATGTTAATGCACACGTCATCAGATTACATGTCAAGGTCACGTCAGCCACATGTACTGTTATCCTGTTCTGGTCCACATGGTGTATCACGGGGATGCATGCATACTACCATGATTGTGTGAACTGCATGGCTACTGATATGACACCTGCTTGCTGTAGTGTGCACCCCAGGGAGGTATGCTTACTAACACTATTAATGTCTGAGCTGCATGCCCTCTGCCGTATCACAGGCATGCTGCATGCCATCTGTCAAATCACATGCATGCTGTGTGTGTGTGTGTGTGTGTGTGTGTGTGTGTGTGTGTGTGTGTGTGTGTGTGTGTGTGTGTGTGTGTGTGTGTGTCTGTGTGTGTGTGTGTGTGTGTCTGTGTGTGTGTGTGTGTCTGTGTGTCTATTGTAATTTAGAGTCTTTGTTTGCATTCACAGGTGATGTAGGTGCGTTACCCTCCTGCGGTCCATCTGATGTTAGTGTCCCCACAGATACTAGCAGTGATGAACATATGCATGAGGTACAGGCAGGGTTGTCAGGGGCTGAATCTGTGCCAATGGTTGCCATCCCAGCTATGTCCCCCTCTTCCCCGCACACAGTTCTGCTTCCAACACATACCGGATCACCAGTGGCCATAGAGGAAGGACAGTCAGCGTCTGTTAGCGTGGAACAGGAATGTGTGGTGGCTACAGAAGGTGTGTCTACACACCATGGTGTCAGTGTAATGACTGCAGATGTGCCACACAGGCAGGTGGCAGGTGCTGCTCGTAGGAGGACCTCTGGCAGACATGCACCTGCAGGACAGATCGCAGCAGCTGGTATCACCAGACGCATGTTCCAGACTGTAATGGCGGCACAGGCACGTGCTGAATGGTAGAACAGAGAAGGGCAGAGGCTGCAGAGGGCTGCTATCCATACCCTAAATGACAACATCCAGGCATTGGCAAATGCTCAACAGCAGATTGCTGATGTTCTGGACAGGCGATTGGGTGACATGGTCAGAATCCTTGACCGTGGCATGGCAATCCGCGAGTGTGAGCTGTCTGTGCTGGAACATCTGGTAGGAGTGAGGCGTAGGCCACGTGGACGTAGGCCAGCTACACCACCTAGTGCAGGTCAACGTGAGCGTGCCACCTCACATGCCTGCTCCCATAGTGCTGGTAGAAGTAGCAGTGCAGCTGGTGCTGCGCTGTCCACACCAGGACTCAGCAAGCCACGTGGACGTGGCCCTGGACGTTCCCAGCTGGGACACGGTTCCAGTGGACATGTGCCATCGGACAGTAGCCAAGCTGTACCTCCGCCTGGTAGTGCCCGTGCAACCCCTGCCAGGCACAGGCCACGTGGCCGTGGCCGGACACAGTGAGCTGTACAACCTGGAGCTGTCAATAATACCCCGTGTAGGCCTCACAAAAGGCAGAACTGTGTGCACACATACACGCACACAGCAAAGACATCTGTAGGGCACCACAACACCCACATGCATACTGAACAGACATGTCCAATCATATCACTGGCCCTTACCCACACACAAGATGTCATCCTTTGGTGCAGCCTATGCCCCTGGCAAACATTATCACCCTGTGCATATGATGAAGCCTGTGCCGCATCCCTGTCATCCACACCACTGGTGCAGGGACATGCTCAAATGGTCTGATGCACAGGGTGAACAGAATAGTGAGAAGTGTATATTGCATTAGTTGTGTAAGAATAGTGAGAGAAGTGTATATTACATTAGTTGTGTGTGAATAGTGAGAGATGTGTATATTACATTAGTTGTGTACTGTTGACATGCACCAGACATACCATGTAGTACAGGTTTAGCATTCATTGTTATATGTTCACAGTATGTGTCTCGGTAACAACAGTAACAACATGTTGGTAATGATGCCCTGGTTCCCTCCTTATGGTCTACTTGCATGTGCCTACAGGTAGCACTGTTTGCAGTCTCCCATGTGTAACTGTGGAGTACTCACAGGCACATATGGCAATATCAGCATGCTATACGTAGCCTCAGCCTGACTGTTGGAAAGTCTAACATAACACAGATGTCCACACATATACTGATCCAGAAGCATGTGGGCAGTTTAATAGGCTACAGTGGCTAGAGGCGTGACATCCATACCAGGTCACATCACAGGTATGTTGACATGGTGCAGGGGTTGTACACAGCGGTCTGGCCAATGATAATGTTAGAGGCCACTTGATAGCATGAGGCCTCACTGTGTAGCAGTAATACCCTGTCACATTACAGGAACATGCTCACACTCACGGGGTCAACAACACTATAACGCACACCCCATAGTGTTGAGGTGAGGACCCTCACCTATGTGGTCATCACCGTCACAGTACTGTGAACCCACACGAAGCGACACAGAGAAAGAACATGTACAGGTAGCCAGTGTGGCTGAGACCAATGGCATCAACAGGGTAGTGGACTGCATCACCATGAGGGGTTAGGGATCCTGTGTGTTCTGTATGGTAGCATACACCCTCACTCCATGCAACAGACAGCCATGCATACCTACATACACACACGCACACTGTGGAGACCACAAATGTCATACACATATGGATAGCTGATGTGTGTGATACACACACCACACCTGCCTACGTCATGCTTTCCACACTGCAGTATGTACAGATCTCTACAACAGTGTACAGGGGTGTGTAACAATTGGGATGTATTCCCCACCATATGTGGCATATATGGTCACACAAGCAAACACACATGGCAGTACTGTGAATGATACACCTGCTATATGATGATACGTCTGACAGACATGCAATACTACTGTATTGGCCGCATTATGTGTACCAACGCTACCTTCGGCAATTGTGCTGCTATATGCACACGCAAGGATGTAAGTGTTACAGGTGTCAAGTGACATACTGTCGGTGACACCTGACCACTGTGTAGGATTTATGTCTCCACCATCCAGTAACAGTAACATAGCGTACTGTTTGCACATGTAATGGTTGGATGGCGTGTGACACACCTGTGAGCCATCCCCGGCAAACATCCATCTACACAGGTGGATCACCACTTTATGTAACACATCCATCCATACCTGCTGTACATCCTACTGTACTGTCAGTATGTCACCATATACAGGTGTCAATGATGGGGCTGCATTGCAACTGCATGTTGTAGTTAGGCACAGATAAGTTACTTACATCAGCTACTGCACATGCATGGTAGCTGCATGCACACTACAGATTGTACATGTGTGTTGGTCCTACATGCCTGTCATGTAGCCATGTTTGTATGCATTGCAATTGGTGGACATGTGTGTTGACATACATAACACATGGACTGTTGTATGATATGATGGGTGTCATGGGTAACTAGTACAGAGGAATGTGTCCTCGGTCAACATTGCTGCCTCATGTACTGTTAGCATTCAACAGCCATGGACCCACCTTCCATTTGCATTATGATTGCTGTAGCCACTTGTCTGCACGGAGGACAGCAAAAGCTATGATATGTACATATGTGTCATGTGTGGTCCATGCACATATCCACTGCAATTACATGTATGACACAGCCTAACATGTGTGTTCGTTGGTGTACAGCGACAGTCATCTGTCACAGCTGTGTAAGACCCAGGGCCCCTGGTATGTGTAGAGCTGACCTGGTTATGTACAGTGGTATCATTGCAATGCATAACACATGATGGAACCCTGTCGGTACATGTGTAGTCTGCACAGTTGCTGTAGACCTATGTACAGTGCACTGGTCATGAGTCACACGGTGTTGTGTTAATGTATGGCTGTGTATTGCTGGTCCAATGACATGGTGATGTCGGAGGGCTACATTGTAGATTGTGGTGTGTACCTCTGTGATATGCACCTGAGACATCTGTGATAGCTCCTGAGTGTGTACTGGTCAATACATGTGAGTGGCCTTCATGTACGTGGGGACAGTAATACCATACTGTGCCCTTCCATGTTTAGAATCCGTGTGCATGCATGACGGCCCTTTGCAACTGTTAAGTGTGTGAGCATGCCCAGTACGCCATTGTGTAGATGGACACACAGTACATTCCAAACTGCGCCCTTCTATGTTTCGAATTCGTGTGCATGCATGCAAGACAGCCCTTTGCAACTGCTAAGTGTGTGAGCATGCCCAGTAGGCCATTGTGTAGATGGACACACAGTACATTCCAAACTGCGACCTTCTGTGTTTAGAATCCATGTGCATGCATGCATGACGGCCCTTTGCAACTGCTAAGTGTGTGAGCATGCCCAGTATGCCGTTGTGTAGTTGGACACACAGTACATTCCAAACTGCGCCCTTCCATGTTTAGAATCCATGTGCATGCATGCAAGATGGCCCTTTGCAACTGCTAAGTGTGTGAGCATGCCCAGTACGCCGTTGTGTAGATGGACACACAGTACTTTCCAAACAGACATGTGATACTAAGCGTGTGGGCATGGCCACTGACATCCTGTATAGCGATGGTGGTCATCCAGGCAACAGGTGTCCATTTTCAATGTCACGATGGATGCCTACATTGAACACACTGGTTGCTGTCTTGAAGGATGTACTATCTGTGGCGCACCCCGTATCTATGTAGTGTTGTTGTAGTGCTCCATAGATATTTGGTTGCCCCGATCACACCACTGCCGTGTGTTTGTCTACATCTACCTTGGGACAGTAAAAAGAAGTTATGTCCTTACCATAACGTTCCATGTGGAGTGTTCATCTCGCCTTGGTTATTACACATGGGTTCGGAGCCGATCCTCGGCTCCGTGCCGGCCGACTGCAAGCTCTGCATCGAGAAGAAGCTCGAGGACATCTAATACCCACAATCCCCCTCTGCCTTTACCTCAGATCTAGTTTGCAAGCAAACCAGACAAAAAGCACGCACACATGCCAAACTTATATACATAGAAGTACATATATACAAACATACCAAGGGTATGATAGAAACACTAATAATGCAACAGCAGAAGGAGAATACTCCAGACCAGGCACCAAATCGACGTTCTTCCTAAGGGTGGGAGGGTGGGAGTGTAATAACCAGGCGAGATGAACACTCCACATGGAGCGTTATGGTAAGGACATAACTTCTTTATGTGAGAGTGTTCAATCTCGCCTTTCTTCACATGGGTAGCGCCCTAGCTCCATGATCCTGAGGAACTCTGTCTGGGGTGGGGTGTGTGACATATGTGCACATTCACGATGGATATCAGCATTGTCAATTGCTTAGGTGGAACATCCCTGTACCCATTAACTACCACCTAGGGCTGTGGTCAACATTATGGACACTGGGTGTAAGGGATGGTGCTGTGCAGTACACCTCCCTGCCTTGGTGATAATCTCCAGGCCCCTTTGGGTAGCGTCAAACTAGGTACCCATGTCATGACAGGGTGCCATCCATGAGCATGGGAGATCGGATTGAGCATGTATACAGCACTGGGGTGACCAATATTGGATCAAGATATCACCTTTAAGGGGTAATGGCCATGCGTGGATGGTAATATACCAGTCACAATCCTCACCTCCCACTACGCAGCATGCTTGTCTTACCTTTGCATAAAGAGCATTTGCTACACCATGATGTGTACATGTCCATATCCTGATCTTGTAAGACATGTCGTCATGGACAATGCGCCACCATCCTAATACTAGGATAAGCCATTATGCTGGACAGATCCCCTGTGCCATACATGTGACATACTCCCGCCAAACCATGCAACCCTGTCCATCAAAGCTGCACATGTCATTCCATTCATTACATGGTGTGATGGCCGCATGGTAGATCATAGTATCAACTGTCCGGATCAGTAATGCACTGAAGCACCTCATGATTGGCATACTGGCTGTCTGTTACAGCTGGGAAACCTTGCCCGCATTACGTTATGCTATGTGCGATAACCATCCCCGAATGACATCCCGACTAGCCATTGTCCCATGTCTATCACATGTGCAAACACAGGTGATCCGTGGCAGGATGCTGGTTAGAACTGCTACAAGGTGCTGTGTAGATGTATATGGCAAAAAACACATACATGTACAGGTGGTCCATGAGTCCATGTGTGCATTGTCACTGCTCTCAAGTCCATTAAGGCTGTGTCTGTGTGTTTGATATGTGGACATTTACACAGCATCAAAGGTCAACAGCAGTACCGTGGACACATCCAGGCATGTGCAGATAGGTAAGAACACCAGTGCAGGCAAATAGACATGCCCACATCAAGACAGCATTCACATGGAGTATGAACACTGTAATGAGGGTGACACACATATATGGTGATGATATCCAATGCATAACGGGTGTTACATGTGTGTAATAACACAAACACGTCAGTCGATGTCCAGTGTCATGATGATTTGCAAAGATTACTGTGCAGATGTACCTTAAATTTCATAGAAATGTATGTGCAGCAGGTATCTCTGTACATCTCTGAAACTGTGACCTGTCACCATCATTAAGTCTTCACAGATAATGCCTCATTACACGCCTTCCAGCATACAGCCGCCAGGAGGATGATGTCCTCATCCCGTACCTTCAAGGGGAGAACTACGAGGTGTTGTTCAGTCATGTGCCACAGCATGCCCAGCAGTGGATGACCTGTGCCATCACGCAGGAGGGTGAATGATGTGGGTGGCTATAACGCGCACCTACCAGCAGGTGCCAGACACCGCACGGACTTGATACATGCAAAACAGCGTGCCACTGCAATCGCCAGGAACAAGGTGGAACAGGTGGTGGGCCACCAACCCTGCCCCCACTCACACACACCAAGGAGCTACTGGCCAGTCTGGGGACACCTCAGAACAGCATCCACACACACTAGCTGCCATCGAGGAGGTGGGTGTCTCCCAACCAATGAGCCTGGAGTTGCCTGGTAAGTCAGTACTGCACATATGGCTATTATATCCCATTTAGTTGCATGTGTCACTGTACATTAGCCAAAGTAACAACATATGCAAGGTATGTGGACACATGCTGCATACTACAGTATGCTACCCTGTGTATGTACACATGTGCATACTATATGCTATTATACAGGTTGCGGCGAATGTGTTAACATGCACAGTGCACCCTGTGGCTGTCAGACAGTCAGGATAATGTTCATACTGCTGTGTCACCTATACAGGTACCTCTCATGCGGCTGCAGGCGCCGAGTTGCAGGGTGAGATTGTCACCAGTATCAGGCATGTTAAAGCATAGATCTATTTTGCCATGTGGCCAGTTAACAGTTGTACACTTGATGTTTGTTCCAGTCCGCGATATACAGGTCGCATCACCCATCATTCACACAGGCCTCCCGTATGTGCAATATATACAAACAAAATGATACACCGACTTAAAACCACAGTAGTTGTCATTGCTACATGTGTGGTCAGCTGTGCATACAACAGTGGAGGTGTTCTACAATGGAGGCATATGTAGTATGCAGTGGAACAACATGTGTGGTACACAAACAGTACCACACAGTGAGCTGTGATATGCGGCAGCCCACAGGTGTCACCATTGTGTCATATGCCCCCTGCACTTGGTGCACACATTGTGATGTGCCATCTGGACATGTCCCAGACACGTAGTGTTCTGGCTGCAATACTACACTATATTTACCCATACCCCACATACCAAACATACAACCCGCTGTCTGCATAGCCCTGTGGATGGTGACATATCTGACATCTATGGGTGTATGCCATATGGGACAACACAGACATGTGAGATGGCCATCACACACATTTGGTTAACATATGTGCACACATGGCCATGGGGGATGGCCAAGGACATGTAGCCACACAGTAGATGTGGATGTGTACACACCCTGTTGCACATTGTCCACACATGGTCCAATTATAGCCTTAGTTGACTGATTATACAGTTGATGTGGTACACTGACATCCTAAAAGCCTGTGTACAGCTAGTGGAGGTGTCACTGACGTCTACCATATAAAGATCTGTTGAACATCACGACTGTGTCATAGCATGACAGTAGTCACCTGTACAGCTTCCACAGACATTGACACCACATCAGGCCACAGATACTGTACATTTCCCTTTGCTGCTGTTAGACATCACCATTAGCTGTGCACCTCGTGTGTGGTACATCAATGGCATGTGGGAAATGGTGAATTGACATGTCCACTATGTGTGGACATGGTTACCAGGTAGCTAAGACCCTGAAGTTGTTGTGCATGGGTGTCATCTGTAGGTCCTCCACTGGACCTGTCACTTGACACAGCATGGTTTGGTGTGTACACATCTCAGCATCATGGGTCACAATCCACTGTTATGTCATGGGTATGCATGCAGTTATGGCTATGCAATGTATACATATTATTATGCATTGTACAGCAATATAGATGCCTCATGATGCCATGCAATGGCACAGAGTCTTTACTTCACACTGTATAGCAATGTAAACGGCTCACACTACCCTTCCATGCTCATGCACATTTGCTAAACATGATTCTATCTGTCAGTATACAGACAACACCGCAATGTGATGCCCATTACGATGCTGTATGTGTGTCAGGACACCATTGTGTCAGACATATATGTTAATGCACATCGTCATCAGATTACATGTCAAGGTCACGCCAGCCACATGTACTGTTATCCTGTTCTGGTCCACATGGTGTACGGGATGCATGCATACTACCATGATTGTGTGAACTGCATGGCTACTGATATGACACCTGCTTGCTGTAGTGTGCACCCCAGGGAGGTATGCTTACTAACACTATTAATGTCTGAGCTGCATGCCCTCTGCCGTATCACAGGCATGCTGCATGCCATCTGTCAAATCACATGCATGCTGTGTGTGTGTGTGTGTGTGTGTGTGTGTGTGTGTGTGTGTGTGTGTGTGTGTGTGTGTGTGTGTGTGTGTGTGTGTGTGTGTGTGTGTGTGTGTGTCTGTGTCTGTGTGTGTGTGCGAGTGTCTATTGTAATTTAGAGTCTTTGTTTTGCATTCACAGGTGATGTAGGTGCTGCTACCTCCCGCGTCCATCTGATGTTAGTGTCCCCACAGATACTAGCAGTGATGAACATATGCATGAGGTACAGGCAGGGTTGTCAGGGGCTGAATCTGTGCCAATGGTTGCCATCCCAGCTATGTCCCCCTCTTCCCCGCACACAGTTCTGCTTCCAACACATACCGGATCACCAGTGGCCATAGAGGAAGGACAGTCAGCGCCTGTTAGCGGAACAGGAATGTGTGGTGGCTACAGAAGGTGTGTCTACACACCATGGTGTCAGTGTAATGACTGCAGATGTGCCACACAGGCAGGTGGCAGGTGCTGCTCGTAGGAGGACCTCTGGCAGACATGCACCTGCAGGACAGATCGCAGCAGCTGGTATCACCAGACGCATGTTCCAGACTGTAATGGCGGCACACAACGCGCTGAATGGTAGAACAGAGAAGGGCAGAGGCTGCAGGGGGCTGCTATCCATACCCTAAATGACAACATCCAGGCATTGGCAAATGCTCAACAGCAGATTGCTGATGTTCCGGACAGGCGATTGGGTGACATGGTCAGAATCCTTGACCGTGGTACGGCAATCCGCCGAGTGTGAGCTGTCTGTGCTGGAACATCTGGTAGGAGTGAGGCGAGGCCACGTGGGGGCCAGCTACACCACCTAGTGCAGGTCAACGCGAGCTGCCACCTCACATGCCTGCTCCCATAGTGCTGGTAGAAGTAGCAGTGCAGCTGGTGCCGCGCTGTCCACACCAGGACTCAGCAAGCCACGGACGTGGCCCTGACGCCCCAGCTGGGACACGGTTCCAGTGGACATGTGCCATCGGACAGTAGCTAAGCTGTACCTCCGCCTGGTAGTGCCCGTGGCCTGCCAGGCACAGGCCACGTGGGCGTGGCCGGACACAGTGAGCTGTACAACCTGGAGCTGTCAATAATACCTCGCGGTAGGCCTCACAAAAGGCAGAACTGTGTGCACACATACACGCACACAGCAAAGACATCTGTAGGGCACCACAACACCCACATGCATACTGAACAGACATGTCCAATCATATCACTGGCCCTTACCCACACACAAGATGTCATCCTTGGGTGCAGCCTATGCCCTGGCAAACATTATCACCCTGTGCATATGATGAAGCCTGTGCCGCATCCTGTCATCCACACCACTGGTGCAGGGACATGCTCAAATGGTCTGATGCACAGGGTGAACAGAATAGTGAGAAGTGTATATTGCATTAGTTGTGTAAGAATAGTGAGAGAAGTTTATATTACATTAGTTGTGTGTGAATAGTGAGAGATGTGTATATTACATTAGTTGTGTACTGTTGACATGCACCAGACATACCATGTAGTACAGGTTTAGCATTCATTGTTATATGTTCACAGTATGTGTCTCGGTAACAACAGTAACAACATGTTGGTAATGATGCCCTGGTTCCCTCCTTATGGTCTACTTGCATGTGCCTACAGGTAGCACTGTTTGCAGTCTCCCATGTGTAACTGTGGAGTACTCACAGGCACATATGGCAATATCAGCATGTTATACGTAGTCTCAGCCTGACTGTTGGAAAGTCTAACATAACAGATGTCCACACATATACTGATCCAGAAGCATGTGGGCAGTTTAATAGGCTACAGTGGCTAGAGACGTGACATCCATACCAGGTCACATCACAGGTATGTTGACATGGTGCAGGGGTTGTACACAGCGGTCTGGCCAATGATAATGTTAGAGGCCACTTGATAGCATGAGGCCTCACTGTGTAGCAGTAATACCTGTCACATTACAGGAACATGCTCACACTCACGGGGTCAACAACACTATAACGCACACCCCATAGTGTTGAGGTGAGGACCCTCACCTATGTGGTCATCACTGTCACAGTACTGTGAACCCACACGAAGCGACACAGAGAAAGAACATGTACAGGTAGCCAGTGCGGCTGAGACCAATGGCATCAACAGGGTAGTGGACTGCATCACCATGAGGGGTTAGGGATCCTGTGTGTTCTGTATGGTAGCATACACCCTCACTCCATGCAACAGACAGCCATACATACCTACATACACACACACTGTGGAGACCACAAATGTCATACACATATGGATAGCTGATGTGTGTGATACACACACCACACCTGCCTACGTCATGCTTTCCACACTGCAGTATGTACAGATCTCTACAACAGTGTACAGGGGTGTGTAACAATTGGGATGTATTCCCCACCATATGTGGCATATATGGTCACACAAGCAAACACACACGGCAGTACTGTGAATGATACACCTGCTATATGATGATACATCTGACAGACATGCAATACTACTGTATTGGCCGCATTATGTGTACCAACGCTACCTTTGGCAATTGTGCTGCTATATGCACACGCGAGGATGTAAGTGTTACAGGTGTCAAGTGACATACTGTCGGTGACACCTGACCACTGTGTAGGATTTATGTCTCCACCATCCAGTAACAGTAACATAGCCGCACTGTTTGCACATGTAATGGTTGGATGGCGTGTGACACACCTGTGAGCCATCCCCGGCAAACATCCATCTACACAGGTGGATCACCACTTTATGTAACACATCCATCCATACCTGCTGTACATCCTACTGTACTGTCAGTATGTCACCATATACAGGTGTCAATGATGGGGCTGCATTGCAACTGCATGTTGTAGTTAGGCACAGATAAGTTACTTACATCAGCTACTGCACATGCATGGTAGCTGCATGCACACTACAGATTGTACATGTGTGTTGGTCCTACATGCCTGTCATGTAGCCATGTTTGTATGCATTGCAATTGGTGGACATGTGTGTTAACATACATAACACATGGACTGTTGTATGATATGATGGGTGTCATGGGTAACTAGTACAGAGGGAATGTGTCCTCGGTCAACATTGCTGCCTCATGTACTGTTAGCATTCAACAGCCATGGACCCACCTTCCATTTGCGTGCGTATGATTGCTGTAGCCACTTGTCTGCACGGAGGACAGCAAAAGCTATGATATGTACATATGTGTCATGTGTGTGGTCCATGCACATATCCACTGCAATTACATGTATGACACAGCCTAACATGTGTGTTCGTTGGTGTACAGCGACAGTCATCTGTCACAGCTGTGTAAGACCCAGGGCCCCTGGTATGTGTAGAGCTGACCTGGTTATGTACAGTGGTATCATTGCAATGCATAACACATGATGGAACCCTGTCGGTACATGTGTAGTCTGCACAGTTGCTGTAGACCTATGTACAGTGCACTGGTCATGAGTCACACGGTGTTGTGTTAATGTATGGCTGTGTATTGCTGGTCCAATGACATGGTGATGTCGGAGGGCTACATTGTAGATTGTGGTGTGTACCTCTGTGATATGCACCTGAGACATCTGTGATAGCTCCTGAGTGTGTACTGGTCAATACATGTGAGTGGCCTTCATGTACGTGGGGACAGTAATACCATACTGTGCCCTTCCATGTTTAGAATCAATGTGCATGCAAGACGGCCCTTTGCAACTAAGTGTGTGAGCAAGCCCAGTACGCCATTGTGTAGATGGACACACAGTACATTCCAAACTGCGCCCTTCTATGTTTTGCGTGTGCATGCATGCAAGACAGCCCTTTGCAACTGCTAAGTGTGTGAGCATGCCCAGGCCATTGTGTAGATGGACACACAGTACATTCAAACTCGCGACCTTCTGTGTTTAGAATCCATGTGCATGCATGCATGACGGCCCTTTGCAACTGCTAAGTGTGTGAGCATGGGCAGTACGCCATTGTGTAGATGGACACACAGTACATTCCAAACTACGCCCTTCCATGTTTAGGATCCATGTGCATGCATGCAAGATGGCCCTTTGCAACTGCTAAGTGTGTGAGCATGCCCAGTACGCCGTTGTGTAGATGGACACACAGTACTTTCCAAACAGACGTGTGATACTAAGCGTGTGGGCATGGCCACTGACATCCTGTATAGCGATGGTGGTCATCCAGGCAACAGGTGTCCATTTTCAATGTCACGATGGATGCCTACATTGAACACACTGGTTGCTGTCTTGAAGGATGTACTATCTGTGGCGCACCCCGTATCTATGTAGTGTTGTTGTAGTGCTCCATAGATATTTGGTTGCCCCGATCACACCACTGCCGTGTGTTTGTCTACATCTACCTTGGGACAGTAAAAAGAAGTTATGTCCTTACCATAACGTTCCATGTGGAGTGTTCATCTCGCCTTGGATTATTACATGGTTCGAGCCGATCCTGCCGTGCGTCGCGACTGCAAGCTCTGCAGCTCGAGGACATCTAATACCCACAATCCCCCTCTGCCTTTACCTCAGATCTAGTTTGCAAGCAAACCAGACAAAAGCACCACATGCCAAACTTATATACATAGAAGTACATATATACAAACATACCAAGGGTATGGAAAACACTAATAATGCAACAGCAGAAGGAGAATACTCCAGACCAGGCACCAAATGACGTTCTTCCTAAGGGTGGGTGGGAGTGTATGTAAACCAAGCGAGATGAACACTCCACATGGAGCGTTATGGTAAGGACATAACTTCTTTATGTGAGAGTGTTCAATCTCGCATTTCTTACACACATGGGTAGCGTCCTAGCTCCATGATCCTGAGGAACTCAAGGGAGAAGCGTTCTTGAGCACAGTGGAACCAAAGGTTGCCCTATCCTAGAAACCCTGTCCACTTTGTAATGAGAGATAAATGTATGAGGTTTAGCCCAAGTAGCAGCCGCTGAAATAGTGTCTAGTGGTAGCGAGCTGCGTGAGCCAAAGATGTAGAAACTGGATCTGGTGGAATGTCCTTTGGGTTTTACTGATAATGTTTGATCAGAGGCCTCATAAACATATGTGATACAGTCAGTTAGCCATTTAGAAAGAGTTCGTTTCGTAACTGCAAGACCCTTTCTGCTGTCAGCAAAAGCTACAAATAGTTGATCAGATTTCCTGTGATCTTTTGTTCTATCCAAATAAAATCTGAGTTGTCTATGGACATCCAGTTTGTGCAACATATACTCCAATTTATTAGAGTGGTTCTTAAAGAAGGTGGGTAATTCAATGGACTGATTAATATTACTAGAAGAGCAAACTTTTAGGGAGAAAGGATGGATTAGTGCGTAGGGATACTCTGTCAGAATGAAATATTAAATAAGGATGTTTGACAGAAAGGGCCTGAAGCTCAGACACTGTCTAGCAGATGTAATGGCCACTAGAAATAAAGTTTTCCATGACAAAAATTTCAATGTGCAACTTGAGGCTGGTTCAAAGGGTGGCAACATCAATTTAGAAACAACAGGTTCAAATTCCACGGTGATGTCGGACTTCTGACTGGTGGTCTGATATGAAAAGAACCTTTAAAAGGCTTTACAAAGTCTGTGAGCCATAATAGCAGCACCACATTCCTCTACATGATAGTTAGAAATGGCAGCTAACTGTACTCTAAAGTAGCCGGGAAGCTCCTTCATGAAATAGTTCAGTCAAGAACTCTAAAATCTTGTTTAACGGAGCTATAACAGGGTGCAAATGATGTGATTCAGCCCAAAAGACAAAAGCGTTTCCACTTACTGGTGTAAGTCTTTGTAGTGGAAACTTTATGAGAAGCTACTAAAATATCTTGAACCGCCGATGTAAGGGGAACCGACCTGGCTAGAAAGGGAGGAGCAGCCAAGCTGCTAGATGGAGAGATTCTAGAGATGGGTGAGGAACTCCTGACGAGTGAGTCAGTAGATCTGGCTCTGGGTCCAGCATCCAAGGTCCCCAATGGTGATGCAATAGAAAGGGGAACCAAATTTGATGAGGCCAGAGCAGACAATGAGAATAATAGTCCTCTGAAGGTTGTTGGCTTTCTGTAGAAACTTTGCAATCAGGGAAATGGAGGAAAAGCATATAGGAGACCCGGGGCCAGCGTGCACCAGCTGGCCCTGGGAACTTCCCCTGGAGGGTAATAGGGCAAAGTAGCTCCTGCATTTGGCGTTCATTGAGACATAAAACGCAGGTAGGCTGGCCCCATTGAAAAATCCTTCTCGCAACTGACTGTTTGAGGACCACTCATGAGGCAATAGTATTGCCCTGCTCAGCCTGTCGGCTATGACGTTGGATGACCCCGGATGCGTTAGCGGTCAGAAGCGACGTGGACTCTGCCCATTGCCAAATTCTCATGCCTCTCTGCATAGTTGGTAAGACCTGGTTCCCCTTGCTTGTTTATGTACCAGACTACGGACATGTTGTCTGTCTGAACTGCAATGGTCCCTGGAGGAAGAAGGGGAGCAAAGTGTTGCAACGCCAAAAACACTGCCCTCAACTCCAGAACATTGATGTGCAGATTGTACTCCAGATTGGTCCATTAAGCCTTGGACTGTCTGTCCCTGAAAGATGCCCCCACCCTATCAGGGAAGTGTCCGTGGTTATCATTAAGCTGACGGTGCGGGTAGCACAAATGGTCTTCCGCTGGATAGGTTGCAAGTCTGTAACCACCACATTAGGTGTGATTTGCATGTTTTCGTTATCAATATTTCGTGAGTCAGTGGAAGTTGTTGGAATGACCATTGTGCAAACAGAAGCCATTGTAGCACTCTCATGTGCAGTCTTCCCAATGGTACCGCAATGAGAGAAGCTGCCATGAGACCCAAGACTTTCAGAACAATTTTTGCCGGCGACTTTCTGGGCGACAGCAGAAGAGAAATGTTGATTTGAAGTGCTACTATTCTTCCTGTAGGAAGTTTTAGAACTAAATGGTGTATCTAATTCCGCTCCTATGAATAAGATATGCTGTGATGGCTGTAGTAAAGATTTGAATTTACTGAAATTCCAAGGTGTGTACAAAGTTGTAGGGTGTAATCCTGGCTAGTATCAGTTGACGCCTGGTGGTGGCAGACAGGAGCCAGTCGTCCAGATACGGAAACACCTGGAATCCTGAATACCTCAGATGAGGCAGCTACCACTGCCATGCATTTGGTGAAGACCCTGGGGGCTGTAGTCAGACCAAGGGCAGGGCTCGAAACTGATAGTGACTGGCTCCCAGCGGAAGTTAAATGATCCCTGGACGCCCTGGCCATTTTGATGTGGTAGTATCGTCCTTCAGATCTATCAGCACATCCAGTGTCCTTCTGTAAGAATGGAAGGATCGATTGAAGCATGCCCATTCGGCACTTTTCCTTCTTCACAAAGGTGTTGAGATGGCTTAGGTCCAGAATCGGCCTCCAGTCCCCTGCTTTCCTTGGAACTAAAAAGAACCTGATAAGTTCGAATCCTATTTGGTCCGCTGGGACTGGTTGGATGACTCTTTTCTAGCAGCTTTGAAATTTCTGTAGCTGCTGGGTCTCCAGATAGATGGGTACATCTGGGAGTTTTCTCTTTGGAATGGGGGTGGATAGAAATGGGATTTTGTAACCTCTGGTAACAACGCTTTTTACCCAATTGTCTGAAGAAAGGTTTTGCCAGGCCTGAGGGTATAAAGCTAGCGACCCGACTGCCTCCAGAGCAGGACAGTCCTCCTCTCAGGAGTGCTGAAAAGGTTTGCCAGGGAGGTTATCCCTGTCACCTTGGTTTTGCAGACCCCTCTGCCGCCAGGCGTCTTCCACCTCTGCCCCCTCTGCCTCTAGAGGGGCATCACTGTGTGTTTGGGAAAGATCCTTGGGGTTTTGAACCACATTTTCCCACCACGTTGCCCTTTGGGGTGGTCTGGAGGGTGGAAAAGCGGACTCGACAGCAGACAGAGTCTTTCCTCCTGTTCACACGGGTAAGGTCTCCTTTACTTTAGGGCCAAAAGTGTGGCTCCATCAAATGGGGCGTTAGTAAAGGAAGACTTGAAGGCTTCATAAGCGAACGAACATAAGCGCATCCAGGATTGCCTGAAGAGCAATCGCTGAAGCCGCTGCCCTACTCGATCCCTCGACTGCGTATGATATCAGCCTCATGGACGAAGTTTACAATGGATGTAGGGTGTTGAGATGTGCTGTGACTTTCTGAAACAGCAGCATCTGTAGTACCCTGGAGGGTATCTCCCAACTCTTTGACTAGATCCCTCTGTAAACGTGTAAAATGAGTCAAATAGTTCAGGAACGCATAGAGAAAGCCGCTGAACTGAAAATCGCTTCCCGTATCTGTCCATGGTCCTAGAATCTTTGTTAGGGCGGATGGACAGATGAGGAAGACTCCGACATCTCCTTTTTCGTGGCCGCTGCCACTGCCATGGCGTCTACTGGAACTCCTTTGGTGAGGTAAGCCTTGTCCTGTGGTGCCGTAATGTACTTATTTGGCTTCCTAGGGACTGGTTCCCCCGTGTCAGGTGTCTCCCGCCTTTCGAGCAATCAACTCCATTAACTCATGAAGGGCTGGAGTGACCCAGGAGGAGGAAGGGCGAGCACCAAATGCCTTCAGCAAAACTGACTCATCCTCAGAAGGGGGGAGGGATTGCCAGTCACCTCTCTGCTTTAGGATCTCCAAGATGTCAGAAAAAGAGACATCTTCTGAAGGTGACTTAGGGGATCCTTCTGACTCATCAAGTCAGTATCGGATGTCAAAGATTCTTGTGGAGAATCCAAGTGTCTCCTCTTACACAATCGTTTCCTAGGGACTTCCGTGGAGAACATCCGAAGAAGCCTCCGAGGAAGAGGGGCACCCTCTAGGGGTGGCTGAGACACGGTGCTTTCGACGCTTGGATGTAGCCGTGGGTGCAGAGGAGGATAACGGTCCTTTGTGGGGAGGAGAAGCTGTTCCTGCTGGTGTGGTTGTCTGGGTAGACAACCCCTTCCTCATGAGGTCGAAGGCCCCGAGTCGAGGTATCTCCGGTTCGAAGAAATGGGAAGAATCCTCAAACAGGAACCGAAGGCACCGACCCGAGGACGGAACCGAGTCGATCAGCGCCGAGGCTCGAGAGGAGTGTCGAACGAAAAACATCGGTCCGACTCTCGGTCCCGGAACCAAGGATGGATCTTCGGCCCGAGACTCCAGTACCGGATCGGATGGAGTCGAGGTGAACGGTGCCGACCGAGAAAAAAGCGGTTCTGGCACGAGGGCTCCACAATCATCAGTTCAGCTTCTTCCGGCTCAAGACTGGACAGGTCTCGGAGGAGGAACAGATGGAGATAGTGGCAGGCCTTCAAGTCTCGACATCAACTGAGAGGACACCGAGATAAGTTTGGATAAGGCCGTATGCTCCATCAATTTCTGCACCACACGGTCCACATCGGTGTCGGAGGGGCCTGGAAGAGCGAGTCGAAGGAATCAAGACGGAGCCGACCTCAACAGAGTCGATGGAGGGAGCTCCGTCACCGGTTCAAGACTTCGAGGCTCGAAACTGCCAACAGTTGAACACTTTCGGCCCCAAGTCTGTGGAACGGTGATCTAACTTTACCGAAGAGCTCGGCGCCGATGACTTGGGCTCCGGCGTCGATTCCTTCGAGATTTGGATGCCTGGTCTGAAGCATCCAGAGCCTCCTGGAAAGAGGGTTTCAATAAACCTCTGTCCATCAGTTTCCTGCGCCTATCTGTCATGACCCTCCACTAAAAAGAGTGACAAATAGAACAGTCCTCTTGTAAGTGGAGAGGGCCAAGGCAGTAGACACAGGAACTGTGGTTGTCCGTGACCGACATCTTTTGGCCACACTGGCAACGTTTAAATCCAGATTTCATTTTCTCAGACATTTTGTAGTAAGAGAAAAAGTCAAGTCCAGTAACAGTCAAATCCAGAGAAAAAAAGGGTCAAATCCGGTAAATATGTCAGTCCGTTTGTCAATCCAAGTAGGGGTGGTAGGCCCCGAAAAACTCTATACCAGTTAAAGAAGTTAAACTAAGTTAACGGTGCGAGAATTTCTCTCTCTACACACCATACACTAAACACAGTAACTAATGATTTTGAATAAGTTCTCCTGAAAATTTAACAAAAAGAAAGTTAAATCTTATCTGAAAAACCCTCGAGCTAGCCTCCAGCGATGCGAATGCAGCAGCGGCAAACTAGATCTGAGGTAAAGGCAGAGGGGGATTGTGGGTATTAGATGTCCTCGAGCTTCTTCTCGATGCAGAGCTTGCAGTCGGCCGGCACGGAGCCGAGGATCGGCTCCGAACCCATGTGTAAGAACAAAGGCGAGATTGAACACTCTCACATTATGCCTTCAGACTGCTCACTCTCTATACATTCCCTATCGGCGTCCTTGCCTTTGCAGATGATGCCACCCACCTAGAAGTATGCCTCTGGGAGTGCTGTGTTCAGTAACCTCGGTAGCGCGTTCTGTAAATGCGTCATGCTGTAGTGTGTTAGGGTAGTTACGTGTATGTTCGACTCCCAGCCCTGCCAAGTGTGTGTGTGTGTGCGTGTGTGTGTGTGTGTGTGTGTGTGTGTGTGTGTGTGTGTGTGTGTGTGTGTGTGTGTGTGTGTTTGCATGCATGCTCCCATCTGCCTGAGGACTCAGTCTTGCTTTTAGACGCTGCACACCACAGCAGTTTGCTACCGACGTCTTTGCCTTTACTGATGATGTCACCCACCTAGAAGTATGCCTCTGAGAGTGCTGTGTTCAGTAATGTCGGTAGCGCGTTCTGTAAATGCGTCATGCTGTAGTGTGTTAGGGTAGTTAGGTGTATGTTCGACTCCCAGCCCTGCCAAGTGTGTGTGTGTGTGTGTGTGTGTGTGTGTGTGTGTGTGTGTGTTTGCGCGCATGCTCCCATCCACCTGGGGACTCAGTCTTGCTTTTAGATGCTGCACACCACAGCAGTTTGCTACTGACGTCTTTGCCTTTGCGGATGATGTCACCCACCTAGAAGTATGCCTCTGGGAGTGCTGTGTTCAGTAATGTCGGTAGCGCGTTCTGTAAATGTGTCATGCTGTAGTGTGTTAGGGTAGTTAGGTGTATGTTCGACTCCCAGCCCTGCCAAGTGTGTGTGTGTGTGTGTGTGTGTGTGTGTGTGTGTGTGTTTGTGCGCATGCTCCCACCCGCCTGGGGACTCAGTCTTGCTTTTAGATGCCGCACACCACAGCAGTTTGCTACCGACGTCTTTGCCTTTGCGGATGATGTCACCCACCTAGAAGTATGCCTCTGGGAGTGCTGTGTTCAGTAATGTCGGTAGCGCGTTCTGTAAATGCGTCATGCTGCAGTGTGTTAGGGTAGTTAGGTGTATGTTCGACTCCCAGCCCTGCCAAGTGTGTGTGTGTGTTTGCGTGCATGCTCCCATTCTGCCTGGGGACTCAGTCTTGCTTTTAGATGCTGCACACCACAGCAGTTTGCTACCGACGTCTTTGCCTTTGCGGATGATGTCACCCACCTAGACGTATGCCTCTGGGAGTGCTGTGTTCAGTAATGTCGGTAGCGCGTTCTGTAAATGCGTCATGCTGTAGTGTGTTAGGGTAGTTAGGTGTATGTTCGACTCCCAGCCCTGCCAAGTGTGTGTGTGTGTGTGTGTGTGTGTGTGTGTGTGTGTGTGTGCGCATGCTCCCATCCGCCTGGGGACTCAGTCTTGCTTTTAGACGCTGCACACCACAGCAGTTTGCTACCGACATCTTTGCCTTTGCGGATGATGTCACCCACCTAGAAGTATGCCTCTGGGAGTGCTGTGTTCAGTAATGTCGGTAGCGCGTTCTGTAAATGCGTCATGCTGTAGTGTGTTACGGTAGTTAGGTGTATGTTCGACTCCCAGCCCTGCCAAGTGTGTGTGTGTGTGTGTGTGTGTGTGTGTGTGTGTGTGTGTGTGTGTGTGTGTGTGTGTGTGTGTGTTTGCGTGCATGCTCCCATCCGCCTGGGGACTCAGTCTTGCTTATAGATGCCGCACACCACAGCAGTTTGCTACCGACATCTTTGCCTTTGCGGATGATGTCACCCACCTAGAAGTATGCCTCTGGAAGTGCTGTGTTCAGTAATCTCGGTAGCGCGTTCTGTAAATGCGTCATGCTGTAGTGTGTTAGGGTAGTTAGGTGTATGTTCGACTCCCAGCCCTGCCAAGTGTGTGTGTGTGTGTGTGTGTTTGCGCGCATGCTCCCATCCGCCTGGGGACTCAGTCTTGCTTTTAGATGCCACACACCACAGCAGTTTGCTACCGACGTCTTTGCCTTTGCGGATGATGTCACCCACCTAGAAGTATGCCTCTGGGAGTGCTGTGTTCAGTAATCTCAATAGCGTGTTCTGTAAATGCGTCATGCTGCAGTGTGTTAGGGTAGTTAGGTGTATGTTCGACTCCCAGCCCTGCCAAGTGTGTGAATGTGTGTGTGTGTGTGTGTGTGTGTGTGTGTGTGTGTGTGTGTGTGTGTGTGTGTGTTTGCGCGCATGCTCCCATCTGCCTGGGGAATCAGTCTTGCTTTTAGATGCCGCACACCACAGCAGTTTGCTACCGAAGTCTTTGCCTTTGCGGATGATGACACGCACCTAGATGTCTGCCTCTGGGACTGCTGTGCCTAGTAATGTCGGTAGCGCATTCTGTAAATGCGTCATGCTGTAGTGTGTTAGGGTAGTTAGGTGTATGTTCGACTGCCAGCCCTGCCAAGTGTGTGTGTGTGTGTGTGTGTGTGTGTGTGTGTGTGTGTGTGTGTGTGTGTGTGTGTGTTTGTGTGTTTGTGTGTTTCCAACTGCATGGCAACAGTACATTGCTTTGACAGTATTCACTCTCCATAACATCTGTGTGGCGTCTTTGCCTTTGATGCTGCTGTCTGCAGGCTAGACGTGTGCCTGTGTGAATCATGTGATCCACTGATCACGGTAGCGCATTTTGTAACTGCGTAATGCTGTCGTGTGGTACAGTGCTTACGTTTATGTTCTGCTCCCAACCCTGCCACGTGTGTGTGTGTGTGTGTGTGTGTGTGTGTATATGTATCTGTCTACATATATATATGTGTGTGCATATATATATATATATATATATATATATATATATATATATATATAGAGAGAGAGAGAGATATGTATGTATATAGCTATATATATATATATATATATATATATATATATATATATATATATATGTTGGGATTATCACTCTTGACTGTGCTGCATTGTCTGTACGTGAACACCTTGGATGTATGTACATCTGCTATGACTCTGTGATAGTGCACATACTGTGTGCTGTAGTGATCGTGGGTTATACATGTGTAGTGACGGTTATTGTGTTGCTGGGTATTACACGGGCATTGGAAACAATGTTAGTGCAGCACCTTTGAGTGGTCGTATGCAGATCTCTGAAACAGTCAGCGGTGGTTATTACATTGGAGTGTGAGTATGGCTCATATCCGTCTGTAGTAACTGTCAAGTCTATGCACCCCAGGTTAGCATTACAGACACATGTTTATCCACAGGTTGTGGTACAGATCCCAGGACTGTATGTGTAAACATTGACAGGTGCAAGACTGGGTTGTGTTGGATGCATGGAGGGGTGTCCATGGCCAGTAATGGGGATCTCTACAGCCTGGCAGGTACGGTCTGTGACTGTCCCACAGCCTCCTGTATATGGCTGACACATGCTGTACCTGTGTATATGCAGACACACACACTTACCACAAACAGCTACGGCTATCACATACACACACCCCTTGCACCACCATTGGGCCATGCAATAACTGTTGTCCCTCACACACACACACACACCTATGTGTACATTGGATGGCTCTATGACAGCTCTGGACATGTTAACACCACACCCTGTGCATATGATGTCACCTGTGCCACCACCTGTGATGTGTAACATTGATGCAGGATCTGACTAACCCGGTGCTGCTGCACACAGTGGCTTTATTCCACTGTATTGATGTTAGCATGCTGTTAACACACAGTGTGTTACTTCCAGGTGTACTTCAGCAGGCATGATGCATTGCAGCTATGACCATCACTGTAGCATAGTTTACAGCACTGTTACCTCTGATGATGTAGTCTCCATCCATGTGCCATTTCACTGATGTGTGTAGTATTGGCAGCATGTGTGTCTGTGTGTGCAGTACGTGTGTGATGTGTGTAGTACACATGTATACCCGCTTACAAATGCATACACGACATTACACGGGCTTCACCATTCGTACACTAGCTTACTCGTTCTTCCACACGCGCACACGGGCTAACACGCGTGCACACATACTTACTCGGGCTTACTGACGCGCACGGGTGCAGACACACTGTGGGCAGGTTTGCATGTCACATCGGTGGTATCCATGGCGTACGCCGTCAGTCTCCTGACGTTCCCTGGGATAGCTCATGACACGCCTCTTCCACTGAGTACTGACAGCACACATGTGACACTGCTCCAGTGAGGTTATGGTGTTTTGTACATACACACTCCTGTTGTCACCTATCTTCTACTCTAATAATCCCCTTAACCTACACTACACTGTAGAGGCTTGGCCCATATGGCATGACATGCTGTGATTCACTATCCTCAGCCTCACTTGCCTCACGTTGCCTACAAATGCTTCGTTACATCTCTGACAGAGCGCTTCCACACATAGGTACCAGTATGCAGTAGCCATGTTGTCTCCGGCTTGCCATTCATCTGCATGGCGTACTAACATCTAACTAAACCTACATTTTGTATGTATATTATCCATATGTCTTGTGTTGAAGCGCTGGCGTTCCGTGGCGCTGCGCTACGCTTCCACACCAGGGATCGGGGGAGGACAACTACTGGTTCATTGATATCCAATGGACAAAGCTGCCACTGGCCTTGGACTTGGACATTGGCATGCTTCTTCGACTGTATTCATACTGTATTTGCAGCTGTCATTGCTCCATTTAGCAACGTGCAAAACGTTAGTCGCATAACATCCGGGTACATTTCTGCACATAACTCTGCTCTTGCACGGACAGCTTACTATTTCATGTATCGCATAGTTACGTAGGGTTACCACCTGTCCCACTTTGCGAGGGACAGTCCCTCTTTGGGCAGTTGTGTCCTGCAAAATATTGTGAGAAAATGGCAAATGTCCTGAGATTTTAGGACAAAAGTATTTTCTATATTGTATGTAATAGTTGCATAAAACAGTTATTCTGTATCTGAAACACCTACACGTTATACGAAACAGAATAAGGAACACAAATGCTACAAGAATAAACTTTTATTCAGGCAAACAACTGAAGTTCTGTCCTTTGTACTGGCCGTGGGTATGTTTTGCCCTGCAAACTCTGATGTTTGTAGCACAAATGTCCCACTTTGGCCATTTGGAAAGGTGGCAACCCTACATCATTTGCATAGCTTACACATACAAATGGGGTATGTTGCAAATCCCAACATTGTCCGTGCAATGTTCGTGTTACGGGCAGTCTTGCACGCCCCTGCGGGTGTTTGCTGAATAGCCTGGCAATCATCTTTCCTTGCTGTACTCTCACTCAATCCATAAAAGCCAAAGGTGTCGTGTATCATGGCCTAGGCTTTGCTGTGTGCTATGTCTATTTGTGGTGTATGCATGGCTGTGGGTATGTCCCACTGTCATCATTGGTAAAGGTGACACCCTATAGGTACTTCCTGTAGACTGCTGTGTCATTTGACATGTCAGCACATACCTGCAGATGAACTTCCTACTGCAGCACTTTTCATACCTTCTGCGTTATCTTGCAGTCGATAATGCTGTTTCCTCAGACATGTATCTGTTTCTGATCATACCTATCAACCTCCTAGTGCAAAACATCTGTACAAAGCCTAACATGATGGGGGGACAGATAGGGGCAGATTCTACATATTGCTCTTACAAAAGTAGATAGTTGGCAATATTATAAGTTTTGCATTAGTATGCCCTTTCTGAGGGATTTGGGGTCTTAAACACATGTTTATCATTATTTAATGACGTCAGTTCTCAGGTATTTGGCAGACAGGTACACATACCTCTCAACCTCCAACAGCAGGAAATCTGGACAAAGCCATAACTAAAAGTGGGGCAAAGCCCAAAGTAGGGCCAATTTTAAATATTGCTCTTACAAACTTAAAAGTTGATAGAATAACAGGTTTTGCATTAGTGTGAATTTTCTGAAGGGTATGAAGTCTGAAACTCAAATGTCTCTCATTATTTTCTAACTTCAGTCTTTAATGATTTGCACTATTTGCCAGAAAACCACAATTTTATGAAAAATGTACCAAATATATGAGGGAAAATCTGGACATTCTGCAAAAATCTGTACAGTTGAGAGGTATGCAGGCACAGATTGTGAGAGGAACACACCACACATATGAGGCATACATCTGCACATTAGTACAGTTACGCCAATACACACAATACATGGCGCCATCACAGGCCATTTACCATTACATTCCTATTGCTGAACACACCCACCCACTGGGTTATATTCCTCACACAGGCCAACAGGTGCTTATCCACACTACTTATTCCATCATGTACCTTATGTGTAGGCCGGTATTTGTGCTTTCCGTCAGTGGCAGAGCTCACGTACGAGTATCGTGGACTGGACACTGTATCGGTGACACTGCATGACACCCTGAAGGACACATGTCGTTTGAGTCTATTAACCTTCCACATTGACTTTCACAGGCCATACGTTGTAATTCACATTTGTGGACAAACATGCTTATGAGTTGTACATGTTTTGTCATTTGTCCTGACGTCTTTCTTCTCACCTGTCCACCTAGTATCACTAGTTCTGTACATTTCATTAGGACGGGTTACCTTCATACCTCTTACCTGTACACATTATGGGTATACGCCCTGGGGTTTGACCAATGATTCTGTTACATTTGTCATGATAATGTGCCTTTCTGATAGATTGCTGGCAAGCCATGACAGACTGTGCGGTTAGGTAATCATGACTGACATTTCTATTTCATGATTACTAACTCTCATAACATTCGTATTCCCGACTATGCAATTATTCTATCAACGGTCTGACTTTGTCTGAGGTATATTTAATATAGTCCCTATTTGTCTGTCGTGTACTATGCCTTAGTCCAGCTGTCTTATTCTGACATTCTGGCAGGTATGGTTACCATCTTGGTCGTATGCGTGTCCATCCATGATAATCGCCTACATGACACTGATATAGGTCCCTACGTCTTCCCCCAATGGTTTACACAATATCCAGTGGGTGGGTTGCACCTTTTTAGTGAATATAGGTGTGTGCTATACCCACATAGGTATACTGATCACTCCCATGGGGCGTACCTAATAGATCTGTGCCAACCAGCACCTTGGCCCAATTCTGCATACCCATGATTCCCATACCTGACACACCTCCACAGTACCCATTAGACATGTTTAATGTGGGCGATAATAAAGTGTGAGGACACTTCCGAGCACTCCCCACTCTGCGGATATCAGCTCGTACATCATACATTCAATCGACCCATGTGTTATTACCCTTGGACCTGCTACTGTTGCATGTACAGCTATATCGTATTTGCAGGTGTGACTTCTTTTGCATCAATGACGGTTCGCCCGATGCGGATCAATTTTGGGGTCCTGCAAAGGACACCTATATTCATGTTTAACGTGTAGAACTTGCAGGCCCTGTCACACTGGTACTTTCCGGGAAATGGTTTGGAAACCATTGGTGTATTCTCCTTTCATGCATGTCTGTCTGTCTATCCATATTAGGTCACTATTTATGTACATGTGTTATATGTACAGGGACATATGTTTGTTGTGTATATATCTATTCATGTATCGTGTGTGTATATATATATATATATATATATATATATATATCTGTACATTATTATACATATGGCTGTACATTCCTCATCTCGTAATTTGCTTTGGATTATGTCTGTGGATATATGTGTATATATATCTCCATATCATACCTTTCAACTGTACAGATTTCCGCTGCATGTACAGCTGTTTGCCTCTTATCTTTGCTCCATTTTTCATAACCTTGTGTCTATCTGGCAAGTTAGTGGCATATCATTAAAGACTGACGTTGGTAAATAATGACAAACATTTCAGGTTACGACTTCATACCCTTCAGAGAATCCATGCTAGTGACACACCTGTTATTCTATCCACTTTCTCTGTTTGTTAGGCAATATCTGGGGATTGTACCTATTTGTGGTCCGTTTTTCATAACCTTGTGTCTATCTGGCAAGTTAGTGGCATATCATTAAAGACTGACGTTGGTAAATAATGACAAACATTTCAGGTTACGACTTCATACCCCTCAGAGAATCCATGCTAGTGACACACCTGTTATTCTATCCACTTTCTATGTTTGTTAGGGCAATATCTGGGGATTGTCCCTATTTGTACCAGCTGTTGTCATGGCTTTGTCCGGTTTCGTACTTTACGGGTTTAACATGTATGAGCCATGTACATGGAACGTGGGGAAAACACCATTCATTTTCTATTCTGTGAGCGGATTACACACGCGCAGGCACACTTGCATATCTTTATTGTGGGTTACATATGTTTCATAGATAATTGTGCTTCTGTGAACTTTCATAATTCTGACCGTAACAGTTACATATCTGTATTCCAGTTTACGGACTACTGCGAAACACACATTCACCTTTACATATTTAAATGTGTGTACTGCACGAACGCTTTAATTACACTTTCAAGTTATATGTGCAGTGGTCGTAGGTCAACTGGGACTGCATTCACATTGGCCGGATACCGGAACCACTATTCTATTGGTGTTCTCCCTCATTGATATGCATACCCATAGTACTTAGCTACATCAACATACGCCTCACCGCTTCACCTACGACACAGGCATCCATTCTCCTGCTGGGAAAAAGGCGGTACTACATATTACACATTCCCTACTGCCTACTGCTGTGGACTCCGGCTGCATTGTTAATCACTCCGAGGGTATGCAGAACACCAAAGCATATAGTCCAGCCACATACAGGTCTTTGATTGTCAGGGTGTTTATGTAGTGATCTGGGTTTAGGCTTGTCCACCTGGTGAACGGAACTTCCCTGGGTCAAATGTCAGACGAAGCATATGGACAGGGCTTATTTTCCTATTTTGAAGTTTTACCTGTGTTTATAGACACAGGTGTTTGGGCACCTGTCAGCAGCTAATTCTGTTGGCATTACATATTATGGGTGGGTTTGTTACAGTCCATACTCCCCGGTGAGGTGTGTTCCCATTCACATTTGACTATTACCTGTATACATACGGGGATTGTTATTTTTGGACATGAAGTGACTACAGGTATGCAGTTGTACATTACACAAGAACACCCTTCAGGCTGTTCCTGTAAATATGTACGGACCATACCTCTTAGAGCACCGAACCTGCACAAAACCTACACGATGGGGGGACAATTAGGGACACATTTTAACGATTGCTCTTACAAGCTTACAACGTTGATAGAATGCTAGGTCTTGCATTAGCATGACTTTTCTGCAGGTTGTGGAGTCTTATACTCAGGATATTTCTCATTATTTACTGACGTCAATCCTCAGCTATTTACCACACTGGTGCAGATTGTCGGAGGCATACACCAACACTATGGGGCGAACCTGTGGTCATTCTTAGGGTTGCCACCTTTTCGACTGCCCAAAGTGGGACATGTTCTGTAGAGATGTCAGATTTTCCAGGACAAAACATACCTACAGCCGTGCATAGTACTGAACTTTAACCTTTTTTGTACATATTATAGCTTATTCTAGTAACATTTGAATTGCTTATGCTATTTCACATAACATATTGAGGATTCATATATAAAATAACCGTTTTATGCGACTATTAAAGTAAATTAGGAAATAAACTCTCAGGGCATTTGCTATGTCCTGATTTTTTTCACAGGACACAACTGCCTACAGAGGGATTGTTACTCGCAAAGTGGGACAGGTGATGACCCTAGTCATTCTGTGAATATCCGGACAGTTGAGTAGTATGGCACAGACCTCTGTAATACCCTGTTGTGTTCTGGCAAAGCAGTAGCTCAGCATTAAAGACTGCAGTCGGAACGTGCTGACAGACAGTTGGGTTTCAGACTTCATACTCCAGACATTAATGCCAATGTGCACACTGTTATTCTATCAAATTCTATGTTTCTAAGTGATATGCTTACAGATTGTCCCTGAGTTTGGACCTTTGTCTCACTTATATTCACGGCTCTGTCCAGATATCTTGCTCACACAGGTTGACAGGTATGGTCAGTCACGACTGCACACAGTCAGTGTCCCTCACACTTGATCAGGGTTGACCTGTTTACGTAGTGTCTTCCTTGCCCTCATGCCGTTTTCCACTTTGCAAATGTGTGCATTATATTCTCCCTCCTATTCGTGTCTGGACACGTGCGTCACGGGAAGGTATTTTATCCTGGGTGGTAGATTATGCATGCCCACTTAGGGCTGGACAGTGTCATGGACCTCCACTGCACGTTCTGACTTATGTCCAGATAGCTACTGGACTGGACATCATGTCGTCATACCCATTCTACTATTTACACAAGTTGGTCATCCCGTGAGGGATATCCCAAAAATTGGTCAAGACGAAAACAAGTTAGATACCGAAGATTTTTGTGGCTTCATGAAAACGTGCAGGGGGTTTTACCTGCAGGGGATACATGGTTTGCAATCCTGACACTGCCTAGGGTGACAATACCTACTACATATGCGTAGGGGTCACTGTGTGTAGCTGTTTCTGCAACAAACCAGTGGACCAAGTATGGCTGGATTTGGTGGACGTTCTGGTATGGTGGCAAGTTGTGTGTTGTGGAGGGTATGCTGGGTAGGCTATTATGCATGCAGGTGTGTTGCATTTGTTATGGCCAGTTCCATCAGGACCCATCTGTGGGTATGTGATGGTGCCGTATGTATACATTTGTCTTACATATTTCCATATTCATATGTTTGTGGGATTGTGTTCTACACTATGGCCTGTCTGCTTGTCTTGCAGCTGTTTCTACATGAGGTTGTGTTTCTTTCCACTTCACCCGCTGCCCCCTCATACACCTCCAGTTCACCTTTTCTGCATACGACACAAGTATCGCCTTTGAGGAATTTACCATTAAACACACACCCCTCACACGTGAATTACTCACACCCCATAGAGCACTACTTTGGTTGTTGGCCCATGACACGGCCAGAGTTACACATTGACTACCCTACATGTGTCGGGTACCTTTATGGTTGTGTGGACTACCCTGCCATGTTTTCTGTCCACATGCTATACCTCACGCACATAGGTACACGCCCTTACTTCACTTTCATTACTTGGTTGGTGTATCCGGGTACTACCCGTTCGACTGTGTCACATACACGTTCGGATTATACAGCTGCCTTCCGGATTTTGCCAGCCTGTTCTACTCATTGGTAGGATGGCACCTTTTCCTATGTCCAAGATATTCCTTACACATGTCCGACTGTTGCGGACATTGCCTCCCCACAATCAACGGTTGTGTTTCCACCTTTTCAATTGTCCACAGTGTGACATAGGGTTACCACCTGTCCCACTTTGCGAGGGACAGTCCCTCTTTGGGCAGTTGTGTCCTGACATGTAATTGTCAACATGGCAAATGTCCTGAGGTTTTAGGACAAACATATTTCTTATATTTTATGTGATAGTTGCATTAAACAGTTAATTCTGTATCTAAAATACCTGACTGTTATGAGAAACAGACTAAGCAACTAAAATGCTACAGGAATACGCTTTTCTGTAGGCAAAACAGTTATGTTCTGTCCTTTGTACTGGCTGTGGGTATGTGTCGGCCTGTACAGTCTGATGTCTGTACCAAACATGTCCCACTTTGGCCATTTGTAAGGGTGGCAACCCTACTGTGACAGTTGCGGTGAACACAGCATATTTTACAGGCCGACACATACCCACGGTCAGTTCGGCAGATAGAACTTACAATTCTTGCCTATAAGCTTATTCTTGTAGCATTTCGGTATCTTATTCTGTTTGTTATGACATTTCTGTATTATACGTCCAGTGAAATATGTTTAATGCAACTATTGCATGATGTCTACGGAGGAATTATGTCCTATATTCTCTGGACATTTGCCAGTTTTACATGTTTGTGTCAGGACGCATCTGCCCACAGAGGGTCTGTCGCTCGCAAAGTGGGACAGGTGGTAATCTTGGTCGACGGTACAGATCATACTGTTCCTTTCGGCCTACATGTGTCCGTGTTGTTATGGCTCGTTTATATGCTCCTTCTGTTTCATTTACATGCGTATGCTATGTCCTATCACATTTGGTATGTGAAATACGGACATACCTTTTGTATGTGACTATTACATGGCTTGTGGGATATGATTCAGACATACGGTCACTACCTATATCTACATTTCTCCTCGTGTATTTTGTTATGGACACATCTGCATAGCTATGTTCCATCCCTCAAATTATGGGTCGGCTGGTGACCCTCTCCGTTGCACTGGACGTACCCTACTGGCGGTGCGCTAACATCTGATACGTTTCACTTCCACATGGTATAGCTATCTACACTACGTTGGACTACAGGCACACGGTTTTCCTGTCGTTTGTTCATGGGTAGGGAGCCGTTATTCCCTACCGTGCATTTGTGTTTGAGTCTTCATTTTCTGTTCGCAGGGACTCTGCTTTGCATACGTTTCAGTCTCCACGGACACTGATAGGTACGATTACTATTGCTGGTGGAATATAATATTCAGCAGTATAGGTTGCTCCTCGGAAGCCGACATTGACACGCCTCCCTGCGCAACTTCGATACGCCTCTTGCACTCGCGCACGTTTCCTATGCACGTGGCTGTGGTGGCTGCGCGCCTTCATTAATATGCACATGGCACGACTACTCCACATCTACGCCGCACGTCCGGCGCAAGCCTTACGCCGGCCTTGTGCCGAGCTTCATGAATCCGGGGGAATGATTTTTTTTTTACTTTACTTTATTTATTTTACATTTGTTTACCAGGAAAGTCTGGCATGAACAAGGTCCATTTACAGCAGAGGCCCGGGGAGAAAAGCTCCACATCAAACAATATGTAGAGTGGTAATTATACAATCAAAAAGATATATCATACAAGTGGTAGTAAGTTTACAATTTTTTATTCCAAGCAAGCTTAATTTACACATAGTAGACCCTGGATGGCAGTATTTGGGAGAAAAAACTCCACATTAACCAATGTAATCAATAGAGAAATCACACAAGGCATAATAATTTACATTTAGTAGGCCCTGTATGGCAGTATTTGTACTGTATTATAGACAAAGTAAGCAGAGAAGAGAGGAAGGTAGGAAGAATTGGAGGAGAGCAGGAAAGCATTTATGTGATACAAGGACAGAGCCAGGACTGCAAGAGGTGTGACTTAAGTGACTTTTTGAACAGTGAGATAGATGGCACTGAAGAGATATTCCAAGGGAGGTTATTCCATTTTCTAGCGATGGTATGACAGAAAAGAGCTTTCCCTGCAGTATTGTTGGCTTTGGATATACAGAGGAGGGTTTTGTTGGATGAGCATAGAGGACGGTTTGCTGAATATTGGTTTAGTAGTTGATTTAGGGCTGGTGTTTTGTGGGGATTCTTTAGTATGTTGAAGGTGAGCACTACTTGGTGGTAACTAATTAATTGAGGGAGTTCTAACTGCTGTAGCTCCTTTAGGGCAAGACAGTGATGGGTTCTAAAAGTAGAGTTATTGGCGAATTTTGCAGTCTTATTGTAGCATGATTCTAGTTTGCCTAGGTCCGTTTTCCTGATGTGGGTTAGGATTGGTGATGCATACATTAGGGTAGACAAAAGGTGGGTTTGGGCTAGAGTGATTCATACTTGGTCTGATAGGAAGTTTTTGTGTTTGTATAAAGTTCCTAATTTTTTTATGTACCTTTTTAATGGTTTGAGAGATATAGACATCAAAGTGAAGATCCTTATCTATTTCAACACCAAGGAGTTTAGTATGGGGGAGGGAGAGATTGTGGTGCCATTTTTGGAGGTGATAGTGAAGGAAGGAGGTGTGGTTCTGGATTTGTTGGGGGTGAAAAGAAGTAATTTGGTCTTGTTGGGGTTTAGAATCAGTTGGATACGAGTAATCCATTTTTCCACGGAGCAGAAGGATTCTTGGGTAAGCTTTTGAAAAGTGGTTATGGATGGGGCTGAGCAGATTAGGGTTGAGCCATCTGTGTACTGTATAAGTGATGCATGCAGGGTGGAGGTATGTAGTTTGTTGGTGAAAATGGTGAATAGTAGAGGCCCCAGTATTAATCCTTGTGGAACGCCTATGGTAGTTGGTAACAGAGGTGATAGTACACCTTGCCATTTGACTGATTGTTTTCTATCAGAGAGAGAGTTTTTGAACCAGGCAGTAGTGGAGGGGGCAAAGGACAAGAGTAAGCAGACAGCTTCTGCTACACCGACCCACCCAACAGCTCAAAAAACACTTTCAGAAAGCTCCTGTCTTTTAAATAGACAGTTTAAATGTCACCAGTTAAGGCTATGGGGATTCTAATAGTATTTCACCAGTGCTACGGGGCTCCCGAGTGGTGCACTACAACACTTAGGCTAAAGTATAATGAATATTAACCTTTTCTCTTAGGTTTAGGTGCTTTGGTACAGCAATTAATTTAACAGGACTGTGATTGGAGTCAGTACATTTGCAAGCAGTCCCTCTACATTACAAGTCTTTCAGTGGGGGTGGGTTGAGTTGGACAGGGAGTTTAGCAGGTATCCTTTTCCCTTAGTTTTAGGTGCTTTGGTATAGTAATTAATTTAACAGGATTGCGAATGGAGTCAGTACATTTGCAAGCAGTCCCTCTCCATTGCAAGTCTTTCAGTGGGGGGGGGCGGGTTGAGCTGGGCAGGGAGTTTAGCAGGTATCCTTTTCCCTTAGTTTTAAATACTTTGGTTCAGCAATTAATTTAACAGGACTGCGATTGGAGACAGTACATTTGCAAGCAGTCCCTCTCCATTGCAAGTCTTTCAGTGGGGGCAGGTTGAGTTGGGCAGGGAGTTTAGCAGGTATCTGCAGCTGAGTTCCACGAGCACTAGCAAGATGAATCTCTGTTATATGTTTACAAAGGGGACAATCTATAGAACACAATGAGATCTGGCAATGTTAGATTAGCTGGACTATTGGGGGGTGCTGAGGCTGCTTCAGATCTTGAACAAATGAGTTTGGAAAAATTTGAGGTAAACTGCAGTGTCATGCTTAAGATGGATGGAATGAAAATAGTTCTGTAACAGGATGCCACAGCACAGGAGGCAGGTGATCTGCAAAATACACAGCTTCAGGATGAAGTAATGACTGTTGAACAAGGACAGAAAATAAAGGAAGGTGAAGATGTCAAAACACACTGTCAAATGTATGAATGATTATTCTTTCAGTTGTTCTAAAAGAAGGCACACATACAACCCCTTATGACAGAATTTATGTCAAACAGGAGCAGATGTATGGGTTATATATCAACATATGTTTGTGACTATATGGAAAAGCACAAATTGTATATTTCAATCAACTATACAGAAAAATTATTTTGGGAAGGAAAGAATACACCAAAGCCTAAGAATGTACCACGTGTTTAGTGATGAGAAGCTCTCATGCCACTAAAATAACTTCACTTTCAAAGTCTCTTGAGTGACAAGAAGGAGAAAGTCACTGAAGAGTCTGCCAAAAATAGACATGATCCAGGAGATACATACTGTGGCCTACAACCCTGTGCTTCTGTGACTGCCGTTGATGAGAATCAGTCTCCAGAAATATGAGCTGCTAAAGAAACATGATTACAAAGCTACTGCAGCACAAACTGGTTTTTGCAGTGGCAACAATCATTATTTAACAATAAATTAAGTGATTTTTTTTAAATAATGGTTGATAATTTACATTATGTCAGCAACTGTTGAAACCAGACATACACTGTAAGTAGCAGTTTTGCTCAACCAGATCTGCTTATGTTGCCTGGCTTTTGAGGTATGTAAAGAAACATGAAAATCATGACAACCTGCATACTTAACCATATAAACAGCACATTATTCCTCTACCCAAAACAGAGGTCAAGTACCACTGGCATTTGTGACCGTCATTATGAAAGCCTTATGCTAACACCTTAACTTACCCATAATATGGCTCTGCAATTATTAATATGAATACAGATAAGCAATAGTAGATACCTACATGTGGAACTCATATGATCCTAGAAAAAACATCTAGAGATCTCACCAGGGATGAAGGACTTAAGGAAGAGGACGATACCCCATCATATGGCTCAGTTAGGCCAAAAACAATATATGCACTTGTTAGTACTCTTACTTCATCTTTACAGGATCTTATGAAATGGAAAAGTGTGAAAAATACATAAACCTGATGGATGCATGTTGAGCCACAGTTATAACAGGGGAAATTATGCACAAAATGCACCGGAATGGAAAACCTCTCCCTCACCAATTATATGACCTGTGCTAGTTAGAGGAGGACAGTCTGTATACAGCTTCTTGCAAAAGAGAAGTTTTGGTCCTTCGAGGACATTCAGAAAAAAATGTCAAGGGGAGATAGATAACACAAGTAGTCTAATTTCTTAATAAGTTAAGTCAGTAAGTATTTTTCAAATGGTACCTAATCTAGCTGTTGAGTTGATCAGATAATCTGCATCAGTGGCATGTACTCTCCAAATACTAAATAAAATAAGAAATAATCAGTGCATGGAAGCCATATGTTAAATAAAATATGAGGGGAAAAAGGACTGCCCTACACAAATCATCTAGAAAAGACACACATAAGACAATTTCAAAACATTTAAAGGTAAAGAATGGAACAACATTTCTGGATATAACTAACCCATGCAGATGCTGGAGGCGCAGAAGGGGGAAGATAGCACATGCGTGCAGTTTCTGAGCATGTACTGAGATTCAGCAACAAATAAATAAATGTATTACACTTCAAAAGAACTAGAACTTCAGAAATGCTTGTCTTTATACAACCTTGCACTCATGGGGAAGAGGAAAAAAATTGAAAAATAAAGTATCATTGTAAACACTGGGCATCAAGGGAACAATCTCATTAAAATATATAGAACATCAGAAATTCTAATCAGCAAAGTCAGCTGTGATCTAACATGATTTTTCACAGAAGTCATACATCTCCCTGAATAAGCCAATGCTAGTCTCAGGCTTGTTCTATTCCAATGCAGGGTTGTCTCAATCCTCTGAAATCAGCACTGTCATGTTCTATGTTTTGTTCTTCCCCTGAAAAACAATTAAATGTTAGTGAAATGCATGGTAAAAAAGTAACAGTGAGTACAATCCGTCACACTGTAAAATCATCAGAATTACCTGAGTGACAACCCCCGAGGTAAAAACTAAATGGTCACACTCAGGGGTGTAGACAGCTTTTTATCAATTTGTACTCTAATGTCTTTTACTGCTACCCCCTTGTGCATCTCCACTGCCCCAACTCCAAGTGCATCCCACTGCCCCACCCCCCAATGTATCTATCCCACCAAATCCTCCAATGTATCTATCCCACCAAAATTCAGTCTTCTGAGATGTCCACAGATACTCTAAGTGGCATTAAGTAGTAGTGGTTCATTGCAACAAGCCCCTGCACCACATCAAGTTAGGTAGCCCCACAGAGGTCCAGTCATGCGATGTGCGCAAGCACGCACACACACCACACCACACACAAACCACCACCACCAACACACACACACACACACACACACACACACACACACACACACACACACACACACACACACACACACACACACACACCAACACCAACACACCACCAACACCAACACACACAGAAACCACCACCAGCACCACAAGGAGAAGCCAGCATGGATGCCAACTGATCTGGTTTTGGTGCATTTAGCAAAAGCAGCCTGAAGCATTCTCTTAAAGCAACTCACAATCAAGTCCAAAGGGAAGCCATATGGGCTGTTGGCTGCTCTGGTTTTGGTGCATTTAACAGCCTAAGCCATTTACAGCAAGAAGCCCACAGCCCAGTCAAAAGAAGAAGCCTGCCTGAGCCATTCACTGCAAAAAAAAACATATATCATAATATGATCAATTACACAGAGTGTACATTCACACAAAACATCTCACACACAGTGGACAGTAAAACCTAACTGGTGCTGGGAGCTGTTTGACTGCTCTGGTTTTGGTGCATTTAACAAAAGCAGCTTAAACCATTCTCTGTAAGCAGGCCACAATCTAGTCAGAAGGGGCGGCCATCCATCCATAGCATACTGTCAAGCACAGGACAATGTACAAGCCATGAGTAGTCAGCTGTCAACCTGATGGTCTGTGTATCAACTAGGAAAGACAATAAACTGGCGATCATTACATGGAACAAAGTCTTTCAGCACATGTATGATATCAATGTCATCATGTATGCGTGCCAAGGCCAACCCACTTATGCGTAATATCAGAAATAGTGTTGTGTAGCCAAGTCTTAATGCATCATAGAACACTGAATGACCTCTCTGCTAAGACAACACTCACTGGCACAGTGGCCAGAACTGTTAATGCACTGTCTAAATTTGGATAAAATACTGGGTTGAAATGCTGTAGGGCTGAAATGATGATGGGTGGCAGCTTATCCTGTGCAATTGCACTGCATCTGACCACCCATCACTGAAGTTCATTTTTGAATCTGGACAGACATGATAAGCCAATCTTGTATGCATTGTACTATTCCTCCATTTTCTTAATGGAAATGTATGCTGATGGAAAATGTGTGATTCTGCTAACTTTCTGTAACAATGCAGCAGAGTGTCTACATTTCTCTCTCATATTTTTGGTCTATTCCTCAAAAATTTTAGTTCATAGGTTCATAGATGTGTACTAGGCTAATGGCCCTGGGGCCTTTACAAGCCTAGCCATAGGATTACCCTGGCATAGTGCCACCCGACCTTAGTTCCCAGTGCCTCTGTCGAGTAGAGCCACTGGTGTTATCCCCGGGGTGAATTTTCTGTTTTCAATCCATTCATCAAGATTTCTCTTGAAGAAGGTCAGCGAGGTGCTCTGCTTGACATGTATGGGAAGTCTGCTCCATAGCATGGGCAGTCTTTGGGTTATGAACCTGTCCCTACAGCATGTTCTGTTAACTGTGGTAATGAGGTTGAGGCCTCTGGAGCGTGTGGTGGGGAGGGATTGGGATTTCTTTAGATGTAGCATTTCTAACAGACCTGGGTCAGACATGGCTTTGTAAGTCAAGCAGAGATCACCTCTAAGTAGGCGATATGAGACACAGAATATTTGGTGTTTTTTTGAGTCTGTCCATATAGGATAAGTGTTTAAGGCCTAGAATCCTCTTTGTGAGGTACTTTTGCGGCCTCTCCAGTTGTTGCAGGTGTCTAGTGAGGTACATGCCAAATGGGGCACTGTACTCGATGATTGGCCTAATGAGGGAAGAGTAGAGGGAGACAATGACCTCTTTCTTCCTGGATGCAAAACTCTTAGTGATGAGATGTGCCACACAGAAGGACTTTCTGACCACAATGGCAATGTGGTGATCAAAAGAGAGGTTGCTGTCAACCTGTGTTCCCAGATCTCTTATAACACCCTCTGTGTTCAGTGGACTACCATCAGTGTGGTAATTCATGGGAACCAGGTTTTTCCCAAAGGGGATGACGACACATTTTTTGGCATTGAGCTTAAGGCCATGGTTCTGACACCAGTCGTTGGTCACAGTGAGGCCATTCTGTAAGATGTCAACATCACTTGGTGAGATAATAATAGCTCCCAACTTGCAATCATCTGCGAACTTTGTCAGCCAGAGTCCCTTTGTGTTGGCCTGGACTTCACAGTAGATACCAAACAGGAGAGGCCCCAGGACCGAACCCTGTGGGACTCCACTCGTGACTAATCAGCAGTCTGACTTGGAGTCAGCTACTTTCACACTGTGGGTTCTATCTGTGAGCCAGTTTGAAATCCACCTAGTGCTATAGGGGGATCTCTGGCAAATTACTGAGGATTGAAGTCACTAAATAATGACACATTCCAGTTTCAGACTTTATATCCTTCAGAAACTGCATGCTAAAACAAACCATGTTATTCTAGGCAGGTCATTGACCTGGGGGGACAAACCTATATGCCACTGCAGGGCTGCTGTGGCAAATCTTACCTTTGCCTGGACTGCACATCCTGCTTGTAATAATTAGCATTTGTATTAGCAAGTCTAGTTAAGTGATTATAGAGTGAAAAACAATAACAGACTCTCAAACTAATACCAGTAAACTGTAAACTTTCTAGTTTATAGTTTAGTTTATAAGAGCAATATTTAAAATCTGTCCTTATTTTTTGGCCTTTGTCCCCCATTCCTTCTTGATCAGAGTTCATATCCTTCAGAAAATGCATGCCAACACAGATCCAGTTACTCCAACAACTTTCTAAATTTAAAAGAGCAATATTTAAAATATGACCCTATTTTGGCTCTTGTCCTCCTATTATGTTTGGCTTTGTCCAGATTCATTCTTTCTCAGAAAGGTGTAGGTGACTTGTAAGCACTCACACAAAAAGAAAAACTTTTCAGGTTTACAGTTTACTCAGCCTGACAAAACACACAAAGTTCTGAATTTCAGCATAACTGAATTTGTTTGACAGCCTCTGTACCTGTTGCTTACAGTACATCTTTGCTATAATTTTTCTGTACTTGATCATTCTGTTATCTATGTACATGCAAGCATTTTCAAGGCCGACCAAAGTTCTGAACCTTGTAGTCTATCCTTTCCACTACATTTGTTCCCGGATACTACAATCTTAACCTTTAACTAAATAAGCAAATTTTAATCCCACACTTGAGAATATTATCAGTTTTCATATTCCAGGACTGTGATTCTATAACAGTAAAATATAATACACAACAGAAATCAGAGGCAAGTTTACATTTCTAATGTGTAGTAAACAGACTGCTGCTACAGATACATAAAATTGTTGCTTTGAACAGCTGCAACATTCAAAGACTTCTTGGAAAGCCAACAATTTTAGTGTAATGTCAAACATAAATCAACTCCTTCTCCCTACAGTTTGAGCTGCCATTAGACTGCACACTATTAAACAACCCAGCCTTTAGAGTCTCAAATGTGGAAAAATGTTTCTCTAAACAGTGAACATGCATGCTAACACATATCCAATTACTCCAGCAGCTTTCTAAGCTTATAAGAGTGATATTTAAAATCTATCCCTATTTCTGGGCCTTCGTTCTCCCTTTTTAGGTTTTACATACAAATACTATACAATAATGCCCTTCTAGCCTGCCAATATACCAAAACAATTGTTCCCTGAATATTTTCCGGGCTGTTATTAAAAATATCTAAACTAGTGCTTGTTTTAATGTAATTTGGTATTCTATTCCATGCATCAGCTGCTCTCTCAGTGAACCAATTAGTACATTTCTCATTCCTATAGAATATTCTACATAGGTTGTCTGATGATTCGCAACTACTTTTGGATAACCATAAAAAGTCCCAGAGGTAGTTGTCTCTAAATGCATTATATACTTGAATTAGGTCTCCTCTTAAATATCTGAGACACTGTACAAGTTCAAATATTTTAGTCTTTCACAGTAACTTAAATTTTCACCTCCATTGATGCTCTTGGTATATTTCCACATACTCTTTACAGTTCAGTCATGCTTGTTTTCTTATAATGTTTCCGTATAGTTATTCCAAACTCAAGTTTGGGTCTAATGTAACAAACAAGGACTTAATTTCCAATTTCCTAGACTTTATAAACATTTTTATACAAGCTGTAGTTCTATAACTATCATTAAACAATTGGATGATATGACTAGAAAAACAAACTTGGAACTACCCATTTACTTTAACATGTATATTGCCTACTCCTAAAATGTATCTACAGTTTCAATCACTGTGTGCTGTATTAAACATTACCCATTCAGTTTATGTCTCCCAGTATCATAAGCTTAGTTTTTAATAAAATTATCAACTGCTCTGTGCCCAAAATTTCACTTTAGTCAAGTTCTTTTGTAGACATGTATGCCCCATCTGTAACATATGTAATTGGCTTACCAAGTCATCTGCAACATACAGACTAGAGAAAACACACACACACACACACACACACACACACACACACACACACACACACACACACACACACACACACACACACACACACACACACCAGTTTATGGCTGGGAGAAGGGAATGGAGTAACCCCTGGAAAAAAATTTTAGCACCCACTGATCGGAGGTGAGACTTGTCCAGGCTAGTGGGTGAAGGGGGTGTCGACCCCAACTGCCTCCAGGGCAGGACAGCCAGGCAGCATCTCAGGAGCACTGGGAGGGCTTCTCTGAGAAAGGTTCCCAGGAGCCCTGGATCTGCGGACCCCCTCTGCCCCCTGGGGCAGCATCTGCTGTTGAGTTCCCTGCCCCGGCCTGCGGAAGAGGATTCCTGTGGAACATCCTGAAAGGAAGACTGAGTCCTCCAGAACCAAAGTTTTTTACTTCCTCTCTGGGTCTTAGAAAAGGACCATTGGAGAGTAAGAAACTTGATCCCTATTATGGAAAGAGTCTTGCCTTCCTGCTCACTGCAGGTTAAGGTTTCCATAAGAGACAATCTAAACAAGGTGGAGCCATCAAATGGGACATTAGTGAAAGACACCTTGAAGGGTTCTGCAAACTCACAAAGGTGAAGCCAGGCATGCCATCAGATAGCAATACTGGTGCCTGCTGCTCGAGAGGTGGCCTCCACAGTATTGGAGATCAGCCTCATCAAAGCAATAGGAAATGAGGTTAGAGTAGACAGCTTCAGAAAGACTAGTTTGAAGCTCTCTGAGGCAACAACTCGGACATTGAAGTGGTAAGCTCCAAAACCAAATCCCTCTGAAGCCAGGTAAAATGGGCCAAGTAATTAGTTGCTCTCAGACCAAAAGTAGCTGAGGCAAACGCAAGCCTTTCGAAATGGTTGATTGCCCAAGACTCTCTGTTCGGGGGATGGACCGAGGAGCTTTGCTTAGCTTGCTCCTTCTTAGTAGCAGCAGCCACCAAAATGGCATCGACATGGACCCCTTTGCTCCAAAAGGGCCTATCCTTGGGAGGATTGAGGAATTTGTCTTTTTTTGTTGGGCAGAGGTTCCACTGTGTCTGGCTCCTTCCAAGCCTTGCTGATAAGGTCCACAAGCTCGTCAGCAGTGGGGAAAATCCAGGTAGGAGATGGGCCCATCCCGAAGGCCTTCAGGAAAATCAACTCCTCCGAAGACAGGGAGGGGAAGACCAACCACCTATCTGCTTGAGAACTTCAAGGATGTCTCTGAAGGAAACCTCCTCAGGTGGAAGTCTGAGGGCCCCATCTCCCTCCTCAAAATCCGTGCCCTCAGTGAGGGACTCTCTGGGGGAGACCAAATGCCTCGTTTTAGACATTCTCTTCAAAGAGGGTTCCTCCATGGTGGGCTCAGGGAGGACTCAGAAAAGATGGGTACCCCAAGTTGGGTACTGCCCTGTCTGAAGGTGCTCGCTGGAGGGCTGACCCTGGATGGATGATGAGGCTTCAGCACCCAAACCCGAGAAAGGTTCAGGATGACCTAGAGAAGAACGGCAGGTAACTGCTAAACTGGAGAAGGTGCTCTGTACCGCCCAGAAGGCCAATGGACTGGATGCAGCTCCCCCCACTGACCCATGGCTGGGGCCACCTGGGAAAGGAGAAGAGCACCGAAGCCCCCTGATATCGGTCCTGAGCTGCCCAGCACTGAAACCCCCAAGGGAAGGGAATGGTCCAAAAAATTTGGATCTAAACCCACCCCCAGAGAACTCACACCAACCCCTTGGAGGCAAGGCACATTCCGGTCCGAGGGCAGCGGAACAGAGCCAGCCAGGGACCCTGATGGTGTCAAGAAGGGGAGGATACTCAACACCGTCAGCCTCTCACTAGAAATTCCCTGGTTTTGACATTCCAAAACCTGTTGGATTGAAATAGGAGAGTGTAATCCTGTATAAGGGGAGGCTCCCCTAGCCGGGTCTATATTAGATGATCGAACTTTCAAAAGTTCGACTGTCATATGGTCGACACCATATGATCGAATTTTTGAAAGTTCGAACGTTTTAATGGAGATCTCCATACAGGGTGGAATGGGAAGATTCCCCTTTTCTGCACTGTAGTGTGATCTCGGAGTTGGTATATTTAAAGAGCAGGGGGTGTGAGGAGCGCAGCCCCCATGTGGGGGGTGCAGGGGGGCTTGCCCCCTTCTTAAAATGCTCAGGTAGGTTATTTGTGCAGTTTATTTATTTTTTATTAGGTTTTCGAACTTTTAAAAGTTTGATCCTATGGTTTCAACCCTATGACAGTCGAACTCTTGAAAGTTCAATTATCTAATATAGACCCTCCTAGTCACAGGAGCAGGGAACGTCAGCAAGCCCAACTCGATTTGGGCCTTGAGGAAACCCCTCATCATCCTATTCATGTCCAAGGGATGGAGACTTCTGGGGGATCTGCACAAAGCTGATGAGTGGCCAGATCTTGCTAGAGATCCGACTTTGGATCCCATAGCCCTAGGGTCCCGAGAAGGGGATGTACTCCGATGAGTCAGATCTGACTTCCTGGAGGATCAAAAAGGGGAACTTTCAATTACAATGAGATATGACAGTCTAGATAAATCTGAAGCTTTGGATGGTGTGCCAAATGGATCTGACAAACTGTTCGCATCCAGGGATGGCTTGTGCCTACTCGGATCTGAAGGCCTCCGTTCCACGAAGGCCTTGGATCCAAGAGTCTGATCTGAGGGTCTCAGAACGGCGGATCTCAAATCCAAAGCTGAAGAGGCTGGACTCACATCTGGGGTCTGCAATCCGAGAGCCTTTGCTTCTTAGGAAGAGAAGAAGAAGAGGAGGAACCCCCGAAGGAGGAGGAGGAGGAGGCCTCTTCATAGGCTCCTGTGAGGGTTTGGAAGGGGAGTCTGAGAGCTGAGGGCCATCCTGAACCAAGCACTTTAGTAAAAGCTAATTGCGGCGCTTCACAAGAGCCCTGGGGTTGAATGCAGCACAGATGTCACATTCAACCTCCAAGTGCGCCAACTCCAAACAATGCAGGCACTCCTCGTGCAAGTCGGAACATGGCATCTTCCGACCACACAAGCAGCATCTCTTAAACCTACAGGGTTTTTCAGCCATGCTAAGTACAAGTGCGCACACACGCACACACACACACACACACACACACACACACACACACACACACACACACACACACGCAACAGCTGCAAAACACTACCCCTAGAAAAAGGAAAAGATAGAGAGAATTTTTTTTAAACTTCCCTAAAGGAAAAAAAGGGTAGTAAGCTTTAAACACAGGAAGGGGGGGGAAGGATATCCTTACTAAATTAAAGAATTAAGTAACTTGGAGGGGAGGTAATTTAACTAAGCTACAGACAGAAGAGATAAAGAGATAAAAACAACTTACAGAGAGAAAAAAACCCCAAGAAAAATAATCACTTATCTGTTAACTGCTAGCCTGAGCTTGGACTATGTTTGAAGCATTTCAGGGGCAAACAAGATCTGGGGATTAATAAGGCAGCAAGAGATTATGGGAAGGGGAGGATCTTGAGCTCTGGATCTGTCTGAGAGGCTGACGGCTCGGATCCGAGGTCTGTGATGAATAATGATATGGATAGCATCAGATCTATCATTAACCAATTGATTGATATGATTAGAAAAACAAACCTGGAACTACCCATTTACCATAAAATATATACCCTAGTCATAAAAATGTATCTACAGTTTCATTCACTGTGTGCTGTATTAAATATTAACCATTCAGTTTATGTCTCCCAATCTCAAGCTTAGTTTTTGATGTAATTATCAGCTGCCCTGTGCCCAAAATGTCACTTTAGTCAAGTTCTTTTGCAGATATGTATTCCCCATCTGTAACACATGTAATTAGCTTACCCATTTTCAAGTCATCTGCAAAATACAGACTACAGAAAACACACACACACGTACACACTAATTTATTTAATACACACACCCACAGACACACCAATTTATTTAATACATACATACACACACACATACACACACACACATAGAAACTTACTTAATACTTTCACACACACACACACACACACACACACACACACACACACACACACACACACACACACACACACACACAATTTACTTAATAATCTCACTCACACACACACACACACACACACTCCAATTTGCTTAATACTCTCTCTCTCTCACACACACACACACACAAAATGTACTTACCTTGCAGTTTTTTGCAGCAGTAAAAAAATATATATATTGTAGATGTCCACTCTCTCCGGACTGTAGAGTGCTAATTCTGGAGCCACTTAATCCAAGTCAGGGAACATGCTAATTTTTGTGAGCTGGCTGGCTGCTGTAGGGAATGAATGGGTGAGGAAGAAGTGTGCAGAAAAAATGGCCAAACGTGCCTCATCACCCTGAGTCCTGCCTCATGTCTGGTCTTAAAAAAAAAAAAAAAAAAAAAAAATGAAACAAGCTGCTCAGAAGAATTTCATATCAGAATGGAACTTTTGTGTGCTGAAGATAGGGCAAGATGCACAGCGCACCCAACCAAATTTCAGGAGACTGTCCTGTATAGTGCCATCCACACACGGTTGGAGAATGCAAAAGCATTTTAGTGCAAGTTAATTTAGTACACACTGTACTAAAATGCAAAAGAGAAATTCACATACACCACAAGCCTGCAATGAAAAGGGAGTTGGTCAGCTCATCACTCAGACTGTCTTCTGCGAAACTCCAAAAGTTAGTATCAGTTAGGCAGCATCAACAACAAGAAAGAACTAAGAGGTTGACTACAGCTGTATTTAACAGGAATTAAGCAGCCCGCCAAATACACTTGCAGCCAGTAACATTTAAATTAACTAAAAAAAGTCAAGTGTTTTCTTTTTCTGGATGGATCAGTCCAGTAAATCTCCCAATCCTCCCACCCCTGCTTCTTAAATTTGGGCAAGTCATGAGTGCTGTGACTAACCACATTTTTACTCCTCCTCCCAGGCAGCAAGCAGGACTAAAAGCAAAGTAATAACAACTATCCTGGCTGGCTGCGAGTATGAAAACATCATTGGGGACAGGAGGACTTTTAGGACATTTTTTAGGATTTATTTTTCTACACATTTGTTACCTCCTTGCTTGTCAAAGTATACGCTACAGTGTACATAGCATATGCTTGCTGACGTCCTTGGTCACACTTTGCAAAAATCCAATTATCCATATCCAAAAGAAGGATAGCTGTATGAACACTTTCACTGCTGCAAGAATTTCTCTCTGGAAGATCTGCAGTTAAGGAGAATACCCATACACAACTGTACTATCATTTTTAAGAAGGATTCCTGTTGCAATATTCATAACACTTGGAAAGAATTCTGAGAACTTCCAGGAAGAAGTAGCTACTGGAAGCAGCAACCTTAGCTGTCCGTCAGAGATTGAAAATTAAGTGCTGAAAATTTGCCTCTAAAGCTCTCTAAATGCAAAACAGGAAAAAAAAAACTTGCATTACCATATGTGTAAGAAGGAAAGAGCACAAAAAAAGAAATAAGGTGTTATCCTCTCATATGTTGAATACCTGGAACAGACAGTGTGCTGCTACTGTTGAGAGGGTGAGGAGAATATGGCTACCACATCACGGACTGAGGAACCAGTGCAGCAGGCTGCATTGCAACTGATCCTCAAAGAAATTCAGAAAGTTAATGCAAAAATGGACTCTTTCACTGGGTCAGTCTCAAACCACAAGAAAGAGTTAGATCTCACTATTTCCACTCACTCTGATCGCCTTCCTGCAGAAAGAAAATGTCACATTAAAGGATCTAGAAACCAAATGTTTAGAGATGATGGAAAAGCGGACAGACGCTGAAGACAAGTCTTGCATGAAAAAAGTCTGTTTAGGAGTTCTGGAAAAGGTGGAAGGGAGGAATTAATTAAAATTTGTTCAAAGACAACAAGCTGTGTGGTCTGAGATGTCATTAGAAGCAATTAAAATGGAGAAAGGTCATATAATCATTGGCTGTCTGGCTATAAGATCAGATGGTAAACCAAAACATATAGTTGTGAGGTTAGAAACTTGTATCATAATGGAAGAAATCACATCCAAAGTCTGGAAGCTGGGTAAAATCTGCACAGTCAGTGAACAAAGGATCTTCTTAGATCATGACTACGCCGTGATCATCTCCCAAAGGCAAATGCAAGGTTTTTTGCATGAAATTATGTCGGCAACAGAAGATCAGATACAAGCTTTTTTTTATTCTGAGCATTTAAGACTACTTTTGCCAGGGGGTTAACAACACCATCCTTTCTCCTTAACAGGCTTTTCGGTTTTTGGAGGCAAGAGCAAGTGACCTGCCAGCAGCTTCTGACAAGACATCAGTGGTAGAAGAAGAAGCAACCAAGCACCCAGAAGAAGAAGCTTTCACTGGCACAGGACAATATCCTCACAATCACTTTTCAATCTTTGAGAAATACTGTGGAAACTTATGAACAAAATGTAGAGTAAGGAAGAGTACTGGCAACATACTGATGAATGCTGCCTTCCAATGTCTAAAGCACGTGGAGCTGCTGAGCTAGGCTGGCTCACTTTTTTTGTAAAATAATACTGGGCACATGTAATTGAAGGAGCAGTGTTACTGGGAGTTAGGAAGCAACTAAAATCTGCTTTTACACAAGCTACTGACTTGGACTAATTTAAATAATAAGAGGACCCATACACTGGCTGACCAATGTTTTTTTATAGTCTGTAACACGGTTGAGATAAATAAAGTAAGTTTGCACATGTATATAACTATTTCCCCTTGATTTGGTGAAATCACAGAGAGGTTATGCAGTTTTGACACTTTATACATGCTGATGTCAGTTGCTAGGTGAGATTTCTTTATATTACTTATTATATACAGCACTTAATGGTAAACCAATACAGCCAACATATTATGGTTACTATTCAATTTATACAGTGATGTTGATGTACTGTTCTTTGTTAGGAATTATTTTACTTATTTCCTTTTATTTCCTTTGCCATGTTAGGATTTCTGTGTTGTAGTTTCACACACAGATACAATACCTGGTCCTATGGCAAGATACCTCATTTAGGGGTGTGGGTATGTCCTAATTATGAGGAGTCTGTTAATAAGTCACACAGTATGATTTTGGACAGAATAAAAGATATTGTAGCAAGATGAAAATGATTTCCCTTGGAATTAGATCGGAAGGTCCTGGCTGCATCCTCTTTTATACTTCCTCTCTGTTTACATTAACTTCAGGCATTTCCAGGAGGCAACCCCTCTGCATTTTTCTAAAGAGTAAAAAAATGTATTTATTTATTTATTTATTTATTTGCAATTTGTTAACTGGGAAGATCCACTGGGCTGAAACACAGCCCGTTTGCACTGGAGGCCCGAGGAGAAAAGCTCCTCAGTACAATAAAAAAGAGCAATCAAATAAAATGATATAAATAGGTAGTATACCATTATCTGATGTATTGGATTACAAGGATAAAAACACACCTAGCAATTCAGTGGCTAGACAAATACTAATGAACAGTTTAGATAATGTACATCATAGAAAGTAGGAAGAAAATATATCATTAGAGTTAGGTGTTCAAGTTTAATAAAAAAAAGAAAAAAAGTAAAAAAAAAAAACAATATTAAACTTTTAATGGGAGAGGAATAAATCAAGGATAAACTGAAAATGCTGCTTTTGCTGAGAGAACGGGGACATTTAGGGATACCAGATTTAGAGAAATACTGAATAGCAACACAAATACAATTCCTCCTTCAATTACAATCTAACATCTGTAACTCTCAACAGAAGAATTAGCATGTTTCCTCTTAAAACTTTCTGAGTAAGAAGTACAAGAAAAACTAACTTCCTTTGTGTTAGGACAAAATCTCAAACAAAACAAAACCACAATAAAAGAATATGCAATGGAGCCAAAAGCTGTGAGTGAAATCTATTTTACTGGTGCTTCTGGTACCTCCGCAGATTGCCTTCAAGGAATCCAGAAGCACCAGTAAAAGAGATTTCACTCACAGCTGTTGGCTCCGTTGCTTGTTCTTCCTTTATGTTAGGGTTAGGTTGTGTGACTATATCACTGTGGAAGCAATTACAGAAAGGAACTAAAAATCTGTTTATTGCTCAGGAAATGATCCTTTGGAAGAATTTTATTCTCCCTACTGGGGATTATAGCATAGGAAGACCAGAGAAGGAGGCTTTTAGGAAGAACTGGGAAAGGTACGGTAATAAAATTTTGGGAGCAGATTAAACGACCTTCAGGATAGATGCAGAAGGTGGATTCTTAAAAACATTTTTCACTGCTCCCCAGCCTCAGGACAGAATATCTGGGCCTACTCTCAACAGCAAATAAACTAAATATATCCCCCTTCAAGGAAAGCAGATAAGCCTGTTACAGTGGATCTTGGTCTATGAAGTAGGTTACAACATACACTGGATAAGAAATTGCTCGGGAAGACACATGGGGACTAAAGTAAGAGGTGGAACAGACTGGATATATGTGGAAAAATGGTTTGGAATATGTGTTACAGATTCCCCTTAGAACTCCTCATTGGAAACAAATATGCACTTTAGCAAAGACTGCGACCAAGGCAAGGAAGTTCTAAATAATCGCTTGGAAGTGTTTCCACAAATACATCTAAACCCCTTCTAGCATTGCTCACGTTTCCAGGAAATTTGGGGAGAGGTGGAGGTGTAGGCAGGGCAATTATAGACATATATTTTGGTCATCTAGTCTTGGTGGTACTTCTCCAGTACCTTCAGGTGACACAACCCCTGCTATTGCTGGGATATGTTCTAGGACTTCTCCTACCTTTCCACCAAACAAAGCTGTTTTTCTGATTATGTTAGCTGTAAAAAAAGGCAATCACCAGGAACAGGGAAACCTCTAATAACTGCAGTACAGAGGTAGTTAAATCCCTGCTGACATGATTAAAGCATCGAGAAAGGGTAGGTCTCTCCTACAAGAGCTAAGGACCCATAATTTAAAATAGTCTCTTAAGATCAGATATACCCACTCACATCAACCTGGGCAAATTCATAAGCTCATAGGAGGTTACTAGGCTAACAGCACCAGGGCCCTTACAAGCCTAGCCAAGTTCAACCTGTGTTCCCAAGAGTGTCTGATTCAAGCAGACACGAAAATCAGCACCTATTGCTCCTGTCCAAGAAGGACACGTGGAACTCCCAGGGTGAATTTATGGTTTACCCATTTAATCGTCCAAATTACACTTAAATAGGACTAATAAGGGGTTTGTTTAACATGAATAGGAAGCTTGTTCCAAAGTTGGGGCAACCTCTGTGAGAGAAATACATCTCTCCAGCAAGTTCTGTTGATGGCACATACCAAGTTAAGGTCCTTTGAATGAATAACCCGTGTGCCACTTGACTTGTGAATGTGTAGCATTTCCAATAAAGCTGGGTCACAGACTGCTCTATATGCAAGGCACAAGTCACCTCTGAGCATTCTATATGACAGAGTAAAGTGACAATGATTTTAATCTGTCTGCATAAGACAGATCTTGAAGACCTTGAATTTTCTTTGTAAGGAAACTTTGCAGTCTCTCCAATTGCTGTAGGTGTTTGGAAAGGCACATTTATTGGCCTGATGAGGGAATAGTACAGGGGGTTATAACCTCTTTTTCAGGAGGGAATGCTCTTACTTATGAGATGAGCAATATAAAAAGCACTTCTTACCACTGTGGAGATATGGTGATCAAAGTTAAGGTTGCTGTCAACTTGTGTGCCCAGATCTCTCACCATTGACTGTGTGCTTAGGGTATTGCTTTGATGTGGTAGTTTGCAGGAACATCACTCTTGCTGAAGGGATGATAACACATTTTTTAGCATTAAGTTTAAGGCCATGACTTTGGCAACAGTCATTAGTCTGTGTAAGACCTTCTTGCAGGATGTTGACATTGCTAGGGGTTTCAATGATCATTCCCAGTTTGCAGATATCAGCAAACTTTGTCAGCTGCAGAACTTTAGTTTTAGTCTGTACTTCAGAGAAGTAGATTCTGAACAGTAGGGGTCACAGAACCGATCCCTGTGGAACACCACTGATTACGGCTATGCTGGAGGAGGTGGAGTCCCCTGTTTTGACCGTATGAGTTCTATCAGTGAGCCAGTTTGCAACCCACCTGACAATATATGGGTTGATACCCAGCTGGGCGAGTTTGTCAATGATGTCTGAGTCGGAAAATGTGTCAAAGGCCTTGGCTAAGACTAGGTAAGCTGTATATACAGATCTGCCCTCATCCAATGCTTTGGTGACTGTTTCAAAGAAGTCCACCACATTTAACAGGCATGATCCTCCCCTTGACAAAGCCAAACTGGGTGGGGTCAAGTGTTTGGAGATTTCCTATACCTTTGTTAATACGGTCCATGATGATTCGTTCCATGGCCTTTCAGATAAGGCTGGTCAGGCTAATGGGTCTATAGTTCCTGGGGTCTGTGGATGCACTCCTTTTGTGAAAGGGATGATGGTAGCTGTTTTCCATTCCACTTGGGAAAAAGCCTGTGCTTAGGCTGTGATTGAAAAGAGTGCCCAGTGGTGATGCTAATTCCTGTTTTAACCCATGAAGAACACAGCCCGGGATGTTGTCTGGTCCTGTAGAGGCTGTCTTTTTGGCCTTGGAGAGGGCATTTAAGACCTGCTCCTCAGAGATACTAGGTAGGGGACAGGTGTTAGGGATACTTTGGAGTATATGTGGCAGGGATAGGGCAGTAAAGTTTTCACTTACCCTGTCAGCCAGCAGGTTTGCTATATTCACAAGTTCTGTATATGTGGTACCATTAACTATGAGTTCAGCGCAAATCTGGGCCTTACCTTTGAGGTTACGAATGTAACCAAATAGTGTCTTATGGTTATCCTTAGTTAGAGAAGTTAATGTGGATCAGTAGTTAGCTTTGGAGGATTTCACTAGGAGTCTTATTTGCTTGTTTAAGTTGAAGAAGTAGTGTTTTCAGTTTTGAGACTGTTCCTTCCTACTCCTAGACAACAATTTCTCTCTCCTATTGTACAACCTACTAATGGGTCCGCCAGGCAGGTTTGTTTTTTCTTGAAGATCTTGCTTTGGTTCTATCAGGTATACAGCAGAGTCAATACAATTGCACAGGTGCTCATATTAAGCATTGATGTACAACTCAGCAAAGGTGACTGTTCCATCAGTGGGAGGAGGGGCTATGAAGCTATCTATGTGGTCACATAAGATGTTCTAATTGGCCCTGGAGAAGTTTTTTTAGTCTAGTAACTAAGGGGGGGGGGGTCTTGTGTTATAATTACTTCTAGCAAGACTGATTTGTGGTCAGATCTCATCAGGGATAACCACACACTGGGGATGATGCAGCTGTCCACTATGTTGGTGATCTCCAGATCCAGGATGTTTGAGCCTGGTCAAGGGCAATCGAGTTAATAAGAGTCCAAGAACATTTGGGCAAGTGAGTTAGAACATGTATAATTTTCCCAGTCAATGAATGGGTAATTAAAGTCACCCAAAACCAGGGTGTTTGGTTGTATCTTGATTGACTCAAGTAGATCCAAGTAGGCTGAGTGGATGTTCTGATTCAAGGAGGCGATCCTATAGCTGGCAATGACCTGAAGAGGGTTCTTACCTACAGTCAATTGCACCTGAAGTAATTCAAGGGAATCATGTTGTTTAACCAATCCAGAGGTGTATTTATCTTTAATGAATATTGATACAGCATCTCCTTTAGTTCTCATGCCTTCAGTTTGTGGTCTGAATGTATGGAAGGAAATGTAACTTGGTATAGCTGGGTTGCTCTCAGCAGTCTTAAACCAGGTCTCAGTGACTGCACAAATGTCATCTTACAATGAGTGAAGTTTCTGGTTTAGACCCCTAGTGTTTAGCAGCATAACTTTAAGTTTGTTTTTAGAGGGTATTTTTACGTTGGGAATTTTGTTCTTGTGACATTGCCTAAAACAGGCACTCTGAGGGAGGGGTGGCAAGAACCTTAGCCAGTAACTGAAATCTCAGGGGTGACAGATGAAGACCATCCCTGGCAAAGCATGAAGGTCTGTCAACCATGTCATCCCAGGCTGACAAATACTGGATCCCCTTTGAATGACACCAGAAACTAAGCCAATTGTTGAAGTCAGTCATTTTTTTGTTTGCATTGAGGTATCATCCTAGGCGAAAGTAAAATGGTGCTTAAGGCTAGGGGACATACCTGCTTGAGACACATAATCAGAGAGCTCAGTCATGTTTCTCTTCATACAGTCTGGTGAGGTACATCTCAAGTCATTCACACCAACAGGGACTATGACAGAGTCATAACAGTGCCTGTTGTTGATAGACTTGAGTGTGTGTGTGTGTGTGTGTGTGTGTGTGTGTGTGTGTGTGTGTGTGTGTGTGTGTGTGATGTGGCGGATACTGGCACATGACAGACAGCTGACCATGACCTTTTCCTTATCCAACTTGGCGAAAGGAATATATATGTGTCTCACAATAGAGTCGGCTATGACTAAGATGCTTGTTTTTGTGTTATGCCTTAGGGGCTTGACTGGTGAGAAACTGGTATGTGATATGTTATGTGTACTATGTTCTGCAGAGGATGCATTATGTGACGTGTGTTTGTGTTTGGGAGGTCTCTGATGTTTTGGTAAGCTTCTGATAAGGACCTCCATATATGTAGGTTTATGTGTTGTTAGTTTGGTAGGTGCAGGAGGTGAGGTGTGCACACTGACAACCTGCTTAGTATCAGATGAACTGAGTGAGAGAGCCTGGATTCTAGGTTATTGATATAGATGCATCTCTCACATAAAGAACTTGTGTGGACTAGAAGAACTGGGTTGTCAGTGTACATGAGGCAATTGCTACATTGCCTCAGGGTGACCATGTTGACCAGGCTGGCTGGAGAAACTGTGGGAAATTGTCTGTCTGTAATGTTAGATAGGTTGATGTGGTCAGAAAACAGGGAGAGGACAGGTAAAGTAGAGCACAGGAGAAGTGGACAAAAAATATAAATGGCAAGTGGGTAGGATCTGTGTTGGTACTTCAGGAGCTTCGCAGAATGTATCACCTGTCATTGAGGGCCAATTGCAAGAACTCGCTGATGGAGCACCAGCAGAGTACTAATGGAAAATTTGCAGGGAAACGTGTTTGCGTCTACAACCGCCAGTGGTGCCCACCACTGTATGGCAATGCACGATACACAAACAATTGCAAACCCTTGCAAACACAGTGCTTATGTGGCAAACAAGAACAGATTTTAAACACCTCAACCAATAAAAAAGCTCAAAACTGAGCCCTGTCCCAGCAACCTTCTATCAGATGAGTTCTAACTGCGTATTCCTGCCACTAGGGTGCAGGGGAACCCTCTCCAGCAAAAGATGGCCTGGTTTAGTGCTCAAGTTAGTCTATGCTACAGCAAATAAAGTGCAACTATTTCAGAAAAAAAAAGTTCAAATAGGCAGTGATATGGTAATAATGCAGTTCAAAAGTGCAATATACAGTGAAAAAGTCTACTTAAGATTTGCAGAGATCAGCAGATGCCTTGGGTTGATCAGATAAATTAATGAAACAAAGGGTTTAGCACAGTTTACAGGCACACATAACTTGAGGAACAATATAATCCTATTTGGTCAGAAGAGCAAAATAAGAAATGTGTTAAAAACAAAGTTAAAAATGCTTATAAGAAGGTTTGCTCTTGAGCTACAAGTAAATTTGGCTGTAACATGAGATACTGTATTGATCTGGTTGTATCTTGTTTACATGTCTTGCAATTTTCCTGCAAAAAAAAAGTGTATTTTGAAAGAATTCCAAGCAGCAAAACAATTAATCGAAGGAGATGGACACAGTTACAAGATCCTCTTCATTAGTGCTGGGTGGAAGGCTGCACTGCAATTGGGATAACATCTAGCATGTGAGCATGTGGTGTTTTGTAAATGTGTGTAAATTTGTTAAAATAAAAGCTTGGTGCTTATCCTGAGTTTAGACACGTCTAAAGTTAGCAGGGTCCATAACAGCAGGCCTTTTAAAATGTATAAGTGGTCTTTAAACTATTTTGCTGCCTTTGTTATACACAATCAAAATACAACTGTCTACCCAACTCCAGAAGAAGTATTAACTCACAGATGGACAAACGCACTATTCCTCTACATGAAGGGCACAAAGTTGATAAGGCTTTGTAATATGTTGTCCCCAGGTAATATTTTAAATGCCAGTTTATGTCAAACATGTATAGTAGCCTCTATTCTCAAATTCTGAAGACAAGAGAGGAAACAGATTGGTATAAAGATGCAGTAACAGCCCACATTTGGCATGAAACATGAGACTACAGCACTATATAAAATTATGAACTTTTACTTACACATTAATATCCACCATTCTGAAATGCTCTTGTATGGCATAACAGTCATCCAAAAAGAGTTTCCTAGACATGAATCAACAATTTTAAGTCCACTAAATCTGGTGTTCCAAAAGGATTCAGTGTCACCTTCTTCAGCATAAAGTCAAATCCTTTGATGGTGCAAGGGCATGAAATAGAAGCTTGAGATACAACACAATTTTGATTAAATAATTAACTATAAAATCTGCAGAAAACTATACACAAGTATGAATAAGTATAACAATTTTTGAAAATGTCATACTATCAGGTAAATGCAGGCAAACGATAAAAGCACCTAAAACATCTGGAAAATAAAATAGAGGCTGACTAAAAACAAATTACTATTTTATGAAAATAATAGGTAAGCGTTTCTTTCTCAGATTAATCATAAACAGGACTGAGACTTCATCACACCTAAAAAAATATAATTTCCAAAAAAGATTTAGATAGCTTTCTATCTGGCCAAGGAAACCATGAGAATCATAGAGGTTATGAAACCAAGTATTCTGAGAAATTCTTTGGCAGATACCAGAGATTAGACAGAAACGCTCAGGAAGATTTCACTGTATATGTTATACTTTGTCCAGTGGAAGAAAAGCATGTCCTAGGGAAGTATACAGAAGACATCCCGCAAAATTATTGTGTGAGGAAATAAGAAATTATTTCTGTAAGATCTTTTGAAACCCCAGAGTGAGCAACAGTTACTTGATACAAGTCAGAGAATCCTGACAACTAGAAAAAGAGTCTGCAAAAGTAAGACAATTTTCCAAACATGGAAAGCCATGAATGCCCTGAAATATGCAATATGCAATTACAGGAACCCGGAACTTTATAAATACTCTTGGTACAGTAGAAAGGCCAAATGGTAAGACTGAGAACTGATAATGTAAGCCAGACACAAACAATCCTAAACATCTGAAATCTTTGCCAAATGAAACATGATGGTTAGCATCTTTTAAGTCTAATTTTGCCATGAAACTAAGTAAAAGAATGAGTGGTGACAGGGTTTTAAGGGATGCCATTTTGAACTTGGGAACTCTGACAAAGAGAATGAAAAAAAGAGAGGTCTAGGACTGGCTCCACATTCCCTCTTTCTTTGATGCTTGAAAAAGAAATGTTGCCCCTCTGATCTGTGGGCATTAGCTCTATGACCCCCTGAGATAACATTTGCTCCAAACTGGAGGAAACAAGGATGTTTGGTTTACAGGATGAGGAGGAATTCCCTAAAAAAGGAGAAAGGGACTTCCACTGCCATCTGTACCCATGATGGATGTTTATTCATAACCCATTTGTCCGAAACAATCTGATGACACCGGGGAAGATGTAAACCCAGACTAACGGATAGGTTGCCAGGTTCGGTGGGGGGGGGGGGCCTGAATATGCAAACAGCCATTCTAGCTTTTTGAAATGTAGTTAGTTCTGGGGGCTTTTCCTCTTTCTTTTTAAAATCCTCATTGCACTGTTTGATAAAATCCATTTTGTTAGCACCTTGCTGCTTAAATTGTTTCTTGAAAAAGGGTGCTAAGTTAAAGAGAAAGTTTTTATTAAACTTGGAAAAGGAGGGTTGAAAAATGTGGGACACCTCTTGAGTCAATTTCCTTCTTTCACCAAATCATTTTAAATACCTCAGCAGCAGTAGGTTCAAACAGAACATCAATGTAAATGGGAAAGTTTACATCTCAGTTTTAACATCTTCTGGTAACTTTTGAGAATTTAACCAAGCAAATCTTCTTATAACTGACTCTATATTAGCAGAATCCTGTTAACAATTAAAGAGTGGATATATGAGAAGCAGAAGCAATTAAGATATTCAATGAATTATTCACTTCATAAGAGGATATGTTAATATTAACTTTCTCATATTCCCAAAGGAAGCTAATAAAAATTTTAAAATATGACCCTTGTAGATTAAAATTCTGAGTATTAAAGTGGCAGAATAATAAACTTTCTTTCCACAACTATCAAAAGCTTTCTCATCTTTGTCAAAGGGAGTGGGATTAGTATGAACAATAGATTTAGCAGCAAAAGGTGTAGACAAAAAGTAAGTACAAGATCTGCTTTAGGATTAGAAAGCAGATATTTATGAGTCTGAGATACTTTGTATAATCTAGCAGACATTTTAGGGGATGTAAGTTGTGTCAGGCATATTTATTTATTTGAGGTTTGTTTACTGGAATAGTTTGACTGGGCACAGGCCTATTTTAAGTGGAGGCCGGGGGAGCCCCAATAGATACAAACAACAAAAGACATAGGTTGCAAACTTATTCAGTAGTAGCATAAATAAAAGAACACAAATTATACATAATACATATACAAGTTATAAATAAAAAAGCATATATAAATGAACATAAGTAATACATAAACATACTAGAAAATAAAAAAAAGTTATGCACTCACTGTAACGTTCCATGTTTGTTGTCTATCTCGCCCTTCATTCTTACTGGTTGGGTTCAGAGCCGATCCTTGGCTCTGACTCAGCTGAATACACAAGCTCGAAGTCTCTTACTTGGCTCGTGGCTGAATAAGTATCCCATCATGCAGTGGTCCCCAGATCTTGTTTGCTGCCACTCATAAGAATGTGTCTATATTAATCATGCAACATCAGGTATAGGAATAACAAGGAAATTCAGAGGAGCTCCTTCACTAAAGAAGAAAGACCTCTCATCTAGGTCCTCGAGAAGCCCTTGGCTGGGGGAAGGTGGGAGGGTCGTAAGAATGAAGGGCGAGATGGACAACAAACATGGAACGTTATGGTGAGTACATAACTTCTTTATGTTATGTTGTCCTATCTTGCCTTCATTCTTACTGGTTGGGACAGTGTCCCTAGCACCATTTTCCTGGGTGGCTCACAGGAGTATACCTTTGAGCACAGTGGAACCAAAGGAAGCCCTCTCCCTGGAGGTCAAATCAACTTTGTAATGAGCAATAAAAGTATGGGATCTTGCCCACATAGCAGCGGCACAAATACTGTCCATTGATAATCTAGGTAAGGCTCTAGTCGAGTGGCCTCTAACTTTGAAAGGTAAATTCCTGTTATTTGAGGTGTATATAAAGATAATGCAATTTGAAAGCGTAACTTTTGAAACTGGCATGCCCCTTTTTGCTTCTGAAAAGGAGATGAACGACTGATCTGTTTTCCTGAACTCTTTAGTTCTATGCAGATAAAATTAGAAGTTATGTACCTACCATACCATTCCATGTTAGTTGTCTTCTCTCGCCTTCTTTCTTGCTGGATGGGTTCAGAGCCGATCCTCGGCTCCGACCCGGCACTTGCTAAGCTCGAGAGCTAATTTTACCAGCTCGAGGCAACCCTATATCCCATGATGCAAGGCGGAGATTACCCAGATCTCGTTTGGTAGCTAAAGAAATAGCAATATTTTCTTCCAACTGAAGAGGAGGAAGAAAAATAACAATACTAAATAACATCATAACCCTCTAGAAAGGATCAACCTAATCTAGTGACACTAGAAGTTGAACAGCTAGAAAAAGGGAATAACCTCTTAATAGAAGATGCATAATCTTCCTGGTCTGACCAGGCTAGGGGGATGGAGGGTGGGACGCAAGAAAGAAGGCGAGAGAAGACAACTAACATGGAACGTTATGGTAGGTACATAACTTCTAAATGTTAAGTTGTCAATCTTGCCTTCATTCTTGCTGGATGGGACCGCGTCCCTAGCACCTCTATCCCAGAGTGGCTCAATGGAACAGACTCTTGAGAACGGTGGAACCAAAATTCGCTCTGTCTCTGGAGGCCAAGTCTAATTTGTAATGTGAAACAAAGGTATGAGGAGAGGCCCATGTGGCTGCTGCACAAATAGTGTCTATTGGAAGTCTAGCCTGAAAAGCTGTAGATGTAGCTAGAGCTCTGGTAGAATGGGCTTTTGGCTTAGAAATCAACTCTTTGCCTCTGAGCTGATAAATGTAAGTGATCACAGAAGACAGCCATCTAGATAAAGTTACCTTAGAAACTGGAAGGCCTTTCCTGTTCTCTGCATAGGATAGAAACAGTTGATCAGATTTCCTAAAAATTTTAGTCTTGTCCAGATAATATCTGAGCTGGCGGTGAACATCAAGACAATGTAACTTTTGTTCCGCTCTATCAGAATAATTTGGGAAAAATACTGGAAGATCAATGGATTGATTTAGGTTCGTCTGCGATGCCACTTTTGGTAAGAAAGACGGATTAGTCCTTAGAGATACCCTATCTTTGTGGAATATTAAATAGGGAGGACGAATGCAGAGAGCATGAAGCTCAGATACTCTCCTGGCAGAAGTAATGGCAACTAGAAAAAGTGTCTTCCAAGAAAGCAATTTCAAAGAACAGGCAGCTGCAGGTTTGAACGGGGGAAGAATCAAGGATGTTAAAATTAAATTTAGATCCCACTGTGGTGGGAGGTCTCTAATCGGAGGTTTCAATAAAAAGATACCTCGAAGTAATGCCTTGCAAAGTTTATGTGACATAATGTTGTGGTCCAAAAGGCCTATATGAAAATTTGAAATGGCTGCCAGTTGAACTTTCACCGTGGAAGAAGAGGATCCTGAATGAAAAATCTCAGCTAGGAAGTCCAATACCGAATGAATTGGAGCAGTATAGGGGTCTATGTTCCTAGCTTTTGCCCAGAAAGAGAAAGCGCCATTTACTAGTGTAAATCTTTCTGGTAGAAGATTTTAGGGAAGCTACTATGATATCCCGTACAGGATTAGAAATCATAGGAAGCCTGGCTAAGGATGGAAGTGGAGCAACCAAGCAGTGAGGTTGAGAGAAGGTATGGATTGGTGCAGTTGACCCGACTGGTGGGTCAGAAGATCTGGAACCGGGTCCAGATGCCATGGCTGTACCAAGAGATAATGATGTAGGAACGGAAACCATATCTGTCGAGGCCAATAAGGGGCAATGAGAATCAACTTGGCTCTCAAGGCGGTTGCTTTCTGAATTAGCTGAGGTATCAGCGGAAAAGGGGGAAAGGCATAAAGAAGTCCCCGGGGCCAATCTTGGGTTAGAGCGTCTCTGGGGGGATGGCCTGGAAGGGGGAAGAGAGAGAAGAAGTCTGGACATTTGCTGTTTTGAGGTGTAGCGAAAAGGTCGCAGCAAGGAAGGCCCCAGTTCTGAAAAATCTCTTCCGTCACTGATTGTTTGAGAGATCACTCATGAGGCATGAGAATAGCTCTGCTCAATCTGTCCGCTATGATGTTGGATTTTCCGGGGATGTGCGTTGCTATCAGAAACCGGTGAGAGGAGATTGCCCATTGCCAAAGTCTGAGAGCCTCTCGACACAGTGGATAGGACTTGGTTCCGCCCTGTTTGTTTATATACCACACTACGGACATATTGTCCGTTTGGACTGCAATAGTTCCCAGGGGAAGAGAGTCGTTGAGGGCTTGCAACGTTAAAAGCACCGCTCTCATCTCCAGAACATTTATGTGCAGATGGTACTCGAAAGGTTGCCAAGTGCCATGGACCATTCTGCCCTGATAATGCCCCCCCCACCCGATCAGGGAGGCATCCGATGTAACCATGGCAACCGGGGCAAGAGGAACAAAGGGTCTGCCTTGATGGATTTGAGGGGACGATATCCACCAAGTCAGATGCCTTTTGCAAGTTGGAGTTACTATGATCTCATGACGCATGGGAAGTTGTTGAAAAGACCATTGGGTCAATAGCATCCATTGTAGAAGACGCATGTAAAAGCGGGCAAGGGGAAGAAGTGTTATGGCGGCCACCATAAGACCCAATACCTTCAGAGCAAATCTGGCCTGAATTTTGTTGCTGAGAAGAATCACCTGGACGTGTCTTTGAATGTCCAAGATCCTTTGGTCTGTTAACTTTGCTGAAAGTTGTACGGTGTCCAATCTTGTGCCTATAAAAGTAATAGATTGACAAGGCGACAAGGCAGATTTTTCGAAATTTATAGAAATTCCTAGCCCTCTGCAAATGTGAATGGTGTAATTTCTGGCTTGGAGAAGCTGATGCCTGGTGGTGGCAGTGAGGAGCCAGTCATCTAGATATGGAAACACCTGGAATCCTTGACGTCTCAGGTGAGCCGTAACCACTGCCATACATTTGGTGAACACTCTGGGGGCTGTAGTGAGTCCAAAGGGCAGGGCTCTGAATTGGAAGTGACTGGTCCCCAGCCAAAAGCGGAGAAATCTTCTGGAGCATCTGTGAATTTTTATGTGATAGTACGCATCCTGAAGATCTATCGAGCACATCCAATTGTCCTTGCCCAGAAAGGGCAGAATGGACTGAAGTGTGACCATCCGGAATCTTGATTTCTTTACAAACTTGTTGAGTTTGGTCAGATCTAATATTGGTCTCCAGTCCCCTGTCTTTTTTGGAACTAAAAAGAACCTTGAGTAGATTCCGGATCCTATTTGGTCCGCTGGGACTGGCTGGATGGCTCTTTTTACTAGCAGTTTTGATATTTCTAGTACTGCTAGTTCCCTTAGACCAGGTGGAACGTCTGGAAGGGTTCCCTTTTGTTGAATTGGGGTTTGAATAAAGGGAATTTTGTAACCCTCGGATATAATTGACTGTACCCATTTGTCTTGAGAAAGGGAAAGCCAGGCTATTGGGTACAGCGATAATTTCCCCCGACTGCCTCCGAAGGCGGACAATCGGGCAACATCTCAGGGATGCTGGAAGGGTTTGTCAGAAAGAAGCTCTCTGCTACCCTGATTCTGCGGACCACCTCTGCCCCTAGGGTGGCGTCTATTATTGTTACCCCCTCTGCCTCTGGGGGTAAACTGACTTCGTGCGTCAGGCGTGACTCCTTGAGATTTGTGGAACCACATTTTCCCTCCCTTCTGTCCTTTGGGGTAAGGTCTTGAAGGGGTGGAGAAACGGACTCCTACGGCAGAAAGAGTCTTGCCATCTTGTTTGCATCTAGTCAAAGTGTCTTTCACTTGAGGTCCGAACAAGGTCGACCCATCAAAGGGGGAGTTTGTGAAGGACACCTTGAAGGGGTCTGCAAAATTACAAAGCCGCATCCAGGACTGACGCCTTAAAGCCACTCCTGTGCCTGCGGCCCTACTCACTCCATCGGCTGCATAAGAAATGAGCTGCATGGAGGAGTTAACAATGGAGTTAAGGATTCCTAGCTGTGAGCTAATCTTATCCTGAGACCCAGCAGCTGATGGATCCTGTAAAACTTCTCCCAACTCTTTAAGAACATCTCTTTGAAGGCAGGTGAAGTGGCATAAGTAGTTCAGCGATCTCATGGCAAAAGTCGCTGAAGAAAAAATCCGCTTGCTGTACCTGTCCATAGTCCTAGAATCCTTGTTAGGAGGATGGACAGGTACTGAAGGATCAGCTAATTCCTTCTTGGTGGCAGCAGCCACCACCATGGCATCAACTGGGACACCCTTTGTTAAATATTGTCTATCTTGTGGGGCCGTAATAAATTTTGAAGGCCTCCTAGGGATAGGTTCCACCAAATCTGGAGCCATCCACGCCTTCCGAGCCACTACCTCCATAAGAGGGTCGAAAGGCGGAGACACCCAGGAGGTGGAGGGTCGAGATCCGAACGCCTCCAGGTATACTGACTCGTCCTCGGAAGGATTAAGGGAGGGCCAGTTCCCCCTCTGCTTAAGGAGTTCAAGGATGTCTGAGAATGAGACATCCTCAGAGGAGGACCTTGGGGATCCCTCCGACTCATCCAGGTCAGTATCTGATGTAGTAGACTCAGGGGAGTCTAGATGTTTCCTCTTACATGTCCTCTTATGCGGGGGTTCACCTGATGGATCAGGAGAAGCCTCGGAAGAGGAAGATATTCCCAATGGGGAAACCTGAGGCGTTGGATCTCTGGGTCCGGGAGCAAGAGAGTGGGAAGAGATGTCAACAGGCACTGTAGTGGGAGGAGCTGATGGAACTGTCCGTTGACTAAGCCCAGGGGCTAGTACACTCCTCATCACCTCGAAGGCTCCCCCGTCAGAGAGACCAGAAAGTTCCCGCTCCGAAGAGATAGGAACCCCACGCCTCACCGAGAGGGAAGGCTCCAAGGCAGATGTCGGGGCCGAGCTCACCAACGCCGAAGCTCCGAGAGGGAGAACGGGGTCAGACAAGGGTCCGATGCCACTCGCCCCCTTGGAGCCGACGAGAGAGACCAGACGCCCGGATCCCTCCAATGAAGGTCTCAAGGAGGAAATCGGGGCAGAGGACGACGGAGCCAAAAGGGGTGGTATCGGCTCCGAAGCCACAACGGTGCCGGTTCCGAGGATCTCCGGCTCCGAGCTCTGTAAGAGAGTCGAAGGAGGAATGTTTGGTGGATGTGAAATAGCTACCGTCTGTTGAGATGGGCTATGGAGTATTTGGGCCAATGCCTGAGACTTTAATAATCTACTCACCACTCTCTCGAGGTCGTGATCAGACAGCCTGGACGACCGAGAAGAACGGCTCCGATGGCTCCGCTCTGAGAGCAAGGATGATCTCGGAGTCGAACGTATGGATTCCACTGAAGGGGATCGAGATCTCTTTTTTGAGATCGATGGAGCCAACGGAGCCGAAGATACGTCGGCTCCAGCCGGAGCCGACACTGAATGTCTGGATTGGACAGTATCGGCGCCAGATGGAGCCAATACTGAGACTGGTAAGGTGGAAGGATCGGCTCCGGCCAGAGCCAATCTCAACCCTGGTGAGGGTGAACCTGAAGCCGACGGCTTGGAAGTCTCAGCCAAAGGCTTAACAGGTTTCGAGGGCTTCCCCGGTGCCGACTTAGTCGGGGAGCTCTCGGGCTTCAATAAGCCCCTTAATATCAGCTTATTTTTTCACTCCTGCAGGACTCTTGGGCTGAAAGCATGACAGATAGCACAAGAGTCCTGCAGGTGCAAAGGTCCCAGGCAATAAACACAAGAAGTGTGACCGTCTGTCAGAGACATCTTCTGACAGCACGAGTCACACTTCTTGAAGCCTGAGACCTTAGTGTCCTTCGACATAACTGTGTCGAGGAAACACAATACAGTAACACACACACAAAAACACTCAATCCAACAATTTAAAATAAACAGGGATAACACACAGTCATACACAAACAATCCCTGACAGGAAAAAATTTAGGGAGGGGAAGGCCTAAGGCCTAAGCTAGGGAAAGGGAATAAATTACTCGAAAAAAAGGGAACACTGAAGGGAATAGGGTTAAAGTAAGTCGTTAAGGTTAACAAAACACAAATATATATATATAAATTTAAAGAGGGGGTAGACGAAAAGTCTCAAAAACTATTCACTTACCTAGAGCTGGTAAAAGAAGGCACCTCGTTAGCGAAGCGGCAAACGAGATCTGGGTAGTCTCCGCCTTGCATCATGGGATATAGGGTTGCCTCGAGCTGGTAAAATTAGCTCTCAAGCTTAGCAAGTGCCGAGTCGGAGCCGAGGATCGGCTCCGAACCCATCCAGCAAGAATGAAGGCGAGATTGACAACTTAACATCCTAAGTTACCTATACACATCCAATTGGTGAAGTTTGTACTCTGCCTTGTTGCTATGATTAAGAAAAAAACACTGGGAGCTCAACTGATTGATTCAAATTGGTTTGGGGACAAACTTTTGGCACAAAGGATGGATTAGTTCGCAGAGATGCTCTATCCTTAGGGAAAATCAAATATGGCGGCTTGATTGATAGAGCTTGCAACTCCGAGACCCTTCTTGCAAATGTAATGGCTACTAGGAGGATAGTATTCCAAGAGAGAAATTTGAGATCACATGATGATGAGGGTTCAAAGGGAGGTAAGGTTACGTGCATCAGGACAAAATTCAGATCCCATGGCGAGAGAGGTTCTTTTATGGAAAATGCTTTACACAATTTGTGTGACATTAGGTTAGGAGTGTATTCACCAATGTGAAAACTGGAAATTGCAGCTAGTTGAACTCTAACTGTAGCTGCTGCGGAACCTTGATGGAAAAGTTCTGCAAGAAATTCTAAAACTGAACTAATTGGGGCAGAAAAGTGATCAATGTTTCCTGCTTTTGCCCAGTAGGACCTCTTCCATTTGCTGGAATATAACTTCCTGGTAGAAGCGTTGTGAGAGGATACCAAAATGTGTTTTACTGCTGGTGTGAAGTCTTGAAGCCTAAGTTTGGAAGTGGAGCAGCCAAGTTGTCAAATTGAGGATTTGGAAAGCAGGATGAAGTGTTCCTGACATAGGGGTCAGAAGGTCTGGAACTGGGTCCAGAACCCACGGTTTCTCCTGTAGGTGAGGCCAGAGAAAGGGGAACCAAATCTGACAAGGCTAATATGGAGCAATGATAATCAGCCTGCTTTTCAAGGATTTTGCTTTCTGAATGACTTTGGGTATCAGAGGAAAGGGGGAAGGCATTCAAAAGTCCCAAGGGCCAGTCGTGAACAAGTGCATCTCTTGGTGTCTCCCCCATAGGGGGGATTAGGGCAAAGTAGCTGCTGCATTTGGTATTCAAGGGAGTGGCAAAAAGGTCACAGCAAGGCTGACCCCATTTTCAGAAAATCTTCTCCACTATGTTTTGGTTTAGAGACCAATCGTGAGGCATTAATATCGCCCTGCTGAGTTTATCCGCTATCATGTTGGATTTCCCTGGGATATGCGTTACCAGAAAACGTTGGGAAGAGATTACCCATTGCCATACTCTCAGCACTTCTCAGCAAAGGGGGTATGATCTGGTTCCTCCTTGTTTGTTTATGTACCAGAATACCGACATGTTGTCTGACTAGATTGCAATCATTCCTAGTGGAAGAGAGTCCTGGAGAGCTTGCAACACTAGAAGCACTGCTCTCCTCTCTAGAACCTTGATGTGCAAATGGGCCTCATGTTCTTGCCATGTTCCTTGGACTGTTCTTCCCAGATAATGCCCCCCCCCCACTCTATCTGGGAGGAATCTGTGATCACTGTAGCTACAGGTTGTTGTGGCACAGAATGTCGCCCGATTGTCACGTGGTCGGACCAAAGCCACCATAGAAGATCTCTCTTGCATGACTCTGTAATTCTGATTTGGTGAGACATGGGAAGTTCTTGTAATGACCACTGAGCAAAGAAGAGCCACTGAAGAATTCTCTGCATCCTGGCTAGAGGAACTAGGGTGATCGTAGAAGCCATGGTTCATAGGGCTTTCAAAACTGTTTTTGCTTTCACCTTGTTTCTGGGTAGAAGGTTGGTTATTTGTTGTCTGAGAACAGAAACTCTGCCAGGAGGCAGACGTGCCATCATGGCAATGGTGTGAAGATCTGCACCTATAAATGTAATATGTTGACAGGGCAACAAGGCAGATTTTTGTAAATTCACTGTTATGCCTAACTGAGAACAGGTCTGAAGTGTGGTGTTTCTCGCCTGCTGAAGTAGATGCTTGGTGGTGGCAGTTAGGAGTCAGTCGTTTAGGTACAGAAACACTTGGAATCCTAGACATCTCAAGTGAGCAGTGACTACTGCCATGCATTTGGTGAATACTCTGGGGGCTGAAGTGAAACTAAAGGGCAGAGCTCAAAACTGATAATAACTGGCACCCAGCCGGAAGCGTAAATTACTCCTTGATGCTCTGTCCATTCTTATGTGGAAACGCATCTTGGAGGTCTACTGAGCACATCCAATCATCTTTCCCTAAAAATGTAAGAATTGACTGCAGTGTCACCATTTGAAACTTGGACTTCTTCACAGATTCGTTTAGTCTGCTGAGATCCACTATGAGTCTCCAGTTCCCTGTTCTTTTTGCCACTAAAAAGAATCTTGAGTAAGATCTGAATCCTATTTGGTCTGCAGGGACTTTTTGGATGATTCTTTTGTCTAGCAACTTTTGAATTTCTACAGTTGCTTGTTCACTTTGATTGGGTGGAACATCTGGAACTGTTCTGATCTGTAGGACAGGATGGCAAAAGGGAATGGAATAACTTCTGGATATTATACTTGGTACTCCTTGTCTCTTGTGATATCTCGCCAGGCACCTGGGTACAAAGTTAACTGCCCCCCAACTGCCTCCAGAGTAGAGCAGACGGGCCTCCTTTCAGGAGCTCTGGTAGGGCTGGCCACGAAAGGAATCACAATCCCCCTGGGTTTTGCGGACCCCCTCTACCTTGAGGACAACATCTACCATTATTGCCTCCCCATCTGCCCCTGGGGAAGGGTTCACCTCATGCATCCTGAAAATCTCCCTGGGATATTTTAAACCACATTTTCCCATTCTTCTGACCTTTAGGGAAGGTTTTGAAGGTACGGAAAAATGTACTCCAACGGCCGAGAAAGCTTTCCCTTCCTGCTCGCATCTGGTGAATGTGTCCTTGACTTTGGGTCCAAAGAGTGAGGAACCATCAAAAGGGGCATTGACAAAGGTAGAGTTGAAAGGCTCCGCAAAGTTACACAAGTGCATCCAGGAGTGTCTCCTCAAGGAAACTCCTGAACCCGCTGCTCTGCTCGCTCTATCTGCTGCATAAGATATCAGTCTCATGGAGGAGTTAACAATGGAATTTAAGATAGATAGCTGAGAGGTCACCTTTTCTGAGACCCCTGCAGCTAATGAACCTTGGAGAGCATCCCCTAACTCCTTCAGGAGATCTCTTTGTAGTCTCGTAAAGTGCGTAAGGTAGTTCAGTGATCTAAGGGTAAAAGTCGCTGACGAAAAAATACACTTCCCGTATCTGTCCATCGTCCTGGAGTCCTTGTTCGGTGGATTGACAGACAAGGATGTTTCAGAAAGTTCCTTATTGATGGCTGCTGCCACCACCATAGCATCTACAGGAATGCCTTTCTTGAGAAAATCTTTTTCAGATGGAGCTGATAAGAACTTGTTTGGCCTCCAAGGGACTGGTTCCATAGTGTCAGGTGACTCCCATGCCTTTCAACTTACCAACTCCAATAACTTGTCAAAAGGCAGAGACACTCAGGAGGCTGACGGTTGAGATTCAAAAGCCTTCAGGTACAACGATTCCTCATCCGAAGGGTTGATGGTTTTCCAACCGCCTCTCTGTTTCAGGTTTTCTAAGATATCTGCAAAGGAGATATCTTAAGAGGACGACCATGGGGACCCTTCTGACTCCTCGAGGTCAGTGTCAGAGGTGATGGACTTGTCAGGGGAGTCTATATGCTTCCTCTTGCATGTTCTCGTTCGAGGAGCTTCCTCAGAAGGGTATTCTGGGGAGGTCTCAGAAGAGTGGGGTTCACCCAATGGGGCTCCCTGAGGCTCTGATTCTCTGCTGTCCTGTGGATGAGGTGGATGAGACAGAAGCCTGTGTCTTGGGGGAAGAATACCAGCATTCTTGTGTAGAGCTGTAGGTGGGGACAGCACACACCTCATCAGCTCGATGGCAGATCCCCCCGGCTCCAAGGACACCTTCGGTTCTGAGGAAACAGAGGGAATTCCCAGCTCCACGGAGATCAGCTCCGAGGCTGATGTAGAAAGTCGGGTCCAAGTGTCACCCCAGAGCCGACCGGAGAACTTCGGCTCCTAGACACCCAGGACGACATTGTGAGTGTTGGAGCAAGGATTGGTTCCGAAATATCCTGGAGGGGTCTCAGAACCAAAGAGTCTACACCAAGTGGTATCTGGCATTCCAGCACCGAAGATCCGTGGATTTAATAGTCTTGGATGGCTCCAAAACTGGTTGGGTCGGAGCCGAAAACAATTTAGCCAGCACTAGCGACTTCAAAAGTCTGCACACCACCCTGTCCATGTCATCATCCAACAAGCTCCTAGAGGACCTGGAGGACAGGGTTGTTGAGCGAGATCTCACCAACATGGGAGATCTGAAGGTAGGGGAGACTGGTACTAGTTCAGTGGACAGGCTCCGAAAAGTAGTCTCTTTCAGCTCCGAAGGCCGTGGAGCCGAAAGACTTGATTTGTCCAATTCAATGATCTTTCTTGGTTCCAAGGACTGTGAAGCCGAGGAGATTGATGTTTCTGAAGTTTTAGCCAATTTTAGATGTGGTCCGAATGAACCGAAGAAGAGGGAGATGGTCTTTTCATAGGCTTGTCACCTTTACAGGAGGGGGACTTACTTGACGATATACCCCGTAAAGCTTCATCAAAAGAAGGTTTCAGGAGTTCTTTGAGAATTAGCTTGCTCTTTCTTTCCTGTAAAACACGGGAGCTGAAAGAATGACAGAATGTACATGTCTCTTGGAGGTGAATGGCCCCCAAACAATAAACACAAATATTATGCCCATCAGTAATTGACATTTTTTTGTGAACATTTCTGTCACTTTTTAAAGCCTGATGGCTTAGGTTCCTTCTCTCTGCTTTCCTTAGACATTATAAGAAGGAAACACAACTACTACTACTAAAAAAGAAGTAAACACTAACTACAACTCTAAAGAAAACTAACACACACACACTTTTAAAATATTCTAGTAACACATTATAATAACAGAGCACATCTTTTGAAGAAAAGGAAAAACAAAGGAACAGCTCTGCCCTCTAAGTTAAACAGGCACTAGGCCCTCTAACTTAAACAGACCTAGTAGAGCTACAACAAGGGACATAAAAGACAAAGCCTCTAAGTTGTGGGTACTTAGCTCTCTAACTAAAATGAGCTAATATACGCAGACAAGGGAATATACACTCTAACCAACTATTCTACAGTAAACAATAACTACACCTCTAAAAACGTTGACAGGAAAAGGGAGAAATGGCCTTGCGACTAACAATGGCCAACAAGCAACAAACAAAGTAGTAAGATTAAATTGCACAGAGAAACTACAGAAGAAAATCTAAATTACTCAAGCTAGACTAACTATGTATATTATGGCTAAATACAAGAAAAATATGAAGATTTAAAGAAACCTAGCCATGGCTAAGGAGAAAGCATCCGAACTCGTAAAGCAGCAAATGAGATTTGGGGAATTACACCACTGCATGATGTGATACCTATTCAGCCACGAGCCAAGGAAGAGACTTCAAGCTAGTGTATTTGGCCGAGTCAGAGCCGAGGATCGGTTCCGAACCCAACCAGTAAGAATGAAGACAAGATAGGACAACATAACATCAATTGTTTTATGTGTTATACATTCATAATCAAGAATTTATGTAGATGTGACTATGCCACTATCTGTACTATACAGAACACTGTACTTGGTGTAGGTGAGGAGTTTGAGTGCAATGACGGCCAACTGTTAAGAGAACATCATCTAAAGCTGATAAAAAAGGAGGGACAACTGCTGATTGTGAAATATCCCTTTGCAAAAAATCATAATACCTTTGCCGGGATATTCAGATTTCATTCTCTTCTCACTGAAATACCTCCTTCATTTTAGCTAAGATCTCAAAACAGGCAGCTCTTCTGGTGGGAAATCTGAATTAACACTTTCCTCAGAATCAAAATTTTCAGTTTGAGGAGAAATCACTAAAGAAAAACATTCACTGTCCATTCCCTGTTCTTCTGATGAACAATTAGTGCCGGAATGAGGAAACTATTTTTTTTCTATTAGAAGCAAGTGAAAATAAAGACTTTTCCACATTAAAAAGCAGAAATTATTTATTTATCAAATCCCAGTCAAGTTCTGCCTGTCCATAACAAGACAGGCAGGATATGAAACACTGTTTTGCTTTCTCTCCTGGAAGATGCCTTGGAAAAGGACTGGCTGATGGCAGGGGCAATACCCAGGGATCAGGCTTTCAGCCCAGGTTTGTAGTAGACCTTCATCTCCTCCTTTCCCTCTGAGGAAGGCAAGAGTGGTTCTTCCTCACCTAGTGAGGAAAACTCTGCAGTCACAGAGGACATGTCTAATTCCTTAGTGGCTTCCCGAGAAACTGCATCAGAGGGATCAAGAGACATTGATGATTGCTTCAAAGAACCAAGTCCGACCACAGCAGAGTCACCCATTGGCAGCTGAGGCAGTAAAGGAGCTGGCCTGACACCCAAAGACTCCCTAGCATTTTTCATCTTCTTGCAGATGGGGGAAGGTTGAACTATGACTGCTCCATGATCCAACCAAAAATGAAGACTGATGGATGGGTAGTGGAGCCTGTAAGAGTCGGTAAACTTCCTTATAGAACAATAAGGATTTTAAGTAAAAAAATTAAATGGAAGTCCAAAAAAAGAGCAATGCCCTGTCTCTAACACTGTAATTCTACATTACAATGTAGAAAACAAGTAAAAAAAAGTTATACACTTTTGTCACACAAGCAAAGAGTTAGTAAAACTCCCACAAAAAAAAAAAGTCCATATAAGTCAGTTTTTCTAGCATTAAATAAATCAGTGGAAGATTTTCCACAGAAGAGTACTTATCTGCACAACCTTCAAGGATCGCTAACCAACCGTCAGGTCTAAGAAACCCACAGAGGGAGCATATTTTGCCAGCAAAGAAACACCAAAGCTTTTGGCACCCAAACTGCCTTGTTATGTGGTTCTGTTCAAGCTACTGGCAGTTAGGGTACATGGAAAGTGCCCTCAAACTTTTAAAGCTGGCTGATGGTCATATCCTGAGTAGGATAAAACCAAACAGCTCACAGGACTGCAACAGTGACCTGATGTTGAACATCTGGTCACTTTGAAAATCAACTCCAAAATCCTGAAGTGAAAAACACTGTTTGTGGAGCTGCAGGAGAAGGAGTCCTCTCTAGAGCCCTTTCTCCTGTTTTGAAAATGAATGTCAGCTAAGTAAAAAGCAATGTTATACCCTGTGCCTTTGTCCGCTACTACAGACTCTGATCAGACTCCAATGAGTTACACATTGGATAATTATTATAACAGCAATGTTACTTCTTTCAATAAATGTGATTTGTTCACTTAGAAGATCAGTTTCTAATTAGCCTGGCAGTTAAAGGCAGCTTGTGTTTGGGGAAGCGGCTGCAATTTCCCTACTCTTTGGAGTTGCTAGATGCAGCCGAGGGCTCTTACAGCACCAAGGAAGAGGCCTAAGAGAAGCATCAGCATGGAGGAGGAAAGAAAAGCTATGGGGATTTTGGAGGTGGAAAGTAACAATTTGGAGAAAAATTTGTTCGATTCAGTCAGAATATAAGAAAGATTCCTTTGTGGTAGATATATTGCACTTAGACCAGTGGCTTTAGGTACAATCTTGTCCACCAAGACCTGCGAAGTAGTGGCTAGTTTTAGTTTTAGTTTATTTTTCAGAATGGGGACCTGAGTTTGCTGTTTGGAGTTACACATATCAAGAAATTCCAACATTCTGGTGGCATGACCAACATTGTTGGAATTAGATTTCTATCATAAATCTTAGCCTGTATTTCAGGGTTCTACTGACCTCTCTAATCACTGGGCAGAAGATGTACATGATTATGGGTTGCATATTTTTTACATCCCTATACTACCAGGAGACAGAGATTGTGGTCTAAGATATCTAGGTATCATATAAAGGATACTGTATCCCCATTGGAAGTACAAGTTTGAAGTTAAAAAAAAAACACAGTTAGGTATTCTTACATCTCTGCAGATTGTTTTGCTATTTTCTTACTTGCATAAAACAGTTTGAAATGTTTCATATTTATTATCAGGTCTGTCACATAAAGATATAAGCTATGACACAGACAATCTGAGATCTACCAGCAGTCCAGTCCCTGCAAGAGCCAACAAAGTAGGAAGGGAGTTAATGGTCAATGCTGCTTCACTCATGGGGGGGAGGGGGGTCTGCCGACAGTGCTACAGTATCAACACCTGGTAAAGGAATAGGTGCATGGCAGCCAGCATTTTGGCCCAGGTGTGTGTGTGTGTGTGTGTGTGTGTGTGTGTGTGTGTGTATATGCCTCTGTATGTTTGGGAGTGCCCACACATTTGGGGAATATAAAACAAGGCTTTACAGAGAAGACAGAGCAGATGTTTGCTGCAGTGGATAGGGATTAGGCTAACATAAATCTTCAAGACTGGTGATATTAATGACATGATCTATAATGGTGGTTTCTCCCAGCTTGCAGAAAATTACAGTGCTTCATTACGCATAATATGAGGAGGAGAGACCATATCCCCAGCCTTTGAGACTCCAGTGGCACTCTACCCTGTAGTCCTGCTCAAGGTTGGACACAGGCAAAGAGCACAAAACCCCTTCGCTACTACCTGGATGATGGCCTTCACCATTCTAGTTTCTCTCTGTCTCCACTGGTGGTCTTATGGACATGTAATGTATAGGGGGATTTCAACAGAGCTCAAACCTACAGGTACGGATGGCTGTCAGTACCAGAGGCAAAAACTGCTTGAGTAAAAAATGTTTAATGTATGTTAATTTTTTTCCCCTCTTCTTTTCTAGGCCTCACAGCTTACGTGTGTGGAACACTAACACAGTTTCTCAAAAAGTATAGTTTCAAAAACGTTTTATTCTTTTGTTGTGCTTTGAATATTAGTTTGTATACTTCAAGTTTTTTAGCTTGCTTTTTTGTCTTTGCATTGCATTACCTTTGAAAAATAATTAATTTTGTGACAGCAGATACTAGGGGTGAGCATCCCCTTACTGCATGCTGGTAATGCCAGTGCAGAAGGTGGGTATAAAATCTAAATTCAGAGTTCCTGTTGCAGATTTTTTATTTTCATTTAATGGCTGCTTCATATATTCTTCTGTAGTACAAATGTTATCACAATGCAAACAATATAAGCAGACAATCTTTGCAGACATCTTCCTTACAAAAGACTCATTGGTCTGTGGTAGATAATGGAAAACCTGTGAAGTTGGGTTACAGGGACTGTTTTTTTTTTTTTTCCACCTTCAGTTTAGAAGATAGTAAGAATCTTGAAACTTCAACCTGAAACACCTTCAGCATGAGTAGGATATATATATTTTTTCAGTTTAGAAGATGAGTGTTGGCCCTCTTATGAAAAGACTATAGTGTCCAGATTAATACCCAATGGGCTGTATTTGCCTGCATTCAGGGATGTTGGGCAGCACTGGACATGAGTTTAATTTCTTAACATCTGCTGTCTGGAATTGCTACTGAAGAGTTTAAAAACTGAATGAGTGATGTTTTTGAATTTCAAGATGGTTTTCTAATTAAGGTGTGCAGGTATAACATTGCTAGCGAACAGTAAGTATAGTATTCAACAGAAGTAAAGAGCAGGGAATCCTCTGTGATGATTTTTTTGAGTATTGTAAACTAATATGTCTTCCAGAATGTGGGCACTCTTGTAAAAGCTGGACCATTTCAAAAGACATTCTTATTTTCCAGAAAGTAATTTAAAAAAATCTAGATTAGACAGGCTTTTAATACCAGCAGCACGCATACCTATTTCTGTACTTACAAACATTGCCAGATTATTTGACAGATCATGTCCCCAAGTTTTGGTTTTAAGGAATATCTCAGTATTCTCACAAAATACTGAACAGTCCCTAAATATTTGTGCAACAATATTTCTTTTAAAGATTTGTGACATCTCTAGATTCATGATTGTTTCTACGTGACAAAATGTAAAGGGATACCTGAAAATAAGATATTACTGAAAGGTCATTAAGAACTTTCATTAACCCAATACTCTTAAGCACAAATGGATACATCAAAGGATAGGAAAGAACTAACTTTTCAAGTCTCGGTAACTAGCTGCCATCTCGCGGTGGTGGTGCTACGGTAGCGTTGTCACCTCACAGTAAGACGTTGTCCCGTTCGATTCTCAGCTAGAGCGTCAAATGCGTGGAGACATGCGCGAATGGGCGTACCTTTGTTGAAGGTCGTGCATCAGGGCAGGTAACTCGGCACATAAAAATCAACTACCAATCATTAGCGGACCGGAGTTCCGCTGTGGCGACCCCTAACCGGGAAAAGCCGAAAGACACAACAAGTAACTAGCTGCCATCTGTCTGTTAACTTCTGCATATGATCGAAGCAAAAAATATAAAATATTACAACACAGCATTTTGCCAGCGGCCAATTCCTCCCTACACCCCTTATCTTTACATATAATCCACATCACTAGAGGGGCATTCAGCATACTCCATCTACCCCCAGGACAAGCACACCCATCCTCTCAGCCTGCCCCATCCAACACCTAACCTGGGTCACCTGGACTGTAGTTGGGCCTTTATCCCTCTAAGCCACCAGCAAGCTTGCGGACCACTTTATTAGATTTGATGCCTGCAATGCTACTAGCATCCAGCATAGGTCAGAAAAGTCAGAAAGGTAGCTGTTTACCCTGGATTCTTCCCCCCTGGGATAGGAAAGCTGACCAGTGGCCACTTCATCGTATCCTCTGGCCAACACAATTATTGGACTGAGCCTGTTCCTGAACTTGGAACACTGGTGGCACAAACAGATGCTTTATTTCCATGCCACTGGGCCAGCGATAAATTTACTATTTTAGGAGCCAGTCTACCTCCCCTGTCAATAAACAGAAAAATGGGCAGCAAAAATGTGTTATTAATTATATAAAAGGGCAAACCTCCTTAAACATTAAGCAAAAAGAGTTAGTCTGTTTCTAAATACTTGTGTTTATTATCTGTAATTTAATATGTTAGCAGTATTTTCATTTTGAATTTTTTTGATTAACCTCTAAAGCTTACTTACAGTGTGGCCAAAAAAGAAATAACCACAATCGTTGTAACTCTAGCCGTAACTGCGGTGGTGGTGCTGCGGTAGCGTTGTCGCATCACAGTTAGACGTTGCCCGTTCGATTCTCAGTTAGAGCGTCTTCTGTGTCGCGACATGCGTGAATGGGCATTCCTTCGTTGAAGGTTGTGCGTTAGACCCGGCAAGCCAGCACGTAAAAATCTACTGCCAATCATTAGCGGACCGAAGTTCCGCTGTGGCGACCCCTAACCGGGAAAAGCCAAAAGATACAAACATTGTAACTCTAGCCGTATGAAGTATAAAAAGTATACTATGTCCATGTTTTTAAACAGAATGCACAGGCACATCCCTGACTCCAAGAGAAGAAAATGTTTCTTAGCAGACACTCTTGACTTGTAGTTAACCAGAACTACAGAACTAAACAATTTGCTTTGAATGGAAATCATTACAGTAGTTATGAATGTCTTAACACACAGAAATCCCTTAAGCATGACACAGGAGACTCCAGTAATCACTGCTATATTTAACATAGCTGAAACAGTTTGCCTGGATCTAGATTCCGGGAACATGGGCTACATAGTAGCAATTGACCATAATCTCATTCTTAATACCACACTGTTTAGACTTCAAAACAAAACAGCAACAATTTGTGTCCTTTTCATTAATGGAAATACAGCAGGCAGCACCGATGATCATATCTGCTGAGAGTGACTGACACAGAAGCTATGATATGGGAATAGTCACTGTGAAAGGCATAGTCAAAAGACAATATAATATCATCAGAGTCATCATTAATCCAAGCTTGCACTGATGGTATGAATGATGTATTCAGGCACTATTTATTCTTTTTTTTTTTACTTTTTCTTCCCAGTCTGTAACTCCTTCTTTGCTAAGTTTTAACTCCATAGAGCTAACCTCATTCTCTCATACCACCATTAAGAAAATGGCTGTTAAATGGCTATATATATATATATATATATATATATATATATATATATATATATATATATATATAAAAAACATTACCACCAGTACTTAAGATGGCAAAATGCAGCTACATACCTCTGGACCAGGTGGACCTGGAAAACCAGCTGGACCTTTGTCACCAACCTTTCCCTGGGTAAATTAAAAAAGATCACTCCATTAAAATTATGTTTTAAGTTTTCTAAAGAAGTGTATACTAGTTTTTACCACAACATGTTAATTTATTTACAGCTCAAGTCTTTTTTTAAGTGCCGCACTTCAAAGTGTTTTACACGTCATTCATTAAAATTAACAATGTGCAATGATATATCTTGAAATAATCAGAATATCAAGAAATAAAGCAACATAACCACAACTGATGCATCATTCTGTCCTTAATTTTCAATCTCACACTGGTTATATTATAGCGGACTAAGGTTGTGTCCCTGATCACTGTTACATATTTGAGAAATGCCATGTCAAGAATTTCATACATATCATTCTAGACAGGATTAATTATCAATTAACAGCTTGCTAAAGAACACTGCTTTGTTTCCTGATGACCATGTAAGATTTGTCAAAAAAAAAAAAAAAAAACATATTTTGGGGGACTAGCTACCCTTCAATAGATTGGGACAAATACACCTCCTATTTAGGATATGCTCAAAAATTCCCTGCAGCAGTTGGTAAATAAACCTTCTAGAGGACACATCATTATTGACCTAATTCATGCAAATATGGCCACCTCTTGTACTATTTTTCTGGTATCTTTTTCCCCAGTGAAGTCTGGCTATAAACATAACCTTTTCCTTTAATCTTCATAAAAGCTCCTACGACAAACCTCACTGTACTTAACAACTACAGATATGCAATCCTCAACTTACTTTTTAATCTAACATCAAAATTTACTTATGACTGTATCTTCCCGACCTTAATACAACAGCAAGCTTAACTAAAGAATTCTACACCCAGTCAGAAAAATGCAATGGGCTAGCAATTCTTAGCAGAACTAAGTACCATGGGAAATTCTGAAACAAACTACATTGGTGGTCTACCACTATAAATAATATAAACATTAGAAGAAATAAATTCCTTAAATTATTTAGTAGATCCAAACCCCCTTTTCCCAAGGATAATATCAATTGCATTAAAAAAAACTGAAGAACACTATCAGCTTCACTAAAGAAACCAAAGAACTTAGGCTGGTCTCTGAAGCCAAAGATAATTATACCTCTTAGGTTAGAAAACTAAAAAATAATTCCCTATATTGCTTTGAATGTATTTATAATGACAGCTATTCTAACCCAACAGACATTGTCATTATCCTTGCAAACAAATTTATTGTCAACTTCACTCCTAAAACTTCTATTCAAAGCCCAAAAGTTCAGAATTCCTTAACCACCAATTATCTCTACAGATCATTTACTTAAAATGCTAAACAAAAGCAAAAATAATTCCTCCATGGAACCTGACAATATACCTAGTGCTTAATTAATAGTGTTAAACATGCCCTTGCAGACACACTCCAATTGTTTAGCCTTAATTTACCTATTGTTTTTTTATCCCTGATGAGAAGGGCACTGCAGTGGTAATGTTCCTCCATAAGAGTGGCCTTACAACCAAGCCAGGTAATTACAGATCTATCAACCTTAAAAGCCTCATCTGTAAAACCATGGAACATATGAAAACTGACCTCATAAGCTGCAACATCAAGAATCATATTAGACTTGATCCCTAACAGTCCGGCTTTGAGAAGGGTAGACCCTGTCTATTTAATCTGGTAAAGTTCTTCAGAATACTTACAGAGGCTACAGATAGTGGCCATGCAGTACACACAACATATTTTGACCTGACTAAGGCCTTCAACATCATTCACCATGCAGGTATCATACAAAACCTAAATGCCTTAAAAATCTATCTATATGTGGTACGATTTATTGATATATATATATATATATATATATATATATATATATATATATATATATATATATATATATATATATATATATTTGTTTACCAGCATAGTGCACAGAGCAATACTGACCAATTTCAGGCTCCACCTGGGTTAAATACAAGTCATTTCATAGCTAATTACTAGGCTAGCTGCCTTAATGGGGCATTCTAAGCCAATTTCCATCCCAAAGGTGAGAATCAAACATTGTACCTTGTGTCTGTGAGTCAAACACCTTAACCATTATATCACAAATAAAAAATACAGAAATGTAAGCAATAACACAACAATTCAGAATAATGACACAGAATAAATGTGTATATACATTCCAGTGAACAAGCACAGTGTAATGTACAACATATGCATTAGTTTCTAAGTGGGTCAATCTTTAATGAATCTTGAGAGACGAAAGGAGAAGACACTCCGAAAGGAGATAGATTAGGTGATACATCTTTTGTTGAAGCAGGAGCATTGATAACAAACTGGTTGAAAGACAGAACCCGCACAGTGTGAGTTGCAAGTATCTCATAAGAAAGTATGAAAGTGACCAGTGGTTTCTGTCTCTGAGGGCTCAGTTTTGGAAACTCTTTTTTATTTTTTTTACATTTACTTGTCAGATCTCCAAGCAAAGAGCTGAGACCTCTGGCTAACACAGTTTGCTGACAACTACAGACTAGTGGTTGTTGTTAAGTCACCATATGACACCCAAACCATCCAGAACAAACCCTACTGTAATAAACTCTTGATGTACTAAAATGGGTTTAAACTAGAGATAAGACAGCTGCACACTGACCTACATGTTGATAAGAGCTCATTGTATGTGAAAATTGAAATTGAGAACTGGAGACCAGTAAAGGCTACCAATTTGGGTGGAAATAATTACTGGCAAGTTATTACACTGCCTGGTTGCCAATAAAGAAAAAAAATGGAGAAAGTAAAAGAAAATTACTCAGAAAGGGAGTAAAAAAAATACTGACTGGGAAGAATATTTCAGCAGTTCAGCAAAAGCATTTTAAGTTTTAGCTTTGGTATAGGAGATGGCTTCAACTAGTTTAGAAACAAAAATAAATCAAATGTATTCAGAGGTATTTAAAATAAGTAAAGCACTGACAAAAAACATATAAAGTCAAACAGCAAAACTGGAAACACTTTAGAAAAAGCTTTAACTAGCTAGCTATTTCAAAAATATAAAAGACAGAGCACTCAGAGAAAGCCTGATATTTTAATGCTGTACCAGGGAAACTGGAAGGAATAGACTCCATACATTTGATAAAAGTACAAATAAGCAACAGGACTAGTGTTCCACAGCAGGTTTGTTAACTGAGAGAGCACGTTTGGAGTATGCTCCAAATCTGGTCATGAGAAAGTAGTCAAGGGATATATTAGTAAAGATGCGATCACACCAGCAGAAAGAGTTGCTCCTGACAAAAAAGTGGTATAAGGAAAAAGTACAAAAAATTGGGAATGGAGGGGTGTAGAAAATAGTTATTCACTGTACACCAGACAGAAAAGAAACAAGTTTAGCCCATCAGTCAGGGAATATCAACAGGCAAGTTGCGAGATTCAAGCCGCTTTATCCAGCTTTCTTCAGAATATCTTTTCCCTGGAGGATCAAAAGACATTATTGGATGCAGAACTGGTTAAAGACATAATAAAAAACTGTAGCCAAGAAAGAGTGAGATATCTAGAAGGGGATTCTGTTCCTCATTATACTTACAATAACAAAGCTCATACAAAAACTTTGCCAGTGAAATTCTTCCGTTGTTCTAAAGAAAAACATTTTAGTGACATTAGAGAAAAAAAAAAAAAAAAGAAAACACACAGGAGTCAACTAGGAAAATGAGAAGTACCTTGGACTAGAAACCAGAGACTGGTGTTTGAAGATAGAGCAGATCAAGAAACCGAATGCTAAAAAAGTATAGCAGCATCACTTTTGGTAGACAACCTCTCCTCTCATCATACTGTATAGATAACACAATACAAAATGAAAACATATTCAGGGAACTTTCTTTTGACCATCATTTTGTTTAACCCAGTTAACAGCCAAAGAAATATCACAAAGGTCTAAACAGGCAATCAGTCCCTTACATCTAGCACTGATCAGTCCAACTATCAAGTATAGGTCCCACCTTTGGGATGTATGTCACTAAGCATAACAAATTAGAAGTTATGTACTCACCATAACGTTCCATCTGAGTAGGTGTATTCATTTGTCTGCAACCTGTGGGTTATGGATCCGATATCGGATCCGAACCGGCATGGTTTTCCAGCTATGGATCCAAGCTCTCAGCTCCTCCCCTCACCCATAATGCCCTGCTCTACCCTCATGACCTCAGATCGAGTTTGCCAAAGCAACAATACCCTAAAAAGGGTAACAAGGAATATGCAGGAAACTGAAAGGCCAGGGGCAGACAAATGAATACACCTACTCAGATGGAACGTTATGGTGAGTACATAACTTCTAAATCTGAAGTAGGATATTCATTTGTCTGCAACCTGTGGGACAGAGTCCCCAGCTACCTGAATCTTGGGCGGCCATCATGGAAGGATATTCTGAGCACGCTGAGCCAAAGGATGCTCTACCCCTAGATGCAAGATCCAACTTATAGTGAGAAATAAATGTATGAGATGAAGCCCACGTGGCTGCTGCACAAATATCATCTAGAGGAATCCTAGCCTTGAAGGCTGCCAAGGTAGATACTGACCGGGTTGAATGGGCATGAACACCCCGGGCCTTCCTGACGCTTGATAAGCCAATAAAATGCACTGTGAAATCCAGCGGGACAGAGAAACTTTAGAAATTGGCTTGCCCAAATTGAATTTTGCAAAGGAAATAAACAGCTGGTCGGATTGCCTATGACCAGCTGTCCTGTTGAGATAAAATCCAAGTTGCCTGTGAACATCTAGTGAGTGAAGCTTATATTCACCTTTGTTTTCATACTTAGGGAAGAAAACAGGGAGGTTAATGGATTGATTGATGTTTGCTTCAGAAGCGATTTTAGGAAGGAAGGACGGGTTGGTCCTGAGGGAGACACGGTCCGGATGAAATACCAAGTAAGGAGGTTTAGCTGATAAAGCTTGAAGTTCAGAAACTCTCTTGGCTGATGTAATGGCTACCAAAAAGGCTGTCTTGTAGGACAAGAATTTGAGATCCACCTCGAGGGGGGTGGGAGCGGTCAAGGCCTGTAGGACCAAAGAAAGGTCCCAAGGAGGAACTGCTTGTTTTATAGGGGGCCTGAGAAGGAAAGTACCTTTAAGAAATGTTTTGCACAATTTGGCTGACATAAGAGGATTAGACTCTTGACCAATGTGATAGTGAGAATGCCGCCAGTTGAACTTTGACTGTGGAACTGCTGGCACCATCATTAAAGAGAGGTTAGAAAATCAAGCACTACAGGGGAGAGGGATTGAAGGGATTTAGGCCGCCTCCCGCCCCACCACACAGAAGCGTTTCCATTTTGCTTGTAAACCTTTCTAGTGGATGGTTTATGAGCCGCCACAAAATAGCCTTTACCGTGAAGAAATACGGAGTCCTTATCAAGAGTGGAACTGGAGCAGCCAAGCGGTCAGCTTCAGGTTGTCCAGGTTCGGAGGAGGAATGCAGGATGGATGGGATATCAGATCCGAATGGGATCTAGAATCCAAGGAGGATTCACCGAGTGAGACCTTAGGAAACCAGATCTGTCGAGGCCAGAATGGAGCAATGAGAATCATTCTGCAACCCACCCGAGAGGCTTTCTGAAGAACTTGTAGCATCAGAGGCAAGGGTGGATAGGCATACAGGAAGATCGGGGGCAAGCATGCACAGAGCGTCTCTTGGGGGGGTTCCGGGAGGAGGTATATGGTGTTTGAGGGAGAAGCAAAAGATCGCATGAAGGGGTTCCCCCCCCATGCCGAATATGCTCCGCTACTTGACAATTGAGAGACCACTGTAAGGGGTCAGAATGGTGCGCTTTGAGCTTGTCGCTAGGATGTGACACCGACCGAATGTGCAATATGATGAAGCGATTGGTGGAGATTGCCCATTCCCAAACTCTCATGGCCTCTCGACAAAGAGGGTAAGACCTTGTTCCCCTTGCTTGTTGATGTACCAGACAACAGACATATTGTCCGATTGAATCGCAATTGTTCCCAAGGAAGAAAGTCCTGAAGTGCTAGCGCACTGCTCTCATCTCTAGAACATTGATATGCAGAGTGGAGCCACCACAAGAGGGACAACCAAGCCTTGCTGATCGCTATGGGATGATGCATGGGAGAGAGCAAGGTATGACCACTGTACTAGGCGTCCACTGTAGAATGCATATTGAGCCTGGCAAGAGGAAGAAGTGCTATAGCCAAGCCATGGACCCTAGAGCCCTCAGGACCAACTCCGCTGGAACAGAACTTGAATGGAGAATGGCCCGCACCTGGAGCTGCAGATTTAGAACTCTGTCCGCAGTGAGGAAGGCTCAAACTCCTTGTGTCTAGTCTGGCCCCTATGAAATCTAAGAGCTGTGTGCTGGGCAGGTTGGACTTTTTGTATTTATTGTGATGCCCAGAAATGGAGCAAGATGGAGAAAGGAGAGTCGCGCCAAGAGAAGTAGATGCCTTGTTGGGGGTAAGGAGCCCAGTCGTCCAGGTAGGGAAAGACCTGCACCCCTGAAGCCTCAGGTGGGCTACCACTGCTAGTACTTTGGTAAACACCCTGGGGGCTGTGGTGAGACCAAAGGGAAGGACCCGAACTGGTAGTGACTGGCTCCCAGCCAGAAGCGAGAAAAACCCCCTGAGCGCCTGTCCATCAGGATGTGGATCCTTGAGATCTATCGAGCACATCCAGTGATTTTCTCCCAGAAGGGAGAATAGATTGCAGAGTGACCATTCGAATTTTTCTTTGGGGACTGCCAGATTCAAGAGAGAGAGGTCTAGGATTGGTCTTAGTTCCTTTTGGCACTAAAAAGAATCTGGAGAAAGAACCCTGATCCTGGTCTGGGGGGGGCGGGCTGGATGGCTCTTTTCTTTAGCAGATGGCCAATTTCTGCCAAGCGGCCTCCAAGGTGAAGGAAAGGAACTGATATCCCCTGGATATGATTTGGAAACCCACGGTCGATGTGTTATGGACCCCATGCCGCTAGGTGCCCCAGTCGGGCAGAACCAGGGGTTGCCAGCGGGGCTCAGAGAAAGTTCCCTGGACCCAAAGTTTCACGGTGGTTGTCACAGGCTGGGACTGCTGCGACTTCGAAACACATCTTCTTTCTGACCCTTTTGGTTCCTAGAATAGGGCCTCTGGGGTGCAGCTGGGTCAACGCGTCGGAAGCGGTCTTGCCAAACAGAGCAGACCCATCTTCTGGGGGCTGTCAGAGGAGTCTAAGCAAGCAAATTTGCTCCATGGGAGCAACTTGGGGCAGCCTGGGAGGCGCGGGGCCGGGGGGAAGCGCGGAAGGCCGGGGGTCGGAGACCCTCAACAGAGCCCTCTCCCTCCCATCAAAAAAGCCGAGAGGCCGACCCTCGACCAAAGGATCGAACAATGCAACAAGATGATGTGAGGTGTCTAACAAGAAGACAAACAGGCAGGTGTGTGGCCATCAGCCGGTGAGAGCTATTGGCCGTGAGCATTTGAAAATACAGATTTAGCTAGAGCTTCAATATCTATATCTATAAAACACAAAAAAGAACAAAAACAACAAAAAACACACTTAAACACACACACACTCACACACAGGAAGGGAGGAATTGGAGAATCTTTAAAAAAAAATTAAAAAACAGTCTATCTATATTAAAGGGAAACCTACCAACACACAAATTTAGTTAAAGAATCAAAAATTTTTCTTAAAAAAGTTTTAAGAAAGAAAAGCTGAGAGCTATGTACCCACATCCAGTTACCAGCCAGCGGCACACACAAGATCTGAGGTCATGAGGGTAGAGCAGGGCATTATGGGTGGGCATATAGAAATATCCCAAAGGTTACTAATTAAATTAAAAATATCACAGGTCTAAATTCCCTGAGCTACCAAAAGAGCTTGGAAGCTCTATCCCTTTATTTAGTGTCTTACAGACTTTTTAAAGGAGATTTCTCTCTCACTTACCATGCCATTAGAGGTCCAATTGTCCTGGCACTCCTGTATCTCCACAAGTTCAATATCTCCACCAATACTAGAACCAGGGACCTAAATTGTCACCAACAGATAAAACATGGTGGACTGACAATTTTTTTTTAACCCAGTACTTCCCAAGCCTCTGGAATATACTTCCCCTGCATGTTAAGCAGAGTTAGTCACTATTTTCCTTTAAACAAAACCCAGATAAATGAATGGATATCCACAATTTTGCTCCAAGACTGACTGTTATGTCAATCCTGCAAAAAGGAGATGCAGTCTGAGGGAAGGTAACTTCAATGCATGAATAATCATAAGACTTGATGCTCTTGGAATAGGTATGAATGTATGAAACCCAGAAATACTTAAATGCACTGGTATTCCTGATTTAAAGTTCATAACCATTGATGAGGATGAGGAAAATGACAAGTAAAAGAGAACTCTGTCATGTGATAATGTCCTCACCTCACAATCACAGTCTGGTACAAAGCCTGCAGGAATGTCACCAATCTGCTGGTGAATCTCTTAATCTACCATACCCACCCCCTCATACGCAGAACCCCAATATACTTGAACTCTTCCACTTGGCCAACTTTTCTTCTTTCATTTGCAGACAGGGGGCCACTCTTTATTGAATGATTACCATGACCTCTGATATAAAGATGCTGATTTTCATCCCAGCTGTTTCATAGTCAGTAGTGAACTATTACAGTGCACACCTCAGACCATGGTGAATTGGGCTCAACAGGTCTGCAAGCCACAATGAGGCAAACATTTATGTTCCCAGACTTCACAGTCTTCAAACATCTTCAGCACTTGCACACTCTTAGTATAAAATCTATTACCAGAAGAGTAGACATGACATTACCTTTGGTGGAGCCTATACCAAACATGATCACATTCCACTTCATACTTGCAAATATGGGGACAAAATAGCATGTAAAACTGGTTGTGGAACTCTTGTCTTTATGCATTCTATGAAAGACATTCAAGTGCTTTCTCCAGGTCTAGAAAGCACATGTACCCAATAATAGTAAATTCCCACAATTAACTCAATATCTTTTCACAGACAGAGCCAAAACAGTTCCATGCAGAGCCATAGGAAAGGTGAGGCAGATAGGGTGGCTACATCAGGTGCAATCTTGTACAGGGTGCTGAAGAAATGACAGTTTACAAGGTATCATTACAGTAATCTTTCTTTACAGTGAATAAGATGCAAGAGCAGACATCAAGACTTGGATACACATGCACATACATAACCAGGTTCTCAGGCTCAATGTTCAGAGAAGGGCAGGCATACAATCTCTGGTTCAGGCATGTGTTTAAATTACTCTGGCTAAGGTATGAAAACAACATGGTTCAACTGCAGACAAGCTCAGATTCACAAAAGCTTATGTTCAGGCAAGTAATATAGATAACGAAACTTGGTGTGAGATATGGGGTGCTGAATTAAAGTTCACATTGATATAAATTAGCAGGCAACCAAATTAAAGTTTGAGTATAAAAACGATGTTAAATAGGTTTTAATATGATCTATGTTGTCCATGATTAGATTCAGACTTTGAACCAGTCAACCAAACTCATTTTTAAACACCTGGTAATACAGTGACACTTACGATTACACAAAAGATAAGGAAAACAAATTCAGGTTTAGGTATACTATCACATAAATAGGTACAGGTTCATGAATGGTGTAAAGTATTTTTCAAAATGTATAAGCAGTAGTTTAGGAAAACTTATTTAGGTGTTTGATCTGAAAGCAAGAGCAGACTTAAGACAGGGAATAAAATACACAGAATCACATTATTACAGAAGCAGAAATAATCATGTAAGTAATTTTTATATACCAAGCAGACTCCAAAGAAATTTTCAGCAAATAGATTGTAAAAACATTGGTGGTGTCATGAGGAAGAAAGAGGTTATTCAGAAATTTTTTTGGGACTATAATGAGTTGGCAGACTTTAAAAATTCCATGAAGACTACTTTGTCAGAAATACTGGGTGAGCAAATTGGTGTAACTAAGGAAATTATTTTTGAGCTGTGATACAGGATCTAAATTGCCTACACACAGCATTGAGTTTAATTCTGGAGGATGCCAAAAAACAATTACTAGAAAATGTAAATCAAAGTTTAAACCGACTGTATTAGAAGTGCAGAAAATTGTAACAGAAATAAAAAAAATGGAAGTGGGATCTTTAGAAAAGGTTTACAGTAAATTACATAGAAAATGGGAATTGTGGGAACAATGCATGCAGAATAATGTTTTGGATGAGGAATTAGGTTTAAGGAAGGCAGGAAACGAATGAGCTATTTAACGTTCAATTGACAATTAATGTATAGAAGATCATATGGGATGTATAATGTTGTAGCTGAAATATATCAACATGGTTTGTTTTCATATAAATGTCTGATTGTCTATGTCATAAGTGATAATTTAATAAAGATGATTTTTGTTTAAAAAAAATAAGTAGAAATAATGAGACTCCAATAATGACAGATAATGACATTACCAAATAATTACACAGATGTGATCAGATACACAGGCTATGTCTTACGTAAGGGAGTAGTTACTGAAATGTAAATTCAGACATGAGATAAGTGGATGACATGTTATTTCAGTAACCTATCAAATCTCAAGATTATAACCATTATGCCATAAATATAAACTCATGCTGAGGCAAGCATTCAAACACTTAGACTCAGGTTAGGGAATGAATGCCTACATTCAAACTTAGACATGGAGTCAGGTACTAACTGAGGTTCACATGGGATATTAGAAGACACTGCTTATGTCAGCATCAAAGCAATAATGATTACATCCATAAACAGAGTGGACATAAATCAAGAGCTCACTTCCATGCGGCTTGGATTTGGGACAAGGCATCTGGTCCCCTACCAATCCACTGTAGCCTATTTGGTTGGACCAGCTGACAGAATGAAACTCAGAATTTTTGTTTTACAGTCATCTCCAAGGTAAGACAACACTGGAGTCATCTTTAATAAATATAATTCAAAGAGATCTCCCTCTGCAAGCAGAAGGGGAGATAGAGAGGGTTTGTAAGGGGCATGTCCCTCTGTATTGGGAAGAGGTAAAGCCTGCAAAAAATAAAACAAATTCTGAAAGCTCTGCTTTATTTTTTTCTACGTTTTATGAAGACATAAAAGCCTATGACTGCTCCTGAACTGACTGTTAATGATGCTGAAATACTGTATAACAATGTGTAGAATTAAAGACAAAGGTTATGTACTCATCATAACGATGCATCTGTGTTGTCAGTTTCCATCCCTCCTCAACAGATGGGTCTCGGATCCAACTTCAGCCATTTCGTTGGTTCTATACCTTGAGCTCCTCCCCTTACCCATAACCCTCTCTTCTCCTAAAGTACCTCAGATTGAGTTTGCCCTCTGGTCCCCCTACCAATTTACATAAAAAAAGATACCTAGTAGTAAGCATACTCCATATCAAATTGTATTTCAGCTAGAATGGTAAGGAAAGGAAGACTGGAGTTCATTTAGCAAAGTGGGCAAGAATTACTCCTGAGGACATACTAGGAGCCCAAATTAAAAAAAAAATTCAAAATAGGAAAATGGATGGAGGGTGGGAGGCCACCTGCCCCAGACAGAACTGAGCATCCCCAAGATCCTGCCTTGACTCAGAGGTCAGAGCTGAGCTGTCCAGGGCTGAGGATCACCGTGGAAGGGATGGCTCCAGAAACATCAGAGTTAAACCCAAGGCCCCAGATATGGCATCAATGCTACGGCTCTGAGATCCTTCCAGATCTGCCAGAGTCACAGCCATCTGGATCACAGAAGGCGTGGGAGTCTACAAGGGCCAAACTTTAAGATCCTAGCACAAATTCGGAATTCTCAGGTCTGTAGACTCCAAAGCCATAGATGGATCAAAGTATGAGCAAAAAGTTGGGGATGGACTGGTGATATGCTCATGGACCCAATGGGAGCCAGACACATAATTACCCCAACTGAATCTGGGTTCTGAGAAACTTTCCAGTCATCCTGTCCATGTCTGCTTCTGTTAGGCTCCTAGATGATCTGAGGGCCAAAGAGGTCAAGGTTGGTCTGGACATGTTTTGAGGTTTCTCCTGCACAAAAAGTGAGTGAAAACTCGAGGAAACCATCTCCAGAGAAAATCTGGGTGGCCTAATACATGGAGACTCTGTCTTGGTTTAAGTCAGACCTGAAGTTGAGGATCTAGGTTTAGATGGTGTTGGATCCAAAAAAGAAGTCGGACCCAATGATTCTGCGATTTTTCTTGACTGGAACAGAGTCCTTAGTAGAAGGAGGAAAGCAATCAGAAGAATGCTTCCTTGCATCTCCCTTGGAAGACACCAAAGATTTCTTGGAGGAAGGGGGAGTCCCAAAAGATGAAGAAGAAGTGGAGGGAAAAAGAAGTTATGTACTCACCATAATGTTCCATCTGTGTTGTCAATCTTAATTTATCCTTGATCTGTGGGTTTGGTTCTGAAATCGGAACCGACTTGGCCATACTACAGCCTGTGAGGACCAAAAACTCTCAAGCTTTCCTCCCTACCTATAATGCTCCTCTCCCTTTTACCTCAGATAGAGTTTGCTGATAGATAGAAAAAAGTATGTACTCCCAATATACTTTTGTGGAGACCATATCTTGTATAGGAATACTACAAAAATAGTAAATAAGGACACAGCTCACTTCACCAAGAGATATCAAAGGATGGGGGTTGGAGGGAGGGGTGTCAAGGATAAATGAAAACTGACAACACAGATAGAACATCATGGTGAGTACATAACTTCTTTATCTGATGTAGTCAATCTTCATTTATTCCTTGACCTGTGGGACAGAGTCCCCAGCTACTTTTTACTTTGGGTGGACTCATGGAAGAATACTCCTAAGCACCATAGAGCCAAATGACTCTCTTCATCTAGAGGCCATATCCAATTTCTAATGAGTAATAAAGGTATGTGGGGTAGCCCAAGTTGCTGCTGCGCAAATATCATCCAAGGAAGCTCTGGAGTGAAAAACTGTTGATGTAGCTACAGCTCTGGTAGTGTGTGCCTTAAGCGGTTCTGGTAACTTAACATTCTTTTTACCATATATGAAGGATATGTAGTCTTTCAACCATCTAGAAAGGGTAACTTTAGATACTGGTCTATCTAGTATAGCACTAGAAAAGAAAAAACAGTTGGTTAGATTTTCTGATAAACTTTGTTCTATGAAGGTAAAAACATAACTGCTTGTGGAAGTCTAACAGATGCAGATAGTGTTCACCTTTGTTTAAAAATTTTGGAAAGAAAACTGGTAAATTTATAGTCTGATTAATATTTTACTCTGAAACAACCTTTGGAAGGAAAGAAGGACTGGCACTTAACGATACCTGATCTGGATGGAAAATCAAATACAGTGATTTACAAGATAATTCCTGAATCTCTGAAATTCATCTATCAGAGGTTATAGCTATTAACAAAGCTGTTTTCCAAGACAAGTACTTCAATTCACAAGTGACTGCAGGCTCAAAGAGGGACTATATCAAAGTCTGGAGAACTAAATTCAGATCCCATGGAACATACGGGACTTTAGGTGGAAGCTTTCCTTTCAAAAAAGGCCTTACAAAGTTTCCGAGACATTAATGAGGTGCCCTGTAATTCATTGTGGAAATTTGAAATGGCCACTAGTTGAATACTAATGGTAAAGGCAGAAGCAACTTGTTCAAAGAGTAAGATCAAAAAGTCTAAGACTTTTGTAATGGAGGATGAGAAAGGGTCTATATGATTACTATGAGCCCAACAGGAAAATGTTTTCCATTTGCTACAGTAAAGTTTTCTAGTGGAATGTTTGTGTGAGGCAAAAATAATCTTAAGGACTGGAGAAGACATAGAGTTATGCTTGGCAATCAATGGAAGTGGAGAAGACATGCTGTGAGCTTCAAGTTCTGAAGGTTCACGTGAGCTAATCTCTCTAGATGGGATAGGTGGTCCAGAGCTGGGTCCAGAGACCAAAGCTGTTGAATCAGATGAGGCCAGAGAAAGGGAAACCAAATCTGTTGATGCCAAAATAGGGCAATGAGAATAACTTTGCTCTTCAACCTGGTAGCTTTCTTCAGAAATTGAGGGATTAACGGTATTGGGGGAAAGGTGTATAGGAGTCCCAAGGGCCAATCGTGAAAGAGAGCATCTCTGGGGACTCCCCCGGAGGGAGGATCAAGGCAAAATAGCTTCTGCACTAGTTGTTTAGGGGTGATGCAAAGAGGTTGCAGCAAGGCTCGCCCTAGTGGCAAAAAATCATTTAAGCCACTTTCGGGTTGAGACACCACTAGTGAGGTATGAGGCTACATCTGCTCAACTTGTCCGCTATCACACTGGATGTCCCCAGGATGTGCACTGCTATCAGAAAGTGGTTGGAAGAGCTTGCTCATTCCCAAACTCTTGAGTGCTTCTCGACAAAGGGGATAAAGACTTGGTTCCCCCTGTTTATTGCTGTACCAGACTACTGACATGTTGTCTGTCTGGATCACAATTGTCCCTAGAGGAAGAACAGCTTGAAAGGCCTGCAACGCTACCAGCACTGTCCTCATCTCTAGGACACTGATATGCAAGCTGGCCTCTGTGAGTGACCAAGTGCCTTGGACTGTCTTGCCCAGATAATGACCCCCCCCACCCCATTTGGGAGGAGTCCATGGTCACTATGGCCTGGGGCTGAGGTGATAAGAAGTTCGACCGGCTAGAGTGTCTCTGGAGTGAATCCATCAGAATAGGTCTCTTTTGCAATGGTTTGTCAACAAAATATAATGCAGCATTGGCTAATGAAGACTGGACCACTGAATGCAAGAAGCATTTGCAGGGTTCTCATGTGGAATCTTGCTAGAGGTATCAATGTAATGGTCGCTGTCATAGAAGCTAGAGGCCGCAGAACTAGATATGCAGGTACTGTCCTGCTGCTGATGATTTTCCTGACTTGGAATCTGATCTTTTCTAGATGGGGAAAGGGAAGAGAGGCTATGCAAGTGTCTGTGTTCAAATTTGCCTCTGTAAATTCCAAATTCTGCATCGGAGTCGGATGAGATTTTTCCTGGATTATGGTGATCCCGAGATAGGTACAAGTCTGAAGAACATAGTCTCCTAATTTTTCTAGGAGATGGCTGGTGGGAGCGGTGATGAGCCAGTCATCTAACTAATGAAACACTTGGTGTCCATGAAGTCTCAAGTGAGATGCTACCGCTGCCATACATTTGCTGAACACCCTGGGGGCTGTGGTGAGACCAAAGGGCAGTGCTCTGAATTGGCAGTGACTGGCTCCCATCCAGAAGTGGAGATATCTCCTGGTGCATTTGTCCATCTTGATGTGGTAATATGCATCCTGAAGACCTACTGAGCACATCCAATCATCCTTCCCTAAAAATGGAAGGATGGACCGAACCGTGACCATTCAGAATTTCGTTTTACAAACAGATTTGTTCAAAACACTGAGATCCAAAATTGGTCTTCACTCCCCTATCTTCTTTGGCACTAAAAAGAATCGAGTAAATTCTGGATTCTTTCTGGTCTGAGGGGACATGTTGGAGGACTTATTTTTTTCTACCAGTTTTTTAATTTCTTGAACTGTTGGTTCCCTCTAACTGTGTGGGACATCAGGGATCCTTCTGAATTTTTTGGGAAGGTTGTGAAAGGGAATTGAGTATCCTCTGGTAATAATCCTTTGCACCCAAATATCTATAGTTATTTCTAGCCAGGCTTGTTGGTGTAAGGATAATCATCTCCCGACTGCCTCCACAGGCAAGCAATTGGGCCTCCCTTCAGGAGCACTGGTAGGGTTTGGTTGAGAAGGAATCTCTGGAAGCTAGATTTTGTGGGCCACCTCTGCCAAGTGGACAGCGTCTTCCACTGAAACTCCCCCCTCTGCCCCTGGGGGAGGTACCACCACATGTCCTGGAAAGGCCCTTGGGATTTTTGGAACTACATTTTCCCACTCCTCTGTTTCCTCGAGAAGGACTGCTGAGGAGTATGCCCACTGCAGACAGGGTCTTTCCATTTTTCTCACACCAGGACAAGGATTCTCAAACGTTTGGACCAAAAATAGAAGATCTGTCAAACAGCACTTTGATGAAAGAAGACTTGAATGGCCCCCCCAAATTCACATAAGTGCACCCAGGCATGTCTCCTTATGGCTACACCAGAACTTACTGCTCTGGTCGTCCCTTTGGCTGCATGCGATAAGAGCCTCGTGGACGAGTTGGATGTGGACTCGAGGGTAGCCAACTGAGAAGCAACCTTTTCTTGGACTCGTTCAGATACAGCTCCTACAAGGGTATTTGATAACTCCTTGATCAAATCCATTTGGAGTCTAGTGAAATGTGCCATAAAACTCAACAACTGTAAGGCAAAAGTTGATGAAGTGTATACCCACTTCCTGAATCTATCCATCACCCGGGACTCTACTGGGAGGATGGACACTGGAACTCTCCTCAGATAGTTCTTTTTCTGTGGCTGCCACAACCACCATGGCATCTACTGCTAAGCCTCCCCTTCATTGTAGTCAGTATCCTCAGTGACGAATGCTTCCAAGGAATCCAAGTGCTTCCTCTTGCACTTTCTCTTGCAACGAACTTCTTCAGAGGGATAATCTGAAGCAGTATCAGAAGAGGATAAGATCTGGGCAGGTGTATCCTGTATCTCTGGCCCTCTCTGTCCCAATGCAGAGGCTAGGTGAGAGTCAGAACAAGAGGAAGGTTCAGGGATCAACTCCGATTGAGGGGCACATGACTGGGTGCCCACTGAGGACAAAGTCCTCTCTATTGCCTGGAAAGCAGGACCCCCTGAAGGGGGAAGAGAGCCCGGAACTGATAATGACTGCCTCAGAACCAAAGTCACTCCCCGCTCCAAGAAGATCACCCCAGACGCCAAAGTCGGAGTGGAGCTCACACATGCTGAGACCCTGAGGTGCATGAATGACTTACAAAAAACTGGAATTGAAGCCTGCTCCCCAGAACCGACAGCTGAACCCGCACCCCGGGAGCCCTCCAGTTCTGATAGGACCGAAGAGGTCAGGGTAGTAATTGGCCCCAGAGATGAAGATCTGGCCAGAGCCAAAGCAGTTGATGCTGGAAAGATGGGAGCCTGAGTCTCCAAGACCACAGATGGGGTCAGAGGAGGAAAATTTGGTGGAGTCATGGAGAAGGCAGCTCCAGAACTAGAGGTAGTCATAACTGAGGGCATAGAAGGCAATCTTCTCGCCACAAGAACCTAATCCACCAGCCTCAGTAAGTCCATTTCTGATAGGCTCTTTGTGGAGTGAACTGACTGGGTGGATGGAGATTTAGGTCTCTCTAAAAATGGACTAGGTAGTTGCCCCGCATATGGATCTATAGAAGAGGCATAATGTGTTCCCAGAAAAATGTACTCTGGTTCCTCTAAAATTATTGTTGGAACCGCTGGTGGTGCCAGTACGGTGGATAGAACTGAGGTTGTAGGTTCCAAAACTTTGTTTTCTTTTCAAGTGTTTGCTCCAGTGTCATAGATACCAGAGGTCACGGAGCAGAGGCTTTTGGTTCCATTATTTGTGGACCCTCTAGTTTAGCTTTCTTGGTCACTGGTACTGAGGGGGAGGTTCGCACCAAATGACTTTTCCTCTTATGCTTCTCAGTTTTGGAAGAGGAAGAAAAAGAAGGGTCCAGCTTAGATTCAGAGCCAGATAAGGCCTCCTCAAAATATGATTTTATTTTCAACTTATTTTTTTCATTTGACTAATGTTCGGTGGCTAAATCTATGACATATCGAGCAGTCTTCTTGAAGATGTAATGAGCCTAAACAATGTACACATAACAAATGACCATCAGAATAGGGTGTCTTCCTATCACACTTCTGACATTTTTTAAAGCCAGAGGTGCCCTTTCCTTTGTCAGGCATATCTAGTGTACAGAGGTGAAACTCAGAACTAAAAATAGAGAAAGAAATTACAGTATAGTGCTACCAGCAAGGCCTAGAATACCCAATGGTATGTAGGAGAAAGTAAAGAAAACGCGGCGCTAAAGTATATAGAAAGACGGTTGCTACCAGCAATGGTAGACAAGAAATACCAACAGTATGAAAAAATAAGGCAACAACTTTTTTTTTTTTTTTTTACAGGTAGAAATTGAAAGGAAAGTGGTAGCAAAGAATTCACTGAAGGTAAAAAAGGAGCTTAACAGAGAAAAGAGTATAGTTGGGAGATTCTAAACTAATAAAGGGAGACTAGGTAAAAAAAGGCTACAAATGAAAAAACAACTAAGTCAGTTTAGAATCCAACTGTACTTAGCTTGAGAGATTTGGCAACGCGTCTGTCACTGGAAGTGGCAAACGAGATCTGGGGTAAAAGGGAGAGGAGCATTATGGGTATGGAAAAAAGCTTGAGAGTTTTTGGTCATCACAAGCTGTAGTACGGCTGAGTCGGTCCCAATTTCGGAACCGAACCCACAGGTCAAGGAAAAAACGAAGATTGACAACATCAGATGCAATCTTTTCAATACTGGTTTGTTTCTGCACTCTACCAGCACTCTGTGATTAAATTCTGCAGAAATTTCTCAGTCAGTGTTGAGATGCACTGCTCTGAGGCAATAAACACACTCAGAATCAGTGTGTGAGTTAGGAATTTTGTGCCCACAAGATGAGCACTTTTTGAAGCCCATTGGTGTAACTGACATATTTATCCAAATATAACAATGACAATAACAGCAACAACAAAAGGATATAAAGCCAGAAAGAGAACTACCAACGATGGTCACACATAATACTAAGATTGGTACACAAAAGAAAGAAATACCAACAATGGTATTTATAAGCAGTATCTAACTAACAGAGAGCAGAAAGTTGTTAGCAATGACACAAGGCCCAATGAGACAAAAAAGGAAATGATAACTATCAAACATGTGTGTGTGTGTGTGTGTGTGTGTGTGTGTGTGTGTGTGTGTATATATATATATATATATATATATATATATATATATATATATACACATACATATATATTTTTTTTTTACAGAAAGATAAGGAGGAAGAGAAATAAGAAAGACTACAGATAAGACAAACTTATCTATCACCAAATACTAATCAAATTATGGGAGACCACATCCAAACACTGAAGCGGCAAACGAGATCCGAGGTAATTTAGGAGAAGGGAGAATTATGAGCAAGTGGAGGAGCTCGAGTTACAAAGGCAAAGTCTAATGAAGTGGCCGAAGTTGGATCTGAGACCCATCAGTTGAGGAACGGACAAAAGAGACAACATCAAATCAAACATTAACTGGAAAATTAGATAAGAAATGTTGATTCCTAACAATGAATAACTTGTAATAATGAGAAATCCTAGTTTGAAATGTAAAACACACATTTACTGGCGATTAGTAAGAAATGCAGGTTTAAGAAGATATTTTTATACTTACAGGTGAACCTGTCTTCCCTCTAGCTCCTGGTATCCCTGGCAATCCTGGGCTTCCCTGAAAAATGACATGACATTTCATTAGGTATACACAAAAGTCTAAAGCTACAGACCCACACCTCCAAGATGTTTCAGCTTTACAAATGTGTTACTTAATACCTATATTTACTTCAGTTAATGAAGAAGAGACAAATATACTGCACGCTTAACTGAAATTAATTTCTACACAAAGTTTATAATAGCTCATGGACATCCATCCCATTTGGGGGCTGAATGTCTCTTTATTGTTTTCCTTGATCATAAATAAACTCTGAGATAAATCTGTTGAAGAAATCAACACATCCTCAAAGATAAAACTAATCACAATCTAATGGTTAACTATGGCACTGTAAGGTTCTACATGCCAGACCCTTTTTTTTAAGGTCCCAATCCCAATATATCTTGCAAGTGTTTCTATCTACATCATTTCTAAGTAGCTTTAGTAACTTTCAGTTTTGTTAACGTGATCTGGAGTAACATGCTATTAAAATGCAACAAAGAATGCACACCAATAAAGTGCACGTTAAGAACAGATACACAACATAACCTTGCAATCTCATTCCAAAACTTTTTGATTGTACAATAGTACAATGATAGATGTAATCTCATAAAGTTGATGAAAGTCACAGCATTTTTTATTCCCCCAGATGACCACCACTAGGCACCCCTCCCTGCAACCAGATGATCCATTCATTCCACTTTTAATAGAACCATTCTTTACCCAACTATATCTAAAGTGTCACTTAAAACTTTGAGAATAATGAGCAAAAATATATTGCATTTTGCAGTATACATTTTTTAAACTTTCTGTATATGTACATAATGTCATCCAATGCTGAAGATCTGTGAGTGTGTTAAAGAATAGTATGGATTTAGAAGAAATGCAAGCTGTGGCATAATTTAGTGTTATTACTTTGTTTTGCCCTGTGCAAACAATCTGGTCCACAAAATGTTTTCATGTCCTTATCTGTTGTCCCTAACAGCAGTTAGAATTTGCATTACAATAAACTATGCTGTAATTAGTGATGAGTGTAAAGTCTGTGAGGCCTTTTTCAATGGACAGTAGGCAAAGCTGAGTTCCAAAACAGTAAAGAAAGGAATTAAAAGCAATTAATTAATTAAAATGTATCAGCAGTGTTACCATTAAAGATGATTTACAGTAAACATGGATTGGTTTCTTATTCAAAACATTTCTGACAATCCTATAATACACTACTACATTGAAATTTACTGGATAACATGCAATGTGTTCAAGTGTTCCACATTTCCTCTCAGGCAAAGAAACAACTATTCAACAAAAATATCAATAGCCATGTTTGCAACTTAAGTTCCTTCAATTATGACACCTTTATCAACATGCTAAAATCTTGCAACTAGTCAACTCTAAAAACCCTCCCCCTAGATGATACAGCCACATATTTCAACTCTACACATTTACAAATTCTAGATCATCAAGCACCCTTTAGAACAAAAATGTACAATCCAACCCTGCCCCCAAAGTTAACTAGGGAAACTAAACATTGCATGTCACAGAGAAATAGAACATGGAAAGTCTGGCTACACAAACAAGAACACAACCAGCCCTTGATAAATTGAGACAAATGTTAAATCTTACAAAATGTAAAACTAAATCTGGTAAACAGGCCTACTACTTCATTCTCCAGCAAAATCATCTCAACAACCCCAAACATTTCTGGAAAATTATAAACAAACTAAATAAGCCAAGAAAGTCAGATATACCATCTCCTAAAAATAGCAAAAACTACAAATGTATATCCAAAGAATTCAATACCAATTTCATTCAAACTGTACTTAAACTCCTCAAAACAGCCCCTCAGGTCTCACCCTTCCAATAATATCACAAAACAATGATACTCTATTTCAATTCAAACCAGTCCCCACAACCAGAAAAAAATATTCTTTAAAAATTTAGACCTTTAACTTTAGCAAGTGACAGACTCCCAACAGAGTACCTCTCAATAGCAGATGAAGTCTTAGCATAACAATTCTACTCTCATTTACAGTTCTATCAGTGAGAACATAATCCCCACCCACTGGAACACATCTTGAATAATAACCATTCATAAAGATGGTACCTCTACTGAATTGTGATCTACAGACCCACTGCTATACTGTCCCCATTTGCAAAGATACTAGAAAAATGCATTCATTTACAGTTTCTCACATTCTTCAAAACAATCTCATCTCAAACTCAGTATGGTTTTAGACTGTATCACAGCACCTTCCTTAACATCACAAATACAATTAATAGTGAGAGAAACAAAGGCCACCTTGTCTCCTCTATCTTTCCAGAGCTTTCTAAGAGTTTTGATACAGTCCCACACCAAAAAATCCTTGATCAACTCTCTTCCCTCAAACCCTCTCAGACATCACACTCTTGGTTTTACAACCACCTCTCAAACAGAAGGCAGGAAATCACTAACCACTATCAGGGTCCCACAAGTTAATTCTAGGTCATTTACTATTTAATATCTATACCAACTCATTCTACAAGGTCTTTAAGCATGCATCCCTAATTCAATATGCAGATGACTCCACCCTCATCAGCTGTTCACCTACCCTCTCCATTCTCAAAAAACAAAAACAAAAAAAAACCTCAAGACTCCTTCTCCTCCACTGAATCATGACTATCAAAATCTCAACTACTTCCAAGCTCCAAAAATGAAGTTATGTACTTAATGTTCCATCTGTGTTGTCCATTTTCATTCGTCCTCGACTGATGGGTTTGGATCTGAGATGTTGGATCTGACTCAGCTGCCATAAAAGTTCGTGGCAACTTAAAACTCTCAAGCTTCTCCCTTACCCATAATGCACCATCCCCCATTACTTCAGATCTTGTTTGGAAGCAATAAAAGAAAAATGTACTCTTACAACTTTATATACATCAGATAAAGAGAGAGAGAGCAAGGCAATGTCACATCTGGAGCTGGTAATGTTCATAAGATATAACAAATTTATTAGATCTGGTCACTCTTCTAAAGTAAACCTAAAAAGAGTTGGGGGCTGGTGGGTGGAAAAGTGGAGGAGGAATGAAAATGCGCAACACAGATGGAAAGTTATGGTAAGTACACAACTTCTTTATCTGCTGTCAAGTTTTATTCTGTCCTCAACTGATAGGATGGACTCCCCAACTAACAAGAAACCTGGGTGGACTCAAGAAAGGATATTTCTGAGTACCACTGAGCCAAAAGATGCCTTACCTCTGGACACCAGCTCCAACTTATAATGAGAAATAAAGGTACGAGGGAAAGCCCAAGTTGCTGCTTAACAAATGTCAATCATGAAGTTTCTGAGTGGAAAACTGAGGAGGTAACTACAGCTCTGGATGAATGAGCGTGTACCTTGTATGGAAAAATCATACCTGATTTGTTGTAAATAAAGGACGTACAGTCAGTATGCCATTTAAACTAAGGTGATTTTAGATACAGGTGAGCCAATTTCAGATCAGCAAAGGATACAAACAATTGATCAGTCGTTCTATCTTTTGTTCTATGTAGATGGAAATGTGTAATTGTCTATGCACATCTAGCAAATGTAACAAGTATGCTCCTTTGTGGAATAATTCTGGAAGAAGACTGGTAGATTTATGCATTGATTAATGCTGGCGTGTGATACCACCTTGGGCAAAAAGGGTGCATTGTTTCTTAAGGAGACTGTGTCCTTATGGAAAATGAGATAAGCGGGTTTCACCACCAATGACTGAATTTCTGAAATTCGTCCGGCAGAAGGTATGGCAACTAGGAATAAGGTCTTCCAAGACAGAAATTTAAGGTCACATTCATGGGCAGGCCTGAAGGGTAGAAGAATCAAGGAAGGACTGCAGTACCACATTCAGATCCCATGGCAGCATAGAATCCTTAAAAGGAAATCTGAGAAGAATTGTCCGGCGTAAGAACACTTTATATAGCTTATGAGAGGCTACTGAACAGCCATCAAAACCAATGTGTAAATTAGAAATTGCTGCCAGCTGGACATTCATTGTTGAAGAACTGACCCCTTGGCTGAATAGTTTCATCAAGAACTCCAACACACAACTGACTGGGGCCAATAAAGGGTCTACATGCTTTTGAACAGCCCAGTGTACAAATCTTTTCCACTTCCTAGCATAACATTACCTAGTGGATGGCTTAAGGGAAGACAAAAAAATGTGATGAACAGGGGAAAAGAGCATCAATTGTCTGTCATTATTGGAACTGGAGAAGGAAGCCAAGCTGTCAGCTTCAGGTTCGGGAGGTCTGGATGTGTCATGCCCATCAGATCAGACAGGAGATCTGCAGCTGGGTCCAGAATCCAGGGTTGGTGAATTAAATGATGCCATAGGAAGGAAAACCAAATCTGTCAAGGCCAAAAGGGGACAATGAGAATGACCCTGGTCTTCAACCTGGCAGCTCCCTGAAGGAACTTTGGAATTAGGGGAATTGGGGGGGTATGCATAAAGTATTCTGGGGGCCCAATAATGGAGAAGAGCATCCCTCGCTGATACCCCCCCCCCCATGGGGGGATTAGGGCAAAATAGCTGCTGCACTTATTGTTTAAGGGAGATGCAAAAAGATCGCAGTAAGGCCAGCCCCACTTGCAGAAAATTAGTTCCGCAACTTTCTGGTTGAGAGACCATTCGTGAGATAACAGAATGCATCTGCTCAGCTTGTCTGCTAGCATGCTGGACTTCCCTGGAATATGCGTTAAGAGAAAGTGGTTGGAAGATACTGCCCATTGTCACACCCTTGGTGCTTCTCACAACAGGGGGTACAATCTGGTTTCTCCTTATTTGTTGATGAAGAAACAACTTCACATATTCTCTGTTTGTATTGCAATTGTTCCAGACAGTAGAACATCCTGAAAGGCTTGCAAAGTTAAAAGCACTGCTCTCAATTGCAGTATGTTGATATGCAAATTGGCCTCTTCGGGGGATCACATGCCTTGGACTGTCTTTCTCAGGTAATGTCCCCCACTTAGCTGGGAAGCATCAGAGGTCACTATGGCCTTGGGCTGCAAAGGGACAAATGGATGGCCCCTGTAGCTGCTGTTCCGACTGGATCCACCATATCAGACTTTTCTTTCGAACTGGTAATTCATACTGGAGTGGACAATGGTAGCTGAAGTATTGACCACTGAGATGCCAACATCCACTGAGGAATCCTCATGTGAACCTGGCTAGCAGAAAAAGGGTTATCACTGCCTCCACTGATCATAGAGCTTGTAGAACTAGGCGAGCCGAGATGTGGCATTGCAAAGTATCTTGTTGAATTGTGACCTTAAAGTTTGAACTCTGTTAAGGGGAACGTGTGCAATTGCTGACCTTGTGTTAAATAGTGCTCCTATGAATTCTAGAATTTGAGTTGGCTCTAGATTTGACTTCTCGAAATTTATGATCTTGCAAAAGTGTGGCTGATTTCTTCTCTTGCAATGAAGAGTTGATATCTGGTCAAAGCAGCAATGAGCCAGTCATCTAATTATGGAAACAAACAGAATTCTTGCAGTCTCAAGCTGCTACCACTGCCATACATTTGGTGAACACTCTGGGGGCTCTGGTGAGACAAAAGGGCAGTGCTCTGAACTTGTAATGACTGGCTCATGGAGTGTCTCTTTATTTTTTTATGACAGTATGCATCCTGGAGATTTCTTGATCACATCCAGTCATCCTTTTTCAAAAACAGAACAATGGACTGATACGTGGCCATTCAAAACTTTGTCTTTTGAACAAATCTGTTCAGGCTGCTGAGATCCAGAATTGGTCTCCAGTCTCCTGTTTTCTTTGCCACTAAAAATAATCTTGAGTAAGTTCTGGATCCTTTCTGGTCTGGAGGGACCTCTTGGATGACTCTTTTGTTTAGCAGCTTTTGTATTTCAATGGCTGCTTGATCCCTCTTACTGGGTGGAACATGAGGGGTTTTCCTGGAATTTGGAGGAAGAAGGGAAAATGGAATTATATATCCTGTGGATATGATCCTCAGCACCCAGTATCTTTTATTTTTGGCCAGGCTCTCTGGTGCAGGGACAAACGACCCCCTATTGCTTCCAGATGGGGACAATCGGACCTCCATTCAGTTGCGCTGGAAGGGTTTGCCAAAATAAAAAGTTTCTTTGGACCCCTGATATTGCAGGCCTCCTCTACCAAAAGGGCAATGTCTACCATTTGAATTTTCCCCTCTGCCTCTGAGGGAAGACCCACCATGTGTGTCCTGGAAATATCCTTGTGATTTCTTGAACCACATCTTTCCACCACCTCGATGATTCCTCGAAATGGATCTCTGGGGGGGGGGGGACATAGCCCACGGCAGAAAGGGTCTTTCTCACATCTGGACAATGTATCTTTTATTTTGGGTCCAAAAAGAGAGGTGCCGTTAAAAGAGCATTGATGAACATAGACTTAAAAGGCTCTGCAAAGTCACACCAGTGCATCCAGGTGCATCTCCTAATGGTTACACCTGAACCCACTGCCCTTGAGGTTCCTTCTGCCACATTGGAAATAAGCCTCATGGACAGGGTCGCTATCGATTGTAGGATTGCCAGCTGCAAGGTGACGGAATCCTTCACCTCCTCAGACACAGTTCCTATGAGGGTATCTGACAGTTTATTTATTTATTTATTGACATTTGTTGACTGGGAGAGTCCACTGGGTCAGAATAGCCTACTTTCAGTGGAGCCCCAGGGAGAAAAGCTCCAGTAACAAATTAAAAATTACTACAGCAAACAAACAAACAAAGATTATTATGCAACAGGATAAGATTTACAGTAATAAGAAACCATACAAATATAAATTGCATTTCTTAGTGATAGAAATATATAAATATGCAGAGTACAATATCATTATGCAGTGAAAATAAATGACAGTAGAACTTGCACAGTATATAATTGGATAACTTGTTGAGGACGTTCAATATAAACAATCATGACACACAGTATATTCTGTACAATATGAAGGAGATTATACTTTCGCCTTGTGGAAGTTTCTTAAGGATTAAATATTGAATATCATACTTTGTTTAAGAGAAAGTCACAGAAGTACAGTTGGTTTACTAGTCTGTTAAGCTAAAAAAGGGGTATTCTAGTCTGTAAACTCACTGGGGTTGGTTTATGGTGGTATGAAGTTCTGATCACAAGGACAGATGTGATTATTAAGAAAGTGACTTTTTAGGGTGACTTTGAAGGTTTTCATGGGCTCAGTTTGTGTTATGGAAGGGGGTAGGGCATTCCATAGTTTTGCTATGGAGTACGAGTACAAGCTTTGTCCAGCTCTCTTATTGGGTTTATATACAATAAGAAGTTATGTACCTACCATAACGTTCCATGTTAGTTGTCTTCTCTCGCCTTCTTTCTTGCTTGATGGGTTCGGAGCCGATCCCTCGGCTCCGACTCGGCACTTGCTTTAGCTCGAGAACTCCTTTTACCAGCTCGAGGCAGCCCCATATCCCATGATGCAAGGCAGGAAGTACCCAGATCTCGTTTGTTGACAAAGGGCAATAACACCAAGCATAAAATACTTCCCAAAGGAAGAAGAAACTACAGATGGAAAAAGGACCAGGTCTGAATGGTCTTTAGCATAATAGTTTCTTAAACAAGGTCTGTCCAGGCCAGGGGGAAGGAGGGAGGGTCGCAAGAAAGAAGGCGAGAGAAGACAACTAACATGGAACGTTATGGTAGGTACATAACTTCTTAATGTTAAGTTGTCAATCTCGCCTTCATTCTTGCTTGATGGGACCAAGGCCCCTAGCACCTCTATCCTGGGTGGCTCAATGGAACAAACTCTTGAGGACTGTAGAGCCAAAACTGGCTCTGTCCCTGGAGGCCAAGTCCAATTTGTAATGGGAAACAAAGTGTGAGGAGTGGCCCAAGTGGCGCTGCACAAATAGTGTCCAAAGGCAGTCTAGCTTGAAAAGCTGTAGAAGTAGCTAAACTCCTAGTTGAATGTGCTTTAGGTTTTGAGCACAGCTGTTTTCCCCTGATCGTATAAATTTCAGTGATGACCGAAGAAAGCCATCTGGACAAAGTCACTTTAGAAACAGGAAAGCCTTTTTTATTATCCGCATAGGAAACAAAAAGTTGATCAGATTTTCTAAATTTTTGTTCTGTCCAAATAATATCTAAGCTGACGGTGGACGCCAAGATAATGTAGCTTTGTTCAGCTCTATCTGAATAGTTAGGAAAAATACGGGAGATCAATGGATTGATTCAGATTGTTTTTGAAGCGACCTTAGGTAAAAAGGATGGATTAGTTCTCAAAGATACTCTGTCTTTGTGAAAAATCAAATAGGGGGGTCGAACTGAAAGAGCATGAAGTTCAGACACCCTCCTGGCAGATGTAATAGCCACTAGGAATAACGTTTTCCAAGAAAGATATTTCAGGGAACAAGAAACAGCTGGCTCAAGGGGAAGAATCAAGGATGTCAGCACTAAATTTAGATCCCACTGAGGAGGAGGAGGATTCCTGATTGGAGGCTTTAGTAGGAAAATTCCTTTCAAGAAGGCCCTGCAGAGCCTATGGGACATAATATTATGATCTGCTATCCCGACATGAAAATTAGAAATAGCAGCCAACTGAACTCTGACTGTGGAAGAAGAGGAGCCTGCACGAAAAATCTCTGCTAAGAAGTCCAGAACTGCCTGAACAGGGGCAGTAAAAGGATCAATATTTTGGGCCTTAGCCCAATAAGAGAAACGTTTCCATTTGCTTGTGTAAATCCTCCTGGTAGAGGATTTTAGTGAAGCTACTATGATATCTCTAACTGGGTTAGAGATCAAAGGAAGCCTGGCTAAGGAAGGAAGTGGAGCAACCATGCTGTGAGGTTGAGAGAAGGGATTGACCGGTGCAGCTGACCGGATTGGTGAATCAGTAGATCTGGCACTGGGTCCAGATGCCACGGCTGCACCAAAAGGTGACGATGGAGGAACGGGAACCAAACTTGTCGAGGCCAGTAAGGGGCAATGAGAATCAATTTGGCTCTCAAAACGGTAGCTTTCTGGATCACCTGAGGGATCAGAGGAAATGGAGGAAGGCATAAAGAAGTCCCTGGGGCCAATCCTGGGTCAGAGCGTCTCTGGGGGGATGGCCTGATAGAGGAAAGAGGCTGAAGAAGTCTGGACATTTGCTGTTTTGGGGAGTAGCAAAAAGATTGCAACATGGACGACCCCATTCCAGAAAAATCTCTTCCGCTATGGATTGCTTGAGAGACCACTCGTGAGGCATGAGAATAGCTCTGCTCAATCTGTCCGCTATAATGTTGGTTTTCCCAGGGATATGCGTTGCTACCAGAAACCGATGAGAGGAGATCGCCCATTGCCATAGTCTGAGCGCTTCTCGACACAAGGGGTAGGACTTGGTTCCGCCCTGTTTGTTGATATACCAAACTACAGACATGTTGTCTGTGTGGACTGCAATTGTCCCTACGGGAAGAAAGTCGTTGAGGGCTTGCAACGTTAAAAGCACTGCTCTCATCTCCAGGACATTTATGTGCAGATGGTACTCGAACGGTTGCCACGTCCCATGAACCATCCTGCCCTGATAATGACCCCCACCCGATCAGGGAGGCATCCGTGGTGACAGTGGCTATCGTGGGACGGAGGTACAAAGCACCTGCCTTGGTGAACCTGAGACGATGTGATCCACCAAGCAAGATGTTCTTTGCATGTTTGTGTTACCAGAATCTGGTGACGCATTGGGAGTTGCTGGTATGACCACTGTGTGAACAGCATCCACTGAAGGAGGCGCATGTAGAATCGAGCCAGGGGAAGAGTGATGGCCGCAGCCATGAGACCTAATACCTTTAGAACCATTCTGGCCTGTACCTTCTTGCTGGCCAGAATGATCCTGACATGAGTCTGAATGTCTGAAACTCTTTGTTCTGTAAGGGTAGCTGACATCCGAACAGTGTTTAAGTTTGCGCCTATGAAGGTAATAGACTGGCAGGGCGATAAGGATGACTTTTCGTTGTTGACTGAGATGCCCAAATGAGAACAAAGGTCTATTGTGTAATCCCTGGCTTGTAGAAGCTGATGCCTGGTGGTGGCTGACAGGAGCCAGTCGTCGAGATACGGAAACACCTGGAATCCTTGACGTCTCAGGTGAGCCGTGACCACTGCCATGCATTTGGTGAACACTCTGGGGGCTGTAGTGAGACCAAAGGGCAGAGCTCTGAACTGGAAATGACTGGACCCCAGCCGAAAGCGGAGAAATCTCCTGGAGCGTCTGTGAATTTTGATGTGATAGTACGCATCCTGAAGATCTATTGAGCACATCCAGTTGTCCTTCTGTAAGAAGGGCAGAATTGATTGAAGAGTGACCATTCGAATCTTGTCTTCCTGACAGACTTGTTGAGTCTGCTGAGATCCAATATTGGTCTCCAGTCTCCGTCTTTTGGGGACCAAAAGAACCTTGAGTAGATTCCGGCTCTGAATGGTCTATTGTAACTGGCTGAATGGCTCTTTTGCAGTAGTTTTGATTTCTAACTCTGCAATGTCCCTTAGACCGGGTGGTACATCTGGAAGGGAACTTGAGGGAAGGGACTTTCCTCAAAGGAATTATGTAACCCTTGGATATGATCGACTGTACCCATCTGTCTTGAGTGAGGGAATGCCAGGCTTCTGGGTACAGTGATAATCTTCCCCCAACTGCCTCCAAGGAGGGACAGCCGGGCAACACCTCAGGGATGCTGAAAGGGCTTCTCAGGAAGAGACTCCCTGTTGCCCTGGTTCTTGGACCCCTCTGCCTCTAGAGCGCCTGTTGTTGTTACCCCTCTGCCTCTAGGGGTAAACTGACCACGTGAATCCGTGACTCCTTGGGATTTACGGAACCACATCTTCCCACCCTTCTGTCCTTTGGGATAAGCCCTAGAAGGGGTGGACAAAGGGACTCCAACAGCAGAAAGAGTCTTGCCGTCCTGCTCACACCTGGTCAAGGTCTCCTTCACCTGAGGGCCAAACAAAGCTGACCCATCAAAGGGAGAATTTGTGAAGGACGCTTTAAAGGGATCCAAAATCACATAGCCGCATCCAGGCTTGGCGTCTAAGAGCCACACCTGTGCCTGCGGCTCTACTTCGGCCCATCCGCAGCATAAGATATTAGCCGCATGGAGGAGTTAGCAATGGAATTGAGGGTTCCTAGCTGCGAAGCAATCTTTTCTTGGGCCCCTGCAGCTGTAGGATCCTGAACTACTTCTCCCAGCTCCTTCAGGATATCTCTCTGGAGTCTGGTGAAGTGACAAAGATAATTCAGCGAACACATAGCAAAGGTCGCTGAGGAAAACATCCGCTTGCATACCTATCCATGGTCCTAGAGTCCTTATTAGGAGGATGGACGGGCACGGAAGGATCTGCAAGTTCCTTTTGGTGGCCGCAGCCACCACCATGGCATCAGCGGGACACCCTTGGTAAGGAATTGTTTGTCACTAGGGGCAGTGATAAATTTAGAAGGCCTCCTAGGGACTGGCTCTACAGAGTCAGGAGCTGTCCACGCCTTCGTGCAATAACCTGCATAAGGGGTCGAAGGCGGAGACACCCAGGAGGTGGAGGGCCGAGATCCAAACGCCTCTAGGTATACTGACTCATCCTCAGAGGGATTGTTGGTGGGCCAGTTTCCCTCTGTTTCAGAAGTTCTAGGATGTCTGAGAAGGAGACATCCTCAGAGGGGATCTAGGGATCCTCTGACTCATCAAAGTCAGTATCCAAGTGACAGACTCAGGGAGTCTACATGCTTCCTCTTACAAGTCCTCTTCCTAGGAGGATCTCCTGAAACATCAGGAGAATCCTCGGAAGAGGGGAAATTCCCAATGGGGAAACCTGAGGCGGAGGATCTCTGGGTCCTGTAGCAAGAGAAGTGGCAGAGATGTCAACAGGTACAATAGAGGGAGGAGCTACGGGAAGAGACTGCTGACTGATACCAGTGGCCAGTACACTCTTCATCACCTCGAATGCTCCCTCCCAGGCAGGTCCGAGAGAACCCGCTCAAGAGCTAGGAACTCCAGGGCCACCGAAAGGAAGTCTCCGAGGCAGATGTCGGAGCCGAGCTCACCAAGGCCGAGGCTCCAAGGGGAAGAGCGGGCTCGGACAAGGGTCCGATGCCACTCACCCCCTCGGAGGAGACCATGGAAGCCCGACCACGAATCCCTCTAAGGAAGAGGAGATAAGAGTAGGGGCTGAAGGAACAGAAGGAGGTATCCGTCCTCCAGCCGTAGCAGTAACCATGCCCGAAGACTCCAACTCCAAACTCTGGGGTAGAGTCAAGGAGGAACTGTAACGGGGTGTGGACCAACAGTCGTCTGCTGAGACGGACTGTGTAGCATTTGGGCCAGTACCTGTGACTTGAGTAATCTACTGACCACTCTCTAGGTCATGATCTGACAACCTGGATGACCTTGAAGATCGGCTCCGATGGCTCCGTTCCGATAGAAGAGGCCCGGAGCCGAAGTATCGGCTCCAAGGAAGGAGACCTCGACCTCTTCCTGGAATGGACCATCGGAGCCGATACTACAGACCCTGTCGGCACCGACTCGAGCCGGCAGAACGTCGATGTATCGGCTCCAGCCGGAGCCGATACAGCTACCAAGGTAACGGTGTCGGAGCCGCCGGAGCCGACACCGATGCCTGTGCCACATGGGTGTTGGAGCCGATCGAGCCGACACGATGCCGTCCACATGGGTGTCGGAGCCGATCGGAGCCGACACCACAGTGGTCAACAGATTCGCACCGATAGCCATCGGCCGAAGCTTTGTGGATCAGAATCGGCTCCAGCGGGCCGATCTCGACTCTATCAGTCGGAGCGAGCCGCAGGCTTAGAAACAGAAGCCTGGGCCTTGGCAGTTTTAGTTGATTTTGTGGAGCCGACTTAGCGGAGAGCCCTCCGGCTTAAGAAGACCCCTGAGAATCAACTTATCTCTCCTGCAGGACTCTCTGGCTGAAGGAGTGACAAATAGCACAGGAGTCCTGCAGGTGAAGAGGGCCCAAACAGTACAGGCAAGAAGTGTGACCGTCTGTCAGAGACATCTTCTGACAGCACGAGTCACACTTCTTAAAACCTGAAACCCTCTCCTTAGACATGGTGCCTAAACACAACACACACAGACACACCAGTCAAATTTAAATTAAACAAATACCAAGAGGTATTTTGTAAAAAACACCAACACACACACCCTAACAGGGGGGGATGGGATAGGTAAAATTGACTAACTAAAAAAATTAAAAGAGACAGGGATTTCTGTCAGAAAAAGGTTAGAATTAAAATTAAACTATCAAAAAATTAGTTTTAAACTAAAAGGGGCTTAAATATCACAAATGTGAACTACTTACCAGGAGCTGGTAAAGAGAAGACCTCCCAAGCGAAGCGGCAAACGAGATCTGGGTACTTCCTGCCTTGCATCATGGGATATGGGGCTGCCTCGAGCTGGTAAAAGGAGTTCTCGAGCTAAAGCAAGTGCCGAGTCGGAGCCGAGGGATCGGCTCCGAACCCATCAAGCAAGAATGAAGGCGAGATTGACAACTTAACATGAAGGTGTTTATTAAAATAATGAAGACTTCAGGTTAGGATGTAGGATTGTACAATAGAATTTAGTGATGGGTAGTTATCTGGCTTGTATATTAATTTATGAGCAAGAGTTAGTTGAGTGTATTAGAGGTAATGTGGGATTCCAACCATTTTAATTCTTTAATAGAGTGACACTGGTGAGTGCAGTTTTGCAGTCCAGAAGCAAATTTGGCAATTTTATAATAGCACGACTGTAGGTTATTGCTTAAGGATTCATGAAGTTCCTTAATCAGATCTCTCTGTAGTCTGGTAAAATGTGCCAAATAGTTCAGAGACCTCAAGGCAAAGGTCCGTGAAGTGTAGACATGCTTTCCAAACTTGTCCATGGACTGCAACTCTTTGTTGGGTGGATGAAAAAAAGAAGTTATGTCCTTACCATAACGTTCCATGTGGAGTGTTCATCTCGCCTTGGTTATTACACATGGGTTCGGAGCCGATCCTCGGCTCCGTGCCGGCCGACTGCAAGCTCTGCATCGAGAAGAAGCTCGAGGACATCTAATACCCACAATCCCCCTCTGCCTTTACCTCAGATCTAGTTTGCAAGCAAACCAGACATAAAGCACGCACACATGCCAACTATATACATAAAGTACATATATACAAACATACCAAGGGTATGATAGTAACACTAATGCTGCAACAGCAGAAGGAGAATACTCCAGACCAGGCACCAAATCGAACGTTCTTCCTAAGGGTGGGAAGGGTGGGAGTGTAATAACCAAGGCGAGATGAACACTCCACATGGAACGTTATGGTAAGGACATAACTTCTTTATGTGAGAGTGTTCAATCTCGCCTTTGTTCTTACATGGGTAGCGTCCCTAGCTCCATGATCCTGAGGAACTCAAGGAGAACGTTCTTGAGCACAGTGGAACCAAAGGTTGCCCTATCCCTAGAACCCTGTCCACTTTGTAATGAGAGATAAATGTATGTGGTTTAGCCCAAGTAGCAGCCGCTGACAAATAGTGTCTAGTGGTAAGCGAGCTGCGTGAGCCAAAGATGTAGAAACTGATCTGGTGGAATGTCCTTTGGGTTTTACTGATAATGTTTGATCAGAGGCCTCATAAACATATGTGATACAGTCAGTTAGCCATTTAGAAAGAGTTTGTTTGTAACTGCAAGACCCTTTCTGCTGTCAGCAAAGCTACAAATAGTTGATCAGATTTCCTGTGATCTTTTGTTCTATCCAAATAAAATCTGAGTTGTCTATGGACATCCAGTTTGTGCAACATATACTCCAATTTATTAGAGTGGTTCTTAAAGAAGGTGGGTAATTCAATGGACTGATTAATATTACTAGAAGAACAAACTTTGGGGAGAAAGGATGGATTAGTGCGTAGGATACTCTGTCAGAATGAAATATTAAATAAGGGTGTTTGACAGAAAGGGCCTGAAGCTCAGACACTCGTCTAGCAGATGTAATGGCCACTAGAAATAAAGTTTTCCATGACAAAAATTTCAATGTGCAACTTGAGGCTGGTTCAAAGGGTGGCAACATCAATTTAGAGAGCAACAGGTTCAAATTCCACGGTGATGTCGGACTTCTGACTGGTGGTCTGATATGAAAAGAACCTTTTAAAAGGCTTTACAAAGTCTGTGAGCCATAATAGGCACCACATTCCTCTACATGATAGTTAGAAATGGCAGCTAACTGTACTCTTAAAGTAGCCGGGGAAGCTCCTTCATGAAATAGTTCGGTCAAGAACTCTAAAATCTTGTTTAACAGAGCTATAACAGGGTCCAAATGATGTGACTCCGCCCAAAAGACAAAGCTTTCCACTTACTGGTGTAAGTCCTTGTAGTGGAAACTTTATGAGAAGCTACTAAAATATCTTGAACCGATGTAAGGGGAACCGACCTGGCTAGAAGAAGCGGAGCAGCCAAGCTGCTAGGTGGAGAGATTCTAGAGATGGGTGAGGAACTCCTGACGAGTGAGTCAGTAGATCTGGCTCTGGGTCCAGCATCCAAGGTCCCAGAATGCGGTGATGCAATAGAAAGGGGAACCAAATTTGACGAGGCCAGAACGGAGCAATGAGAATAATAGTCCTCTGAAGGTTGTTGGCTTTCTGTAGAAACTTTGCAATCAGGGGAAATGGAGGAAAAGCATATAGGAGACCCGGGGGCCAATCGTGCACCAGTGCGTCCCTGGGGACTTCCCCTGGAGGGGGTAATAGGGCAAAGTAGCTCCTGCATTTGGCGTTCATTGGAGACGCAAACAGATCGCAGGTAGGCTGGCCCCATTTGCGAAAAATCCTTCTCGCAACTGCCTGTTTGAGGGACCACTCGTTAGGCAATAGTATTGCCCTGCTCAGCCTGTCGGCTATGACGTTGGATGACCCCGGGATGTGCGTTGCAATCAGAAAGCGACCGGTGGACTCTGCCCATTGCCAAATTCACATGGCCTCTCTGCATAGTTGGTAAGACCTGGTTCCCCCTTGCTTGTTTATGTACCAGACTATGGACATGATGTCTGTCTGAACTGCAATGGTCCCTGGAGGAAGAAGGGGAGCAAAGTGTTGCAACGCCAAAAACACTGCCCTCAACTCCAGAACATTGATGTGCAGATTGTACTCCAGATTGTTCCATTCGCCTTGGACTGTCTGTCCCTGAAAGATGCCCCCCCACCCTATCAGGGAAGCGTCCGTGGTTATCACGCAGACGTGCGGGTAGCACAAATGGTCTTCCACTGGATAGGTTGCAAGTCTGTAACCACCACATTAGGTGTGATTTGCATGTTTTTGTTATCAATATTTCGTGAGTCAGTGGAAGTTGTTGGAATGACCATTGTGCAAACAGATGCCATTGTAGCACTCTCATGTGCAGTCTTCCCAATGGTATCGCAATGAGAGAAGCTGCCATGAGACCCAAGACTTTCAGAACAATTTTTGCCGGTGACTTTCTGGACGACAGCAGAAGGGAAATGTTGATTTGAAGTGCTTCTATTCTTTCTGTAGGAAGTTTTAGAACTAAGTGACGCGTATCTAATTCCGCTCCTATGAATAAGATATGCTGTGATGGCTGTAGCAAAGATTTTTCGAAATTTACTGAAATTCCAAGGTGTGTACAAAGATGTAGGGTGTAATCCCTGGCTTGTATCAGTTGATGCCTGGTGGTGGCAGACAGGAGCCAGTCGTCCAGATACGGAAACACCTGGAATCCTAGGCGCCTCAGATGAGACGCTACCACTGCCATGCATTTGGTGAAGACCCTGGGGGCTGTAGTCAGACCAAAGGGCAGGGCTCGAAACTGATAGTGACTGGCTCCCAGCCGGAAGCGCAAATGATCCCTGGGCGCCCTGGCCATTTTGATGTGGTAGTATGCGTCCTTCAGATCTATCGAGCACATCCAGTTGTCCTTCCGTAAAAATGGAAGGATCGATTGAAGCGTGACCATTCGGAACTTTTCCTTCTTGACAAAGGTGTTGAGATGGCTTAGGTCCAGAATCGGCCTCCAGTCCCCTGTTTTCTTTGGAACTAAAAGAACCTTGAGTAAGTTCCGAATCCTATTTGGTCCGCTGGGACTGGTTGGATGACTCTTTTTTCTAGCAGCTTTGAAATTTCTGTAGCTGCTGGGTCTCGCAGATGGGGTGGTACATCTGGGAGTTTTCTCTTTGGAATGGGTGTGGATAGAAATGGGATTTTGTAACCTCTGGTGACAATGCTTTTTACCCAATTGTCTGAAGAAAGGTTTTGCCAGGCCTGAGGGTATAAAGCTAAGCGACCCCCGACTGCCTCCAGAGCAGGACAGTCGGGCCTCCTCTCAGGAGTGCTGAAAAGGTTTGCCAGGGAGGTTATCCCTGTCACCTTGGTTTTGCGGACCCCCTCGGCCGCCAGGGCGGCGTCTTCCACCTGTGCCCCCTCTGCCTCTAGAGGGGGCATCACCCTGTGTGTTTGGGAAAGATCCTTGGGGTTTTCGAAACCACATTTTCCCACCACGTTGCCCTTTGGGGTACGGTCTGGAAGGGGTGGAAAAACGGACTCCGACAGCAGACAGAGTCTTTCCCTCCTGTTCACACCGGGTAAGGGTCTCCTTTACTTTAGGGCCAAAAAGTGTGGCTCCATCAAATGGGGCGTTAGTAAAGGAAGACTTGAAGGCTTCCAAAGCGAACATAAGCGCATCCAGGATTGCCTACGAAGAGCAATCGCTGAAGCAGCTGCCCTACTCGATCCTTCGGCTGCGTAGGATATCAGCCTCATGGACGAGTTTACAATGGATGTAAGGGTGTTGAGATGCGCTGTAACTTTCTCTGAAACAGCATCTGTAGTACCCTGGAGGGTATCTCCCAACTCTTTGACTAGATCCCTCTGTAAACGTGTAAAATGAGTCAAATAGTTCAGGGAGCATAGAAAGCCGCTGAACTGAAAATGCGCTTCCCGTATCTGTCCATGGTCCTAGAATCTTTGTTAGGCGGATGGACAGATGAGGAAGACTCCGACATCTCCTTTTTCGTCGCGGCTGCCACCACCATGGCGTCGACAGGAACTCGTTTGGTGAGGGAAGCCTTGAGGTGTGGTGCCGTAATGTACTTATTTGGCTTCCTAGGGACTGGTTCCACTGTGTCAGGTGTCTCCCACACCCTTGAGCAATTAACTCATCAAGGGCGGAGTGACCCAGGAGGAGGAAGGGCGAGCACCAAATGCCTTCAGCAAAACTGACTCATCCTCAGAAGGGGAGGGCTTGCCAGTCACCTCTCTGTTTTAGGATCTCCAAGATGTCAGAAAAGAGACATCTTCTGAAGGTGACTTAGGGACCCTTCTGACTCATCTAAGTCAGTATCAGATGTCAAGGATTCTTGTGGAGAATCCAAGTGTCTCCTCTTACACAATCTTTTCCTAGGGACTTCTTCGTGGGGAGCATCCGAAGAAGCCTCCGAGGAAGAGGGGCACCCTCCAGGGGTGGCTGAGACACTGGTGCCCGACGCTTGGGCGTGGCCGTGGGTGCAGAGGAGGATAACGGTCCTTTGTGGGAGGAGAAGCTGTACCTGCTGATGTGGTTGTCTGGGTAGACAACACCTTCCTCATGAGGTCGAAGGCCCCGGGTCCCGAGTCGAGGTATCTCCCGGTTCGAAGAAATGGGTAGAATCCCGAAACAGGAACCGAAGGCACCGACCCGAGGACGGAACCGAGTCGATCCGCCGTGGCCCGAGAGGGCGTCGGAACAAACATCGGTCCGACTCTCGGTCCCGGAACCAAGGATGGATCTTCGGCCCCGAGACTCCAGTACCGGATCGGATGGAGTCGAGGTGAACGGCGCCGACCGAGAAAAAGACGGTTCTGGCACCGAGGGCTCCACAATCATCAGTTCAGCTTCTTCCGGCTCCGAAGACTGGACAGGTCTCGGAGGAGGAACAGATGGAGATAGTGGCAGGCCTTCAAGTCTCGACATCAACTGAGAGGAGACCGAGATAAGCTTGGATAGGGCCGTATGCTCCATCAATTTCTGCACCACACGGTCCACATCGGTGTCGGAAAGGGGCCTAGAAGAACTAGTCGAAGGGATCGAAGACGGAGCCGACCTCAACAGAGTCGGTGGAGGGAGCTCCGTCACCGGTTCCAAGACTCGAGGCTCGGAACTGCCAACAGTTGACCACTCGGCCCCAAGTCTGGGGAACCGGTGATCTAACCATACCCGAAGAGCTCGGAGCCGATGACTTGGGCTCCGACGTCTTCGATCCCTTCGAGGACTTGGATGCCTGGTCTGAAGCATCCAGAGCCTCCTGGAAAGAGGGTTTCAACAATCCTCTATCCATCAGCTTCCTGCGCCTATCTGTCATGACCCTCTCACTAAAAGAGTGACAAATAGAACAGTCCTCTTGTAAGTGGAGAGGGCCAAGACAGTAGACACAGGAACTGTGGTTGTCTGTGACCGACATCTTTTGGCCACACTGACAACGTTTGAAACCAGATTTCATTTTCTCAGACATAATGAAGAAAGAGAAAAACAACAGTCAAGTCCAGTACAGTCAATCCAGGAAAACAGAGTCAAATCCGGTTAGAATGTAAGTCCGATTGTCCAATCCAAGTAGGGGTGGTAGGCCCCGAAAAACTCTATACCAGTTATAGTTAAACTAAGTTAAACTAAGTTAACGGTACCGAGAAATTCTGTCTCTACTCACACACCATACACTAACTATCAATAACTAGTGATATTAAACAAGTTCTTTTGAAAATTTAACCAAAAAAGTTAAAATCTTATCTGAGAAACCCTCGAGCTAGTCTCCAGCGATGCGAATGCAGCAGCGGCAAACTAGATCTGAGGTAAAGGCAGAGGGGGATTGTGGGTATTAGATGTCCTCGAGCTTCTTCTCGATGCAGAGCTTGCAGTCGGCCGGCACGGAGCCGAGGATCGGCTCCGAACCCATGTGTAAGAACAAAGGCGAGATTGAACACTCTCACATGAGGAACTTTCATCAGCTAGTTCCTTTCTGGTGGGATCAGAACTGCTTGCCTTCTGGAGGGTCATAATCATATCAGGCTTTCTAGGAATGGGTTCAATGGTGTCAGGTTCTTTCCATGCCTGCTGCGAGACCATTTTGAGGAGCTCATCTGCAGGCGGAATCACCCAAGAAGTAGATGGGCCAGTATTAAAAGCCTCTAGGAGCACAGATCCTCTGACAAAGGGTTGCTGGGCTTCCAGCCACCTCTCTGTTTCAGGATTTCAAAGATGTCTTTGAACAAGACATCTGCAGGAGGTGACTGTGGGGACCATTCACCTTCCTTAAAATCTGTGTCTACGGTGACAGATTCTGGAGAATCCAGATGCTTCCTCTTGCATGTCCTCTTCTGAGGGACCACCTCAGTGGGATAATCTGGGGAAGTATCACAATAGGTGGAAATACCCAACTGGCTGTCCTGGGGTTTTGGTATCAGCTGTCCCTGTGGGAGGGTTAGTTGAGACTCTTGACATAGAGATGGAAGTGACGTAGATGCAGGACCTGAGGGGGACACAACCTGTCTGGGTCATGATCACTGAGAGGGCTCTCTCGAAAGTCCTAAAGGCTGACCTTCCCAAAGAGGGATAGGAACCCAGATCTGAGAGGAGGATTTTCTGATCCTTGGCACTTCCCTGCTCCGAGGAAAGTCACCCCAAGGCAAAGGTTGTAGCCAAACTAACCCTTGCTGAAACTCCGAGGTATAGAGACAGCTCGAAAGCTCTCGGAGTTGACTGAAACACCTCAGACCCAACAGGGTAGAATCAGCTCCAACAGCTTTCCAGATCAGATTGCATGGAAAACCTTAGAGCAAGCTTCAGATCAGAGGATACAATGATCCTCAGATCCAAAGATGACAGGCCTGAACAACTCAGATCCAAGGGCTCTAAAACCACTGAGGAAGTCAGAGGAGGAAGAGTTAGAGGTGGTGTCATAGATGTATGGGTTTCCTGACCTGAAGGGATAAGAGCCAAACCAAAAACTGGTTGGCTCTGCATGAGAGGATCTGTCTCACTACCCTCTCCACATCTTCCACAGTGAGGTTTCTAGAAGAGCGAGAGGACTGTTTGAAGGAGAATCTGGTCTATAAAGGAAGGTAGAAGGTACTCATGACAGGACCGGGTCCAGGGATGGGGAGTACTTTGTCCTAGGAGTCACATCCTACAGTCTTGGTGGACCAGACATCTTTGGAGCCGATGAATCCTTAACTTTTAGAGATTTCAGATCCTAAGAAACAAACAATCTAATGAAAGACTTTTTTCACTTTTCTCTGATCTGAGGGGTTCGGATCTGAGAGTCTAATTTTCTTTTTCTTAGATGGATCCAAGGAAACTGGAGAAATTGAAGAAAATCTTTTTGAAGTCTTCTCCGAGGCCTTTGAAGAAACAGAAGAAGAACTCATAGAGAAGTGTGGTAACTTTTTAAAGGTTTCTCTAGCTATGGCATTGCCAAAGGAATTTGGTAAAAGCCCCTTTAAAATCAATTTGTTTTTGCGTTCCACTAATGCCCGGGGGTTGAACGCATGACAGAATGGGCAGCTTTCTTGCAGGTGGAGGGACCCAAGGCAATAAACACAGAAAGTGTGTGAGTCAGAGAGGGGGAATCTGTTGACCGCACTTCCCACACTTTTTAAAACTTGCAAGGGCTTTTTCTTTTTCAGCCATGTTTACTAGAAAGGGAAACAAACAGCTACAACAAACTGCCACAGAGAATAACTACAACCACAATAACAACAGATTTAAAAAAATAGATGTATATAGATATAGATATATATATATAGAGAGAGAGAGAGAATTTTTTTTTAAACAGGAAGAGAAAAAGAAAAATTGCTACCTATAAAGGTAATGAGAACTATGACAAAATGTAGAAGGGTGAAGGGAGAAAAAAGGGAAGAAAGAGATACTAACAATGGCATCAACAGTACAGTAGTAATATGAGAAAAAAGGAAGATTAAAGAATATTGCTTTAATAAAGAAAAAGCAAGTACTTATCTAGCCCAAATAACTCGAGAGACAAATCACCATGTCTTTCACCAAACGGCAGCAAACAAGATCTGAGGTAATTGGGGATGGTGCATTATGGGTAAGGGAGAATCTCAAGAGTTTTAAGTTGCCAAGAGTTTTACAGCGGCCAAGTTAGATCCGATGTCTTGGATCCAAACCCATCAGTCATGGAAGAAATTAAACCTTGACAACATCAGATCAAAACTTATGCTCTTTACCCCTAAAAATATCTTTGAACTGAAACACTTTTTCATCATAACTTCTATCAGTAATACTCCCCTTCAACCTTACCTTTCTCCTGTCAAAATTTTCACAGAATGCCAAGATTGTGCTCATATTTTTGGTCTGTTCCTCATAAAATTTGTGGTATTAAAAGTCACTAAACAATGACATACATTTGAGTTTCAGACTTCAAATTCTTCAGAAAATGTATGTTAAAACAAACACAGTTACTCTAGCAACTTTCTAAGTTTATAACAGCAACATTTAAAATATGTCCTTATTTTTGGGCCTTTGCCCCCCCCATTTAGTCGGGCTTTGCCCAGATTTCTTGAACTAAGAGGTTGAGAGGTATGCCTTCAACTTGTTACACAAACCAGACTTTAGTGTCATAATAAATAATCACCTCAGGTTAGATCACCATCTCAGCAATGTCAAAGAAAACACACAAAAAAACTACACAACTCTATAGATCAAAGTCTTACCTCACACAGACCAATAGAAAACCCCAAGCAACCATATACCTTTTACTGTCTCTTTGTGTTTCTCCCAAAATAACTTACCTTAAAGCTACCCTTAAAACTAAACTAATTTCATGCTTTAACAAAATAACATCATTTGCTTTCACCCTTCCGTCATATACCCATCACTGCACTAACTGAACTGGCTTGAGTTACCAAATCACCTATTACACATTCAAGAAATAACTGCTCATAAGCTAATCTACTAACCTGACAACTGACCAGCCCTTCATAACATACTTCTCAGCTATGTCCCTACCAGACACCCATGCACCAGCACTGAATTACTTCTAAAGTCTACCGAATTACACAATATAGCTGGAGACTCCTTGTATTCCAACTATGTTACAACAATATGGAACTCAATTCCCCTCCAAATAAAACAAATATCCTCCCTCTTAAGGTTCAAACGTCTTCTCAAAGATCCACAATACCACACATGGCTATGCTCATGTCATGCACCAGAATGATTAACAAACACTCAATACTCTGAAGTATTTATAATGTCAATTATCTATTTTCCTTACACTTTTTTCTCTCCTCCCAACTCATTTTTATACCTGTTAATAGCTTATTTCCTTCCTTTCCTGCACTCCTATTTCTTATTTTTCCTGTAAACTTTTAATGAATTATGGCTTATAAATAAGCTACATTTAATGCTTTTACATTTTTTATATATATGCAATACAGTTATATATTTGTCTAGCTGTTCCTATGCATACTGCTTTTACTCAACGTATAAGTGTCTTCTCATCAAAATGGAGCTTTTCTCCCCAGGCCTCTGCTGAAAAGTCCATCCCAGTAAACACATGCTAAAAAAGTAAGTAAATAAAATAAATTATCACAGCTAACTCAGCCACATGTTGTAATAAAAATTTAGAATAAGGCAGGGTTGTGTGAGATGGTTCTTTGTAACACCAGATATTCCAATAAAATGATTGTGGCTGTTGGAATAATATTTCTGAGCTGGATATCAGCAGATGGTCAGACATCTCAAAGTGTGAAGAAGTGTACTCTCAAGATGTGGTCATTAAGAGAAATAAAACTACATCACTAAGAACAACTTAAACATAACTGCATTCTTTTTTTCTGGGAACCCAAAGGAGCATGAAACTTTTCTTTCAGGCACAATATCATAATGTGAAGTTTGCAGCCCATGGCCTCCTCAATTTTACCATCATAATGTATTTCAAAGCTATGGTCTTTCAGGAACAAAACATAGTTTCACATTTGGCTCTCTAGTATGGCAAATACATTGATTACCATCCTTTCTCCAGATTATCACTGATAAATTTGCTGAAATATAATGGCAATATTTTTTTTCATTTTATTTGCATTTTTAGTTAGCCATTCAAACAGTTTAGCAAACTATCTGAGCAGCAGAAGTATCTGTCTCACATGTGAAAACTGGGCAGACCAGCATTCCCTATAGTAGCTAGTAATGGATTGTTTTATCTGTCTATAAGGTTTTTCTATCTGAAGGACCTCAAAGCTGAAATTCTTAGCATTACTGCATAATTTAATGAAGTTTTAAATCAAGACACCTCACTGATGTTCTATATGCAAGATCTAAATGCATCACAACTCCATTTGCATTTTCATTTTCTTATAAAGGAGAGGACACATGGTTTATCTAGCTTGTTTAGTTTTCTTAAAATAAATTTAGTTTTTGTAGTAACAGAGATTTCAAGGATTAGACTAGACCCTTTCTTTTGAAAAAATATCTGCTTTTTTGTATACCCAGAGCTTCAATGCCTTGATGCTACCATATTTAGATTTTCAGCTACTTCAGCCTCATAGTAATTGACAATAGCTAGGAAGGTAATCAGGTGATAGTGATTTCATTACAATAGTATGACAATATCCCTGATAATATGTTATACATGTTTCATTTCCAAAAGAGAATTTATTATCATATGTTTACTGCCTGCATGGATAATTATATGTCCACCTTTTTATTTATGCTTAATTAGTTCACAGATATGAATTAACACTTCATTTAAGACCACAGAGTGAAGATTTATTGCAATGAAGTTTAAATTGTGGAAGTAATTGCTGATTTAAAGACATGTTCTCTAAACATGAGGCAAATGTTACTGTGTTGTTAAATAATTAGTATGTTACATGTGATTGGAAAAGACTCAAAGTAATCTTAATGAGATGGCAGGGTGATATACTAAACCAAAGAGAAGAATATCCTCATTTAAGTGTCCAAAATTCTCTTTTTGTTAGAAGTTCTACTAAAATTTGTAGATCGTAAACTCCAGGCTTCATGTTACAATACCTAACTATTGCCAGTATTAAATTACTGATAACCAAATTACAGGAAATATGCTGAATTGCATCAGAGAATCAGCAGACTCATTTTTGACTCATAACTTAATTACTTAAATTTAATTTAATTTATATGTTTGCTTGTCTTTTACTGACCACTTTAGTCCCACTAAACCAGCAGCTTCTTTCCAGGGGAGACAAAAGGTGGTATTCATACTGACTAGGGGAAATTTGGTCAGGGAAATCCTTCTATTCTTTTTAGATCATTTTTTTATCCCCACCCTTTTTCCATAATCAAAACGTAAGTGTTGCCAAAATAATATTTAAACAACATTTCTTGTTATATAATCATACTTTACAGCTTATTTTCCACATACATAGTGCACATGACAAAATAATTTTCTCCATTTCAACTTTTTTGACTATTCACCCCCTCATATTCTCCTCACAAAACCATATCCAACTTAATTTCCTCCATTCCACATCACTTTTGTAGCGTTTCATACTTTTTAACCAACCACAAAATAATAAAAAAATGTTCCTTTTCTGCTGTTGTTTATTTATTTTATTTTATTTTACATTTGTTAACTGGGGGTGTCTGACTAAGCCGAAAAGGCCCCTTTTCAGCAGAGGCCCGGGGGGAAAAGCTCCACAAAGAAAAATTACAGATACATTTAGTTATTTAGACATGATCAGTATACACACAAATTACAAAAGACATGTTTTTACAGTGGTATGCAGCACATCAACAGTTACAGTGGAGTGAAACAAAACAATATTAATTTAAAAATAAAGGTAATTAATAGATTTGTGGTGTACAGCTGAAATCTGGAACATAGGTAGAATACATACATAGTACACAGGTACAGTACATACATTGTAGATTAGCCAGTGTTTGTGAGTAAGATTGAAAACTATTATCAAGTACTCTAGATTTAGTATGTATACCTTATCCGTTTTCACTAGCCTGGGGAGCAATCATGGCACTGTCAACTTTGCTTGAGATGTTGCCTGACGAGGTCTTTAAAGGAGGCTTTGGATGATGTGCTTTGAATGCTAGTGGGGACAGAGTTCCATTTTTTAGCCACTGTACTACTATATAATGCATCTCCAAAGCTATTGTAGCTGTTGGTGACTTCTAGTAGTAGTTTGCTTGATGATCTAAGAGGCCTTTTGGCTGAGTGATGTACTAGGTTTTTGAGGGCAGGACACTTATTGGGGAGGTAATAGATAGAATGAAAGAGGCAGAGCTGATTGTAGGTTATACATTATTAGTCCTTTAACTGACAGCGTCTTCAACATGATCTTCCTTAAAAAATACTTCTATTACCTATAAGGATTCCAACATTTCATTTCTTCTCTTCGTCACGTTATCTCCCTTTTCAACCCTAACCTGTAGCCAACACAATACTTTTTCATTACCTGCTCATAACACAGTGCCTTTTTTTTTTCTCTTGTTATGTTTCCATATCCATTTCCCACAATAACCATTTCATAATACTTGTCTGCAGCTCCTTTAGTAATCAACTCTTTTCTTTTATATTTTCCTATTTTTCAGTAGTTATCATATTTCTTCTGCAAAAGTCTTCCTATCTCACTCTCTTTTCCCTTCCTTTATAACCAATGCTTATATAATAAATAAATCCAAGCATAATCCCTGATTTATTACATCTTATTTCCTTTCCATTTTTAATACGCAATATGCCCCTTTATTGTGTTCAGTCATCACCCTGCTTACTCGTCCAAAAACGATTTCCACTAGCTCCCTCTGTCTTGCAACACTGTATATAAATATTGCTCCAAAATAAGCTACTTCCATAATATAACTGAGTGAATTAAAATGTTTTCTTCAAAAATAGTTACTTCTTTCATGCATGTACTATTTCTCTTATTTTTCTCAGTTTCCCAACCACTGTTTACTAACAACTTTCATACCAGCAAATATTACCCTTAGTAAATCAACAGCATTCTTTACAAAATAAATGACCCCCAATTTCACTACATTCCCAGGCATTTTACATGTAACCCTACATATCTGATAAATTCTATACCCCTATCACATCTTTTACTCAGAGTCTTCAGCAGATACACTCATCTACATAATAGAATATAAATTGCAACTCCACCTCATCCTTCTATGTTCCTCTTGCTTCACCCACTTCATTATTCATTACTGCATTAAATATCACAACAAATACAATTCCAATCACAGAACTACTTTAGACGTCCTCACCTTATCACTAATCCCTCTCTTTCCTAATATTATAACTCACATGCTATACACATCTTGGAAAATTTTAACCATTGTCCTCTCAATCCCATGTGCTTTAAGAATCTTCCATATTTGGTTATATTCTACATTCTTGAAAGCTTTCATTACATACCACAACTATTGCTTCCAGCTCCCTCTTCTTCTTACTATCAACTACTTCATTAACAATTATTAACATTTGTTTTGCATCTTTATCTTTGATCCAGTCTTTTGCAATATATACTTCACAGCTACTTCAAACTTCTTTACAATATTTGCATTAATATTTTATCATCCATATTACACAGTATTACTAGATATTCATTTTTCAAAATAATATTTCTGTTTTCTTTCACAAAAACTTAATTCTTCCATAAATTTCCTCATCTTCTAAATATTCCTTCAGTCACTTTTTACTTTCCTTTCTTCATTTTGCATAGCCTTATAAAATTCATACCCTAAACCATCTTCTCCGGGTATACTCCTTGTATTCCCCTCTCTTATCTCTAAATTTAATTCATCCAATGGTACCTCTTTCTCTAAGAACTCTCCATCTACTTTTTATTTTTTAATGTTCTATTCTCTAGTTTCTTCTTTTTTTTAGCTACACTTGTTTTACTTATTTAGAAAACTTTCCATTATTCTTTGCTGACTACTTACACTACTACTTGTTTTATAAACTTTCCACCATTTTGTCCAACTTTTATAAAAAGGCCTCGTATTTATGTGTTCCTTATATAATTTCCTTTTTCTTCTTTTGTCATTGCATTCAATGGACTATATACGCATTTAAATCTTTCAATAACTTTCTCTTCCTTAATAAATTGGTTAATCCATATTTTGACCATATCGTTCTGACATCTAATGTTAGTCTATCAATAAAAACAGCTTATTCTATCCTCCCATTAATTTGTGTAGCTCCCTTAAAATGTAATTAAATCTAATTTTGTTTGCAAGCTTCCTGCCTTATAGGTATACATCTCTTTCTTTCCCAATACTTAAGGTAAAATTTATTATTTCTCTATATTGTCCCAGATACTCATATAATTCATCTTTATTTCTTATTCTGAGGACATTGTTAAAATCTCCCAAAATCTGTATTTGGCATAATACATTTGGTACTTTTACGTTATCGGGGCAACAGCTGTAAAACGCTACCCCGCACACGCAATGATCTCCTTAACCTATGTTATTAATCTTCCATATGTAAGTATGAACTCAGCTTGATTACAATGGTGGAAAACAAGGCTTTCTGTAGCTCTAATTTTATTGACACGGTTACCAGAAAAGGGCCTCCCTCATGCGTCCTCTCTGTTGTCAGTCGACCCATTTGTTCTTGGTGGATGAGATCCTGCTTTAACTGTTTATTAGTTCTCTCACTGCCCGAATGCCTCATAGCCTGAAACTCCGATTTGTATGCATTTCAGTGAGGCAAACCACTTCTGAATACCTTAGGATTCTGTTTTGATCATGTTGAACACTTAACATGTTCACCTAAGAATAGTCATCATGAAAAAGTTGCTTAGTGCAAATGCTTCCACTTATAGAGGCACATTAATCCTTTGATATTATTGTTTCAAGGCTGCCAGCATTCTGTGATACGTTAAAAACTAAACTGCTGCCTTTCAGCTGTGGTTACAGATGTCTAGGTGGGTGACTATTCAAACTTAAAGCAGTATGTTAGTTTCCAAACTTCACACGTGTAATAAACTATAACACTTAGTCCGCATGGTGCAGTGCTGAACATAAATAAAGGTTCAAACTACGACAACGCATTACAAAAGAATCCAGAAAATGGAATTCAAAGGCACAAGTAACTCCTGACTTATGGTGTTCCATCTAGTTAACACCTCCTCTAAACATGTAACGGTTGTCAGGTTTTTACAGAGTGCTGCTTTGTGCAGATATAAATTATCGGTAACAGCTGTGCGATCATTGTGTGCATGGGGTAGCGCTTTGCAGTTTATTGCCTCGATAACGGAAAAGTACCATACATTTTACAGAGCATTAAATCTCTTTATTATTTTATTTTTGTGTATGCATGTACCACCAACATATTCTCACCGTTTTTTCCTGATAACAGCAATCGACAAAAATCAGTTATCATCATTCTCCACTGACTCACTACCATCATGCCAAACAACTTTGTTTCAACTTTATTTAGTAATACAACAATCACACAGCACTCTTTCCCATTACTCTATAGCACTGCCCTCTCCCTAAAAATTTTGAAACTGTAATCTTAGTTGTCTACATAGAAATCTGACATCCAAAACAAGCAATATCTTGTGCCACATTTCCACATCAATTCATGCATTGTAAAACACCTTAAATCACTCGTTATATAACTTATGTAAATAAATAATATTGAAAAAATAGCCTTTTCCTGTCTTTGCATTTTCTTTACCTCCTTCATCTTTATTTTTCTGTACTTTATCATCTTTAGAAATGTTTGCTTTTTCGTCACATGCCTCTTTACCATTTCCATTTCTTCGGTTACTACTTCATATCAATTTTAATGCAACACCATCTCTGCTTTATTGTGTTTAACTTACTCAAAGTCATTATTTTCAATTTCAATACATTCATCCCTGGAAAAAAATATTTCATCATCTTCTGACATCATTTTATTTTCTGAAACAATCTATAATTCATTTTCTTCATTATCTTCAAAATGACTTTTTCCTTCACAGTCAAGTGAAGGATATCCTTCTTTCATGCATTTTGTACATTTCAGTTCGTAATTTTTACACTATGCCTGCTTCCCCATGCTGATTACATCTTCTTTTATTACATTTACTAATTATGTGCTTCACTTCCACAAAAGGAACACATTTTCTCATGCCCAGCATACTTTACAGCCCTCTCCTTCCTGTTCTTCATAGTTACACAAAGTAAGTGCTGGAGGTTTTTTTTGTTTTTTTTTTTTTGGTGTTCCTACACCCCAGTCCATAAACTTATCTCATTTGTCTTTCTTGCAAAAGTCTCAATGCTGGAAAATTATTTGCAAAATGGTTTAATTTCAGTTTTAGTCACCTCTTCAGATTTGAACTGCAAAGGCACTTTTCTCTTATTTTGTACAGTTGAGCCAGTAAAGGCATATAAATTCCATGAGAAAACATATTTTCTTATCCACAAAGTATTTCTAACAAACAGAAGTATTTGAAAGTCATAACACTAAAGCATTCTATGTCCTGGTGAATTCACAAATGTATTTTAGGAGTGCTTAAACCTAAGGGTTCCAACAATTTGACCCAGTCAAAGCATCTGTTAATAGGAATATCTCTTTTAGTCTTACCACTAGTCTTTTTTCAATGTCTTAAATGCTGTCCTACCTATTTTTCTACTGCTGCCAATGCAGCATAAGTCCTCTGCACAGGCTGACTACCTGCAGCATTCTCTGTAAGAGTTTCTAGCAACATTACAGTTTTAGTTTCTTCCAAGCACAGTTCTTTCTTCTTTTCAGGTTGCAAAGCTTATTCTATCTCAGTTCCTTCCAACATAGAATCACAGCCTTCCCTATCATCTCCCCAAGCTACAGTGCTATTCAGCAGGCTTCTCTTCATTTATCAAGGTAAGGTAGCATTATCCAAATCTCCTTCATGCAACAAAGCAACCACTTTATCTGCACATTTTAAAAATATCATTACACTTTCTTCTGTAGTTAGGACCTCACTCCTCTTCCTCCATCTTTGTCCTCCTCCCAGCTATCAACAACTTCTTGGTGCCCTCTACAGAAATAAATGGAAATGTTGTAGGCTTTATGTGACAAATGCAAAATAACTGAATGTAGATATTATATTTTTAATAAAGTACTCCTACTCTTTTTGATAAATGATGTGTGATCTTTTGCACCCATCTGAGCTACCACCCACTTATGCTGTTGAGACTTTAATTTAACCTCTCAGCTGAAGGATGACACACTCGGGTGCAACACCTACTTATACTGCAATACAGTGACAGCAATAGAAAAATGAATTCAAGCACCCAGTGCAGAAATAAAACTCACTGACACAAACACCTCCAAAAACTGTAGATAGGTCAAAAGGCTCTTGAAAAGCAAAGCTTTTTCTTGTCTGACACAGCTTCTTTGTGGGGTGTTTTGTGTTTTACCGGGAAATTACTACTTATCAGGGATTTTATTTTTATTTATTGTATTGGATTATGCATACACAAACCGTACTGGTTCAATGAAATAGTTTGACAATGCTGATTAGGCCATGAGCTACTAAAAAACATCCTTATGTAGTCCTGAGTTGATTCCTTCTGTCTCCATTTGCCTACTGTGTCACTCAGAGCAGGTCACTTAAACAGGTAGTGCTCCATGACCTCCACCAAAAATGTGCCCCAGTCTAGTTGACAACCTGATAAACAAAACATATAAATAAATACAATTTATGCAAATTAGACAACATTTAGTATGCTCTTTTGATAGATATAACTGGTAATAAAAGGTGGTCATGTTCCAGTTGCAATTCAAGCATTCCATAGGCAATTAATGGCAGCAATTTACCGCACTGAATTAACAACTGTGTTAAAGCCGTCTTGTTGATTGATGCCATACTACTGTACTGTTTCACTTTCAAATTACAGATGCAATGTTCATTAAGAACAATTAAGTACACACTCATGACAAACAATCTCTTTTTTTTAAATACTCATTTTTATCTTAATCCTAGGATACCACGGAGCAATTTGTTTTGCTCAGCTGCCAGTTACTGATAGTTTTACTTGTTCAGCGAATAAACAGATTTTTGGAAAGTGTTTCAGATTCTGATTGTTTATCATTTCTAACAAACATTTTGATGTTGATAATATTTGCCAGGGTAGTTACTTTCTTCTCTTCTATGGATACATAGTTTCCTCACTCTGTAGTCTGTGTGTGGTCTCATTAATAATCTAGCATGGAGGCCTGAACATTATTTTTTTTACTGTGGCATTTTCAGAATTTTGTCTACATGCATTGATTTACAGTGCTCCACAAATGAGTTGTAAACTTGGACTGCATAACACTTGTTCAGTGGGCTCCAGCACACAAAGCAAGAGCCTTAGGAATTTTCTAGACAGCATGGAACTACCTGGATTTGAACTTAAGGTGTCTATGTTCATCTTGTTGGCTACTTATGTCCAGATGTAATCTATTTCCCTTTGCTTTTATACTGTTATACAGAATAGCAGGCTGTTCTAGGACTGTGAGATTTATAAAGATAGCAGACAGGAACATGATGAACATTTATCCCAAAGCCAGCAGAGCAAAGAACATCAAACAACACTTGTCCCCTCTATTTACATCAATGTCTGACTTCTTTAATACTTTCCTCAGGTTTTAGGTTCATAATTTTGTTATCCCAAGTGTAATAAGTGCATAGTATACCAATGGACCAAACATTTAATCAGTATGGATCCTGTGACACCCCCACCCACAGGGAAACTTTGCTACTAAGTTGAAATACCTAAACAAACTAGTGGCAAAGGTACTAGAGGACATTACTATTAAAACAGAAAATGCTGTACTGAAGATGGCTATCAACACTTGTACCTTGAATTTGTTTTTTCTAGAACTGTAGGTCAATGTGCAGACTGACAAATCCCATTCCAGCAAATGCTCCTCACTGGAGTCAAAATTAAACTGTTGAAATTAACTGCAGCCTATGTCAGCAAGGAGAATTGCAGCTGCAGAAACAACTGTTGAAATTAACTGCAGCCTATGTCAGCATGGAGAATTGCAGCTGCAGAAACAATCTGCAGCTTGTGGGTTTACATGAAAGCATTGATGAAGGGAATATGCTGCAATTTTTACAATGCTTTGAATCTCAGCGCTACCCCTGCATTACAAATTGAGCAAGCATACCACTCTCTGTGACCACAAGGCAAATTATCTTTTGGCTATTTGACTAAAGAGATAATCTCCACATTCTCAAAGTGGTTGAGGAAAGGATATCATTTGTAATGAGCAGTTGATCAGTTCATTTATTCCAGGACTTTCCCCCTGAAACAACAGCAGCCAGGAAAGCCTTTTCCAAAGTAAGAATATTGTGCTATAAGATGCCATCCAAAGATTTATTCATTTATTGGCATTTAATTACTGGGTGGCTCACTGGGCCATAAGAGCCCATTTTCAGTGGAGGCCAGGGGACAGAAGCTCCAGGTACAGGTAACAATCTTGAACATTTAAAATAAATTGTACAGACAAGTTAACTTTAGAGGTTCAAAATAGATACAATAGTGTCTATATTGAACCTCTGAAGTTAACTTGCCTGTACAGGGCAAGCTTTTCTCCCCAGGCCTCCGTGTCCTTGGACTCATCAGCTGGTGCAAGCAGTCCTACCTCCAATGGGGTGGCATGATCAGGGAAAGAAATAAGCTCCCCTCTTTCCAGGAAAACCTCTGCTAAAAAGCTGTCTCTGGATGACCAGTCTAGCAACCGTTTCTTCCCCCTGTAGTGTGAGGAGCTTATTTCTACAAATAAAGAACTCACTTCCAACTGACAGTTACCCTCTGGGATACTGAACATTTTCTGCAACAAAAGAAAGGGAGTGTTAAAAGTGTGAAAACACAGAAGATCAAAAGGTGAGGAGCTGTGTTGTCTCATTCGGAAATGTTATACTTCTGTTGTATGACTAGCATTTGTCTCATAAGGGTATGAAACCATTCTAAGACACCCTCAGGGACATTTTCACAACTCACTCTGGGGGTGGTATACTGTATTGATTATATGCACTACATAGGAAAGTTTATTGCACATAAGTTATTAGAATTACCATGGCTATATGTCATTCCATTAACATTCATGGTTTATCTTCACCTTGTAAACGTAGGGTTCTTTTAGCCAAACTAAAATCCAGTAATGGTGATATTACATTTTGCCAAAAATCTAAGGGTGCGAAGCATCATGCATGTCTTCTGAAATCCTTCTGGAAACAGCTTTTACTTTTAAACATGAATAAAAGCTGAGCAAGTAGTCATGTTAGGGGCAAACTCTAAATTAGGCTAGACTTTATTAGAAATCAAAGGGTATAAAGGTAGGTGGATAATGGAAAGGTTTAAAAACCTCAAGGGGAGTTAATTTAGGGTCAATTTATGGGCCAAATAGAGACAGTTCTGATTTTTTGCTCACTTCTTTGGCAAACTCAGCCTATGGCACTATGTAGATTTTAAGATTTTTAAAGCTGGAGACTTTAATACTACCATGAACTCCCTGATGGCAGGAATAACCCACATCAGAACATCAAGTTCAAACACTATGGCAAGCATGTAACGTTTGTAAGTTTAAGGATAAAAGCATGATTCAAGCTTATAAGGCCAAGCAAACAGCTTGGATCTAACAATAAAGAAATATTCGTAATTATAATCATAATTTTGAATGTGCAGCATTCTGTAGCTGGGGTGAAGGGAATATGCCCCGGAAATTGTTATCCAATAGGATTAAGCAATGTAGAGCTGTTGCTGCCATAACCGCATTGGTTACATCCCTAAAGGGTTGGAACATAGTAGTTACAACTGAAGGTATAAATAATACATTCCACCAGTTCTATAAGGAATTATTTACTGAAAGTAGACCCCATACAAACTTACAGGAGGAGATTAAAAGGTTTTTTACAGCTGTTAACATCCCTCAGTAAGTGGTTGAGGGTCAGACTGCACTCTTTAGCACCAGTGAACCTAGAAGAAGTATATAGGGTGATTAAAGAACTTTTATCAGTTAAGACACCAGGGCTGGATGATATCAATGGTGAACTTAAAAAAAAAAAAAAAAACAAGCCACCCTGGTGGAATCACGGTACTCAATTGGTTATACAAGGGAGGAGTTACAGAAGAGATAAAAATGTAGTTGCATATGCACATCCAACAAATGGAGCATACACTCTCCCTTATCTGAAAATTTTGGGAAAAAATGGTAGATTAACAACCTGGTTGATTCTGGACTCAGAAGCTACCTTAGGCAATAAGAACAGGTTGGTCCACAAAGACACCCTGTCTTTGTGAAAAATCTGGTAAGGAGGTTTAGAAGATACAGACTGGAGTTCAAATAATAATAATAGCAACCAGAAAAATGGTTTTCCAGGACAAAAATTTTAGATCTGCCTTGGCTGATGGTTCAAAGGGAGTCTGAGTTAAAACCAGAAGCATAACAGATAAATCCAAAAATGAGTGGGATGCTTTAACAGAGCTCTAAGTAAAGAGACTTCTTTAAGAAAGGCTTTACATAGTTTAGAAGAAGCTAAAGTAGTTTATTTTTTTCTCAGATGGACATTAGAAATGGCAGCCAAATGAACTTTAATAGTTGAAAAACTAGCAACTGCACTGAAAATTGAAGTTAAAATTCAAGGACAGGTGGCACAGGAGCTGAAAAGGAATCCAGGTCCTTGCTAAGGGTCCAGAAAATTAATATCTTCCATTTACTTTTGTAAATCTTTCTAGTGGAAGCTTTTTGAGAAGATACCAATATATAATGGACTGGGGATGACAGCCTGGGCTGTCTAGCAATCAATGGAATTGGAGAAACCATGAGGTCAGTTTTAGTCCTGTTAAGTCCGGATGAGTCATTCCTGTTGGTTGAGACAGAAGGTTTGGAGAGCGATTCACTATCCAGGATAGATGAAGAAGGTGAGGCCAGAGGAAGGGGAACCAAATCTGACAAGGACAAAAGGGTGCAGTGAGGATAACTGTGCTCTTCACCCAGAATGCTTGCTGTAGAAATATGGGAATGAGAGGTAACAGTGGGTAAGCATAGAGAAGACCGGAGGGCCAAGTGTGGACTACAGCATCTCTCAGTGACTCTTCCATTGGAGGGATCAGGACAAAGAACTTGCTGCACTTATTGTTGAGGGGAGAAGCGAAAAGGTTGCAGCACCACTGGCCCCATTGATGGAAAATTCTCTCTGCCACTTTGACATTGAGAGAACACTAGTAAGGCATCAGAATGGACCTGCTTAGTTTGTCTACAATCACGCTGTATTTCCCCGGAATGTCTGTTGCTATTAGAAAGCAACCAGAAGAGATCACCCATTGCCACACTCTCACTGTTGCTCAACAAAGTGGATAAGATTTGGTTCCTCCCTGTCTGAAAATGTACCAGACCACTGACACATTGTCTATCCGAATAGCAATTGTTCCAGATGGGAGAGAGTCTTAAAATGCCTGCAATGTTAGGAAAACTGCTCTCATTTCCAGAACATTGATATGTGTCTTGGTTCTTCGGGGGGCCATGTACCTTGGACTATTTTTCTCAAGAAACAGTTGAGAGACGTCCCTGCTCACTGTGGCCATTGATGGGGAAAAACAAATGGGCGACCCTCCGGTAGATCATTTGAATGAATCCACCAAAGAAGATTCCTTTTGTGTGCCTGTGTTAAAGGATGTTGAAGAATGGACCACTGCATAGACACAGTCCATGGAACCTGGCCATGGATCCCAAAGCCTGTAAAATTGGTCATGCTGGAAGAGAAGTATTTTGTATTGTCTTTCTGACCTGGGATTTCAGTGTCTGAATTTCAGCAGGAAGAGAGGCTATCTGCTTGACTGTGTCCAGATAAACAACTACGAACTCCAGACTCTTTGTGGGCATGAGTTACGATTTGCTGTAAATAATATGGATGCCTAGATAGGCACACAACTAGAGCAAGTAGTCCCTTGCCTATAGGAGTTGATGCCTGGTTGGGATAGATAGAAGTCAGTCATCTAGGCATAGAAACACTCAGAATTCCAGCAGTCTCAAGTGAACTGCTACTACTACCATGTATTTGGTGAACACACTGGGTACTGTGATGAGACCAAAGGGTAGTGCTCTGAAATGATAATGACTGGCTCCCAGCAAGAAGCACAGTTATCTTTTGGAGCACCTACTCATTTTGATGTGATAGTACACATCCTGAAGATCTACTGAGCAAGTCCAATCGTCCTTTTGCAGTAGTAGCAAAATGGACTGAACCGTGACCACCCAACACCTTGAATACTGAATGAAGTAGTTTAATTTGCTGAGATCCAGAATTAGTCTCAAGTCCCCTGTCTTTTTTGGCACCAAGTATAATCTTGAATAAGTTCCAGATCCACTCTGGCCTGGGGACCTCTTGGATGACTCTTTTTTTCTAGCAGCTTTTTTTATTTTTAATGCCACTGCTTCCTCTGACTGGGTAGAACATTGGGGATTATTTTCATTCGTTAGGAAGAGTTTGGGAAAATGGTATTATATAACCTCAGGATACAATTCTCTACACCCAGGAATCTTTTGATATAGATAGCCAGGCTCTCTTGTGCAGAGACAAGTGACTCCTGACTACCTCCATAGGGTAACAGTTGGGCCGCCTTTCAGGAGTGCTGGTAGGGTCTATCCAAAAGGAGTCTCGGAAGCCCTTGTTCAGCAGTCCACTTTTGCCATGAGGGCAGCATCTTCCATTTGAGGTCCTCCCTCTGCCTCTGGGGGAACTATCTCTACGTGAGTCTTGAAAAGGACCATGGGATATGTGAAACCACATCTTTCTGCCTCCCAATCAATTCATTGAGAAAGGTCTTTGAAAGGTTGAAAAACATATGGCAACTGCAGACAAGGTCTTTCCATCTTGTTCACATCTTGATAGTGTGTCCTTTACCTTGCAGATGAATAAGGAAGAGCCATCAAAGGGTGCTCTGATGAACAAAGACTTAAAGGGCTCTGCAAAATCACATAGTTGCATCCAGGCATGTCTCCTGATGGCTATGTCTGAACCCGCTGCCTGTGCGGTACCTTCCGCTGCATGGGATATCAGCCTCATGGAAGCATTAGAAACAGACTGGAGGTTGGGCAGTTTCAAAGAGATTTTATTTTGGTCCTTAGCAGACATGGATCCAGAAAGAGATTTGGAAAGCTATTTAGTCAAATCTCCTTGTAATCTCGTAAAATGTGCCAAATAATTCAGTGACTTTAGTGCAAATGTCAGTGAAGCGTACACAAGCTTACTCATCTGTCTAAGGCCCTAGACTCCCTGTTAGGTGGATGGATAGAACAGCTCTGTTCTACAAGTTTTTTCTTGGTGGCTGCCACCACAACCATGATATCAAGCAGGACTCCTTTGCTCTAATGCACTTGGTCTTTAGGAGGGGCTAGAATTTTGTTATGTCTTTTAGGTATTGGCTCTACAGTATCTGGCTCCTTACAGGCCTGGCCAGAAACAAGATCTATTAGTTCATCAGCCAGGGGAGTCACCCAAGAAGTAGACGGATCAGGCTCAAAAGCCTCCAGGAACACCAATTCCTCCTGGGAGGGGGTATTGGAGGACCAACCACTTTTTTGTTTCAGTATCTCTAGGATATCTCCAAAGGACACGTCTTCATGTGGAGATCTTGGGGATCCCCTCCCCTTCATCAAAATTGGTGTCCTCCATGAGAGATTCTTGAGGGGGAATCTAGATGTCTCCCATTACACTTTCTCCTCCAAGAGGCTTCCTTGGTGAGATGGTCTAGAGAAATATCAGAAGAGATGAAGATGTCCTGAAGGACCAAATGGAGGCTAGACCAGGCTGACTGTCCCACTGGAATGGATGGATGGGGCTCAGAGCAAAGAACCAGAGGAGGTGAAGTTGTCTGATCCAAGGGGGGCAGAGATGTCCTTTCTCTAAAGAAAAGGCCCTCTCCACAACCTCAAAGGCAAAACTCTTACAGGAAAAAGAAGCTGACAGCAAAGGAGTCGGTAAATCCTGAATTGTTGGCTCCTGCACCCCCCCCCCCCAGCCCTCCACCCGAGGAAAGTGTCAGATCTGAAGGGGCAACAGACAGATCTGAAATATTTGGAGTCAATCCCAACCCCCTGGACTCTGTGTCACTGCTTCAGATCTGAGAGTCCTCCAGCTCCGAAAGGCTCAGGACTGGGCAACTCAGGAAAACCATATAAGTAGAAGAACAAATCATCTATGGATCCAATGAGGACACTGCAAGAGTCTCAGATATGAGTGGTCCAAAACAGTGGGTAAAACTGGAGAAAAGAGAGACCAAAGGAGAAGTGAGCAAAGATTTGCTTCCAGATCCGGAGGAAGTCAGAACTGAGAGTACCTCCATTTGGATCTGAGCTCTGAGGAATTTCCTCATCATCCTCCTATTCAAATTATCTTCGAATAAGCTTGTGGAAGACTTAACAGATGATGTGAAAGATGGAGGTCTGGAATGCTTATGGGGGAATCTCACAAAAAAAGAGTGAAAACAGCCATGAAGAAAAAGTATCCAGCAGAAGCAGAGGAGTTTAGATTGGAAGAGAGCTTGATTTAGAACCAGTCAGAAGTGAAGAAGCCAGATCCAATTTTTTTGCACTTTTTGCATGTTAGCAGTAGGCTACAATGAAGGAGCTAAAAAGGAAGAGCAGTCCAGGGACCTCTTGGGTGACTCATTTTCTTTAGTAACAGATTCTGGCTTCCCCCTGCTACAGAAACAGAAGTAGAAGAGGAAGAAGGAAGGAGGCCCCTCAACACTAACTTATTCCTACAGTTGGTAAGAGCTCTGGAGTTGAATCCAGAGTAGATGACACAATCTGTGTCCAAATGCATGAGTCCAAAACAATAAACACATTCCCTGAAGAGAAGAGTACAAATGATGATACTTTAAAGAGGTACTGACAAAAGGATAGCTAAAGTAGAACCAGAAACAGTTAAGTAGACAGAAAAGAATTTGTAAGGAAGGCAGAAGTATTAAGCTAGTATAAGGCTATATACTACTCCAAAGCTCAAGAGCAACAAGATCCACATATGAAGCTGAATGGCGGTAAATGAGATCTGAGGCATGTAGGGTTTTTGGGGCAAAGGAGAAGCTCGAGAGTTTTTGGATCTGAAGATCTGGTAGAAGCAGCAGAGTTGGATATGAGTATTAGATCTGAACCCCATCAGTTGAGAAATGAATGAAAAGGACATCAGATTTAATACTTCAGAGCCTAAACTTGAATAAGAAATATCTTTTCAGACAAAGGACAACCACAAAGCTGAAATATGCAACAATGTGCAGAGTTCATTGTAAATGGCATCACCCACACTGAACCTCATGCCAATGCCAACATTTTGGCTGGTAATTTCAGCTCAAATTTCTCAACCAACTGCCCCCCCATAATCCAAAGTAAATACCACATACGACAAACTTGTAAAAATGTAAACACTGCAAGAAATTCCAAAAACGCCAAAGCAGTGCAAGTCAAATCGCCCAAAACACGACCTCTTTCCACACAGATGCAGGAAACAATTTTATTAAGCTTTAACAATGTTTTTCGTTGTTTACAAAAAACAACTTCTTCAGATAAAAACCTTTTAAAACACTGGTGTTTAAATTCCCCTCCTTCCTATCACATGTTTAAAAACAGTAATATGAGTGGCTGTCCATTTCTTGCTTAGAAAGCAAACTCCACCTCCCTTCAAATAAAACAAATGGTTCTACTATATTGTAAACATCAAGGAACATTAGTTGCATACATAAGCCTGCCTAATGAATAAATAAAAACATTTCTAAAAAATGTTTACAAAAAAATATTTTATGCATGCAACTAATGTTATTACTGTTTTTAAACATGTGATAGGAAGGAGGGGAATTTAAACCCCAGTGTTTTAAAATGTTTTTATCTGAAAAAGTTGTTTTTTGTAAAACAACGAAAAGCATTGTTAAAGCTTAATAAAATTGTTTCCTGCATCTGTGTGGAAAGAGGTCGTGTTTTGGGCAATTTGACTTGCACTGCTTTGGCATTTTTGGAATTTCTTGCAGTGTTTACATTTTTACAAGTTTGTCTTTTGTGGTGAATGAATGCCGAAGTGACCGCCAGTCTATTGCCCACATCTACTCAACCGGACAATATGGGTAACTTGTCAATATTGATCGAGATGCTCACACAAAAAGTGGATAGTTTATCCCAAAGACTCGACAGGGTGGCTGTGTCACAACAACTTATGCAAAACTCTACCTCAATGGACAGTGTAAGTTCCGTTCTTTTATCTGTCAGGAACATAATGGAGAACTTGGAGCAGCCCACAGGGGGGAGTAGGATGACTATGACAGGAACAAATGGACCAGGGAAGATGTACTAACGGACCGAATAGGGCCAACAACGTTGTACAACTCAGTAATACATCTGTTAATACTGGTAATGGTTCAGGGCAACAACAGAACCACCAGTATGGTCCCTTGGAGCCTATAGGGGTCCCAAACTTTGCATTATGGGTAGGGAGGCCATTTCACTTTGCCCAATCAATTACAAATAATATACAGGAACAACTGAGTGAAGACAGAGTCGATTTTGCAACAAAATTACACCTGTTTGACCAGAAGTTAGTGAAACTAAGGAAAATTCAACTTGAAATAGCATATTTTCAAGAATGTTCACATCTGAAGGTCATACCAAAGGGGCTTAGATCATGGCAATACCCGACGGGGCTTGCCGAAGGGTCTCCCTTTCACCGTGACCTTATTAAATTATTTGACAAGCATGGGTTTGAACTTTTGGAGTTGATGTGTAAACACTACCAAGAGGCAGTGAACGGCTTGTTAAAAGAGACAAGCAAGCTGGACAATGATATTAAAAAAGACATAGACTTTCAGAGATACCATTTTGAATATGAACGGATCTAAAGCAGTATAGACCAGTATGTGTCAAAAATAAATGCAACTAAAATTAAAAAGTTGTATTGTGATATTAAGGATTACAATAATGGAACGGCTTATCCAAAACCACCAGAATCTCAAGGAAATTTCTTAGCGAGCCCATTTGAGACTGTGGGGGAAGAAAGGAGTGAAGAAGAAGCAGAAGATACGAGTTCTACAAGTGCTGGTAGTGGGGGCAACTTGTCGGACTCTGTACGTTGGAGTGAACGCCTAGCCAACAACATGAGAAACAACAAACAACCTCAGACAACTAATAGCTCAAATTTTCAGAACAGAGCTTTGAACCATGCACCTGCAATGGGTTGGAAAGCCCAAGCAAAACCAACAACAGGTGGAACTAAACCTGGACAGTATGGATGTAGAACTAGATACCACACATGAATGTAAGGTAATCTATAATTCTAGTTTGGACTTTAAAATATTCAACTACTCTGAGTTTGTTTTTTCCACTGAGCTAGTGGAGTTATTGGCTAAGGGATTCACTTTTGTACCTTCCACACGAGCTAATTTAGCAAAAACTTTGGTTGAACTAAAAATATTTGTGAGGAAATTGAATTTATGTGCACTAATGGGACAACAAATAAGTGCGAGGGGGGAATATTATATCCCTAGTACTTATCACCTGCCCTTACACCCCACAATAGCACTGTTTGACCAACTTTGTGAACTAGACATACGTTATGTTACAGGAAAATCCTTATTAGGAAATAGAAGGGAAATACAACATTAACAAAGAAGAAAAAGATATGTTGGAATCTTTACAACATTTTCCAATAAGAATTATGGAACCAGACAAGGGGGGTGGCCTAGTGGTGATGACCTACAAAGATTATAATAACAGGATGATGGATATAGTTAACACTGACACTTATGTGGAAGTATCTAAGAATGAATTATGTATTGGATACTCTAGGATTAGGTCTTACATCAATGACATGTTTATAGAAGCTAGAATAGACATTGACCTGTACAATTATCTTACCATGCCAGCACCCAGGGTACCTATCCTGTTTGGAATACCAAAAGTCCATAAAAACTTGTATAACCCACCTATGCGACAATTAGTTGATGCAAGAAACAGCATCACATATGCATGTGCAAAAGCTGTTGATAATATTTTGAAAATATACGTCAAAAGTGAAAGGCAGATTTCTAAAGGTTCATGGTCGTTTTTAGAGGAAATTAATAGGACCACATTTAGTGAGGAATTTAATTTCCTTACTATAGATGTCAAGGACCTTTATTCCTCCATTCCTCACATGGAAGCAATTGAATGGGTGGCCTCTATAATGAGAGAGAAACAAGCACCATGTCATGAGATTAAGTTGGTTGAGGAAATCTTGGACATAATCTTGTCATGCAACTATGTAACATTTAACAACAAGTACTACCTTCAAAAAATAGGTGTGGCCATGGGCTCCCCTTGTGGGGCCAGCGTGGCCAACTTGGTAATGGCGTTTTGGGAGAGGGAGTACATTATGTCTAACTCATACAGCCAAGAGAAAATTCAATTGTACACACGTTTCTTGGATGACTTATTTATTTTGGTTAAGGGGGACATACAAGTTGCACAAGAGATGGTTGAATTTTTCAACTCTACATCAGAATTCCTCAAATTTACATCATGTTTTGCACAAGATAGAATAGCATACTTGGATGTAGATCTAATTAAAGACATGAGCAATGCATGCTTCATAGCAAGAATATTTCATAAGGACACATATTCTAACTCTTTCTTGCAGTACTCTAGCTGTCATCCCTTTACACAAAAGAAATCTGTAATAAAGGGCCAACTAGTTAGAGCTGCGAAGATGGTCACTAAAGACCACAATTTTCAGGAAGAATGTGGCTTTATGAGAGATTTATTCTTGAAAAGAGGCTACCTCGTCACCCTAATTCAGGACTTAATTGAAGAAGTCCAGTTAAAAAGGGAAAGGGGAATTTATTTGCCCATCTTGAACCAACACAGTGGACACATTACGGAACTACCAGTTGTCAGACAAACTATTAGCCCCTACAGCTTTATTATTACATATAGCCTAGATGCTAAAAGTGTGGTTTCCATAGTCCAAAAGAACTGGGACATATTAATGAACGATGGTGTATTGAGAAACAAATTCCAGGAAAAACTTGGGATTGTTTTTAAATGGGGAACAACTTGAAAAAAATACTGGAAAGGAAACCAAATAGGCAGGTAAACATAATGGGTATGTTCAAATGCAACATGTGTAGATATTGTAAATACATGGACACCAGTCAAACATTTGATATTAGTGGCAAGAGATACAAAACAAGGGACAAACTTGACTGTCAAAGCAAGCAGGTAGTATACCTAGCAAAGTGCATATGCTGCCCAGTATTCTATATTGGAAAGACCGACAGATAACTCATGAACGGGTATACGAACATGTGTATGCCATGGGGAGACACAAAGCGGAGAATGCACTTGCAAGACACATCATGGAGTACCCACAACACTAGTTTACATTTTGGGCAATAAATCAAGTTAGGAATGAGGGGAGGTGGGGGCCAGATTAATTGATTTTAGAGAAAAATGAACTTATGTGGCAATTGAGGCTGGACACTTGCCATTACCCAGGGATAAATGAACTAAGTTCCATTATGTGTATTTTAAAACTAAGAAGCTTACGCCGGTAGTAAAAAATGTTTCTTTTTATTTTCATTAATATTTTTTATACTGCTTGGATGCATACAAACACATGCTTTAAAACATATTTTGTACAGATGTATACAAATATACGCTTCACAATACAATATTTTTAAAGAAAATATTTTTTTGTAAACACTTTTTAGAAATGTTTTTATTTATTCATTAGGTAAGCTTATGTATGCAACTAGTGTTCCTTGATGTTTACAATATAGTAGAACTGTTTGTTTTATTTGAAGGGAGGTGGAGTTTGCTTTCTAAGCAAGAAATGGACAGCCACTCATATTACTGTTTTTAAACATGTGATAGGAAGGAGGGGAATTTAAACCCCAGTGTTTTAAAATGTTTTTATCTGAAGAAGTTGTTTTTTATAAACAACGAAAAGCATTGTTAAAGCTTAATAAAATTGTTTCCTGCATCTGTGTAGAAAGAGGTCGTGTTTTGGGCGATTTGACTTGCACTGCTTTGGCGTTTTTGGAATTTCTTGCAGTAAATACCACATACCACAATCCTCCTGCCACCATTACTAGGGCTTAAATGCACTTTCCAAGGCCAAAAACCCTGCATTTATGGACTCCAATAACATCCTGGGATGCTTACTAAATACAAAGAACAAACCAACAACAGTGAGTGGATAGCAAGTTCAGTAACTCCAAAAAATAAAACTGAAAACAACAAAAGCACTGGAACCACTGGAAATAACCATCAATTTAATATGCAAGTTAAATTTTCATCAACAGGCTTCTTCAGGCAAATCACATAAGCCATTAAATGCAAAGAATATATATATATATATATATATATATATATATATGCCATCAAATTATCAATAAATCACATTACCATCTTAATTAATTATACCTGCTCATGTGAAAACCTAAGCATTGGTTTTAAAGTGAAGGCAGCATTTAAACCAGGTGGTACATGTGCTCTCATCCTTAATATTCAATGCATTTCTCCATATCCTGTCAAAAGTTTAATATCCCCATCTCATAAAGGCATAAAAATCACTTTTAAAATCATAAACTTGAAACTGTGAGCATCTCCTTTGTCCAAGATATGCTTATCCAAAGCATTGGTCATAACCTTATGCCTTATATCAGAACAATGATCACTTATATGTTCTTTAAGCTTCCTGTTCATCTTACCAATGTAATAACAATCATGTCACATTTAGCCATGTAAACAATATTTTGGATGTTAGTATTTCCATAGGATTGTAAGAAATAATTAATGCCAGTAACAGGATGCTTAAAGGAATTCTGCTTGTATATAAATTCACAGTAATTACAATCATTGCATCCCTGTTTATTAATTAAACCATTAAAATAACACTTCTGTTGTTCCTTATAGCATATAGCAACAGTTACACATGGCTGTTGAAACTGTATATTCTAATCTTATATCAAAAATTGAATTAAATGAGCACTCTAGGTTGTTCAATGAATCCCTGGAATGATTAGCTACTTTTGAATAATGTTTAATTGAGATGAAATAAGAAACTTAGGAGGGACTTACTTGACTTTGAACAGGAGAATGTTTTTGTTTGGCCGAAAGACAGGCTAGCCACCAATAGATAACATGTCTCATGCAATGGCAAACACGTTTGGATCAGCTGATTGCGTAACACAAGGAGAAGACGACAGTCAACCAGTAGGGCCACCTGTATTACATACTACATCAGCCAAACAAAATGATCAACAGTGTGCAACACTTTTAAATAACTCTAAAGAAATGACATTCAATCCCTCTGTTCTTGTTGATGCACATCACATACGGGCATTAGACCGTGTGGATTTTCCACTGCTTTCACAGCAGCCTCTACCATTGTTGAAACTGACGGCATGAATGAAAAGCCTACAGAGCAATATGAAGGGAACGGCCTCTATGCAACAACCTGTAACCAGAAGTCAGATGAGGAAATGAGACTGGTATTTAATCTTTCAAACATACACATTAAATGAGCAGGAGTTGTTTGTACTTACTAAAGGTTTGACATTTGCTCCCTCTAAATAGGTTTCGTATTGTGGGACATTAGGGCAGATTCAGAAATACCCACATGAAAGTTAGAAATAGCTGCCAATTGAACTTTAAGTGTAGAGGGAGATGAACCTGCATGGAAGAGTTCAGCTAGAAAATCAAGGACTAGTTGGATGGAAGCAGTGAAAGGATCTATGTCCTTTCCTTGAGCCCAATATGTGAAACGTTTCCACTTACTCAAATAAATCTTCCTAGTGGAAGATTTATGGGAAGCTATCAAAATATCTCTAACAGAGTGAGATAATTGAGGAAGCCTGGCTAAGGTTGGAACTGGAGGAACCAAGCAGTGAGGTTCAGAGAGGGGAGGGAGCGATGAAACTGACCCGACTGATGGATCAAAAGATCTGGAACTAGGTCCAGATTCCACGGTCGCCCAAGAGAAACGATGTAGAAAGGGGAACCACACTTGTCGAGGCCAGTAAGGAGCAATGAGGATCAATGAGGCCTTCTGAGCGATAGCTTTCTGAATTACTTGAGAGATCAGTGGGAAGGGAGGAAATGCATACAGAAGTCCCCGGGCCAAACTTGGACTAGAGCGCCCCTGCTGGGTTGGCCGGGTAAAGGGAATAGAGTGAAATATTCTGTGCACTTGCTGTTTTGGGGAGTAGCAAAAAGATCGCAGCAAGGCTGACCCCACTTGAGAAAAATTTCTCTCACTACAGAGTCTTTCAGAGACCACTCGTGAGGCATGAGAATAGCTCTGCTCAACTTGTCCGCACTTTGGTTGGACTTCCCCCGCAGGTGCCTTGCTATCAGAAAGCGGTGACAAGAAGTCGCCCATTGCGACAGTCTGAGTGCTTCTCGATAGAGGGGTATGATCTGGTTCCGCCTTGTTTGTTGATGTACCACACTACAGACATATTGTCTGTCTGGATTGCAATTCTTCCCAAGGGAAGAGAGTCTTGAAGCCCTTGCAACGCTAAAAGCACTGCTCTCATCTCCAGAACATTTATCTGTCAGGAACATAATGGAGAACTTGGAGCAGCCCACAGGGGAGTAGGATGACTATGACAGGAACAAATGGACCAGGAAGATGTACTATAGCGGACCCGAATAGGGCCAACAACGTTGTACAACTCAGTAATACATCTGTTAATACCTGGTAATGGTTCAGGGCAACAACAGAACCTACCAGTATGGTCCCCTTGGAGCCTATAGGGGTCCCAAACTTTGCATTATGGGTAGGGAGGCCATTTCACTTTGCCCAATCAATAACAAATAATATACAGGATCAACTGAGTGAAGACAGAGTCGATTTTGCAACAAAATTACACCTGTTTGACTAGAAGTTAGTGAAACTAAGGAAAATTCAACTTGAAATAGCGTATTTTCAAGAATGTTTACATCTGAAGGTCATACCAAAGGGGCTTAGATCACGGCAATACCCGACGGGCTTGCCGAAGGGTCTCCCTTTCACCGTGACCTTATTAAATTATTTGACAAGCATGGGTTTGAACTTTTGGAGTTGATGTGTAAACACTACCAAGAGGCAGTGAACGGCTTGTTAAAAGAGACAAGCAAGTTGGACAATGATATTAAAAAAGACATAGACTTTCAGAGATACCATTTTGAATATGAACGGATCTAAAGCAGTATAGACCAGTATGTGTCAAAAATAAATGCAACTAAAATTAAAAAGTTGTATTGTGATATTAAGGATTACAATAATGGAACGGCTTATCCAAAACCACCAGAATCTCAAGGAAATTTCTTAGCGAGCCCATTTGAGACTGTGGGGGAAGAAAGGAGTGAAGAAGAAGCAGAAGATACGAGTTCTACAAGTGCTGGTAGTGGGGGCAACTTGTCGGACTCTGTACGTTGGAGTGAACGCCTAGCCAACAACATGAGAAACAACAAACAACCTCAGACAACTAATAGCTCAAATTTTCAGAACAGAGCTTTGAACCATGCACCTGCAATGGGTTGGAAAGCCCGGCGCAAAACCAACAACAGGTGGAACTAAACCTGGACAGTATGGATGTAGAACTAGATACCACACATGAATGTAAGGTAATCTATAATTCTAGTTTGGACTTTAAAATATTCAACTACTCTGAGTTTGTTTTTTCCACTGAGCTAGTGGAGTTATTGGCTAAGGGATTCACTTTTGTACCTTGCACACGAGCTAATTTAGCAAAAACTTTGGTTGAACTAAAAATATTTGTGAGGAAATTGAATTTATGTGCACTAATGGGACAACAAATAAGTGCGAGGGGGGAATATTATATCCCTAGTACTTATCACCTGCCCTTACACCCCACAATAGCACTGTTTGACCAACTTTGTGAACTAGACATACGTTATGTTACAGGAAAATCCTTATTAGGAAATAGAAGGGAAATACAACATTAACAAAGAAGAAAAAGATATGTTGGAATCTTTACAACATTTTCCAATAAGAATTATGGAACCAGACAAGGGGGTGGCCTAGTGGTGATGACCTACAAAGATTATAATAACAGGATGATGGATATAGTTAACACTGACACTTATGTGGAAGTATCTAAGAATGAATTATGTATTGGATACTCTAGGATTAGGTCTTACATCAATGACATGTTTATAGAAGCTAGAATAGACATTGACCTGTACAATTATCTTACCATGCCAGCACCCAGGGTACCTATCCTGTTTGGAATACCAAAAGTCCATAAAAACTTGTATAACCCACCTATGCGACAATTAGTTGATGCAAGAAACAGCATCACATATGCATGTGCAAAAGCTGTTGATAATATTTTGAAAATATACGTCAAAAGTGAAAGGCAGATTTCTAAAGGTTCATGGTCATTTTTAGAGGAAATTAATAGGACCACATTTAGTGAGGACTTTAATTTCCTTACTATAGATGTCAAGGACCTTTATTCCTCCATTCCTCACATGGAAGCAATTGAATGGGTGGCCTCTATAATGAGAGAGAAAGAAGCACCATGTCATGAGATTAAGTTGGTTGAGGAAATCTTGGACATAATCTTGTCATGCAACTATGTAACATTTAACAACAAGTACTACCTTCAAAAAATAGGTGTGGCCATGGGCTCCCCTTGTGGGGCCAGCGTGGCCAACTTGGTAATGGCGTTTTGGGAGAGGGAGTACATTATGTCTAACTCATACAGCCAAGAGAAAATTCAATTGTACACACGTTTCTTGGATGACATATTTATTTTGGTTAAGGGGGACATACAAGTTGCACAAGAGATGGTTGAATTTTTCAACTCTACATCAGAATTCCTCAAATTTACATCATGTTTTGCACAAGAGAGAATAGCATACTTGGATGTAGATCTAATTAAAGACATGAGCAATGCATGCTTCATAGCAAGAATATTTCATAAGGACACATATTCTAACTCTTTCTTGCAGTACTCTAGCTGTCATCCCTTTACACAAAAGAAATCTGTAATAAAGGGACAACTAGTTACAGCTGCGAGGATGGTCACTAAAGACCACAATTTTCAGGAAGAATGTGGCTTTATGAGAGATTTATTCTTGAAAAGAGGCTACCTCGTCACCCTAATTCAGAACTTAATTGAAGAAGTCCAGTTAAAAAGGGAAAGGGGAATTTATTTGCCCATCTTGAACCAACACAGTGGACACATTACGGAACTACCAGTTGTCAGACAAACTATTAGCCCCTACAGCTTTATTATTACATATAGCCTAGATGCTAAAAGTGTGGTTTCCATAGTCCAAAAGAACTGGGACATATTAATGAACGATGGTGTATTGAGAAACAAATTCCAGGAAAAACTTGGGATTGTTTTTAAATGGGGAAACAACTTGAAAAAAATACTGGAAAGGAAACCAAATAGGCAGGTAAACATAATGGGTATGTTCAAATGCAACATGTGTAGATATTGTAAATACATGGACACCAGTCAAACATTTGATATTAGTGGCAAGAGATACAAAACAAGGGACAAACTTGACTGTCAAAGCAAGCAGGTAGTATACCTAGCAAAGTGCACATGCTGCCCAGTATTCTATATTGGAAAGACCGACAGATAACTCCGCGAACGGGTATACGAACATGTGTATGCCATGGGGAGACACAAAGCGGAGAATGCACTTGCAAGACACATCATGGAGTACCCACAACACTAGTTTACATTTTGGGCAATAAATCAAGTTAGGAATGAGGGGAGGTGGGGGCCAGATTAATTGATTTTAGAGAAAAATGAACTTATGTGGCAATTGAGGCTGGACACTTGCCATTACCCAGGGATAAATGAACTAAGTTCCATTATGTGTATTTTAAAACTAAGAAGCTTACGCCGGTAGTAAAAAATGTTTCTTTTTATTTTCATTAATATTTTTTATACTGCTTGGATGCATACAAACACATGCTTTAAAACATATTTTGTACAGATGTATACAAATATACGCTTCACAATACAATATTTTTAAAGAAAATATTTTTTTGTAAACACTTTTTAGAAATGTTTTTATTTATTCATTAGGTAAGCTTATGTATGCAACTAGTGTTCCTTGATGTTTACAATATAGTAGAACTGTTTGTTTTATTTGAAGGGAGGTGGAGTTTGCTTTCTAAGCAAGAAATGGACAGCCACTCATATTACTGTTTTTAAACATGTGATAGGAAGGAGGGGAATTTAAACCCCAGTGTTTTAAAATGTTTTTATCTGAAGAAGTTGTTTTTTATAAACAACGAAAAATAGAAGTTATGTTCTTACCATAACGTTCCATATTAGTTGTCTTCTTCTCGCCTTCTTCTTGCTGGATGGGTTCGGAGCCGACCTCGGCTCGACTAAACCTCTAAAAGCTCGAGAGTTGGTTCCACCGGCTCGAGGCTCCCCTTATATCCCACAATGCTAGGCGAGAGTTACCTCAGATCTCGTTTGTAAGCTAACCCCAGCTTATAATAGTAACAGAATAACTCTAAACAGAGTCCACCTCTAACAACAGGAAGAAAGAAGGGTGACCTACATCCTGATCCAGGAAATATGCAGAGCAACATATGCCTAAGAAAGAGGTGGTAGAAAGAGAGGTCACGATCACAACTCCTCTAGGTCTGTCCAGGCCAGGGGGAAGGAGGGTGGGACGCAAGAAGAAGGCGAGAAGAAGACAACTAACATGGAACGTTATGGTAAGAACATAACTTCTATATGTTAAGTTGTCTATCTCGCCTTCATTCTTGCTGGATGGGACCGCGTCCCTAGCACCTTGTCCCGGGTGGCCTAACGGAACAGACTCCTGAGAACAGTGGAACCAAAATTAGCTCTATGCCTAGAAGCTAAATCCAACTTATAATGAGAAATAAAAGTGTGAGGAGTAGCCCAAGTAGCCGCTGCACAAATGGTGTCAATAGGCAGTCTGTCTTGGAAGGCTAAAGAAGTAGCCAAAGCTCTGGTGGAATGGGCTTTAGGTTTATTAGGCAATTTTTGTTTTCTAATTTCATATACCAGGGAAATCAAAGATGTTAGCCATCTGGATAATGATACCTTTGAAACTGAAAGTCCCTTTCTGCTTTCCGCATAGGAGACAAACAGCTGATCAGATTTTCTGAATTGTTTTGTTCTATCCAAGTAGTACCTCAATTGACGATGAACATCCAGGCAGTGTAATTTTTGTTCAGACCTATTGGAATACTCTGGAAAAAGACAGGAGGTCAATGCTTTGGTTTAGATTTGATGTCGAGACCACCTTAGGCAAAAGGACGGGTTAGTTGGTAAGGATACTCTGTCCTTATGAAACAAAAGATAAGGAGGGCGACAACTGAGTGCTTGAAGCTCTGAAACTCTTCTAGCTGATGTAATAGCTACCAGAAAAGAGTTTTCCATGATAACAATTTTAAGGAACAGGAAGCTGCAGGTTCGAAAGGGGGAAGAATCAAAGAAGCAAGAACTAAATTTAGGTCCCAAGAAGGAGGAGGATTTCTTATAGGAGGTCTGAGAAGAAAAACTCCTTTCAAAAAAGCTTTGCAGAGTTTGTGGGACATTAGGGCAGATTCAGAAATACCCACATGAAAGTTGGAAATAGCTGCCAATTGAACTTTAAGTGTAGAGGGAGATGAACCTGCATGGAAGAGTTCAGCTAGAAAATCAAGGACTAGTTGGATGGAAGCGGTGAAAGGATCTATGTCCTTTCCTTGAGCCCAATATGTGAAACGTTTCCACTTACTCAAATAAATCTTCCTAGTGGAAGATTTATGGGAAGCTATCAATATATCTCTAACAGAGTGAGATAATTGAGGAAGCCTGGCTAAGGTTGGAACTGGAGGAACCAAGCAGTGAGGTTCAGAGAGGGAGGAGCGATGAAACTGACCCGACTGATGGATCAAAAGATCTGGAACTAGGTCCAGATTCCACGGTCGCTCCAAGAGAAAACGATGTAGAAAGGGGAACCACACTTGTCGAGGCCAGTAAGGAGCAATGAGGATCAATGAGGCCTTCTGAGCGATAGCTTTCTGAATTACTTGAGAGATCAGTGGGAAAGGAGGAAATGCATACAGAAGTCCCCGGGGCCAAACTTGGACTAGAGCGTCTCTGCTGGGTTGGCCTGGTAAAGGGAATAGAGTGAAATATTCTCGGCACTTGCTGTTTTGGGGAGTAGCAAAAAGATCGCAACTAGGCTGACCCCACTTGAGAAAAATTTCTCTCACTACAGAGTCTTTCAGAGACCACTCGTGAGGCATGAGAATAGCTCTGCTCAACTTGTCCATAATATGATTGGACTTCCCGGGGATGTGCGTTGCTATCAGAAAACGCTGAGAAGAAATCGCCCATTGCCACAGTCTGAGTGCTTCTCGACACAGGGGATATGATCTGGTTCCGCCTTGTTTGTTGATGTACCATACTACAGACATATTGTCTGTCTGGATTGCAATTGTTCCCAAGGGAAGAGAGTCTTGAAGGGCTTGCAACGCTAAAAGCACTGCTCTCATCTCCAGAACATTTATGTGCAAGTGGCATTCGTTTGGTTGCCATGTGCCCTGGACTGTCCTGCCCTGATAATGCCCCCACCCGATCAGGAGGCATCCGTTGTCAGTGTAGCAACGGAGGAGGTGGAACAAAAGGTCTTCCGACAGGAGATGGGGGGAAGACATCCACCACATGAGATGCTTTTTGCACGCCTGCGTGATCACAATGGTGTGAGACATTGGAAGTTCCTGGTATGACCATTGAGTAAAAAGCATCCACTGAAGGATCCGCATGTGGTATCTGGCTAATGGAAGGAGAGGTATGGCCGCAGCCATAATTCCCAACACCTTTAGAACTAACCTGGCTTTGATTCTGTTGTTGTTGAGAAGGAGTGATACCAATTTGTGAATGTCTGATATCCTTTGATGTGTTAGCCTTGCAGACATGTTTATCGTATCTAGATTTGTAGGTAATAGTACGACAAGGCGACAAAACAGACTTTTCGCAATTTATTGAAATACCCAGTTTTGACAAGCGAAAAGTATAATCTCTGGCCATCAGAAGGAGATGCTTGGTGGGAGCTGTGAGGAGCCAGTCGTGCAAATATGGAAACACCTGGAATCCTTGTCGTCTCAGGTGAGAAGCTACCACTGCCATGCATTTGGTAAACACCGGGGCAGTGGTGAGACCAAAGGGCAGGGCCCTGAACTGAAAATGACTGGTTCCCAGCCTGAAGCGGAGGAATCTTCTGGAGCGTCTGTTCATTTTATGTGATAGTACGCATCCCGAAGGTCTATAGAGCACATCCAGTTTCCTTTGCCCAAAAGGGCAAGGATGGATTGCAGCGTGACCATCCGAAATCTTGTTTTCTTGACTGATTTGTTCAAGACACTGAGATCCAATATCGGTCTCCAGTCCCCTGTTTTCTTTGGAACTAAAAAGAACCTTGAGTAGATTCCGGATCCTTGTTGGCCTGCTGGCACTGGCTGAATTGCTCTTTTTGCAAGCAGTTTTGAAATTTCCAAAGCTGCTAGATCCCTTTGAGCGGGTGGAACATCTGGAAGGGATTTTTTTGACTGATTTGGAAAATGAAGAAAGGGGATAGAATAGCCTTCGGAAATGATGGACTGTACCCACTTGTCTTGAGTCAGGGATAGCCAGGCTTCTGGGTACAGTGACAATCTTCCCCCGACTGCCTCCAAAGATGGGCAGTCGGGCAACACCTCAGGGATGCTGAAAGGGCTTGTCAGGGAAGGCTTCCCGATTGCCCTGGTACCCCCCCTGCCCCTAGGGCGACGTCTACCATTGTTATTCCCACCTCTGCCTTTGGTAGGAAAATTACTCTGTGCGGTCAGGCGAAGTCCCTTGAGATTGTTTACGGAACCACATCTTTCCACCCTTCTGGCCTTTGGGGTAAGGCCTGGAAGGAGTCGAAAAACGGACTCCGACGGCAGAAAGGGTCTTGCCATCAGACTCGCACCTAGTCAGGGTTTCTTTCACTTGAGGACCAAAGAGAGATGATCCATCAAAAGGGGAGTTCGTGAAAGACGTCTTGAAAGGGTCCATAAATTGCATAGCCGCATCCAGGCGTGCCTCGTAAGGCCACCCTGTCTCTGCGGCTCTGCTCGCTCCATCAGCCCGGCGTAAGAAAGGAGGCGCATGGAGGAGTTGGATATGGAATTAGGGTAGCCAGCTGCGTGTTCATCTTTTCTTGAAACCCGCAGCTGTAGGATCCTTTAACATTTCACTCGCTTCCTTGATCAAGTCCCTCTGAAGGCAGTAAAATGGCACAGGTAGTTCAGCGAACGCATGGTAAATGTCGCTGAGGAAAACATCCGCTTCCATTACCTATCCATGGACCTAGATTCCTTGTTAGGTGGATGGACAGGTACTGAAGGATCAGCTAGTTCCTTCTTTGTGGCAGCAGCTACCACCATAGCATCCACAGAAACTCCTTTTGTTAGAAATTGTTTGTCTGCTGGAGCTGTTATGAACTTAGAAGGTCTCCTGGGAGTGGGGTCCACTGAATCAGGAGCCGTCCATGCCTTCTTAGCAACCACCTGCATGAGGGGGTCGAAGGGGGGGACACCCAGGAGGTGGCAGGGCGGGAGCCAAGCCTCAAGATACACAGATTCGTCCTCCGAAGGGTTGAGGGCTGGCCAATTTCCCCTCTGTTTCAGGATCTCCAGAATGTCTGCAAATGAGACATCTTCAGAAGGGGAACGGGGGGAACCCTCAGAATCATCCAAATCTGTGTCTGACGTGATGGACTCAGGTGAGTCAATGTGTTTCCTCTTACACTTCCTCTTCCGAGGGGGCTCTTCTGCCAAATCAGGAGAGGCCTCGGAAGAGGATGAAATCCCCACAGGGGTTTCCTGAGGAGCTGGCTCTCTGCGGTCCGGGATGAGGGAGTGAGTCGACTTACCCTGAGGCACCATAGAGGGAGGAGCGGACGGAGCCGACTGTGGAGTAGAGCCAAGCTCTAACACACTCCGCATGACCTCGAATGCACCCCTGTCAGGCAGAGCCAGAGGTCCCCGCTCCGAGGAGCTAAGACCCCCCCTCGGCACCGACAGTGATGGCTCCGAGGCCGATGTCGGAGCCGAACTCACCAGCGCTGAAGCCTCGAGAGGGAGAGGGTCGGACAAGGGTCGATGCCACTCACCCTCGGAGCCGACGAGGGAAGTCCGGCGCCGAGATTCTTCCAAAGAAGAAAGCGGGCCGACCGGAGCCGAAGACAATTGTATCGGCTCCGCAATCACAGTCTCGGTTCCGACGACCCGGCTCCGAACTCAAGAGAGTCGAAGGAGGAAAATGTTGATGGACGGGGCAGGCATCGACTGATGAGTCGGGCTCTGAAGCATCTGGGCCAGTGCCTCGGCCTCAAGTAGTCGCCTCCCGACCCTCTGAAGGTCATGATCCGACAGCGTCCGTGCCCGACAGGAGTGAGACCTTTGGCTCCCGTTCAGACAGCAGGGGAGATCCTGGAGCGAATGAGCGGAGCCAAGAGATGGTGACCTGGACCTCTTCCTGGTTAGCCGGCTCCGAAGGTCTGGTCGGAGCCGACACGGAACCTCTATAACCTCGGCTCCGGCGGAGCCGAGAGCCCCAGAAACTGTGGACTGAGACTTATCGGCTCCAGCGGGCGATAAAGGCAAAGGTTGAGAAACATGAGGTCTCGACTCAGTTGCGGGCCGAAGACCTAGATGCCTTAGAGGGCTTCCCTGTTGAAACAGACAGGGAATCCTCTGGCTTGAGTAAGCCTCTAAGAATTAATTTATTCTTTCTTTCCTGCAGGACCCTGGGGCTGAAGCCATGGCACACAGCACAGGAGTCCTGCAGGTGCAAAGGCCCCAGACAATAGACACAAGAAGTGTGAGCGTCTGTCAGAGACATTTTATGACAGCACGCATCACACTTCTTGAATCGAGACCTTTGCTTCTTTAGACATTTTGTCTGAACAGGTGTGCACAAACACGCACACAAACACACTAGTAACACCCTGTTAGATTAATACAATAAAAGTAGTAATACTAGTAATTTAAAGTACAAAAACTACTTTAAACACACACACACCACTAGTGAAGGAAAGGCCTATAGGCCCAAGGGAAGAACCAAAGGTTCTTGGAGAAATGGAAATTTTTTTGGTAGGGAATAAAATTTTTCTAACCTACACTAACTAAGAAAAATATTAAATTAAAAGGGGTTTTTAAAGACTAATTTTCACAAGAAAATAGTACTCACCAGGAACCGGTAGAAACAACCAACCTCGAAGCTGTAGCGGCAAACGAGATCTGAGGTAACTCTCGCCTAGCATTGTGGGATATAAGGGGGCCTCGGGCGGTGGAACCAACTCGAGCTTTTTAGAGTGGCCGAGTCGGAGCCGAGGTCGGCTCCGAACCCATCCAGCAAGAATGAAGGCGAGATAGACAACTTAACATGCATTGTTAAAGCTTAATAAAATTGTTTCCTGCATCTGTGTAGAAAGAGGTCGTGTTTTGGGCGATTTGACTTGCACTGCTTTGGCGTTTTTGGAATTTCTTGCAGTAAATACCACATACCACAATCCTCCTGCCACCATTACTAGGGCTTAAATGCACTTTCCAAGGCCAAAAACCCTGCATTTATGGACTCCAATAACATCCTGGGATGCTTACTAAATACAAAGAACAAACCAACAACAGTGAGTGGATAGCAAGTTCAGTAACTCCAAAAAATAAAACTGAAAACAACAAAAGCACTGGAACCACTGGAAATAACCATCAATTTAATATGCAAGTTAAATTTTCATCAACAGGCTTCTTCAGGCAAATCACATAAGCCATTAAATGCAAAGAATATATATATATATATATATATATATATATATATATATATATATATATATATATATATATATATGCCATCAAATTATCAATAAATCACATTACCATCTTAATTAATTATACCTGCTCATGTGAAAACCTAAGCATTGGTTTTAAAGTGAAGGCAGCATTTAAACCAGGTGGTACATGTGCTCTCATCCTTAATATTCAATGCATTTCTCCATATCCTGTCAAAAGTTTAATATCCCCATGTCATAAAGGCATAAAAATCACTTTTAAAATCATAAACTTGAAACTGTGAGCATCTCCTTTGTCCAAGATATGCTTATCCAAAGCATTGGTCATAACCTTATGCCTTATATCAGAACAATGATCACTTATATGTTCTTTAAGCTTCCTGTTCATCTTACCAATGTAATAACAATCATGTCACACATTTAGCCATGTAAACAATATTTTGGATGTTAGTATTTCCATAGGATTGTAAGAAATAATTAATGCCAGTAACAGGATGCTTAAAGGAATTCTGCTTGTATATAAATTCACAGTAATTACAATCATTGCATCCCTGTTTATTAATTAAACCATTAAAATAACACTTCTGTTGTTCCTTATAGCATATAGCAACAGTTACACATGGCTGTTGAAACTGTATATTCTAATCTTATATCAAAAATTGAATTAAATGAGCACTCTAGGTTGTTCAATGAATCCCTGGAATGATTAGCTACTTTTGAATAATGTTTAATTGAGATGAAAGAAGAAACTTAGGAGGGACTTACTTGACTTTGAACAGGAGAATGTTTTTGTTTGGCCGAAAGGCAGGCTAGCCACCAATAGATAACATGTCTCATGCAATGGCAAACACGTTTGGATCAGCTGATTGCGTAACACAAGGAGAAGACGACAGTCAACCGGTAGGGCCACCTGTATTACATACTACATCAGCCAAACAAAATGATCAACAGTGTGCAACACTTTTAAATAACTCTAAAGAAATGACATTCAATCCCTCTGTTCTTGTTGATGCACATCACATACGGGCATTAGACCGTGTGGATTTTCCACTGCTTTCACAGCAGCCTCTACCATTGTTGAAACTGACGGCATGAATGAAAAGCCTACAGAGCAATATGAAGGGAACGGCCTCTATGCAACAACCTGTAACCAGAAGTCAGATGAGGAAATGAGACTGGTATTTAATCTTTCAAAATACACATTAAATGAACAGGAGTTGTTTGTACTTACTAAAGGTTTGACATTTGCTCCCTCTAAATATGTGGATGTTTCTGTTACATTGCTTGAGTTTAAACAATTTATAAGGAACTTAAATTTAAAGATTTTATTTGGTGAAAACAGTGGTCATACTATCAATATGCTTAGACACTCCTATGCGTTTGTACCATATGCTAACAATGTTCTACAGGTGTTTGAGAGAGTGGTGGAACATGATATCTATAGACTTTACAGCACTAAACTATGAAACAGATTTTGTAACTTGACTGCTGAACAATTTAGAGCTATACAATCGCTACTAAAGAATCGAGATATTGTCATTAAAAATGCCGATAAGGAAGCGGAGTGGTTGTTTTAGATAATGAGTTTTATTTTGAGAATATGCAATCACTTTTAGAAACTGATGAATACAAATGTATGGATAGGAATGACAGCAATTCTGTCATTTTAGATCAAACAAGCTATTTGTGCCATGCATGATGGTAATAAGATCAGTAATGAGTTGTTTGATTTTTTTGTTGTTAATACACCTAAACATCCTGTTATTTATGATACACCCATGCTACATAAGTACTTGGAGATGCCACCGTTGAGACTGATTGTATCAAATAGAAGATGGGTCACAGAACTCATCTCAAAGTATCTTGACAAACAGTTAAGACCTTTATTACAAAAGACTTACTATTTTAAAGGATACTACCATGTTTTCGACAGCTTTAGGATTGGTCAGGAGGCATACTCAAACATGAATCTTATTTCATTACACTAGATGTTGACTCACTACTCACTTCTATTCCCATGATGTCGGGGTTAATAATGTATGTGTTTTCTTAAGTAACCATTAAGATTTTTCATTAGATAAGCTTGACCTTATATGTAAATTATTACAGCTAGTATTACAGAATAATATTTTTGTTTTCCAAACAAGTATTTTCCATCAGGTCAAGGGTGTAGCAATGGGTACACCCGTTGCTAACACCTATACAAATATAGTGATGTACATATGGGAAGAAAATAGTATTCTGTTCACAGGCAATCCCTACTATCAACAGATTGTTTTTTATAAGAGGTTCGTGGACAATTTGTTTCTTCTTTGGGAAGGCAGTCATACTGAATTTGACAGTTTCTTTACATATATAAACAATACAGCTACCTTTTTAAAATTCAGATACAAGATTTCTCCCAGTAGGATTACTTTTCTGGATATCATGTTGTCTAAGGATGCAGCTGGTAATGATATAACAACTGAATTATATGGGAAAGCATTGAAAAGAAATTCCCATTTGCATCGCACCAGCATGCATCCTCCATTTATATTTAAGAATATAGCAAAAAATCAGATGCATAGGGTAGCAAGGCTCCACATTTTTGATATAACTATGGCCAACCAATTAGATCATATGGCTAATGATTTTTAGTAAACGTGGTTACTTGAAGAAGGACATTGAATCAGCACTTCAAAATGTGAAACAGAAATTTCTCATTTCTGCTAGACCGGTCTTTCATCAAGTAGGATTTATTATAGATATGAACAGAAGTTAAAAGCAGGATGTTAGATGTATTTTAACATTTAATGAGAACACTTATTTGGTGAAGCAGATTATAAATAAGCATTGGTTTATTTTGCAGGATATAACTGAGTTGCAACATGTTATATCCAATAAACCTTGTTTTGGATACAAGCATGGTACAACACTTAAGCAGACCCTATGCTATAAGGATCAACAAAAAAAGAAGTTATGTCTTACCATGACGTTCCATCTGTGTTGTAGATCTTTATTCATTACTGTTAGGACTTCAGTTCAGTCCTCGGAACTGACATGGCCATTACCAAGCTCGTGCCAGCCAAAAACTCTCAGTAAGACCTACCCACAATGCCCCTCTCATAGTCTCTTCAGATCGAGTTTGCCCGCCATTATAGTATAGAAGTAACAAAAGAGACAGTAGGAGGCTCTGTCTGAGCAAATACCTTAACTAATAAGGAAATCCTAAAGTCCACCAGGAGTCCAGGCAGGGGGAAGGTGGGCAGGAAGTAATGAATGAATAAAGATCTACAACACATATGGAGCATTATGGTAAGACATAACTTCTTTATCTGATGTTGTAAATCTTTATTCATTCCTTACTGTTAGGACAGAGTCCCCAGCTACTTGAGTCCTGGGTGGCCCTTAAGGAAGGACATTCCTGAGCACTACAGAACCAAAAGATGCTCGTCCCCTGGAGGCCAAAACCAATTTGTAATGAGCGATAAAGGTATGAGGTCTTGCCCAAGTGGCTGCTGTGCAGATGTCATCCATAGAGGCTCTGGAATGAAAGGCCAATGAAGTAGCCATCAATCTAGTAGAGTAAGCCTTTATTCTGAAAGGTAAAGACACTTTGTTCTGATGGTAGATGAAAGTAATGGCGTTTCTGAGCCAAGAAAATAAAGTCATTTTGTAGACAGGCCTACCCAATTTGGGTCCTGCAAAAGCCACAAACAATTGATCCATTTTTCTGAAAGATTTAGTTTTGTCCAAATAGAAACTAAGTTACCTATGAACATCGAGGGTATGCAAAAGATATTCCCCTCTAATTGAATGATGAGGGAAGAAAACTGGTAGATCAACAGATTGATTAATGGAAAACCCAGAAATGACCTTGGGCAAAAAGGAGGGGTCAGTATGTAGGGACACTCTTTCCCTAAGAAAAATCAAGTAAGGTCTCTTGACACGCAGGGCCTGCAACTCAGATACTCTTCTCGCTGAGGTAAGGGCTACTAGAAGTAGAGTTTTCCAAGACAAAAATTTCATATCACATGAATTAGAAGGCTCAAAAGGAGGACTTGTTAACAACTGAAGCACCAATGTCAAGTCCCAAGGCTCTATAGGAGGCTTGACAGGAGGTTTACATGTAATACTCCTATCATAAAGGTTTTGCACAGTTGATGTGACATAACAGAAGAATTGTCAATTCCATTGTGAACATTTGCAACAGCTGCTAAATGCAGAGTAATTGTGGATGCTGAAGCTCTTGCCTGTAATAGGGTAGTCAGATATTGTAGGATCTTCTGAATAGGCATGGAAAAGGGGTCTATGTTATGATCTTTGGCCCATCTAGAGAACCTAGCCCATTTACTAGAATAAAGTTTCCTGGTGGAAGGTTTGTGTGAAGCCAGAAGAATCTCGTGAACAGGAGATGAAATATCAGGTAGCCTAGCAATCATCAGAAGTGGAGAAACCAAGCTGTGAGCTTGAGGCTGTGGAGATTGTGGTGAATCAGTCCTTGAGGATTTGACAGCAGAGCTTGGGATTGATCCAGGATCCACGGGCTGTGAATCAGATGAGGCCATAGGAAGGGAACCAGACTTGACGGGCCAATAAAGGGCAATGAGGATCACTCTGCTTCTGAACGTTTGAGCTTTCTGGAGGAATTTCAGGATGAGAAGAAACAGGGGAAAGGCATACAACAGACCTGGGGGCCAATTGTGCATCAGAGCATCCTCGGTGACTCCCCTGAGGGATCAGGGCAAAGTAGCTTCTACATTTGCTGTTTAGGGGAAAAGCAAACAGGTCGCAGCAAGGTCTGCCCCAATGGCGGAAGATCTGATCCGCTATTATAGGACTGAGGGACCACTCGTGAGGCATAAGAATGTTCCTGTGCAGATTGTCCTCAATAAAACTGGAACTCCCGAATGTGCGTTGCTATGAGAAAGCGGTTAGAAGTCATCGCCCAGTGCCAAATTCTCATGGCCTTCCGACACAGGGGGTAAGACCTGGTTTCGCCTTGTTTGTTGATGTACCAGATGACTGACATGTTGTCCGATTGAATTGCAGTGGTCCGGGAAGGAAGGAATGTGTGGAACGCTTGCAACACTAAGAGAACTGCCCTCAATTCCAGGACATTTATGTGCAAATTGGCCTCCATGGAGGACCAAGTGCCTTGGACTGTCTTTCCCTGGAAATGCCCCCCCCCCATCCTAACAGGGAAGCATCCGTGGTCACAGTGGCCCTGGGCTGGGGAAGGCTGAACGATCTATACCAAAGATTTGATTCTGGCTTCATCCACCAAAGCATTTCTTTCTTGCAAATGTTTACCAGGCGTATCATGTGATCGAGTGGGTAGGTTAAGATCGACCATTGTGATGAAAGGAGCCACTGTACTAGTCTCATGTGCAACCTCGCCAGTAGAACTAAGGTAATTGTTGCTGCCATAGATCCCAACAGCTGTAGTACAAGGTGTGCTGGTACAAATGTCTGTGGGAGGAGGACTTGAATCTGGCTTCTTATTTTGAGAGCCTGTGAGGAGGAAGGGAATCTTGACAGGGGCGTTGTGTCGAAGATCGCTCCAATGAATTCCCGTGCTCTTGTTGGAGACATTTGTAATTTGTCCATGTTGATCGTGATACCTAAGCGAAGAGCAAGGCCTTGAGTATAACAGAGACTGAGGATGAGAAGATTCCTGGTCGTGGTAAGGAGCCAATCATCTAAATATGGAAACATCTGGAATCCTTGTAGTCGGAGATGAGCTACTACAACTGCCATACATTTGGCGAACACTCTGAGGGCTGTCGAGAGACCAAAGGGCAGTACCCTGAACTGATAGTGATTGGCTCCCAGACAAGCGGAGGAGGAATCTCCGGGAGCATTTGTCCATCCTTATGTGGTAATACGCATCCTGGAGGTCTGTAGAACACATCAAGTTGTCTTTCCCAGAAAGGGGAGGATGGACTGTACCATGACCATCCAGAATTTTTGAGGTTTTATAAATTTGTTTAGTAAGCTGAGATCCAGGATTGGTCTCCAGTCCCCTGTCTTTTTTGGCACTAAAAAACCTCGAGTAAAACCCGAATCCTCTCTGTTCTGGTGGGATTGGCTGGATGACTCTTTTTCTTAGCAGCTTTTTGATTTCTAAGGTTGCAGCCTCCCTTTGACTGGGTGGCACATCGGGGAGTCATTTTACAGGTCTAGGAGTAAGATCGAATGGGATATGACAGCCTCTGGATATTATTCTCTGCACCCACGCATCCATCGTTATGAGTTGTAAGACCTGTATGTGCAGGGAAAATCAGCCCCTGACTGCTTCCAGAGGAAAGCAATTGGGTCGCTGTTCAGGAGCACTCGTAGGGTCGGCCAGAGAAGGAATCTCTATCACCCTGGTTGCGCAGACCCCTTCTGCTCTGAAAGGGGCATCTTCCGGATGAGTTGCCCCCTCTGCCCCGGGGGGATTGCTCATCAAGAGTGTCATGAAAAGATCCTTGGGACTTCTTGAACCACAATTTTCCTCCCCTCTGGTTCCTGGAATAGGATCTCTGTGGGCGGAAAAACATATGCCCACAGCAGACAAGGTCTACCTGTCCTTCTCATTATGTGATAGTGTGTCTCTTACTTTGGGACCAAAAAGGAAGGTTCGTCAACAGGCACATTGACAAAGGAAGATTTAAAGGGGTCTGTGAAATCACACAAACACATGCAAGCATGCCGTCTCATGATGATGCCTGATGCGGGTGCTCGAGCTGCCCCCCTCGGTGGTGTGACAGATCAAGCGCATTGAGGAGTTCAAGATGGATTCCAGGGTACCCAGCTGAGAGGTGGCAGAATCACACCCCTCTTCAGGCAGTACCCCCACCAAAGAGGCAGACATTTCTGAGATTAGGTTTCTTTGGAGGCGAGTAAAGTGTGCCAGATAATTCAGCAATCAAATGGCAAAGGTCGCTGAAGCATAGGCCCCCTTCCCCAGTCAGTCCATAGCCCGAGACTCCCTGTTTGGGGGATGAACAGTGGAACTATCTTCTGCCAGTTCTCTCTTGGTGGCCGCCCGCTCATGGAATCAACTACCAGCTGCTTGGACCAACTGGGCTGGTCTTCAGGGGTGGATAAAAATTTATCTGGCCTCCAGGGGACAGGTTCTATATTGTCCGGGGCATTCCAGACATGCTGCACAATAAGTTGAACAAGCTCATCCGCAGGTGGGGACACCCAGGAAGTAGATGGCTGAGCACGAAAGGCCTGCAAGAATACCGATTCCCCTGAAGGGTTATGAAAATCCACACGGTCTAATGCCCATATGTGATGTGCATCAACAAGAACAGAGGGATCGAATGTCATTTCTTTAGAGTTATTTAAAAGTGTTGCACACTGTTGATCATTTTCTTGCTTGAGGATCTCGAGAATGTCTCCTAATGAGACGTCTTCTGGGGGAGACAATGGGGACCCTTCTCCCTCATCACAATCGGTGTCTTCGGTGATGGATTCCTCAGGGGAATCAAGGTGCTTCCTCTTGCACAGTTTTTTTCAGGGTGGCTCCCAGTGGGATCTTCTGAGGAGCACTCCGGAGAAAGAGTTCCCTTCAAGGGAAGGTCTTGTAGCTCCCGTGCTCGGGATCCCAGAGTAAGCAGTTGGGACAACTGCATGCTAGAGGGGGGTTCTGGTGTCAATGCCAATGGTGCCAACTGCGAGCCTATTGAGGCAAGGACCCTCTCCCTCACCTGGAAAGCAGGCCCACCTAAGGAGGGATGGGAGCCTGGAACTGAGGAGGACAAGCTCGGAACTGGGGTCACACCCCGCCCTGAGGAGGCTACCTCCAGGTGAGGAGCTCCGAGAGGACTGGTAGCTGCTGGGGAGCCGTGGCTGTAGACAGCACCACTGAAAAAATAGGCAGCAAACTAGGAGCCAGAGTGCCGACAGCCCAATCACTGCTCCCACGGTGAGCCAGTTCAAACAGAGCCATTGCACCAAGAGTAATCGGTGCTGACAGGGAAGCCTCCGCAGTCAGAGCCGAGACAATAAACACCAGGATGGCCATCGGTACTGACTTCTCTGGGACATGGGAGGAGGTCGGAGGAGGATATATAGGTGAATATGCCATGAGAGTTTCCATTCCAAGAGGGAAGGAAGACCTAGCAGGGGTGGGTAATCCTCTAGCTGCCAAAATTTGGTCCACAACCTTCACTACATCTTGTTCTGAAAGACTCCTGGTGGATCTGAAGGATGCTGCCGAAGGAGATTCAGGTCTCTCAAGAAATGGACTAAACTGGTGTCCCAAAAAGGGGTCATAAGTGGGAGAATATCTGGTTCTGGGAAGGTGTTCGATGTTCAGAACCGACAGTGTCAGTGGAGACATATGAGACATTGGCACCGTGGTCGGGGATGGTGCCGATGCAGGTACAGTAGTCGGAGCCTGTGTCAAAACCAAGGTCGGCACCAAGGAGGATGGTGCCAAAGCTGGTACAGAGGTTGGAGTCAAAATCAAGGGCAGCACCAAGGGAGAATACATGGAGCCTGGTGCTAAAGTAGTCTATACCGAAGGCAGGCGAGAAGCCCGGTGTCAACTTGGTTCCAAGAAGGACAGAGATGTCGGAACCGAGTGACTCTGTTTCTCTTTATGTTTCTTATGTTTAGGAGGTGGTGAGACCTCTGTCCCAGAAAGACCCTCCGAGAAAGGGAGTTTCATCATACCCATCAGGAATCAGCTTGTTCTTACGCTCTCAACCAAAAGTGTCACGATTGCTGAAGCTGGAACAAATATCACAGGATACATTGATGCGGTCAATGCCCAAACAATAAGAACACCAGGAGTGACCGTCTGAGTTTGGCATCTTACGCCCAAACTTATCACAGTGTTTAAATCCTAGTTTTACTTCATCAGACATCATGGAAAAACTACACTATAGTTCTAAACTACAATTTAACCAACCAAAACAACAGTAAGATTACAGAAGAGGGTTTTTTTATTAAACAGAGAGAAAAGGAGGAGTACCAACAATGGTACTAAGAAATACCACAAAGTGGTAGGAAAGAACCTACCAAAGGTGGGGAGAGGGACAGTACTAACGATGGTAAGAAAAGAGCTACGAAGTTAGAGGGTAGGTTTTAGAGAGAAAGTATATATATTTAAAGAGGAAAAAGATAATCTTTAGGAAAACTGACTAGGGAAGGTAATTATATAGCAAAATCACAAAAACACTACACTTAGCTTGAGAGAAGGCTTGTACGTCTGATGAGGAAATCGACAAACAAGATCTGGAGAGACTATGAGAGGGGCATTGTGGGTAGGTCTTAGCTGGTGCGAGGTTAGTAGCGGCCGTGGGTTCCAAGGACAGGACCGAAGTCCTAACAGTGAATGAATAAAGACGGCAACAGCAGATGTGTTATTTTAACGTTCTCAGTAGTAAACAGGTGCGTTCAGATGCAATGATTGTAATTACTGGGAATTCATATATAGGCAGAAATCCTTTAAGCATCCTGTCACTGGCCTTTTATTTTTTCTTACAAGCCTATGGAAAATGTAACACCCAAAATATTGTTTACATGGCTAAATGTGTGACATGTGATGGTTACTACACTGGTAAGAATAACAGGAAGCTTAAAGAAAGTATAAGTCATCATTGCTCTGATATAAAGCGTGAAGTTGTGCCCAGTGCTTTATATAAGCATATCTTGGGCAAGGAGATGCTCACAGTTTCAAGTTTATGATTTTAAAAGTGATTTTTATGCCTTTACGAGGTGGGGATATTAAACTTTTAACAGAGTATGAAGAAATGTGTTGGATATTAAGGATGGGAGCACACATACCACCTGGTTTAAATGGTGCCTTCACTTTAAAACCAATGCTTAGGTTTTACATGAGCAGGTATAATTAATTAAGATGGTCTTGTGATTTATTGATGAGTTGATGGCATCTGTGTATATGTGTGTGTGTATGTGTGTGTATATATATATATATATATATATATATATATATATATATATATATATATATATATATATATATCAACATCATCTTCTTCGGCTGTTCCCGTTAGGGGTTGCCACAGTGGATCACCTGTCTCCATTTCTTCCTGTCCTCTGCATCTTGCTCTGTCACACCAACCACCTGCATGTCCTATCTTACCACATCCATAAACCTTATCTTAGGCCTTCCTCTTTTCCTGTTACCTGGTAGCTTCCTCCTTTGCATCTTTTTCCCAATATACTCAGCATCCTCCTCAGCACATGTCCAAACCAACGTAATCTTGCCTCTCTGGCTTTGTCTCCAAACCTTCCAACCTGGGCTGACCCTCTAATATACTTATTCCTAATCCTGTCCAACCTCGTCACACCCAATGTAAATCTTAACATCTTTAACTCTGCCGCATCCAGCTCTAACTCCTGCCTTTTTGTCAGTGCCACTGTCTCCAACCCATATAACGTAGCTGGTCTCACTACCCTCTTGTAGACCTTTCCTTTCACTCTTACTGGTACTCGCCTGTCACAAATCACTCATGACACTCTTCTCCACCCACTCCATCCTGCCTGTACTGTATTCTTCACCTCTCTTCCACACTCACCATTACTCTGAACTATTGATCCCAAGTATTTAAACTCATCCACCTTCGCCATATCTACTCCTTGCAAACTCACCATTTCTCTATCCTCCCTCTCATTCACACACATATATTCTTAGTCCTGCTGACCTTCATTCCTCTTCTCTCTAGAGCATATCTCCATCTCTCCAGCATCTCATCCACCTGTTCCCTACTCTCACTACAGATCACAATGTCATCTGTAAACATCATAGTCCACGGGGACTCCTGTTTGATCTCGTCTGTCAACCTGTTCATCACCATTGCAAATAAGAAAGGGCTCAGAGCTGATCCTTGATGTAATCCCACCTCCACCTTAAACGCATCCGTCACTCCCACCGCAGACCTCACTGTTGTAACACTACCCTCGTACACACACACACACACACACACACACATATATATATATATGTATGTATGCATGCATGTACATTTCTGTATATATATATACATATATATATATATATATATATATATATATACATATATATATATATATATATATATATATATATATACAGAAATATGTACAAGCATACATATATATATACATATATATATATATATATATATATATATATATACTATATAGATATCTATATTTATATCTGCACTACACATCCATCTATCCATATTTTATATAAAAAACACCACGTGCATGCATTTTAATCTATACACTTGATCTTAGCCAAAAGGCTGAGAAGCAATACACAGATAAGCAACAAATTGAAAAAGGGACTCAGATGTCAGGGGCCAAATATTAAATAAGGATGTTTGACAGAAAGGGCCTGAAGCTCAGACACTCGCCTAGCAGATGTAATGGCCACTAGAAATAAAGTTTTCCATGACAAAATTTCAATGTGCAACTTGAGGCTGGTTCAAAGGGTGGCAACATCAATTTAGAGAGCAACAGGTTCAAATTCCACGGTGATGTCGGACTTCTGACTGGTGGTCTGATATGAAAAGAACCTTTTAAAAGGCTTTACAAAGCCTGTGAGCCATAATAAGTAGCACCACATTCCTCTACATGATAGTTAGAAATGGCAGCTAACTGTACTCTTAAAGTAGCCGGGAAGCTCCTTCATGAAATAGTTCAGTCAAGAACTCTAAAACCTTGTTTAACGGAGCTATAACAGGGTCCAAATGATGTGACTCCGCCCAAAGACAAAACGCTTCCACTTACTGGTGTAAGTCTTTGTAGTGGAAACTTTATGAGAAGCTACTAAAATATCTTGAACCGCCGATGTAAGGGGAACCGACCTGGCTAGAAAGGGAAGCGGAGCAGCCAAGCTGCTAGATGGAGAGATTCTAGAGGTGGGTGAGGAACTCCTGGCGCGTGTGTCAGTAGCTCTGGCTCTGGGTCCAGCATCCAAGGTCCCGACGCGGTGATGCAATAGAAAGGGGAACCAAATTTGACGAGGCCAGAACGGAGCAATGAGAATAATAGTCCTCTGAAGGTTGTTGGCTTTCTGTAGAAACTTTGCAATCAGGGGAAATGGAGGAAAAGCATATAGGAGACCCGGGGGCCAATCGTGCACCAGCTGGCCCCTGGGGACTTCCCCTGGAGGGGTAATAGGGCAAAGTAGCTCCTGCATTTGGCGTTCATTGGAGACGCAAACAGATCGCAGGTAGGCTGGCCCCATTTGCGAAAAATCCTTCTCGCAACTGACTGTTTGAGGGACCACTCGTGAGGCAATAGTATTGCCCTGCTCAGCCTGTCGGCTATGACGTTGGATGACCCCCGGATGTGCGTTGCGATCAGAAAGCGACCGGTGGACTCTGCCCATTGCCAAATTCTCATGGCCTCTCTGCATAGTTGGTAAGACCTGGTTCCCCTTGCTTGTTTATGTACCAGACTACGGACATGTTGTCTGTCTGAACTGCAATGGTCCCTGGAGGAAGAAGGGGAGCAAAGTGTTGCAACGCCAAAAACACTGCCCTCAACTCCAGAACATTGATGTGCAGATTGTACTCCAGATTGGTCCATTCGCCTTGGACTGTCTGTCCCTGAAAGAGGCCCCCACCCTATCAGGGAAGCGTCCGTGGTTATAAATTAAGCTGACGGTGCGGGTAGCACAAATGGTCTTCCGCTGGATAGGTTGCAAGTCTGTAACCACCACATTAGGTGTGATTTGCATGTTTTCGTTATCAATATTTCGTGAGTCAGTGGAAGTTGTTGGAATGACCACTGTGCAAACAGAAGCCATTGTAGCACTCTCATGTGCAGTCTTCCCAATAGTATCGCAATGAGAGAAGCTGCCATGAGACCCAAGACTTTCAGAACAATTTTTGCCGGTGACTTTCTGGACGACAGCAGAAGGGAAATGTTGATTTGAAGTGCTACTATTCTCTCTGTAGGAAGTTTTAGAACTAAATGGTGCGTATTTAATTCCGCTCCTATGAATAAGATATGCTGTGATGGCTGTAGCAAAGATTTTTCGAAATTTACTGAAATTCCAAGGTGTGTACAAAGTTGTAGGGTGTAATCCCTGGCTTGTATCAGTTGACGCCTGGTGGTGGCAGACAGGAGCCAGTCGTCCAGATACGGAAACACCTGGAATCCTAGGCGCCTCAGATGAGACGCTACCACTGCCATGCATTTGGTGAAGACCCTGGGGGCTGTAGTCAGACCAAAGGGAAGGGCTCGAAACTGATAGTGACTGGCTCCCAGCCGGAAGCGCAAATGATCCCTGGACGCCCTGGCCATTTTGATGTGGTAGTATGCGTCCTTCAGATTTCTCGAGCACATCCAGTTGTCCTTCCGTAAGAATGGAAGGATCGATTGAAGCGTGACCATTCGGAACTTTTCCTTCTTGACAAAGGTGTTGAGATGGCTTGGGTCCAGAATCGGCCTCCAGTCCCCTGTTTTCTTTGGAACTAAAAAGAACCTTGAGTAAGTTCCGAATCCTATTTGGTCCGCTGGGACTGGTTGGATGACTCTTTTTTCTAGCAGCTTTGAAATTTCTGTAGCTGCTGGGTCTCTCAGATGGGGTGGTACATCTGGGAGTTTCTTCTTTGGAATGGGTGTGGATAGAAATGGGATTTTGTAACCTCTGGTAACAACGCTTTTTACCCAATTGTCTGAAGAAAGGTTTTGCCAGGCCTGAGGGTATAAAGCTAAGCGACCCCCGACTGCCTCCAGAGCAGGACAGTCGGGCCTCCTCTCAGGAGTGCTGAAAAGGTTTGCCAGGGAGGTTATCCCTGTCACCTTGGTTTTGCAGACCCCCTCTGCCGCCAGGGCGGCGTCTTCCACCTCTGCCCCCCCTCTGCCTCTAGAGGGGGCATCACCCTGTGTGTTTGGGAAAGATCCTTGGGGTTTTCGAAACCACATTTTCCCACCATGTTGCCCTTTGGGGTACGGTCTGGAAGGGGTGGAAAAACGGACTCCGACAGCAGACAGAGTCTTTCCCTCCTGTTCACACCGGGTAAGGGTCTCCTTTACTTTAGGGCCAAAAAGTGTGGCTCCATCAAATGGGGCGTTAGTAAAGGAAGACTTGAAGGCTTCGCGAGCGAACATAAGCGCGTCCACGATTGCCAACGAAGAGCAATCGCTGAAGCCGCTGCCCTACTCGATCCCTCGGCTGCGTATGATATCAGCCTCATGGACGAGTTTACAATGGATGTAAGGGTGTTGAGATGTGCTGTAACTTTCTCTGAAACACCAGCATCTGTAGTACCCTGGAGGGTATCTCCCAACTCTTTGACTAGATCCCTCTGTAAGCGTGTAAAATGAGTCAAATAGTTCAGGGAACGCAGAGAAAGCCGCTGAACTGAAAATGCGCTTCCCGTATCTGTCCATGGTCCTAGAATCTTTGTTAGGCGGATGGACAGATGAGGAAGACTCCGACATCTCCTTTTTCGTGGCCGCTGCCACCACCATGGCGTCTACTGGAACTCCTTTGGTGAGGTAAGCCTTGTCCTGTGGTGCCGTAATGTACTTATTTGGCTTCCTAGGGACTGGTTCCACTGTGTCAGGTGTCTCCCACGCCCTTCGAGCAATCAACTCCATTAACTCATCGAAAGGCGGAGTGACCCAGGAGGAGGAAGGGCGAGCACCAAATGCCTTCAGCAAAACTGACTCATCCTCAGAAGGGGGGAGGGATTGCCAGTCACCTCTCTGTTTTAGGATCTCCAAGATGTCAGAAAAGGAGACATCTTCTGAAGGTGACTTAGGGGACCCTTCTGACTCATCTAAGTCAGTATCAGATGTCAAGGATTCTTGTGGAGAATCCAAGTGTCTCCTCTTACACAATCTTTTCCTAGGGACTTCTTCGTGGGGAGCATCCGAAGAAGCCTCCGAGGAAGAGGGGGCACCCTCCAGGGGTGGCTGAGACACTGGTGCCCGACGCTTGGATGTGGCCGTGGGTGCAGAGGAGGATAATGGTCCTTTGTGGGGAGGAGAAGCTGTTCCTGCTGATGTGGTTGTCTGGGTAGACAACACCTTCCTCATGAGGTCTAAGGCCCCGGGTCCCAGTCGGTATCTCCCGGTTCGAAGAAATGGGAAGAATCCCGAAACAGGAACGAAGGCACCGACCCGAGGACGGAACCGAGTCGATCCGCCGAGGCTCGAGAGAGCGTCGGAACGAAACATCGGTCCGACTCTCGTCCCGGAACCAAGGATGGATCTTGGCCCGAGACTCCAGTACCGGATCGGATGGAGTCGAGGTGAACGGTGCCGACCGAGAAAGACGGTTCTGGCACCGAGGGCTCCACAATCATCAGTTCAGCTTCTTCCGGCTCCGAAGACTGGACAGGTCTCGGAGGAGGAACAGATGGAGATAGTGGCAGGCCTTCAAGTCTCGACATCAACTGAGAGGAGACCGAGATAAGCTTGGATAGGGCCGTATGCTCCATCAATTTCTGCACCACACGGTCCACATCGGTGTCGGAATGGGGCCTGGAAGAACGAGTCAAGGGATCGAGATCGAAGACGGAGCCGACCTCAACAGAGTCGGTGGAGGGAGCTCGTCACCGGTTCCAAGACTCGAGGCTCGAAACTGCCAACAGTTGAACACTCGGCCCGAAGTCTGTGGAACCGGTGATCTAACTTTACCGAAGAGCTCGGAGCCGATGACTTGGGCTCCGACGTCTTCGATTCCTTCGAGGATTTGGATGCCTGGTCTGAAGCATCCAGAGCCTCCTGGAAAGAGGGTTTCAACAAACCTCTGTCCATCAGTTTCCTGCGCCTATCTGTCATGACCCTCCCACTAAAAGAGTGACAAATAGAACAGTCCTCTTGTAAGTGGAGAGGGCCAAGGCAGTAGACACAGGAACTGTGGTTGTCCGTGACCCGACATCTTTTGGCCACACTGGCAACGTTTGAATCCAGATTTCATTTTCTCAGACATTTTGAAGTAAGAGAAAAAAGTCAAGTCCAGCAACAGCCAATCCAGAGAAAAAAGGGTCAAATCCGGTAGAAATGTCAGTCCGTTTGTCAATCCAAGTAGGGGTGGTAGGCCCCGAAAAACTCTATACCAGTTAAAAGAAGTTAAACTAAGTTAACGGTACCGAGAATTTCTCTCTCTACACACACACATACACTAAATACAATAACTAGTGTTTTTGAACAAGTTCTCTTGAAAATTTAACAAAAAGAAAGTTAAATCTTATCTGAAAACCCTCGAGCTAGCCTCCAGCGATGCAGCAGCGGCAAACTAGATCTGGGGTAAAGGCAGAGGGGGATTGTGGGTATTAGATGTCCTCGAGCTTCTTCTCGATGCAGAGCTTGCAGTCGGCCGGCACGGAGCCGAGGATCGGCTCCGAACCCATGTGTAAGAACAAAGGCGAGATTGAACACTCTCACATCATAGGTTCACAGGTCGGTACTAGGCCATCTGCCCGAACGCATTTATAAGCCTAGCCAAAATGTGTTGGCTTTCACCACCCCCTTAGATTAGTTACCTGTGCCTCTGTCCAGCACAGCCATTGAAGTGATCCCTGGGGTAAACTTAGTTTCCCATCCACTCATCAAGGTTTTGCTTGAAGAGTATTAGCGAGGAGCTCTCCCTAATGTAGATTGGAATCTTGTTCCAAAGCATGGGAAGTCTCTGGGACAGGAAGGAATCTATCCCTCCAACACGTCTTTATTTATTGTTGTGGTGAAGTTTATGGCAAGTGTACACAACTGTACTATGTTCTTCGTGTTTCGCTGCTAAAGTCATCACACTTGGGTTGATTCCCAAAGCTGAAGAAAAGGGTGGAGGCAGTCAAGAAGACTGGGGGCTGGCTAGGATGCCCTGCAAGACTGCGGTGGCGAAGTCTGCCCTGGACTTGGAGAAGATAGGCAGGTGGTAATGCTTGGGGAAGGTATGAACAAGTCCATGTTGCAGCCTCCAGGATGTCCCTGGTGGGGACCCCTCTGAGAAAAGCTGCAGAGGTGGAGGTTGCCCTGGTAGAATGCATCCTGACCCCCTTTGTAGGTGGTTTCCCGTACTGTTTGTAGCAGAAATGGATGCAGTGTGCTATCCATTTGGAGATTGCTTGTTTGGATATGGCCTTGCCCTCTGCCCCTGCTGTGAAACTGACTAGCAATTGGTCAGTTTTTCTAAAAGATTTAGTCCTATCCAGATAGAATTTGAGCTATCTGTGCACATCTAGAGAGTGCAGAATCCTTTCCTCCTTGTTTTGTGGGTTAGGCAAGAAGGTGGGCAAATGAATGGATTGGTTGAGAGCCACACGGGACACCACTTTATGAAGGATGGGTTAGTCCTGAGGGAGACCCTGTCAGCATGGAAAATGATGAAGGGCTCTACAGTCATGAGTCCTTGTAGCTCTGAAACTCTTCTAGCTGAAGTGATGGCCAGAAGCAAGGCTGTTTTCCAAGAAAGGCTCATCCAGACTCTGCTACACTTTGCTGTGAAGGAAAGGTTAGTTTGCTTTTATTTTTTGTATATTTTAAATACTGTAGTTTGTTTTCTTTACCTTGTGTTTTACCTGCATTCTGCTTTGACAGCATATTAAAAAGTACAGTTTTGTACCTACCATAAATGTAGATGTTCGAGGATCCCCATTGCTGCAGTCCTTACTATTGGGTAGTCCGCTGTCCAGTCGGCCCGAATACCAGAGTATATGGCTGACGTCGGTCAGGGCGCATTAGACTGACGTCAGTACGTCAGGGTACTAATGCGCATGACCGACGTCATATCCTCAGTCTTTTCTTGCCCCAGATGTCAGAAGACCCTAAAAGACAAGGCCCAAACTACCTGCACCAAAATATGTACAATATATACAAGAATATATACAAAAATATCAGCATGTAACCTCACCTACACAACCACCCCTAAACACAGAGGGAAGGAGGGAGGGTAAATTGGACTGCAGCAATGGGGATCCTCGAACATCTACATTTATGGTAGGTACAAAACTGTACTATGTTCTTCGTTCCCCATTGCTGCAGTCCTTACTATTGGGTAGAATCCCAAAGCAGAGGTAAGGGAGGCTGGCAAATCATAAAGAAGCAGGAGCTGACAACATGCCTTGCAAAACAGCTGTGGCAAAACCAGCCCTAGACTTAGAGTAGATAGGAAGGTGATAATGCTTAGAGAAAGTATGCACTGAACTCCAAGTAGCTGCTTCCAAAATATCCTTAGTTGCCACCCCTTAGAAATGCTGTTGAAGTGGCAGTAGCCCTAGTGGAATGAGGCCTAATCCCAGCTGGAATCTCCTTGCCATGATGGGAATGACAAAATGCGAAGCAAAGACCAATGCACGTAGGAATAGTTTGTTTTGACACAGGCTTGCCCTCTCTACTCAAAGCATAAGAAAGAAACAACTGCTGAGACTGCCTAAAATCCTTAGTCCTGCTTAAATAATAACGCAATTGCCTGTGTACATCTAAAGTGTGCAAAATCTTTTCCCCTTTATTTTGGGGATCTGCATAAAAAGTAGGCAAATGAATAGTTTGGTTTAAAGCCACACTAGAAACCACCTTAGGCATAAAGGAAGGATTAATGCGTAATGATACCCTATCCTTATGGAAAATCAAAAGGGCTCTACTGCCATAAGGGCCTGCAACTCAGACACCCTTCTTGCAGAAGTAATAGCCAACAGAAAAGCAGTCTTCCAGGACAAATATTTCAATTCAGCAGTAGCCGAGGCTCAAAAGGTTGTAGAGTAAGTTTTTCCAACACAAAATTGAGATCCCAAGCAGGAGTAGGAGCTCTACGTGGGGTCTTATATTCTTTGCCCCTCTAAGAAACTGCTTGAACAAAGGATGCGAAAACAATGGTGGGTCACAATCATAGTGAGCTGAAATTGCTGCAGCATGAATCTTAATGGAAGAGAAGGACAAACCTTTGTCCAATAACTCAGTAAGATATTGAAGAGCCACACTCAAATTAGGCTCAGAAATCTCCAAATTCTTTGCTGTACTCCAAAATAAAAATCTCTTCCATTTTTCTGCGTACACTTTCCTTGTACTAGGTCTTCTAGCTTCCATAATCACATTTAAAACTTGTTGAGGAAGTTGAGACCTGCTGTGTTTCAACACAGAATATGCCAGGCTGTTAGATGAAGAGAGTGAAGCTTGACATTGAGCAGATGACCGTCCTTCTGAGATAACAGATGAGGAATCAGAGGTAAAGGCCATGGAGGCTTCTTTACCAGACTCCGTAGTAGTGGGTACCAGTGTTGCCGAGGCCAATCTGGAGCTATCAAAATCATCCTTGGCCTGTCTTGTCTGACCTTTAATAGTACCTTTGGAAGAAGAGGCAGAGGTGGAAAGGCATACACATGAAGGTTTTCCAACTGAAAGACAGAGCATCCACTTTCCAAGCTGTGTGATGAAACCCCTTTGTGCAATACTTTGGCAGCTGGTGGTTTAGTGGAGAAGCGAACAGATCTATGTCTGGAGTTCCCCATGACACTGTCAATTTCTGAAATACATGAAGATCCAGTTTCCACTCGTGGGGATCCATGATTTGTCTGCTTAACACATCTGCTAAGGAGTTCTGTGCTCGGCAGAAACCTTGCCTGAAGAGTTAGTTGCAAGCTTAGCGCAGTCTCCCATAAAATCATTGCTTGCCTGCATAGAGGATAAGAATGTGTTCCCCTTGCTTGTTGATGTACCACATGACAGTTGTGTTGTCTGTTAGAATCAACACCTGCCCTGGAAGAAGTAACTCCTTGAAAGCCATTAATGCAAACTGGACTGCTAACATCTCCTTCATGTTGATATGTAGATGCTGTAGTCTGGCAGGCCACTTGTCTTGTATCCACTTTCCATTTAGATGAGCTCCCCAAGCAATGTCCGAGGCATCTGTCGTTAAAATCTGACTCGCCTCTGGCGGGTCACAGAGAGTCCCTTGTTTAGGTGACATTCCTGAGCCCACCACAAAAATTCTTTTTGAAGGCAAGGTATTATTTGAATGACAGTGTCCAAATCCTGGCAGTGCTGTGTCCATACATTTTGAGATACCATTGTAGCTTCCTCATATGCAGTTTGGCATTGGGAAGCACCAGAATACAAGATGCCATGAACCCTAATGCTTGAAGGACTGTCCTTGCAGTCAGCACGGACTGATGAGATAGTTGATGGAAGTAAAGTGATAGACTCTTTTGTTTGTCCGGGGTTAAAAAGGCCATCTGGGCTGCTGTATTCAGTCTCACACCCAGAAAGCACATGTCTTGAGAGGGTACTAGACTGGACTTTATTTCGTTCACAGAATACCCTAGGCATCTTAGCACTGCTATAACATATTCCAGATGCTGTAGAAGGTCTTCCTTTTCTTGAGCCAGAATCAGGCAGTCGTCCAAGTAAGGATAGATTTGAATTCCTTGTAGCCTGAAGTAAGCTATCACTGGAGCCAGAACCTTTGTGAATACTCTGGGCAGTAGATAAGCCAAAGGGCAATGCAGAGAACTGATAATGAGAATTTCCAGCTCGAAACGCAGATACTTCCTGCAACTTAGCCTTATAGGCACATGAAGGTAAGCTTCCTTGAGATCTAAAGTTACCATCCAGTGATCTTTGCCCAGCAGAGGTAAAAGCTGTTGTAACGTCAACATCTTGAACTTGGGAATGTCCAGATAAGTGTTGAGGAGAGATAAATCCAAAATTGGTCTCCACGTGTTCCCCTTCTTTGGTACTAGGAACAGGCGAGAATAAAATCCTAGGCCCCTTTCTGATACAGGAACTGGCTGAATGGCCCCATCTGGAGTAACTGAGAAATTTGCTTGTGAGCCTCTTTTCTTTGTGGAGGAGGAACGTCTGGCATGCCTTTGAAAGGAGGCATTGTATGGAAATAAAACCTGTAACCGTGGTGAATGATATCCAACACCCATCTGTCTTGAGTAATTAAATCCCAATTTCCTTTGAAAAGAGACAGTCTTCCTCCCAAAGGAGCTACCAGGCGAGAATCTACTGGCAGCTGAAAAGGCAGGTCATTGGGTCTGTTTACGAAAGGACTGACCCCTGCCCTCACCAGAAGTCTGAGCAGGTGAACTCCCTGTTCTAGGCCTAAAGAACCTTGAGCTCTGCCCCTACCACGTCTAGACCTACCCCTAGACTGGGAATCATAAGCAGGATATGTCCACCCCTTAGCAGGCCAATTTCTACTAAACTTCGGTGGCTGCACCTGCAAAAATCTTTAACAGTTTGCATAGACTTAGCTTTGTCCTCCATTTTCTTTAAAACTGCTTCCACAGGCGAACCAAACAACACATCAGACTGTAAAGGAGCATCCAAAATCCTTGTCTTAACATGCTCAGCTAAATTCTGATCCCTCAACCAGGCATGCCTGAAGAACAGAACTAGTGGCAGCCACCCTCGAGGAGGCCTGTACAGCATCAAAACCACATTGCAAAGAATGCTTACCCACTTGTTCAGACACATGAACCAAATCCAGCAACTCTTTACACTCAATACCTTCCGCCAAAGCATCCACCTTAGATTTCAATTGTGAAAGGAGATAATTTTGATATTTTAGCATGTGAAACTGACAATTCAAGCTCTCATGGCTAGAGTGGAAGAAGTATACACTTTCTTTCCCCACCTATCCAAAGCCCTTGCCTCTATCAGTGGGAACAGGAATTTTAACCACAGAGGCCTTAACACCTTTAGGCCCCTGAGAAACAGTTTCTGGGTCCGCCCTAGGACTCTTAAACAAATACTTATGAGCTTCAGGCACCCTATAGTATCTATCGGGTTTAACAGGAGCAGGAGGCAAAGAGTCAGGGTTCAGGGAAGCCTCTGCAAAAACATCTTCCACCACATTCAACACAGGAGGTATAGCTAAGGGCCGATGCTGGGGTAAAAACAAGAATTCCCTAAGCCTTTTCCTGGAATCAGAGTAATCCTGGCCTTCCCATTTAAAGTGCTCCCTCATGGAATGCAGAGTCTCTGAAAATGAGAAATCCTCAGGAGGAGAAGCTGTAGGAGTGGAATCATCCACATCAGAATCAGAATAAGGAGGATACTCCTGCAAATCTTCCACAGAAGACTCAGAAGCCTCTGAACACTGTTCAAAACTATCAAACTCGGTTCCACCCTGGGCCTCTTATCAGGAGGGGCATAGAACCTCTAATCATAGTAATCAAATCTTCTGCCATTTTAAGCATATGTTTCTTAGGTACAGAACCGAAATGCTAGGAGAAGCCCCCACTGAAGCTGAACTTGGCCTACCTCTCAAAGAAGTTTTGGCAACAGAAGGAGAGGCTCTAACTACCTTGGGAAGAGAGGGAAGAACAGTTAGCTGCGAAGGGGCCTCAGCCTGGCCTACCTCCTGAGAAGGCACATCCTGTAACAGTAAAGTTTCTGCCTGAGACTCCATAGAAACTCCTGGCAAAACCTCTGGCTCCACTGAGCCTTCTAAAGAACCGGCGTCCGGGACTGCGGTTCATCAACCCTAGGCTTCACTGTTTTGTCCTTGCGCTTCTTGGACGAAGCGGGCGTCGGAACATCCGACGGCATTTTATAATTGCAACGCTTCCCAAACACTAACCTAGCACAATCTAACCGTCTCTTAATAGTGCGTTTGTTAAACCTAGCACAAGAGCGGCATCCAACAACGTCGTGCTCAGGCCCTAAACAAGGTATACACAAGGTATGGTAATCCCTATGAGGTATCTGTTTCCCACAAGAAATACAGTTATTCACTTTTTCTGACATCCGGTTAAATACTGAGGCAAGAAAAACCAAAATGTTCCCCAACGGGGTACTTAGCCAACTCTGATTCGGTCTGAAACTCCGGCTTCGGAAATATTTCAGAACGCCAACCTGCACTCGCAAAACTGCTTCTGCATCGGACCATGCGGCAAAAAAGACTGAGGATATGACGTCGGTCATGCGCATTAGTACCCTGACGTACTGACGTCAGTCTAATGCGCCCTGACCGACGTCAGCCATATACTCTGGTATTCGGGCCGACTGGACAGCGGACTACCCAATAGTAAGGACTGCAGCAATGGGGAACGAAGAACATCTTCAAAAGAGACCACAGCTCTCTCTCTCTTCTGAGTCAGGCAGAATTGTTTTTCTCGCCCTCCCACCCAGTCATAGTTGTCTTGTTAAATACCACTGTCTTTCTAGTTGCCTGCCTATTATGTTAATCTGACCATATATCTCATTTCCTCTCTACTTTCAGTGGCTTGTGTGAGTAATCACTAAATCAAAAAACCCTCCCCTTCAAATATTTAAATTTATTGGCCATCCTACTGTATTCCATAGTACCAGAATACAAAAATGATCACCCCTTTCAACCCATCTTGCAGTTTTAAAAATAGTAACTCTCCACTAAACCTTAACTTTTTAAACAGGTAAAACTTAAGTTACCTACTTTCACGTCTACCTTCTCTAGTGCACACTGCAGTGTGCATTTTTTTTCATCTTACTTTTAAGTATCCCTTTGACTAGCACTTTCTCTAATACCTGCTGGAAAGCACTAGAAAGCCTTAAACTGATACAAGCACTCAACTCTCCTTGTTAATAAAGAAAAATTAATAGTAGGCACTAAACAGCCTATAATTGCAAAGTACCTTGCTAAGGGGTAAGGGAAAACAGCTCCTGTACTTTACAAAAAAAAAAAGGCATCAAACCAGGCATGTCCAAAGGTCAGCTTCCGGTGATTTCTCCTGTCCACCTGGTGAATCTGGGCATACTGGGGCAATGCAGTAATTGCCTCATGTACACAGACAACCCTCACCTCCTACCACCCAACACTACAACCTGTGAGAGATGCACTTACACAGCCAAAATGGAAGCAAAGCTCTCTCCACCCAAGATTGTGCTAGACAGTCAAGAGGAGAAGGTTAACACCCACACTACACCTCAAGCAACACATAGCCCTTCTAAACCCACACCACCAACACCCAGATATAGCAACACTAAATCCAGATATGCAGAGGCCCTTAACTGTAACCTGTCCAAGCAACAAGGACCTCTGAAGCTGAAACGCAAACAAACACCAATCGCAACCAAAGTGTCACATAGTTCAAAACACCTGTGTGCCACCCAGCAACAGCCCCCAAGGCAAGACAATGTACCTAACACTTTAGTCATAGGTGACTCTATAGTCCGGCACACTAATGTCCCTCTCACCAGGCTGAACAAGGAGAAAATTACAGTCAGCTGCCTGTCGGGTGCCAGGATCTGCCACATAACGCATGCACTCAAGTCACTCCACAACAAGTACAAATATGACTCTGTCATTGTCCATGTTGGAGTGAATGACTTGAGACGCACTCCTGGACTACATGAAAAGAGACATGGAAGAGCTCTCGGATCATGTGGCCCAGGCAGGTATGACCCTAGCCCTGAGTAGCATCCTGCCTTCGCCCAGAATGATACCACAATATAAGGACAAAATGATTGCCTTCAACAATTGGCTAAGCTTCTGGTGTCATTCAAAGGGGATCCAGTATCTGTCTGCCTGGGACGACATAACTGACAGACCACGATGCTTTGCCAGAGATGGTCTGCACCTGTCGCCTCTGGGATTCAGGTTACTGGCTAAGGCTCTTGCCACCCCTATAGTGCCTTTTTTAGGCAAAGTTCAAAGAACAAAACCACCACCGTAATAGGTACAAGCATGCAAAATCTGAAGGTAATGCTACTCAATGCTAGAAGTCTAAACCTCAAAATGCACTCTCTCGAGGCACTCCTAAAAATGGAGAACATCGATATCTGTGCAGTAACTGAGACCTGGTTCAAGGCTCCAGAGAGCACCCCTGCAATACCAGGCTACAACTCTTACCACACTTTTCAGCCACCAAAGCAGGACCGAAACACTAAAGGTGGAGGTGTGTCAATATTCACCAAGGATATTCACACCACCAGGCTAGTTGCCCAACACAATGCGTCTGAAATTCTACAGGTGCAACTAACGCTAGCTAAGACTGCAATCCAAATTGCAGCTTGCTACAGATCCCCCACCATACCCCAAGATTCTCACTACACCTTTCTAAACATACTGGAAAATATTAAGATAGAACCAAACACCCTAATACTGGGTGATTTTAACTACCCTGCCATTAACTGGGAAAGCTACTCATGTACCAACACTTTTGCCCAACAGTTCTTAGAATTCATAAATTCCACCGCCCTGGATCAACTAATCCATAGTCCCACCAGGGGCTCCAATATCCTAGACCTGGTCATTACCAACATGGGAAATAGATGTTCCACACCTATGGTCACCCCTTCGTTAGTCACATCTGACCATACGCTAATCACCCTTAACATCCACATCCCACCCCCACGTAAGGAAACCTCCATAAAAAACTTCTCCAAAGCCAACTTCATGCTACTCAAGTCAGAAGTGACCAACTTCATGACACCCATGCAGACGGGAGCTGAAAGTTCAACTGCTGAATCCTACACTAAGGCACTGTACGAGCACATCCACTCATGCATAAATCGTGCCATCCCAAATAGAACCAAGATGCTCTCGTCCAAAAAAAAGAAGCCAATCTGGTGGTCCCCTGCCATAAACAAACTTTACAACAAAAGGAAGAAACTTTTGCAGAAAAGAGGAAAATCCCAGGATGCAAAAAACTTCCTTACCAGCCTCAGTAAGAAACTGAGATCCCTCATAAAATCCTTGAAAGCTAGTTACGAAAATAAAATTGCCAAAGATTCCAAAGATCACAACAAGGCATTCTATAACTATGTCAACAATCTAAATGGCAATGCTCAGATCTGCTCTGAGCTAAAACAGAATGGCATTAAATATACTGATCCCAAGGATATTGCCAATACCCTGGCAGATCGATACAGTGCCAACTTCACCCCCGTCTCACCCCCTAAATGGCCCATCTCAATACCGGAAGATTGCCAAATTCCGGTAATAACGGTAACACAGGTAAAAAACGCACTCTCCAAATCTAAGAATACAGCATCCATGGGACCAGATGACATCCCGGGCTGTGTACTACATGAACTACAATATGATCTACTACAATATGGTCTACTACAGGATATGTACCCAAAGAGTGGCGTACAGCAACAGTGGTCCCTCTCCACAAAGGTGGTGCCTCAACGGATCCTGGAAACTATCACCCCATAAGTCTCACTAGCTTGGTTTGCAAAGCTATGGAAAGGATCATCATGGACCCTATAAATAAAGATATTGGGGACCTACAGACACTGGATCCTACCCAATTCGGCTTTGTTAAGGGCAGATCCTGCCTCTTAAACCTGGTCAATTTCTTTGAAACAGTCACCAAGGCCATTGACAAGGGGAAGGTGGTCCACACAGCCTACCTGGACCTCGCAAAAGCCTTCGATACAATACCCCACTCAGGCATTATAGATAAGCTCACCAGCTTAAATATAAACCCCTATGTCACTAGATGGGTTGCAAACTGGCTCAAGGACAGAACCCACATGGTTAGAATAGCTGGAGCCATGTCAGACTCCAAACCAGTTACAAGTGGCGTCCCACAAGGCTCAGTCTTGGGACCTCTCTTGTTCGGTACATATTTCTCGGAGGTACAGGCCAACATGGAAGGACTGTGGCTGACCAAGTTCGCAGATGACTGCAAACTGGGCGCCATAATAGACTCTCCAGCCGACACAAGCATCCTCCAAAAGGGCCTCATAGAAACAGACAACTGGTGCCAGAGCCATGGCCTCAAGCTAAACGCCAAAAAGTGTATAGTCATCCCCTTTGGCAAAAACAAAGTGCCCACAAATTACCACATAGGTGGTAATCCATTAAGTACAGAAGACGTAATTAGGGACCCAAGTTGATAGCAATCTCTCATTTGACAACCACTTAGCCAAAGTGGTTAGAAAAACATTTTATATAGCCCACCTAATCATGACGGGATTCACATCTAGATCAGGGGAGGTCATTGTGCCTCTTTACTCATCCCTCATCAGGCCCATAATTGAGTACAATGCACATTTTGGGATGTACCTTACCAGACACCTGCAGCAACTGGAAAGACCCCAAAAGTACCTCACCAAGAGGATCAAGGGGCTCAAACAGATGCCGTATGCTGCCCGGTTAAAGAAACTCCAGCTCTACTCAGTGGCATACCGCCTGCTCAGAGGCGATCTGTGCCTGACGTATAAAGCCATGTCCAACCCAGAATTAATGGACATGCTGCACCTCAGAAAATCCAAATCCCATCGAGCTACGCTCGAGGGACTTAAACCTCAGCACTGAAATAAATAGGACATGCTGGAGGGACAGATTCATAATCCAGAGGCTCCCTTCACTCTGGAATAAAATCCCAGTCCAGGTTAGGCAGAGTCCCTCATTGACTCTCTTCAAGAGGAATCTTGATGAGTGGATGGGAGATCGTAGGTTTACCCCGGGTATCACTTCTGTGTCACTGTTAGACAGAGGCACAGTATACGAACCTCGAAAAAGGGCATAGCAAAATTAATTTAAAATGGGTGGCGAAAGCCATACACACTCTGGCTAGGCTTATAAATGCCCTAGGGCAGATAGCCTAGTATGAACCTATGAACCGGCACCTCACCTAAGTGTCATGTTTAATCATAGCCTCACCTCAGGTTTCGTGCCCACTGAGTGGCGCACAGCTAAAGTTATCCCACTCCACAAGGGGGGATCCACCTTGGATCCTGGAAACTACCGTCCCATCAGTCTGACAAGCCTTATCTGCAAGGCCATGGAGCATATTATCATGGAACTTATAAACAAAGACATTGGCAACCTTCAAACACTGGACCCCACCCAGTTTGGGTTCGTGAGGGGCTGATCTTGTCTTCTGAACTTGATTGACTTCTTTGAATCAGTCTCCAGAGCCATGGACAAGGGTAAGGTGGCCCACACAGCCAATCTAGACCTTGCCAAGGCCTTTGACACCATCCCCCACTCTGGAATCATACATAAACTTACTAAGCTGGGCATTAATCCCTACGTCACCCAATGGGTTGCTAACTGGCTTACTGATAGAACCCACACTGTAAAAGTAGCCGACTCCAAATCCAGCTCCAGACAAGTGACAAGTGGAGTACCTCAGGGTTCAGTCCTGGGACCACTCTTGTTTGGCATCTACTTCTCTGAAGTACAGGCCAACACTAAAGGACTCTGGATAACAAAGTTTGCAGATGACTGCAAACTGGGAGCCATTATTGAATCCCCAGATGATGTGGATACTCTACAAAAAGGCCTTACAGAAACAGATGCTTGGTGCCAGAGCCATGGGCTCAAGCTCAATGCCAAGAAATGTATAGTTATCCCCTTTGGGAAAACACATGTATCCGCGAATTACCATACAGGTGGCAGTACACTAAACACTGAAAGTTTGATAAGAGACTTAGGGACACAGGTGGACAGTGGTCTCACCTTCGATAACCACATCGCCACAACAGTCAGGAAATCCTTCTATGTGGCACACCTCATCACTAAGGGCTTTTCATCCAGAAAAAAGAGGTCATTGTCCCACTGTACTCATCCCTTATTAGACCCATAAAAGAATACAATGCCCCGTTTGGTATGTACCTCTCAAGACATCTGCAACAACTGGAAAGGCCACAGAAATACCTCCCTAAAAGAATCACAGGCCTAAAGCAGATGCCCTACGCTGACCGCCTTAAAAAACTCCAGCTATACTCTGTCGCATATCGTCTACTCAGAGGCAATCTTTGCTTAACATACAAGGCCATGTCAAACCCAGAGCTGTTGGACATACTACAACTAAAGAAATCCCAATCCCTCAGAGCCACACGCTCCAGGGATCTAAACCTGGTCATCACAATAAACAAAACATGCTGGAGGGATAGGTTCCTGACCCAGAGACTCCCCAGACTCTGGAATAGATTGCCCATACATGTCAAGCAGAGTGCCTCTTTGGTCCTCTTCAAAAGGAACCTTGACGACTGGATGGGAGAAAGGAAATTCACCCCGGGGATCACGTCAGTCACCCTGCTAGACAGGGGTCCAGGGAAGTAAATAGTGTGGGAAGAAATAGCCAGGGAATTGTTATGGCTAGGCTTGTATAGGCCCTAGGGCTGATAGGTTCATAGGTTGGTACTAGGCTATGAACTCTGCTGAAGCTGTAGGCTCAAAGTGGTGTAGGGTGAGCTTTTCCAACACAACGTTAAGGTCCCAAACCAGGGTAGGAGCTCATCTGGGTGGCCTTGCATTGTTAGCCCCTCTTAGGAACAGTTTGATGAGAGGGTGTGAGAAGAAAGGTGGCTCTGTGCTGTAATGAGCAGAGATGGCAGAGGCATGAATTTTATTAGAAGAGAAGGACAGACCCCTGTGTAGCAGGTCAGCTAGGTAATTCAGGATGAGAGGTAGGGAGGGCTATGCTGTTTCAGCTCCCTTAGCCTGGATCCAAGTGCAAAACTTTTTCCACTTGTCAGCATAGGATTTTCTAGTGCTGGGGCGTCTGGCTTCACGTATAACATCCAGGACTTGTTTGCTTAGGCTGGCAGCTGGAAGAGAGGTCAGGGAATAAGCCTGGCTGCCAGGTTCAGGGTCTGCAATTGTGGATGCATAAATTCTCCATTCTTCTGGGTCAGGAGTGTTGGGATGTGAGGTAGGTGCCATGGTGGCAGGCTGCGCAGCAGTAGGTACCAGTGCTGGCGTGGCCAGTCTGGGGCAAGATTCCCCTTGGTTTTTCCTCCCTTATTTTGAGCAGTACCTTTGAAATGAGTGGTAGAAGGGGAAATGCATAGATAGACAGGTTTACCCACTGGAAGGATAGAGCATCCACTTTCCAGGCCTTGCTGTGAGGTTCCCTGGTGCAGAATTTGCTGAGCTAATGACTGGAGTGGGAGGCAAAGAGGTCCACCTTCAGGGTGCCCCACTTCTGGGTTACAAGGTTGAAGGATCTGTGGTCTAGCTGCCCCTCATGTGGGTCTAGCAGATTTTTGCTTAAGTTGTCTGCCAGAGAGTTTAGGGAGCCTGGCAGGAATTATGCTAGCAAGTGTATTTGCATGGTTGAGGCCGTGTGCCAAGGGTCATGGCGAGCCTGCAGAGAGGATAACAGTGAGTCCTTCCCAGCTTGTTGATATACCACATCACCGTGGTATTGTCTGTTTTGATCACTAGAGGGCCCGGGGAGAGTAGGGGTCTGAAAGCTGTCAGGGAGTGCTGAAAGTACAGTTTTGTACCTACCATAAATGTAGATGTTCAAGTGCTAATACAGCTGCAGTAATCACAGATGGGTTTTCTGCCGTCAGGCGGTCCCTCGGTCGGCCGAATTCCAAAGTCTTGGTCCGGCATCGATTGTCATCGCTTTCTCTTCTGACGTCAGTGAGGCCAGAGTATATAAGACACAGCCGACGCCATGTTCTTCAGTCTTTCTTGCCCCAGATGTCAGGTGCCCCCAGAAGGAAGGCAATACATAAATTATGCTTGTATGTGTATACATGCAATGCAATATAATCCAAAAACAGTGGTTGCAAGCAAATAAACCATAGAAGGATAACCCAGTCAGGTTGTATGAAGAGGTTGTTAGGCCCCATGCCTTTACCAAGTGGGGAAGGAGGGAGGGAAACCTGTACTGCAGCTGTATTAGCACTCGAACATCTACATTTATGGTAGGTACAAAACTGTACTATGTTCATCGTGCATACAGCTGCAGTAATCACAGATGGGTAGAGTCCCAAAGCTACGCACAGGGTGGTAGGTACTAGGAGGAACTGGGTTGAGCCAGAATGCCCTGCAAAACAGCAGTGGCAAAGCCTGCTCTTGTTCTGGAATATAAAGGCAGGTGGTAGTGTTTTGTGAAGGTATGTACAGAACTCCAAGTGGCTGCCTCCAGAATATCTTTGGTAGGAACTCCTCTGAGGAAGGCTGTAGAGGTAGCTGTGGCCCTGGTGGAGTGTGATCTGATACCTGTAGGAACAGATTTCCCATGATAGGAATAACAAAACCGTATGCAGTGGCCTATCCACTTTGAAATAGTCTGCTTGGAAACTGGCTTCCCTTGAGCCCCTACAGCATAGGACACAAAGAGTTGTTCTGATTTCCTGAAGGACTTTGTTCTGTCCAAATAGTAACGTAGCTGCCTATGGATGTCTAAAGAATGTAGCAGCCTTTCCCCTTTGTTTTGAGGATTGGGGTAAAAGGTAGGAAGGTGTATGGCTTGATTTAAAGCTACCCTGGATACCACTTTATGCATAAATGATGGGTTGGTACGAAGGGAAACCCTGTCCTGATGGAAAATGAGAAAGGGCTGCACCGCCATGAGGGCCTGTAGTTCCGAAACTCTACGAGCTGAAGTGATAGCCAGAAGGAAGGCAGTTTTCCAGGACAAATATTGCAAATCTGTTGAGGCAGCTGGTTCAAAAGGAGGCAATGTTAATTTTTCCAATATGTAATTAAGATCCCATGCTGGTATTGGTTGTTTCCTTGGTGGTCTAATATTCTTAGCCCCTCTGAGGAACTGTCGTAAGAGTGGGTGAGAAAATAAAGGAGGATCCGTGTTGTATTCTGCAGAAATGGCTGAGGCATGGACTTTTATGGAAGAAAATGAAAGTCCACTGTTCAGCAGCTCAGCTAGATACTGTAATACCTGAGGCAAGTTCAGTTTTCTAGGGTCCTGGCCTTTTTTCTCATTCCAAGAACAAAACCGCTTCCATTTTGCGGAGTAAGCTTTTTCTAGTAGATGGCCTTCTGGCCTCCAAAATGACATCCTGCACCTCCTTGGAGAGTAGGGTCTGTTGTGGTGTTAAGAAATTTTCCTTGCAGCGAGATTGAGTGTTTTCAGTTGACTGTGGAGAGTTTTGTAGATGTGCTGAGTCAGCAGAAGAGGCATTAGAGGCAGGGACCAGGGAGGAGTATGTGTTAGGCTCCTCAGCAGTGGGTACCAGTGTTGCCTTGGCCAATCTGGAGCGATCAGTATCATCTTCGGTCTGTCTGCTCTTGCTTTCAAAAGTACCTTGGGCAGAAGAGGCAGAGGTGGGAATGCGTAAACTGTCCATGCTGTCTAACTGAATGAAAGGGCGTCCACTCTCCAGGCCTTTGGATGAAAGGTCCTCGAACAAAACTTTTTCAATTGATGATTCCTGTGGGAGGCAAAAAGATCTATGTCTGGCCTCCCCCACACTTGGGTTATTTCTGTAAACACCTGAGGATGTAACTTCCATTCGTGTGGATCTGTGATATTTCTGCTTAATTTGTCTGCCAGCGTGTTTTCCAATCCTGGCAGATACTGTGCTTGAAGTTCGATTTGCCTTTCCAGAGCCAAGTTCCATAGAGTCATGGCTAGTCTGCACAAGGGGTATGAATGTGTTCCTCCTTGTTTATGTACCACATTACTGTAGTGTTGCCTGTTCTTATCAGTAATTGTCCTGGATGCAGGAAGTCCTTGAAAGCTGTAATTGCATTTATTACTGCTAGCATTTCTTTTTGGTTGATGTGAAGGTGCTTTTCTTTTTGGGACCATTTGCCCTGGATGCACCTGTCTGTCATGTGCGCCCCCCAGGCGTAATCCGAGGCGTCTGTTGTGATAACTTGCTTTGCTTGAGGCTTGCAGAATGGGAGGCCTGTGTTTGCTTGACATGCTTGGGCCCACCATAGAAATTCCTTTTGCAAACATGGGATTATTGGTATTATTGTTTCCAAACTGTGACTGTGTTGAGACCATAGGTTTTTTAGGTACCATTGAAGTTTCCTCATATGCAGCTTTGCACATGGGATTAAAAGAATGCAAGATGCCATGAATCCCAGAGCCTGCAGGATTTTCCTTGCAGTAAGCCTGGTACTTTTTGCTAGTATTTTGAAGTAATGAGATAGTTGCCCCTGTTTTTCTGGCGTAAGATGGGCCATCTGGGTGTTTGTGTCCAAGTTGGCACCCAGGAAAGTTATTTTCTGAGATGGTGTTAGCCTTGATTTCTCTTTGTTGACTGTGTATCCCAGAGAATTTAATAACCGTGTCACATATGCCAGATGTTCCAGAAGTATGTGTTTGCTGTCCGCTTGGATCAGGCAGTCGTCCAAATAAGGGTAAATTTGTATCCCTTGAAGTCTGCAGTAGGCAATCACTGATGCCAGGCACTTTGTGAATACTCTGGGCACAGTAGATAAGCCAAAGGGCAATGCAGAGAATTGATAGTGGATTGAACCTGCAAGAAATCTGAGGTATCTTCTGCAGCTTTGTCTGATTGGGACATGCAGGTATGCCTCCTTGAGGTCCAATGTTACCAGCCAAAACTCCTTGCCCAGCATGGGAAGAAGTTGCTGTAATGTGAGCATCTTGAATTTTGGTACGAGTAGAAATGTGTTTAGGATGGATAAGTCCAGAATGGGTCTCCAGTCGGTTCCTTTCCTTGGTACCAGAAAAAGTCTTGAATAAAAACCTTGACCTTGTTCGTGAGTAGGTACCTCTTGAATAGCTCTCATGCTTATGAGTTTTGAAATTTGTAGTTGTGCCTCTGCCCTTTGATTCTGTGGCAGGTTTGGCATGCCTCTCATTTTTGGAAGAGTGTGAAAATGAAATTTGTAGCCTCTGTTTATAATGTCCAGGATCCATTTGTCTGTTGTGACAATATGCCAATTGGCTGCAAATAATGCTAGCTTTCCTCCCAAAGGTGCTGCCAGCTGAGACGTGCTTGGCATGGAAATGAGGGAGTCATTGGGTTTGCTTCCTGTATTGTTGTGCATTGTCCTCGCCACCTCTTGGTGCTGGAGTTTGCCATTGTCGTCCTCTATATGATCCATGTGATTGCCCTCTGCCCCTTGTGCGTCTGTATCTACCTCTTTGGGGCTTGTCAGTGGCTGGAAAGGACCAGTTTTTTGAAGGCTAATTTCTGCTAAAACGTGGTGGTTGGACCTGTAAAAAGGCTTTGACAGTTTGCATAGATTTGGCTTTTTCTTCCATTTTCCGTAGTATCTCCTCAGCATTAGTGCCAAACAGCACATCCTTTTGTAAAGGAGCATCTAGAAGTTTAGCTTTGACATGATCAGGCAAGTTTTGTTCTCTAAGCCAGGCATGTCTGCGAATGACTGATCCTGTAGCAGCCGCTCTACTTGAAGCTTCTAGGGCATCATAACCATATTGTAAAGTGTATTTACGCACTTGCTCTGCACTATGCATCATATCCTGTAACTCCTTTAAATCTGGTTGTTCAGGTTGAGACATTTTATTCCTTAATTGTGATAACAGGAACTGTTGATATTTAAGCATATGAAACTGACAATTTAAGGCCCTCATGGCTAGGGTGGCCGAGGTATATACCTTTTTACCCCACCTTTCTAAAGATCTTGACTCCCTTTCTGCAGGAAGTGGATTCTTGGCAGTGGAGGCCTTCAATCCCTTGGGGCCTTGTGAAATGGTTTCAGGGTCAGCATTATGGCTTTTGAAGAGAAATTGGTGAGAGTTGGGTACTCTGTAATACCTATCAGGTTTGACTGGTGCAGGAGGCAGAGAATCCGGGTTAAGGCAAGCCTCCGAATAAACATCATCAAGTATGTCCAAAACAGGGGGTATCGCCAGAGGTCTGTGTTGAGGTAACAAAAGAAATTCCCTAAGTCTTTTCTTGGAATCTGAAAAGTCTTGGCCTTCCCAATGGAAGTGTTCCCTCAAGGTGTGCAAGGTTTCCCCAAAGGAAAAATCTTCAGGAGGAGATACAGAAGGGATGGACTGTTCTGCATCCAAATCCTCAAAAGGGGAGTAGGAGTGTTCCTCTGCATCAGAATGTTCAGTTAAAATGGATCCCTGATCAGAAGAGGGAGAATCTTCCTCCACTCTGGGTCTCTTGTCGGGAGGGGGTTGAGAACCTCTGATAAGAGTAATTAAATCCTCAGCCATTTTAAGCATCTGTTTTTTAGGCATGGGACCTGGAGATGGGCCCTGTGCAACAGGCCTCTTAGGATGCCTGGCTGCTTTGGATTTAGTAAAGGCCTTAATAGAAAAAGAAGATGAGGGTCTAAAGACACCATGGGTGGAGGTGGACCTGTCCACATTAGTAGGCTCAACATTAGCAAAGGCTTCGGTGGTTGTAGTCTGGGAAAGGGCCGAGGTCCCAGCGGGTCTCTGGTACAGAGGACACCGCCAAAGGAGTGTCGTCGGTAGTCAGGGACTGCAAAGGCGTCTCGCTGAGAACCGGACCACGTGTAGCCTGTTTTGGCGTGGTGCCGGCGGGGACCGCGGGCCTCGCGTGTCGGTCCTTTTCCTTGCGTTTTTTGGACAAAACGGTAGTCGGAGTGTCCGACGACATTTTATAATCAAAAGCTTTACCAAAATAGTGTTGGGCGAACTCCGCCCGACGCTTAATAGTGTGTTTATTGAAGGTAGCGCAAAAGCGACAGCCCGAGACGTCGTGGTCTGGGCCTAAACAAGGTATGCAGAGGGCATGGAAATCCTTATGCGGTATTTGCTTCCCACAAGAAATACAATTATTAACTTTTTCTGACATCGGTCTGAGGCAAGAAAAGTTTCCCCAATGGGGTACTTAGCTTTAATGAAGACTTCGGTTTCCAAAATTTTCGTAATTCAGGAGCTGGCCGACCGGCACTTGCGAACTGCTTCTGCTTCGGGCACCGCGCGGCAAAAAAGACTAAAGAACATGGCGTCGGCTGTGTCTTATATACTCTGGCCTCACTGACGTCAGAAGAGAAAGCGACGACAATCGACGCCGGACCAAGACTTTGGAATTCGGCCGACCGAGGGACCGCCTGACGGCAGAAAACCCATCTGTCATTACTGCAGCTGTATGCACGATGAACATCAGCTAGCATCTCTTTGGTTGATGTGCAGATGTATTTGATTTGGGCTCCAATGGCCCTGAATGCACCTGCCGTCCAGGTGTGCACCACAGGCATAGTCTGATAAATCTGTGGTGAGGGTCTGGGCGGCATGGGGTTGTGAGAAGGGAAGTCCCTTGTTGTGGTTGCATACTGCTGCCCACTAAAAAACATCTTTCCTTAGACATGGTATCATGGGTATGATGGTTTCCAGGTCTTGAGAGTGTTGACACCAAAGGCTTTTTAGGTACCACTGTAGTTTCCTCATATGCAGTCTGGCATATGGAATGAGTAGAAAGCAGGAGGCCATGAACCCCAGAGCCTGCAGGATTTTCCTTGTGGATTAACTGGGTTCTGGTGGCTAGTTGAGAGAAGCAGCCCGTCAGGTAGGCTTGTTTTTCTGGAGTAAGGAATGCTATCTGGGATGCCGTGTCCAGGCTTGCTCCCAGGAATACAATTGTTTTGTGTGGGGACTAGTTTTGCTTTCTTTTCAGTATACCCCAGGGATGTCAGTAGGTCCTTTACAAAGGTCAGGTGCTGTAACAACTTTTCCTGTCTAAATCAAGCAATCATCTAAGTAGGGGTAAATCTGAATATTTCTTTGTTTGCAAAAAGCAATGGCTGGAGCCAGGCATTTTGTGAAAACTCTGGGAGCAGTGGATAAGCCAAAGGGAAGCACAGAGAACTGAAAGTGCATAGATCCTGCCCTGAAATATAGATATTTCCTGCAAGATTCCCTGACTGATGTGTGCAGGTAGGCCTCTTTTAGGTCTTGGGTGGCTAACCAAGCATCCTTGGAAAGCATAGGAATAACTGCTGAAGGGTGAGCATTTTGAATTTTGGTATCACCAGAAAGGTGTTTAGAATGGATAGATAGAGGATTAGGCACCAGGTGCTCTCTCTCTTCTGGGTACCAGGAAGAGTCTGGAATAGAAAACCTGGCCTATCTGGTCTGCAGGAATATGCTGTATTGCCCTCATGGTGAGTAGGGAATGCACTTTTACTTTTTGGCCTCTGCCCACTGGTTTGGACGAAGACCTGGGAACCCTTTTGGGGCTGGCAGAATGCGGAAATAAAATTTGTATCCCTGGGACACTATGCTTAGGACCCATCGGTTGTTGGTAATAGAGGCCCAGTTGTTTGCATGGAAGGAGAGTTTTCCTCCCAGGGGCACAAGCAGGTGGGCAAAGGTAAGGGGTGGAGGTGTAATGTCATTGTGAGTTCTTACCATAAGGGGGTGGCTGAGCACTCCCTGTTTCTGAACAGGAGGAACTCCATTGATTAGATCTCTGCATTCCCTGGGACTGCTGTCTGGGGGGTCTGCTTCCCCTGGGTCTTGGCTGAGCTGGCCTGGAGGGGGCCGGAAAGGACCAGTGCTTGGAGTGGCAATGCCTACAGAACCTTGGAGGCTGGACCTGTAAAAAGTCTTTAACTGTCTGCATAGATTGAGCTTTTTCTTCCATCTTTCTTAAGACCTCTTCTGCCTTGGTGCCAAACAAATGGTCTCTGTTCAATGGTGCGTCCGATAATTTTGATTTGACATGGTCTGGCAAGGTCCGTTCCTTAAGCCTTCTAAGGACAGAACCAGTGACTGCTGCCCTGCAAGATGCTTCTAGGGCGTCAAAGCCATACTGCAAGGTGTGCTTAGTAACTTGGCTTGCAGAATGCATAAGCTCTTGTAATTCTTTATTTTCTGTACGAGCAGGAAAGGAAGATTATTTTTTGTTTGAGGAGTTCCATGGTATGCTGCTATTTCAGCATGTGGAACTGACCATTTAGTGGTCGAACAGCAAGAGTTGGAGAGGTGTATACTTTTTTACCCCATCTGTCTAATGCTCGGGAATCTCTGTCTGAGGGGGTGGGATTCTTAGCTAAGGTTGCTTTAATTCCTTTATGTCCTTGGGAGATAACCTCTGGGTCAGCAGTAGCATTTTTTAAAATAAATTTGAGAGAGTCAGGGACTCCCTAGTACTGTCAGATTTCCTTGGAGAAGGAGGAAGGGTGTCAGGAGTCAAACTGGATTCCATAAAAACATCATCCACAACATCCAGGACAGGAGGAATGGCTAAAGGTCTGTGCTGTGGTAAATGTAAGAATTCCATGAGTCTCTTGTTTGACTTAAGATAGTCCTGACATTCCCATTGGAAATGCTCCCTTAAAGTATGCAGGGTTTCACGAAATAAAAAATCCTTGGGAGGAGAGGCAGAAGGAACGGATTCCTCTGCATCAGAATCCTCATAAGCAGAGAGGGGTTTTATGTCTTCATATTCAGAAACTTCAGTGTCAGAGTCATCAGACTTCTGTTCAGATAAAACTACTGGGGAAAAGTCTCTTTCTTTTGGAAGGGGTAGTATGGCTTCCCCTAATAAGCATAATAAAGTCTTCCTCCATTTTAAGCATTTGAGTTTGAGGCATAGAAGCAAGTGCCTGAGCTTGGGTCATCGTTTTTTTAGGCATAGTTCGTACCCTGGGCCTTAGAAAAGCAGCAGATTTAGACAGAACTGAAGATACGAAAGAAGTCATCGGTTTGCGTCGAGTATCAGTAGTGTGAAGAACTTCCATGGAAGCCAGTGCCTCCTCAGCGGCTCTGAACACATCCAAGGTAGAGACATCCGCAGGATCCTTAGTCGAAGTGTCGCGCGGCATACTGGACTCCGAACAGGTCTCAGTAGCAGCCTGCGAATCCACGTAAGTGGGCATCAGGAGCTACAAAAGGCCCTCACTGAGGACCGGAAAACTGACAACTAGCTTAATGGAAGCATCGTCGGCAGTTTTGGACCTGTGCGGTCTGTCTCTGTCTTTACCCTTACTTTTTTTCAGATAATCAGTAGTTGGATGGCTTACCAAAGCCATAGCGGAATACGAGGACTGACAGCGAAAATATTTAGCTACAATAAGGGCCCGACGACATAGTTCTGGCGATGAACAAAGCACAAAAGCGACAGCGAGGGATGTCATGGTCTGGGCCTAAACAGGTGACGCAATAAGAATGGAAGTCTCGGTGTGGTATTTGCTTTCCACAGGCGAGACAATTAACTTTTTCTGACATCGGTTAGAGCAAGAAAAAAGGATCCCCAACAGGGTACTTCGCTTTAGAAGACTTCAACTTCAATTCGGAAACAAAAACACAGGTAGTGGCCGACCAGCACTCATGCAAACTGCTTCTTCTTCGGGCTCCTCAGCAAGAAAGACTGACGTAATGGCGTCGGCTACCTGATTTTATACCACTGACTACCTGTCAGTCCTGAAGCAACATCAACCAATGCAGAAATACTAAGCCTCTGATGTTCTTCGTGTTTCACTGTTGCAGTCATCACATTTGGGTTATCTGCTTGCAGTAGCTCTCAGTCAGCCTGAATATCAAAGTCTTCGGTCCTGCGTCGGTTGCTGTCTCATCTTCCATGACGTCAGGTAGTCAGGGGGAATAAAGCATGCAGCCGATGCTATTACATCAGTCTTTCTTGCCGTGTGGTGCCCGAAGCAGAAGCAGATCGCAAGTGACGGTCGGCCGAATCCTGAAATTTTCGTTTTCGAGTTTCAGAACCAAAGTCTTCAACTAAGCCAAGTATCCTGTTTGGGGAAACTTTTTCTTACTCTAAACTGATGTCAGTAAAAGTTAATAATTGTATTTCTTGTGGAAAGCAAATACCTCAAAGATTTTCATTCCTACTGCATTCCTTGCTTAGGCCCTGACCACGACATACCTCGCTGTCAGTTTTGTGCCTTATTTAAACAACGAACTATTCGGCGTCGGTTTATTAATGCTTCTAAATATTTTGGTACTCTGTTCAATTATCCAGATATGGCTTCAGTAAGCCACCCGACTACAGACATTCCGAAAAAACGCAAAGATAAGACAGAGAAAGACTGCATAGGTCCAAAGCTGCCAACGACGCTTCTCCTAAGCTAGTCGCCAGTTCGCTGGTACTCAGTGAGGCGCTTTCGCAGCCCCTGATACCCGCTACTTCAGATTCGCAGGCCTCTACTGACACCCATTCGGAGTCCGGTATGCCGCGAGATGCTTCAACTGTGGAACCTGCGGATGTCTACCTTGGATGGGTCCGGAGCCGCTGTGCAGGCACCGGCTTCTGAGAGTTTATTCAGGCCTACTGACTTGCATATTAAACAGACACCATCTTCTTCTTCAAGACCTAAAACTCGATCCATGCCTAGAAAATCGACGCCCAGACCGCATGGTCAGGCCTCTATGCCTAAAAAACAAATGATAAGAATGGCTGAAGACCTTATTACTCTTATCAGGGGGAGCCACCCTTCCCCCCCCTCTAAGAGACCTAGGACTGAGTTTCCTTATGATTCTTCTGATCAGGACTCTGAAATTTCTGTTTCCTCTGATGACCAGGATTTAACCCTTATCTACCTATGAGGATTCTGATGCAGAGGACTCTATTCCCTCTGCTTCCACACCAGAGGATTTCTCTGTTGGTGAAATCTTGCATACACTTAGAGAGCATTTTTGCTGGGAAAGACAGGATTACTCTGACTCTAAAAAGAGGCTTAGGGATTTCTTACTCCTGCCCTAATACAGGCCTTTAGCTATCCCCCCCTGTACTGGACATTGCTGATGATGCCTTTTCGGAATCTAGCTTGGCCCCTGACTCTTCACCTCCTGCTCCCAGAAGACCCGATAGATATTACAAGGTTCCTGACTCTCATAAGTTCCTCTTTAAAAATCCTACTGCGGATCCTGAGACCATTTCACAGGGACCCAAGGGCATTAAGGCTACTACTGCCAAAAATCCTACCCCCTCTAATAGAGATTACAGGGCGCTGGATAGATAGGGTAAGAAGATGTACACTTCTGCAACCTTGGCCATTAGGGCCTTAAACTGCCAGTTTCATATGTTAAAGTATCACCAGCGTATTATTGGACTGCTTAAACAGAAAATGATGTTGATTCCTGACTGTGCTGAAAATAAAGATTCACAGGATTTAATGCATTCTGCTGAACAAGCTGGGAAACATACTTTGCAATGTGGTTTTGATTCACTAGAGGTATCTTGCAGGGCTGCTGTCACTGGGTCTGTACTTAGAAGGCATGCTTGCCTTAAGAAGCAATCTTTGCCAGATCATGTTAAAGCTAAATTGCTGCATACTCCCTTAACCAAGACCACCTGTTTGGCAACAAAGCTGAAGTAGTACTTAAAAAGATGGAGGAAAAAGCTAAATCTATGCAAACTGTAAAAGATTTCCTGCAAGTACAGCCTCCCAGATTTAGTAGGCATTGTCCCTCTAAAAATTGGTCCTTTCCTGCCTCTTCCAGGCCTTCTCAGTCCAAACCCAGAACCAGCAGAATACCCAGGCTTCAGTGCCAAGGTACTCACAGGACTAAGCAGTGGGTGGCTCCCACTTCCAAAGCAGGGAGTGGTAAGACTCCCCCCTATGGTAAACTGTCTCAATGACTTAACTTTAAATCTTCCAAGCCCTGCACAACTGACTGTTCCTTTAGGGTGAAAGATTGCCTTGCAGGCAAAAAATTGGGAACTCGTTACCCAGGACAAATGGGTTTTATAGTTTCCCAAGGACACAGATTCCACTTGCACTCCTTACCAACCCCAAACAGTTGGCCAGATCTACCCCCACATCAGTGGGCAGAGGCTCAAAAGCAAATTCTCTCTCTCTCAAGCATCAGGGCTATTCAACCTGTTCCAGAAGAGGAAAGGGAACAAGGTTTCTACTCAAGGCTTTTCCTGGTGCTCAGAAAAGACCACTCCTGGCGTCCTATCCTGGACCTCTCTATCCTCAACACATTTTTGGTGATCCCAAAATTCAAGATGCTAATTCTTCACCAGCTGCTTCCTATGCTAGGCAAGGATGCCTGGTTGGCAACACTGTATTTACAGGAAGCCTTTTTTTACATCATCATTTGAGCCCTGTAGTAATTAAACTTCCTTCCTATATTAGAGATGTATTTGATTTTATACACAAAATAAGCGAAATAGAATGGAATAGTGACATGTATTTTTTTACAATATATGTGAAGAGCTTATATACTAGTATAAGTCACACTTTTGGTTTAGAAGCAGTTCGATTTTTTCTACGAACTTCTCCAGTTACTGAATATATTGTAGACCTTATCCATTTCTGTCTTACTAATAATTTTTTTGAGTTCAATAATACTCTATTTAGACAGAAACAAGGCACAGCCATGGGGGCTGCTTTTGCCCCCATGTATGCTAATCTCAGAATGGGACTTTTTGAATTAGAGTATATTTATAAAAGTTCATTTTTTTGTCAGTATGTTATTAAATATTTCAGTTATATTGATGATTTGATTTTTATTGCACAGGGTGGGGATGACTTGGTTGAACAATTTGTTCAATCTTTACATTTTAACAGATTTCATTTAAAATTTGATGGATTAATAACAGGAAAAAGCATCCCTTTCCTGGATGTGGAAGTATAATAGATGGGACTATCTTACATACTATAGTCCACAGAAAGTTTGATCAGGAAACGCATTTTGTACATAGGGATAGTTGTCATCCTATACATACTTTAGAAGCACTATCTTATGGTGAGATGTTGAGGGTATCTAGGTTATGTAATAACACTAGAGATTTACGAAGAGAATTACAAATAACTATGGATATGTTTGAAAATAGGGGCTATGAAAGGAATTTAATAGAAAGAAGCTGGAAGAGGTTATGTTCTGGCTTCGTTGCAAATAATACACAATGCAACTTATATAGTGTGGCTCCACATAAAATGGCTTTGAAAGAATCTCCGGAATCTATTTATTTTGTTTCTACATTTGGGTGTTTTAGTTTTGAAATTTCTCAATATGGTTCTCTAGGGAGGCCGCGGTGGTGCAGTGGTTAGCATTGTCACCTCACAGCAAGAGTTTCTCCGGTTCAATCCTCAGCTAAGGTGCCTTCTTGTGTGGAGTCTGCATGTCCTCCCTGTGGCCGTGTGGGTTTCCTCCAGGTGCTCCGGTTTCCTCCCACATCCCAAAGACATGCTTGTAGGTGGATTGGACACTCTACATTGGCCCTAGGTGTGAGTGCGTGCATGTGCGTGCCTTCTGTGGAAGGTTGGGCGCTGGGCTGGCAACTCAACATAGTAAAACTCCACTGCCAATCATGAGCGGACAGGTGATCCGCTGTGGCGACCCCTAACTGGGAAAAAGCCGAAAGAAGAAGAAGTTTTGAAATTTCTCAAGTAGTTAAATATTTCTGGAGCTATTTATATTCCTTGAAAAATGTTTCCTCTTGGTTAAATGCTAAATTAGCCATTTCTTACAGAAGAGGTAGAAATATACATAATTTTATTGTTAAAGGAAAGTTTAGTTCCCCAGATGTTAGAATAAACTTAAATATACCCACATTAGGCACTTCTAGTTGCACAAAATGTAAGGCTTGTAAATATGTAATAAATTAAGTTGAATACATTAATAATATTCCATTTGATACATGGTGCACTTTTACGTGTAATACAGGAGTTGTATATGCACTTAATGCCCGTGCAATCTGTTTTATATTTGAGAAACTAAAAGGGCCTTTAAGGTCAGAATATTAGAACATGTAAGAGACATAAATAATAAGAAACAAGAAAGTTCTATAGCTGCCCATTTTGAATGTTTCCATAACAGTAATAGTGAAGGTTTACAGGGTACTGTTTTAGAGAAAATTAAAGTGTCAGTATTTGATGAATGTTTTAAAAAAAAAACGGCTTTTGACTAAAGTCTTTATATATTCTAAAATTTAACACTTTGTATCCATATGGTCTTAATGAAGAGCTTAATTGGAAATATTTGATTTAATTGTGTAATGAATTAATTGTTTGATTGAACACACTATATGAGGCAAGTTCTTTTGATGTTCTTTTACTCCTTGAAGGCTTGTGTGGAGAGCCGTGACGTTAGAGCTGCATTTTGAGCTGTATTTTTTAATAAATATTGGTGGAATCACTGGCTGGTTGTTTTAGTTTAAAATTCAGTTTGTGGTTTTTATTTTTATTCCTATTCCATGGCCAGTGATCCACAATACAACTTGCCTCATGTGTTCCGAGATAACATAGGTAAATGGTTCTCAGATGTCCTTGGACAATTTTTTGAACAACTCTATGGAGAAAAATACATGCTCTCATGTAGTAAATACAAGTGCATCTAATTTGCCTAATCCTTGTATTCCTTGGGAAAGATGGGAACAAGAGAGGAATCAGCGGTGTTACAATCCTTTTGAGAATGTAGGAAGGAGGCTGCCTTTGTCCCTACCACAAGAAAGTAAGTCCTTATTTGAACAATTGGATAAACTTATGTGGAAAGAAACGGCTACCTTCTTTAATTTAATGGGGCTGCAAAAATATATGGACTTCGATATTAAACCTAGAGGGCTTAGAGTATATAAAGATCCTACTCTGCCCTTTGACTTACAGAATGCAAATGATATACAGTTCATAAACGCTGGGTATCAGCAGCACATAAGTGCACCCTCGAATGGGTAAACATATTAATAGATAGTGATAGGGTTAAGCAAAAAGAACTTAAAGAACAAATTAAACAGATCTGCAATACCCTTTCATCAGGTACTCATTCATCTGTACTTGACACGTATCTAAATGACATTAATTCTAAACTTAAAAACTATGAGGGGGAACTGGTGGATAGAAAGAAGCGAAAGCTGTTACGAGACTTACGTGATTATGAAAACGGGAAAGCGTTTATTTCCAGGGCCAACAGGAGGAAGTCTTGCAATCATGTGAGATTTCAAAAGCCGGAAAACGGTTCCCGGGCTCATGATTCCTCCTTCTCTGCTTCGGATGGATTCTATACATCTTGTGAAGATGAATATGATAATTCAGAAGATTATCCTGCATTACCTATAGCACAACAACCAGAACAACATCTCCAGACCTTTCGGAGTGAGCCCTCTTATTCCCGTAGGCAGACAAGGTATCAAAAGTGTCCGTGAGGAACAAGGACACTTTCAGAGAGACTACTACCCACAGAGGGGATACAAAAGTACAGTTTTGTACCTACCATAAATGTAGATGTTCGAGTGCTAATACAGCTGCAGTCATAACAGATGGGTTCTCCTGCCGTCAAGCGGGTCCTCGGTCAGCCGAATTCCAAAGTCTAGGTCCGGCGTCGGTTGTCGTTGCTTCTTCCCTTACGTCAGTACGACAGGGGTATAAAAGAACCAGCCAACGCCATTTTCTTCAGTTTTTCTTGCCCCAGATGTCAGAGACCCCAGAAGGAAGGCAATACATAAATTAGTGTAATAAAGCAATGCCATATAATCAAAATACAGTAGTGCAAGCAAATACATCATGAATGAATACCCCAATCTGGTTGCATGAGGATATGTCAGCCAATAGGCCTGTCCCAAGAGGGGAAGGAGGGAGGGAAACCTGGACTGCAGCTGTATTAGCACTCGAACATCTACATTTATGGTAGGTACAAAACTGTACTATGTTCATCGTGCATACAGCTGCAGTCATAACAGATGGGTAGAATCCCAAAGCTAAGAAAGGGGTGGTAGGCACTAGGTGGAACTAGGAGGGGCCAGAATGCCCTGCAAGACTGCAGTGGCAAAGCCCGCTCTAGATTTGGAGTATAGTGGAAGGTGGTAGTGCTTGGAGAAGGTATGCACAGAACTCCAAGTGGCTGCTTCCAAAATATCTTTGGTAGGAACTCCTCTGAGAAAGGCTGCAGAGGTAGCCATGGTCCTTGTGGAGTGAGATCTGATGCCTGTAGGTACAGTTTTGCCATGAAAAGAATAGCAAAAGCGTATGCAGTGGGCTATCCATTTTGAGATTGTCTGTTTGGAAATTGGCTTTCCTTGAGCTCCTATAGCATAGGACACAAAGAGCTGTTCTGATTTTCTGAAAGGCTTTGTTCTGTCCAAATAATAACGCAGTTGTCTGTGGATGTCCAAGGAATGTAGTAATCTTTCCCCTTTGTTTTGAGGATTAGGATAAAAGGTAGGTAAGTGTATGGCCTGATTCAAAGCTACCCTGGATACCACTTTTGGCATAAAGGACGGGTTGGTTCATAAGGAAACTCTGTCCTGATGGAAGATGATAAAAGGCTGCACAGCCATGAGAGCTTGTAGTTCTGAAACTCTACGAGCTGATTTAATAGCCAGAAGGAAAGCTGTTTTCCAGGACAAATATTGCAAATCTGATGAGGCAGCTGGCTCAAAAGGAGGCAAGGTCAGTTTTTCCAGAATGAAATTGAGATCCCAAGCAGGTATTGGTCGTTTCCTTGGGGGTTTTAGACTCTTCGCCCCTCTGAGGAACTGTCTTAAGAGGGGGTGAGAGAATAAGGGTGGATCAGTGTTGTATTCTGCAGAAATGGCTGAGGCATGGATTTTGATGGAGGAGAATGAAAGTCCACTGCTTAGCAGCTCAGCTAGATACTGTAATATTTGAGGTAAATTCAGTTTTCCAGGGTCCTGGCCCTTTTTCTCATTCCAGACACAAAACCGTTTCCATTTTGCGGAGTAAGCTTTTCTAGCAGACGCCCTTCTGGCCTCCAAAATGACATCCTGCACCTCCTTGGAGAGTAGGGTCTGTTGTGATGCTAAGGAATCTTCCATGCGGCTATATTGAGTGTTTTTAGCTGACTGTAAAGAGTTTTGAAGCTGTGCTGAGTCAGGAGAAGAGGCATTAGAGGCAGGGTCCATGGTGGGGAGTGCGTCAGGCTCCTCAGGAGTGGGTACCAGTGTTGTCTTGGCCAGTCTGGAGCAATGAGAATCATCTTTGGTCTGTCTGCTCTGGTTTTCAATAGAACTTTGGGCAGCAGAGGAAGAGGTGGGAAGGCATAAACTGTCATTGATGTCCAACTGAAAGAGAGAGCGTCCACTCTCCAGGCCTTTGGATGGAAAATCCTTGAGCAGAATTTGGTCAATTGGTGATTTTTGGGGGAGGCAAAGAGATCTATGTCTGGCCTTCCCCATGCTTGGATTATCTCTGCAAAAACTTGAGGATGCAACTTCCATTCGTGTGGATCTGTCATATTTCTGCTTAGGTTGTCTGCCAGCGTGTTTTCCTTGCCTGGTAAGTACTGTGCTTGTAGTTCGATTTGTAAGTCCATGGCCATGTTCCAAAGTGACATGGCCAGTCTGCATAGGGGGTATGAATGTGTTCCTCCCTGTTTGTTTATGTACCACATTACTGTGGTGTTGTCCGTTCTTATCAATAGTTGACCTGGTTGCAGAAGGTCTTTGAAAGCTATAATAGCATTTATTACTGCTAGCATTTCCTTTTGATTGATGTGAAGGTGCTTTTCTTTTTGGGACCATTTGCCCTGAATGCACCGATCTGTCATGTGCGCCCCCCAGGCGTAGTCCGAGGAGTCTGTTGTGATGACTTGATTTGCTTGAGGCTTGCTGAATGGGAGACCTGTGTTTGATTGGCATGCTTGAGCCCACCACAGAAATTCCTTTTGAAGACATGGAATTAGTGGTATTATTGTTTCCAAACTGTGGCTGTGTTGAGACCATAGGTTTTTCAGGTACCATTGAAGTTTCCTCGTATGCAGCTTTGCACATGGGATTAGTAAGATGCAAGATGCCATGAATCCCAGAGCCTGCAGGATTTTCCTTGCAGTCAGCCTGGTGCAATTTGCTAGTGCTCTGAAGTATTGAGTTAGTTGCCCCTGCTTCTCTGGCGTGAGGTAGGCCATCTGGGTGTTTGTGTCCAAGTTGGCACCCAGGAAAATTATTTTCCGAGAGGGTATTAGCCTTGATTTCTTTTTGTTGACTGTGTATCCCAGAGAATTCAACAACATTATTACATAAGCCAGATGTTTCAGAAGAATATGCTTGCTGTCTGCTTGGATCAGGCAGTCGTCCAAATAGGGGTATATTTGTATCCCTTGAAGTCTGCAGTAGGCAATTACTGATGCCAGGCATTTCGTGAATACTCTGGGCGCAGTAGATAAGCCAAAGGGCAATGCAGAGAATTGATAATGGGTTGAACCTGCAAGAAATCTGAGGTATATTCTGCAATTTTGTCTGATTGGGACATGCAGGTATGCCTCCTTGAGGTCCAATGTTACCAGCCAAGACTCCTTGCCCAGCATGGGAAGAAGCTGCTGTAGAGTGAGCATCTTGAATTTTGGTGCAGTAGAAATGTGTTTAGGATGGATAGGTCCAAAATAGGTCTCCAATCTTTTCCCTTCCTTGGTACCAGGAATAGTCTGGAATAAAAACCTTGACCTTGTTCGTGCGTAGGTACCTCTTGAATAGCTTTCATGTCTATGAGATCTGTAATTTGCCTTTGTGCCTCTGCCCTTTGATTGTGTGGCAGGTTTGGCATGCCTCTCATTTTTGGAAGGGTGTGAAAATGGAATCTGTAGCCTCTGTTTATAATGTCCAGGATCCATTTGTCTTTTGTGACAATATGCCAATTTTTTGAAAAATAACGCTAGTTTTCCGCCTAAGGGTGCTGCCATTTGAGTCTTGCTTGGCATGCAAAGGGGAAAGTCATTGGGCTTGCTTTCTGAATGGTTGTGAGTTATCCTCACCACCTCTTTGTGTAGGAGCTTGCCACTGTCTGCCTCTAAACGATCCTTGGGATTGCCCTCTGCCCCTCGGGCGCCTGTATCTACCTCTTTGGGGTCTGTCCGTGGCTGGAAAGGACCAATTTTTGGAAGGTCAATTTCTACTGAAACGTGGGGGTTGTACCTGTAGAAAATCTTTCACAGTTTGCATTGATTTAGCCTTTTCCTCCATTTTCCTTAATACCTCCTCAGCATTAGCACCAAATAATACATCCTTTTGTAGAGGGGCATCTAGTAATTTAGCTTTGACATGATCTGGCAAGGTTTGTTCCTTGAGCCAGGCATGTCTACGTATGACTGATCCTGTAACAGCAGCTCTACATGAGGCCTCTAGAGCATCAAAACCACATTGTAAGGTATGTTTACCCACTTGTTCTGCACTATGCATCAAATCCTGCAACTCCTTCAAGTCTGGTTGTTCAGGTTGTGACATTTTACTTTTCAATTGTGATAAGAAAAACTGTTGGTACTTTAGCATATGGAACTGACAGTTTAATGCCCTCATGGTTAAGGTAGCCGAGGTATACACCTTTTTTCCCCACCTTTCTAGGGATCTGGAATCTTTCTCGGAAGGTAATGGATTTTTAGCAGTGGAGGCCTTAATTCCCTTGGGGCCCTGTGAGATGATTTCTGGGTCAGCAGCATGGCTTTTGTATAGAAATTGGTGCGAGTCAGGAACCCTGTAGTACCTGTCAGGCTTGACTGGGGCTGGAGGTAGAGAATCCGGGTTAAGGCAGGCCTCCGAGTACAAATCATCTAGTATATCCAAGACAGGAAGTATAGCCAGAGGCCTGTGCTGAGGTAGCAAGAGAAATTCCCCAAGCCTTTTCTTGGAATCTGAATAATCTTGGCCATCCCAGTGGAAGTGTTCCCTTAAGGTATGCAAAGTTTCCCCAAATGAGTAATCCTCTGGGGGGGATACAGAGGGAATGGACTCCTCTGCATCAGAGTCTTCAAAAGGGGAGTAAGAATGTTCCTGATCATCAGAGTGCTCTGAAATAATGGAGCCCTGATCGGAGGAGGGGGATTCTTCCTCCACTCTGGGCCTTTTGTCCGGGGGGGGAGGTTGAGAACCCCTGATAAGAGTAATTAAATCCTCAGCCATTTTAAGCATCTGTTTTTTAGGCATGGGGCCTGGAGATGGGCCCTGTGTAGCTTATCTCTTAGAATGCATGGCTGCTTTAGACTTAGTGAAAGCCTTGATGGAAAAAGAAGAGGAAGGTCTGAAGACACCTTGAGAGGAGGTAGACCTGTCCACATTTTGAGATTCACCGCCAAGAGTGGCTTCGTTATCTGTAGTCGGGGTGTGGGCCGAGGAGCCTGTGACCTCGGGCACAGGAGACACCGCCAATGAAGTGTCGTTAGTCAGGGGCTGCGTAGGCGCCTCGCTGAGAACCAGACCACGTGTAGTCGGCTTTGGCGTGGTGTCGGTAGAGGCCGCGGACCTCGTGTGTCGGTCCTTATCTTTGCGCTTTTTAGACAAAACTGGAGTCTGAGTATCCGACAACATAATATAGTTAAATGTTTTGCCAAAATAATGCTGGGCGAACTCCGCCCGACACTTAATGGTGCATTTGTTGAATGTAGCACAAAAGCGACAGACCGAGACGTCGTGGTCTGGGCCTAAACAAGGAATACAGAGGGAATGGAAATCCTTATGCGGTATTTGCTTCCCACATGAAATACAATTATTAACTTTGTCTGACATCGGTCTGAGGCAAGAAAAGTTTCCCCAACGGGGTACTTAGCTTTCAAGAAGACTTCGGTTGCAAAATTTTCGTAATTTCAGGAGCTGGCCGACCAGCACTTGCGAACTGCTTCTGCTTCGGGCACCGCGCGGCAAGAAATACTGAAGAAAATGGCGTCGGCTGGTTCTTTTATACCCCTGTCGCACTGACGTCAGGGAAGAAGCAACGACAACCGACGCCGGACCTAGACTTTGGAATTCGGCCGACGGAGGACCCGTCTGATGGCAGGAGAACCCATCTGTTATGACTGCAGCTGTATGCACGATGAACATCGAGGTAAAAGAAGAACCAACTATACCTCAAGTTAGTAAAAACTATATAATTAATCTCTCTGGACATGTTTTTACAGACTATGAATATTCAGTTCTTAATCGAGGCTTAAAATTTGTTTCTACGGTAGTGCCTCGCATTCATGACATTAAATGTGATGTATTCAGGTTTAGCAGAAAATTGCATTTGAAGTATTTTTTCAGGAATACTTCTGCAAGGAATGATTCTATAGATGATATTGATAATACAAGTAATTCTGATGATAGTTTTATTACTTATGAATCAGACTCTTCTTTTAATGCTTATTGTAGGTTGGATACTAGCAATGTACATGTTAAAAGTATGTTTATGCCTCCTTATTCTAATGAGGAAGTTATGCACTTTTCAAATATGTTAAATTTTGCACTCCAGGATGACTTTACAAAATTTAAGAAAACCAGAGGGTCTATTGAATATAACTTATCCAAGATGGAATGGAAAGCTCTTAAATTATTAAGTGAAATGGATAATGTTACATTCAAACTCTCAGACAAGGGAAATAAATTAGTTACAATGCATCATACTCAATATTTTTCTAGGTGTATGGAACATTTGAATGACAGCCATACTTATGAAATTATAGATATGTCAGTATATGTTCTAGCTTTGGAAAAATATTATGAATTAATATCCAGAGGTAATAGACTTTGATATTTTACAGACTCAGATGTTAAGAATAAATTTAACATAAGAGATAACAAAATGGCACATTTTTATTGCCTCCCGAAGGTGCATCAAGATTTGAATAAACCACCGGGGAAGGCCTATAGTGGCTGGTTGTGATTATTTCACACATGCCTTAGGTGTTTTTTTACATCATTATTTGAGCCCTGTAGTAATTAAACTTCCCTCCTATATTAGAGATGTATTTGATTTTATACACAAAATAAGTGACATGTATTTTTTTTTACAATATATGTGAAGAGCTTATATACTAGTATAAGTCACACTTTTGGTTTAGAAGCAGTTCGATTTTTTTCTAGGAACTTCTCCAATTACAGAATATATTGTAGACCTTATCCATTTCTGTCTTACTAATAATTTTTTTTGAGTTCAATAATACTCTATTTAGACAGAAACAAGGCACAGCCACGGGGGCTGCTTTTGCCCCCATGTATGCTAATCTCAGTATGGGACTTTCTGAATTAGAGTATATTCATAAAAGTTCATTTTTTTGTCAGTATGTTATTAAATATTTCCCTTATATTGATGATTTGATTTTTATTGCACAGGGTGGGGATGACTTGGTTGAACAATTTGTTCAATCTTTACATTTTAACATATTTCATTTAAAATTTGATGGATTAATAATAGGAAAAAGTATCCCTTTCCTGGATGTAGAATTAAGTATAATAGATGGGACTATCTTACATACTACAGTCCACAGAAAGTTTGATCAGGGAATGCATTTTGTACACAGGGATAGTTGTCAACCTATACATACTTTAGAATCACTATCTTATGGTGAGATGTTGAGGGTATCTAGGTTATGTAACAACACTAGAGATTTACGAAGAGAATTACAAATAACTGTGGATATGTTTGAAAATAGGGGCTATGATAGGAATTTAATAGTAAGAAGCTGGAAGAGGTTATGTTCTGGCTTCGTTGCAAATACACAACGCAACTTATATAGTGTGGCTCCACATAAAATGGCTTTGAAAGAATCTCTGGAATCTATTTATTTTGTTTCTACATTTGGGTGTTTTAGTTTTGAAATTTCTCAAGTAGTTAAATATTTCTGGAACTATTTATGTTCCTTGAAAAATGTTTCCTCTTGGTTAAATGCTAAATTAGGCATTTCTTACAGAAGAGGTAGAAATATACATAACTTTATTGTTAAAGGAAAGTTTAGTTCCCCAGATGTTAGAATAAACTTCAATATACCCACATTAGGCACTTCTAGTTGCACAAAATGTAAGGCTTGTAAATATGTAATAAATAAATTTGAATACATTAATAATATTCCATTTGATACATGGTGCACTTTTACGTGCAATACAGAAGGAGTTATATATGCACTTAAATGCCCGTGCAATCTGTTTTATATTGGAGAAACTAAAAGGGCCTTTAAGGTCAGAATATTAGAACATGTAAGAGACATAAATAATAAGAAACAAGAAAGTTCTATAGCTACCCATTTTGAATGTTTCCATAACAGTAATAGTGAAGGTTTACAGGGCACTGCTTTAGAGAAAATTAAAGTGTCAGTATTTGATGAATGTTTTTTAAAAAAACGGCTTTTGACTAAAGAGTCTTTATATATTCTGAAATTTAACACTTTGTATCCATATGGTCTTAATGAAGAGCTTAACTGGAAATATTTGATTTAATTGCGTAATTAATTAATTGTTTGACTGAACACACTATATGAGGCAAGTTCTTTTACTCCTTGAAGGCTTGTGTGGAGAGCCGAGACGTTACAGCTGCATTTTGAGCTGTAGTTTTTTAATAAATATTGGTGAAAATCACTGGCTGGTTGTTTTCGTTTACAATTCAGTTTGTGGTTTTTATATTTATATTCAAAGGAAGCTTACCTGCACATCCCAATAAGGGAATCTTGCAGAAGATACCTACTCTTCAAAGCAGGCTACATGCACTATCAGTTCTCTGCACTGCCCTTTGGCTTATCTACTGCGCACAGGGTATTCACAAAGTGCCTTGCTCCAGTCATTAAATTTTGCAGGCAAAGAAATATCCAAATATATCCATACCTGGATGATTGTCTAATTCAGGCAGAAAGCCAAGACATACTATTGAATCATCTGGCGTTTGCACAGAAATTGCTAACTTCTCTGGGGTACACCATAAACAAAAATAAATCACATATTGTACCCTGCCAACAAATTGTATTCCTGGGTGCAAGCTTGAACACAGCTTCCCAGACAGTTTTCCTCACGCCAGAGAAACAAGTTCATTTGACAGCCTACTTCAAACTGCTGGCCACAAAGACCCAGCTACCTGCAAGGAAAATACTGCAAGCCCTGGGGTTCATGGCCTCCTGCATTCTCTTAATTCCATATGCAAGACTCCATATGAGGAAACTACAACGGTATCTAGAAAGCCTATGGTGTCAACATTCTCAGGATTTAGAAACAATGATCCCCATCATACCTTGTATACAGATAGAGTTCCTTTGGTGAGCAGAGGCCTGCCACCAAAATAAAGGGACTGCCATTCATTCTACCCCCTGCCGCCCAAACCCTAACAACAGACGCATCAGACTATGCATGGGGGGGCGCACTTGGCAGGGAAGTGCATTCAGGGCAAATGGAAACCAAGTGAAATGCACCTGCATATCAATCAAAAAGAAATGTTAGCTGTACAGAATGTCTGACAGCCTTCAAGGACCACATTCTCCCAGGGCAACTAATGGTAGAGATAGACAACACCACTATTATATGGTACATAAACAAGCAGGGGGGAACCCACTCATACCCTCTCTGCAGACTAGCCATGGCTCTGTGGAACACAGCCTTGAGCTACCAAGTGCACCTACAGGCTCAATTCCTGGCAGGAAAGCTAAATACACTGGCAGACTAAGCAGAAATCTCATGGACCCAAAGATATTCAACATGTTGAGAAACAATTGGGGAAGCCCAGATATAGACCTGTTTGCCTCCCCCCTAGAACTACCAATTGGAAAAATTCTGCACAAGGACTCCCCACAAACAAGCTTGGAAAGTGAATGCCCTGTCCTTCACTTGGAAAAACTTATCAGTTTATGCCTATTCCCCCCTGCCTCTCCTCTCCAAGGTACTACTAAAAGATCAAACAGGACAAACCAAGGATGATACTGACTGCACCAGACTGGCCACGCCAACACTGGTATCCCTTTTGCGCAGTGTGTCACTGCTGGCACCATGGCACCTGCCTCAGACCCCTGCCCTGCTGTCCCAGCAGGAGGGCCAGATTCTGCACCCACAGCTTCAAACCCTGAACCTGGCAGCCTGGCTAATTACCTGATCTCTCTGTTACCATCCCTCAGTAGGCAAGTGTTGGGATGTCATTCTGGAGGCAAGGAGGCCTAGTACTAGAAATCCTATGCTGAAAAATGGATAAGATTCTGTTCCTGGAACCAAACTCAGGGGATGGGCACAGAAGCACCCAATTTACCTCAGATTCTTCAATACTTAACTGAGATGCTTCACAAGGACCTTTCCTTTTCATCCATCAAAATTGATGCTTCAGGAATTTCAGCTCATTACAACACAGAACCACCCCTCTTCTCTCATCCACTGCTGAAGCAGTTCTTCAGAGGGGCCAAAAACTTAGGACCACCCAGGAGGGCCCCTACTCTAGCCTGAGACCTTAACTTTCTATTGGAAATACTCACTTTACCTCCTTTTGAGCCAGCTGCAAATGCAGAGTTTAAATTCCTTTCTTGGAAAACAGCCTTTCTTTTAGCCATCACTTCAGCAAGAAGGGTGTCTGAATTACAGGTCCTCATGGCAGTGGAGCCTTTCATCATTTTTCATGCGGACAGGGTGTCCCTCAAGACCAATCCCTCCTTCATGCCCAAAGTGGTATCCAGTGTGGCCCTTAATCAGTCCATTCATTTGCCAACCTTCTTCTCTAATCCACAGTACAAAGGGGAACGAATACTGCACTCCTTAGATGTGCACAGACAACTTTTTCGACAGGACTAAATTGCTCAGGAAATCTGAACAGTTGCTGGTTGCATTTGCTGCAGGGGCAGAGGGTAAGGCCATTTCAAAGCAAACCATTTCTAAATGGGTAGTCCATTGCATTCATTTCTGCTATAAGCAGCATGGAAAACCTACCCCACAGGGGATAAGACCACATTCAACCAGGGCTGCATCTACCTCTATAGCCTTTCTCAGAGGTATCCCTACCAGGGACATCCTAGAAGCTGCTATCTGGAGTTCTGTACATACCTTCACCAAGCATTACCATTTGCCAATTTTCTCTAAATCCAGAGCTGGCTTTGCCACTGCCGTCTTGCAGGGCCTTATAGCTGGTCCTAACGCTAATTTCCTCCTTCCATCCTTAGCTTTGGGAATCTACCCAAATGTGATATCTGCAACAGTGAAACATGAAGAACATCTGCATAACAATTAAAAAATGATAGTTATAATTCTGGAAACATATCTTAGGCTATAGAAATGATGTCTAAACAGGTTTCATACAATACTGCAGTCTGCATGCTAAAAGTGCTTTTGAGAGGCTGTCAGAGGTGCTGGCAAAGAAAATGAAGTGATTCAGTTTCATTTGGTTATCAGTTTTACAGGGATGACTGGAGGATGCGATCATTCTACTTGACTTCGGTTAGGACTTTGGTGGTCAGGGAAGACATGAAGTCTCCCTTGACAGACACTGTGCGGATGTCTGAAGCTGAGGCTTGCAGAGCTACCTCAGACCTGACAAACGTATGAACTGCAGTGGCATTCGTAGGTAGGCCAAAAACCATGGCAGCCTCCCAAGGGGATGCACCAGAAGGTTTGGGTCTAGGAGCTGCTGGACCAGGAGGCTGCAAAGGCACCACACCTAGGTCATCAGTTGACTTAAGAGCACTAGTTGGAGCTTTTTAGGGTCCTCTGCCTTTTCTGACTTCCATTTTTTGCAGTGACACTAGCCGACTTTTGGGTCTGCACAATCCCCATGGTAGCAGTGGATTGTGAAGCCACCAAGGAAGAAGATTCTTCAGCAGCAACTACTAGAGTTTTTTTTTTGTTATGGAAGTTTGCACAGTTAGGGCAGTTTGTGACATTTTGCCCAGGCCCCAACATTAAATTAGAAGACAAATTTCCCCAAACAGGTACACATCTGAATGGAAGGAGATGGAGCTGTAGAAAAATGAACAGACAGACTACTGCAAGCATACTGAACACACTGAAAGTGAACAGGACTGCATAAGAACTAAATATGGTGCCAGATTACCCTCTTATACACCGAGGCCCAAACATCGGTCTTCGGATGCCCATCTGTTAGGTATGATGCAAACACTCTGGAAATTTGTCCAGTCACAGGCTTCTGCACAACAGGAAGACCCAAGAATCAGAACTGCAACATTGCCTATGAAGAAAATCCTGTGTTCTCCCACTGGAAATGCTGCCAAATTCTGGAAATAATGTCGGAGAAAACCTCTCACCGGGAGAATCAGATACCATGAGTGTGTATCACAAATCTGGAGAGAAAACCCTGCATCTGTCCATTCATCTTCCGGTCTAGATTTACAATTTGAATCTGTTCAGTAAAATAAAGTCTTTTTTTTAAACCAGAATCAATAGCTTTAAACCCCATTGCCAGACCTAATAAACTACTCCTGTCCTGGTAATTTGAGAAGGTAGCAGATGCAGATACAAGTTTAGTTCTGAGTTTCTTTTTGACAGAAAAAAAAAATGGGGCCAACAGGGTTGTTGTTAATGGCAGCAATAGCTTCCCCAAGGATAGGCACAACATTCTGACAAAACAGATAAGACTTCTATGCCCCTTCTCCAAGAAAGTACAATTTTGTACCTACCATAAATGTAGATGTTCGAGTGCGCATACAGCTGCAGTCATTACAGATGGGTTATCCTGCTGTCAGGCGGGTCCTCGGTCGGCTGAATTCCAAAGTCTAGGTCCGGCGTCGGTTGTCGTCGCTTCTTCCCTGACGTCAGTGCGGCAGGGGTATAAAAGTGGCAGCCGACGCCATCTTCTTCAGTTTTTCTTGCCCCAGATGTCAGGTGCCCCCAGAAGGAAGGCAAAACATAAATTTATGTAATCATGCAATATAGAATAATCAAAAAACATTAAGTTGCAAGCAAATACACCATAAAAGAATACCCCAAATAGGTTGTATGAGAAGGTGTTTGTCATAAGGCCTGTCCTAAGAGGGGACGGAGGGGGGCTAACCTGGACTGCAGCTGTATGAGCACTCAAACATCTACATTTATGGTAGGTACAAAACTGTACTATGTTCATCGTGCATACAGCTGCAGTCATTACAGATGGGAAGAATCCCAAAGCTAAGTAGGGGTGGCAGGCACTAAGTGGAACTAGGAGGAGCAAGGATGCCCTGCAAGACTGCTGTGGCAAATCCCGCTCTAGATTTAGAGTATAGTGGAAGGTGATAGTGCTTGGAGAAAGTGTGCACTGAACTCCAAGTGGCTGCTTCCAAAATGTCCTTGGTAGGAACCCCCCTGAGGAAAGCTGCAGAGGTAGCTGTGGCCCTGGTGGAGTGGGATCTGATGCTTGTAGGCACAGTTTTTCCATGAAATGAGTAACAAAAGCGTATGCAGTGGGCTATCCATTTTGAGATTGTCTGTTTGGAAATAGCCTTTCCTTGAGCACCTGTAGCATATGACACAGAGTTGCTCGGATTTCCTGAATGGCTTTGTCCTATCCAAATAATAACAAAGTTGTCTGTGAATGTCCAAGGAATGTAGTAGTCTTTCCCCTTTGTTTTGTGGATTAGGATAAAAGGTAGGTAAGTGGATAGTCTGATTCAAAGCTACACTGGATACTACCTTTGGCATAAAGGTAGGGTTGGTTCGTAAGGAAACTCTGTCCTGATGGAAAATGATGAAAGGTTGCACAGCCATGAGGGCCTGTAGCTCCGAAACCCTGAGTGCTGAGGTGATAGCCAGAAGGAAGGCTGTTTTCCATGACAAGTATTGTAGTTCTGTTGAAGAAGCTGGCTCGAAGGGAGGAAGGGTCAGCTTTTCCAATACGAAGTTGAGGTCCCAAGCAGGGACTGGTGGTTTCCTTGGGGGTTTTATATTCTTTGCCCCTCTGAGGAACTGCCTTAAGAGAGGATGAGAGAATAAAGGAGGATCTATGTTGTATTGTGCAGAAATGGCTGACGCGTGGATTTTGATGGAAGAGAAGGAAAGTCCACTGTTTAACATCTCAGCTAGGTACTGTAAAATTTGAGGTAAATTTATTACCCAAGGATTCTGGCCCTTTTCTTGATTCCAGGCACAAAATCGTTTCCATTTGGCGGAGTAGGCTTTTCTAGTAGAAGGTCTTCCGGCCTCCAAAATGACATCCTGCACCTCCTTGGAGAGGAGGGTCTGTTGGGAAATCAAGGAATTCTCCATGCAGCTAGATTTAGGGTTTTGAGCTGGCTGTGAAGGGTCTTGTAGTTGTGCTGGGACAACAGAAGAGGGACTAGAGGTAGGATCCATGGTGGGGAATGTGTAAGGCTCTTCAGGAGCGGATACCAGTGTTGTCTTGGCCAGTCTGGAGCAATGAGAATCATTTTCTGCCTCTCTGCTCTGGATTTTAATAGAACTTTGGGCAGCAGAGGAAGAGGCGGAAAGGCATAGACTGTCAACGTTGTCCAATTGAAAGAAAGTGCGTCCACTTTCCAGGCCTGTGGATGATAGGTCCTTGAACAAAATTTTTTCAACTGGTAATTCCTGTGGGTAGCAAAGAGATCTATGTCTGGCTGTCCCCATGCCGGAGTTATCTTTGTGAAAACTTGAGGATGCAACTTCCATTTGTGTGGATTTGTCATATTTCTGCTTAGGCTGTCTGCCAGTGTGTTTTCCTTCCCTGGCAGGAATTGTGCCTGTAGTTGAATTTGCAATTCCAGTGCTGTGTTCCATAGGGTCATGACTTGCCTGCACAGGGGGTATGAATGAGTTCCCCCTTGTTTATGTACCACATCACTGTGGTGCTGTCTGTCCTTATCAATAGCTGGCTTGGATGCAGTAGGTCTTTGAAGGTCATAATAGCATTTTGCACGGCTAGCATTTCCTTTTGGTTGATGTGTAGGTGCTTCTCTTTTTGGGACCATTTTCCCTGAATGCACTGATCTGTCATGTGTGCTCCCCAGGCGTAGTCTGAGGCGTCTGTTGTGATGATTTGAGTTGCTTGAGGTACACAGAAAGGGAGACCTGTGTTTCTTTGGCATGCTTGGGCCCACCACAGAAATTCCTTCTGAAGGCATGGAATGAGTGGAATAATCGTTTCCAAGCTGAGGCCGTGTTGAGACCATAAGTTTTTTAGGTACCATTGAAGTTTCCTCATATGCAGCTTTGCACATGGGATTAGTAGGATGCAAGATGCCATGAATCCCAGAGCCTGCAGGACTTTCCTTGCAGTCAGCCTGGTGAAGGTTGCCATTTTGCTGAAGTATTAAGACAGTTGCCCTTGTTTGTCTGGCGTGAGGTAGGCCATCTGGGTGGTTGTATTCAAGCTGGCACCCAGGAAAATTATTTGTTGAGAGGGTATTAGTTTTGATTTCTTTTTGTTGACTGTGTATCCCAGAAAGTTCAACAGTTTTATTACAAATGCCAGGTGTTTCGGTAGTATGTCCTTGCTGTCCGCTTGGATCAGACAGTCGTCCAGATATGGGTAGATTTGTATTCCTTGTAGTCTGCAGAAGGCGATTACTGATGCCAGGCATTTCGTAAACACTCTGGGTGCAGTAGATAAGCCAAAGGGCAATGCAGAGAATTGATAATGGGTTGAACCTGCAAGAAATCTGAGGTATCTTCTGCAATCTTGTCTGATAGGGACATGCAGGTATGCCTCCTTGAGGTCCAATGTTACCAGCCAAGACTCCTTGCCCAGCATGGGAAGAAGCTGCTGTAATGTGAGCATCTTGAATTTTGGTACCTGTAGATATGTGTTTAGGCTGGATAGGTCTAAGATAGGTCTCCAATCTTTGTCTTTCCTTGGTACCAGGAATAGTCTGGAATAAAACCCTTGACCTTGTTCTTTTGCAGGTACCTCTTGAATCGCTTTCATGTCCATGAGAGCTGAAATTTGTTTTTGTGCCTCTGCCCTTTGATTTTGTGGCAGGTTTGGCATGCCTCTTATTTCTGGAAGGGTGTGAAAGTGGAACCTGTAGCCTCTGTCTATAATGTCCAGAATCCATTTGTCTTTTGTAACAATATGCCAATTTTTTGAGAATAATACCAGTTTTCCGCCCAAAGGTGCTGCCATTAAAGCTTTGCTTGGCAGGTATAGGGGGAAGTCATTGTGTCCGTTTTCTAAATGACTGTGATCTATCTTCTCCACCTGTTGGGGTTGGTGCTTGCCACTGTCTGGCTCTGAAAGATCCTTGAGGTTGCCCTCTACCCCTTGGGCATCTGTATCTGCCCCTTTGAGGTCTGTCCGTGGCTGGAAAGGACCAATTTTTTGAAGGCCAGTTTTTGCTGAAACGTGGAGGTTGTACCTGCAGGAAATCTTTCACTGTTTGCATTGATTTCGCTTTTTCCTCCATTTTCTTTAGTACCTCCTCAGCTTTAACACCAAACAATACATCTTTTTGAAGAGGTGCATCTAATAATTTAGCTTTGACATGATCTGGTAAGGCTTGCTCTTTGAGCCAAGCATGCCTACGTATAACCGTAACAGCAGCTCTACATGAGGCCTCTAAAGCATCAAAACCACACTGCAAGGTATGTTTACCCACTTGCTCTGCACCATGCAACAAATCCTGCAACTCTTTTAAATCTGGTTGTTCTGGTTGTGTCATTTTGCTTTTCAACTGAGATAACAAAAGCTGTTGATACTTTAACATATGGAACTGACAGTTTAATGCCCTCATGGTTAAAGTGGCCGAGGTGTACACCTTTTTCCCCCACCTTTCTAAAGCTCTGGAATCTCTCTCTGAAGGTAATGGGTTTTTAGCAGTAGAGGCCTTAATTCCCTTGGGACCCTGTGAAATAGTTTCTGGGTCAGCAGTATAGCTTTTGTATAGGAACTGGTGTGAATCAGGAACCCAGTAATACCTGTCTGGTTTAACAGGAGCTGGAGGCAAAGAATCTGGATTAAGGCTGGCTTCTGTGTACACATCATCCAATATATCTAAAACAGGAGGGATAGCCAGGGGCCTATGCTGGGGGAGCAAAAGAAAATCCCTGAGCCTTTTCTTGGAATCTGACTAATCTTGGCCTTCCCAGTGAAAGTGTTCCCTCAATGTGTGTAAGGTTTCCCCAAAAGAGTAGTCCTCGGGGGGGGGGGGGGGAGGGACCGAGGGAATAGACTCCTCTGCATCAGAGTCTTCGAAAGGAGAATAGGCATAATCCTGGTCCTCAGAATGTTCAGAGGTAATAGAGGCTTGATCTGAGGAAGTGTAGTCTTCCTCTAATCTGGGCCTTTTGTCAGAGAGGGGTTGAGAACCCCTGATAAGAGTAATCAAATCCTCAGCCATTTTGAGCATCTGTTTTTTAGGCATGGGGCCTTGAGAGGGGGTCTGAGGTCCCTGTTTTTTGGTTTTCATGGCTGCTTTAGATTTAGTGAAAGCTTTAATAGAGAAGGAGGAAGGCCTGAAGACACCTTGAGAAATGGTAGGCCTGTCTAAACTCTGAGTTTCCCCACCAAGAGTGGCGTCGGTATCTGCAGTAGGAATGGGGACAGAGGAGCCTGCGACCTCGAGTACTGAAGACACCGGTAATGTAGTGTCATCGGTACTCAGGGGCTGCGTAGGCGCCTCGCTGAGAACCGGAGAACCGGTAGTCAGCCTTAGCGTGGTGTCAGTAGTCGGTGCGGACCTCGTATGTCGGTCCTTGTCTTTGCGTCTTTTATTCAAAACTGGAGTCGGAGTATCCGACGACATAATATAATTTAATTTTTTACCAAAATAGTGAAGGGTGAACTCCGCCCGGCGCTTAATAGTGCGCTTGTTGAATCTAGCACAAAAACGGCAGGCCGAGACGTCGTGGTCTGGGCCTAAGCAAGGTATACAGAAAGAGTGGAAATCCTTATGCAGTATTTGCTTCCCACATGAAATGCAATTATTAACTTTGTCTGACATCGGTCTGAGGCAAGAAAAGTTTCCCCAACGAGGTACTTAGCTTTCAAGAAGACTTCGGCTGAAATATTTTCGTAAATCTCAGGAGCTGGCCGACCAGCACTTGCGAACTGCTTCTGCTTCGGGCACCGCGCGGCAAGAAAGACTGAAGAAGATGGCGTCGGCTGCCTCTTTTATACCCCTGCCGCACTGACGTCAGGGAAGAAGCGACGACAACCGACGCCGGACCTAGACTTTGGAATTCGGCCGACCGAGGACCCGCCTGACGGCAGGATAACCCATTTGTAATAACTGCAGCTGTATGCACGATGAACATCTGACAAACAGTGGCATTGCCTTACCCACTGAAGGGCCTCCACTTGCAGCAGAAGGCATGGGTAACCCCTGATCCATAGTAGTTGTAGGTTCTACACTAGAAATCTGGGATAAAAAAAAGTGCTCTGAGGAACCAGCTTTGGCCATATCAGTCACTCACCTGCTGAGGTACATTTCTAGCCTGCTGCGATGGCAAAGGTAATTTCTTAACTTTTTTTTTTCTGTGGTTAGGATGACTGTGGCACCAATAGTTTGTTCCACAGTCAAGCCTAAAATGGTGCCTCTTTCCCAGGGAAATTATTTTTACCAGCTTGTGCTGCTTAAAGTCCCAAAAAGTCACTTTTTCCCCAGTGAACACACACTAAAAAGCACTTAATATGTTTTGCCACTCCATAAGTAAAATAAACAGCTTCTGTACAGGGAAAAATGGTTTGAGAATGTTCTTAACACCTTTTAAACTGACAGAAAACAGTGCATTCCCATTTACAAGTACAGTGCCTAATGACTTCCCATTAAAACACAAACAACTTGCATAAAAACAATTTTCATAAGAAAAATAAATATAAACATTAAATAAATGAGGAAGGTTGTTTTCCCAACGGGAACTCATCTACCCAGAAATGGAACAGCATAAGCCAACCTGTTAATCCACGAAAGCTTGTAGAAGAGCCCACTCTTCAGAGGCAGGAAAGCCGTGAAAGACTTGGTACCAAAATGTACAGTTGTGTACACTTAACATAAATGTAGATGTTAGAGTGTATTTACTGTTGCAGTCATTACATTTGGGTAGAATCCCAAAGCTATGGTTGGGAGGCTGGAGCTAAACAGCATTAGGTGCGGCTATAAGGCCCCGCAGCACTGCAGTGGCAAAGCCTGCCCTGGACTTAAGAGTAGAGAGGCAAATGGTAATGCTTTGCAAAGGTGTGAACAGAACTCCAAGTAGCAGCCTCTAGAATGTCTTTGGTTGGTACTCCGCTGAGAAAGGCTGCCAAAGTAGCTGCAGCTCTGGTGGAATGAGACCTAATGCCCTTGGGCACAGGTTTACCATGGTGTAAGTAGCAGAAACGGATGCAATGGCTTAACCACTTTAAAATTGTCTGCTTTGAGATAGCCTTTCCTTCTGATCCTGAAGCATATGACACTAGTAATTGCTCAGTTTTTCTTAGAGCTTTTCTCCTGCTCAAGTAAAATCTTAGCTGTCTGTGTACGTCCAAGGAATGCAGAATTCTCTCCCCTTTGTTCTGCGGATTTGGATAAAAAGTTGGCAGATGAATTGTTTGGTTAAGAGCCACACTAGAAACCACCTTAGGCATTGTCCTTAGAGACACCCTGTCTGGGTAAAATATGATAAAAGGCTCTACAGCCATGAGGGCCTGTAGCTCTGAAACTCTTCTTGCTGAAGTAGTCCTTAGAGACGACCGGTCTGGGTAAAATATGATAAAAGGCTCTACAGCCATGAGGGCCTGTAGCTCTGAAACTCTTCTTGCTGAAGTAGTTGCTAGTAGCAGAGCTGTCTTCCATGATAAGAACTTTATATTAGCGTTAGCGGCTGGTTCAAATGGAGGCAGGGTGAGCTTTTCAAACACATAATTGAGGTCCCATGCAGGTAATGGCGATCTTCTAGGAGGCCTTAGGTTTTTGGCTCCTCTAAGATACTGCTTTAGTAAAGGATGAGAAAAGATTGGTGGCTCTGTATTGTAATGAGCTGAAATACCAGAGGCATGGATTTTGATTGATGAGAAAGATAGGCCTTTGTCAAGCATCTCAGTTAAGTATTGCAATATCTGAGGAATATGTGGTTCTGCTGTATCAGTTCCTTGTGTTTGATTCCAAGCACAGAATCTCTTCCATTTGTCAGCATAAAATTTTCTAGTACTAGACCTTCTGCCTTCCAAAATGACATCCATCACAGCTTTACTGAGAGGTGTCATTCGTACGATTACATGATTAGCCATGCTGCCAGGTTCAGAGTCTGTAGTTGATTGTGCAGGATCTGATTGTTTTGCTGGGACAGTAGTTGTGGTCTTTGAGGCAAGGTCCAAGCTGGGTATCGAGACAAGTTCCTTACGATTGGGTACCAGTATAGGTGGGGCCAGTCCGGGACAATTAATATCATCTTTGGCTTCTCTTGTCTGACTTTTAAGAGGACCTTGGGTAGAAGAGGCAGAGGAGGAAAGGTGTAAACCGACAGGTTTTTCCAACTGAATGATAGGGCGTCCACTTTCCATGCTTGTCTGTGACAAGTCCTTGTGCAGAATCTTTTCAATTGATAATTTTGAGGAGAGGCAAATAGTTCTAGGTCTGGGCTCCCCCATTTCTTTGTTATCATGCTGAATACTTGTGGATTTAGTTTCCACTCCTGAGGATCCATAAGATTTCTGCTTAAATCGTCTGCCAAGAGTGTTCTGTTTTCCTGGCAGGAATTGAGCTTGAAGATTTATTTGGTAGGTCAAAGCTGTGTCCCACAGTGCCATGGCTAATCTGCAAAGGGGGTATGAGTGTGTGCCCCCTTGCTTGTTTATATACCACATGACTGTGGTGTTGTCCATCTTTATCAGTAGCTGTCCTGGATGAAGTAAGTCCTTGAAGGCTGTCAGGGCATTTTGAACAGCTAGCATCTCCTTCTGGATATGTAGATGTATCTTATTTGATGCCCATATGCTCTGAATGCATCTTCCTGCTATGTGGGCCCCCCGGCATAATCTGATGCGTCTGTTGCTAAGGTTTGGCTAGCAGAGGGTAGAGTGAAGGGCCTTCCCATGTTTTGGTGACAGGCCTTTGCCCACCATAGAAACTCCTGCTGTAGGCAGAGGATGAGAGGAATCATTGTTTCCAGACTGTGTGAATGTTGACTCCATAAACTTTTTAGGTACCATTGAAGTTTCCTCATATGCAGTCTTGCATATGGAATTAGTAGGATGCCGGATGCCATGAAGCCCAGAGCCTGCAGAATTTGTCTTGCAGAAGACTGGGTTTTAGTTGCCATCAGTTTGAAGTAAGTAGTCAGTTGCCTTTGTTTGTCTGGCGTGAGGTAAGGCACCTGGGCAGTTGTATGCAAGCTTGCACCCAGGAATGTTATCTTTTGAGAGGGTACCAGTTGTGATTTCTTTTAGTTTATTATGTACCCTAGGCATGCTAGAAGCCTTTTCACAAATGCCAGGTGTCGAAGAAGAGTGTCCTTGTTCTCTGCTTGAAAGAGACAGTCGTCCAAGTAAGGATATATTTGAATACTTCTTTGTCTGCAAAAAGCAATTACTGGTGCCAGGCACTTTGTAAAGACCCAGGGCTCAGTAGATAAGCCAAAGGGCAGTGCAGAGAATTAGTAATGCATTAAGCCAGCCTTGAATCTGAGGTATCTTCTGCACGACTGTCTTATTGGGACATGCAGGTATGCCTCTAAGTCTACAGTCACCAGCCAAGCATTCTTGCCCAGCATGGGCAGAAGCTGCTGCAAAGTGAGCATTTTGAATTTTGGAATGTCCAGGTAGGTGTTCAAAATTGATAAATCCAGTATTGGCCGTCAGGCCTTGTCCTTTCTGGGTACCAAGAACAGTCGAGTAAACACCTTGTCCTTTTTCCTGTTCTGGTACTGTCTGAATGGCCCTCATATCCATGAGGGACATAACCTGTTTCTGTGCCTCTGCCCATTGTTTTTTTGGCAGGTCTGGCCAACCATTTGTCATTGGCAGAGTGTGGAAATGGAATCTGTATCCCTGTGATACGATGTTCAGTACCCACTTGTCCTGGTTTATTAACTGCCAATTTTGAGCAAAAATTGCTAATTTCCCCCTATGGGTGCTGCCAAAGGATAAGTGCTTGGTATAGGCAGAGGGAGGTCATTGGGATTGCTTTCTGTAGGTTTGCGCTTCATCTCCTCCAGATTTTGAGGTGGATGCGCCCCACTGCTTTGACCTGTATGAGACTTGAGCCTGGTACCTGGAACCCTTAGGGCGTCTGGATTTGCCCCTTTAAGCTCTGTCTAACACAGGAAAGGACCAATTTTTTTGTAGGCCAGTGTCTACTGAATCTAGGTGGCTGAAGTTGTAAGAAATCTTTAACAGTTTGCATAGACTTAGCTTTGTCTTCCATTTTCTTTAAAACCTCTTCTGCATTAATACCAAACAGAGAATCATGCTGTAAAGGTGCATCTAGCAATTTAGCTTTAACATGATCAGGCAAATTTTGTTCCTTTAACCAGGCATGCCTCCTAATCACAGATCCAGTAACTGCGGCCCTGCAGGAGGCCTCTATAGAATCAAAACCACACTGCAAAGTATGCTTTCCAACTTGTTCAGCTGCATGCAATAATTCCTGCAATTTCTTATTTTCTGCACATTCTGAAATCAACATTATTTTCTGTTTCAGCAATCCCATAACATGTTGTTGGTACTTAAGCATATCAAATTGACAGTTTAAGGCCCTGATTGCCAAGTTTGCAGATGTATAAAGCTTTTTTCCCCATCTGTCCAGCGCCCTTGAATCTCTGTCTGAGGGGGTAGGGTTTTTGCTGTTGAGGCCTTAACTCCCTTTGGACCCTGTGAAATAGTTTCAGGATCAGCAGCAGGGTTTCTAAATAAAAATGTACGAGAGTCAGGGACCCTATAATACCTGTCAGGCTTACTGGGAGCCGGAGGTATAAAGAGTCAGGGACCAGGCTTGACTCCGAAAAAACATCATCCACAATGTCTAGCACAGTGGGAATGGCTAAAGGCTTGTGCTGAGGGAGAAGGAGGAAATCCCTGAGCCTCTCTTGATTCTGAGAAGTCTTGACTCTCCCAGTGAAAATGCTCCCTCAAAGTATGCAAGGTTTCTCCAAATGAATAATCCTCAGGAGGAGATGCAGATGGAATAGACTCCTCAGCATCAGAATCCTCACAGGGAGGTAAAGATAATTCCTGATCAGAAGAAACAAAAACCTGATCTGAAGATTCACAGTCAGTGGCTTGCCTAGGCTTCTTATCTGGAGGGGGATGGGTACCCCTGAATAAGGCCTTCAGCCACTTTGATCATCTGTTTTTTAGGCATAGAGGGCCTGTGCACATGGCTCAGGCATCATTTTTTTAGTTTTAGAACGTGTCTATGCCTTTGGTTTTGCAGCTTTCGTCAGTTTGATATAAAAATGTTGAGGTCTGAATACACCCTCAGAAGCCGGTGCCTGCTCAGCGGCTTCGGACCCATACGAGGGAGATACATCAGTCGGTCCAATACCTTTCGTATCTTGCGGCATGCCGGACTCCACATGGGTGTCGGTAGAGGCCTGCGACTCAAAGGCAGCGAGTATCAGGCGCTGCGAAAGCGCCTCACTGAGTACCTGCAAACCGGCGACTGGCTTAGAAGCTTTGTCGTCGGTTTTGGATCTCGACTGCCTTTCGTTGTCCTTTTCTTTGTGTTTTTTATGTACTCCGGTAGTCGGATTGCTATCCAATGATATCTCTGGGTAGTTAAATCTGTTTTCAAAATACTTAGATGCAAAAATATATCGACCCTTAATAGTGCGTTGGTTAAATCTAGCACAAAACCGACAGCCAGGCACGTTGTGATCAAGGCCTAGGCAAGGAATACAGTATAAACGGAAATCTTTATGAGGTATTTGCTTCCCACAAGTAATACAATTATTAACTTTTTCTGACATCGGTAAAAAGCAAGAAAAAAGTTTTCCCAACGGGGTACTTAGCTTTATTGAAGACTTCGTTTCTGAAACTCAAATGCGAATATTTCAGTAGTCGGCCGACCAGCACTTGCGAAATGCTTTGGCTTCGGGCACCGCGCGGCAAGAAAGACTGGAGAAAATGGCGTTGGCTGCATGTTTTATACCCCTGACGACCTGATGTCATGGAAGAGGAGACAGCAACCGACGCAGGACCCAAGACTTTGGAATTCAGGCCAACTGAGGGCAACCTGCCAGCAGATTACCCAAATGTAATGACTGCAACAGTGAAACACGAATAACATCCAGTCATTTTAACAGCATAGCTCATGCTTTCTAACAGTCTGCGTGCAAAGAAAGTGCCCTGAAGCTTTGGAAGCTGGCCTCTGTTGCATCCATGGCAGGATACAACCCATTGTGCAAACATTACTGCAGCACTGACCAAAATGATCAGCATAATGCAGTTAAATGAGTCCTATCACCTGTAACAACAGATGCTCAAATTCTTTACTTGGAGTTTTGCTTGTTCTGCCCCTTAAAGGAAGAAGCCTTGTTTGGGGGAGAACTTGGGAGCATGAAACATCCTAGACACTCTATCCATTAATTTGGTTCCATTATCCCGTTGTTCCAAAACCCCAATTCAGAACTTAAACATGCATTCAAACTTTTGGCTTTTAAATCAGAGAATTTCTGATAATGTAACCAAGTATACAGCCTTTCTATGAAGCAGAAGAAACATTTCTTGAAAATGCATCTCTACATTCAGGCACACCTCTCAAAGCACGTTTCAAAACCCAAATCAAATTAGAAACAATTTCATTTATGTAAGACTTTTGCTCTATAGGAAAGAATGCAGCAAAATCACCCAAACGGTAAACACACTGCAAAATAAATTTCCACATAGAGCCTTGATAATTTAATATTCTAAAGGCTAGATTACTAGATACACCCTGAGGTAACAAATTTCCCTCTTTAATCAGTGGGAACTGGATTAGACAAATCCAATGCTTTTTTTAAATTTGAACAGGTAGATGGGAAAACAGCAGGTGGGTCAGTAGTCAATTACGAAAAAAGACCAATCACGTCAGAGACAACACTACATTTTCTCATAGTATTTTTAAGAACTGCTAGCTCTTTTAGTGGGCTGTTTTGCTTCTCGTACTACGGTAGTAGTGCGATAGAACTGTTTTCAGATTAGCCTGGTTAAAGTCACCAGCTGTGATACAGACACAATCGGGGTTTTTGTTCGGCAATTCAATGCACCCTTTAGAAAAGGGTAGGAGCGAATTACATAGAAAAAATGTAAATTGTGGGAATAATACATGTAGAACAATGTTTTGGAGGAGGAGGAATCAGGTTTGAGGGAAGGCAGGAACTGAATGAGGTGCCCTGTTTGATTTGACAGTGACTGTACAGAAAATTATATGTGATGTGTTTGCAACTGTAAATATGTCCATTTTTCTTTCCATTTATCAATAATTAACCATTCTATCACCATCACTGTGAGGTCTTCCCTGATAAAATCTGACCAAAAAGTCTTATTTAAGTAACTATTACACCGGACCCTCCCCAGCACCAATTAAAGTAAAAAAAAAAACTTCTCCAAGGCAGATTATAACCTCCTATGGGATGTTGCAAATAGCTTCATTGCACCCCCCCCCCCCCATGGAATTTGCAGCTATACTTAGTGCTATCGAAATGATTTATACATGGTAGTTTTGGGGGCTGGCAAACAGATTTATGTGTGGGCGTCCCCATTTTTGAACTATCATTGCAAATACTTGTGGATCTAGTTTCCAATCATGTGGATCCATGATGTTTCTGCTTAGGTCGTCTGCCAAAGTGTTTTTCTTTCCTGGCAGGAATTGTGCTTGTAATTGAACCTGGTAAGACAGTGCTGTGTTCCATAAGGTCATTACTTGCCTGCATAGTGGGTTGGAATGTGTGCCCCCTTGCTTGTTTATGTACCACAATACTGTGGTGTTGTCCGTCTTTATTATTAGTTGTCCTGGGTGTAAGAGGTCCTTGAAAGCTGTTAGGGCATTCTGTACTGCTAGCATTTCTTTTTGATTGATATGCAGATGCCTTTGATCTGTAGTCCATTTGCCCTGAATGCACTGTCCTGCCATGTGTGCTCCCCAGGCATAGTCCGATGCATCTGTTGCCATAGGTTGCCTGGCTGTGGGTAAGGTGAAAGGCTGACCCTTGTTTGAAGTGACATGCCTATGCCCACCACAGAAACTCCTGTTGAAGGCAAGGAATGAGTGGTATCATTGTTTCCAAGCTGTGGCTGTGCTGAGTCCATAAGCTTTTCAGGTACCATTGTAATTTCCTCATATGCAGTTTTGCAAATGGTATTAGTAGTATGCAAGATGCCATGAATCCCAAGGCCTGCAGAAATTTTCTTGCAGGAGTTGGGTTTTTGTTGCCATTATTTTGAAATATTGAGTCAGCTGTTGTTGCATGTCTGGCGTGAGATAAGCCATCTGGGTCGTTGTATTCAAGCTGGCACCCAGGAATATTATGTTTTGTGAGGGCACTAGTTTTGATTTATTTTCGTTTACTGTGTACCCTAGGCAACTTAGAAGGTGTTTGACAAATGCCAGATGCTTAAAAAGAATGTCCTTGCTTTCTGCTTGAATAAGGCAGTCGCCCAGGTATGGGTATATTTGAATTCCTCTTTGTCTGCAGTATGCAATTCCTGGTGCCAGGCATTTTGTGAAGACCCTGGGCGCAGTAGATAAGCCAAAGGGCAGTGCAGAGAATTGATAGTGTGTTGAACCTACAATGAAGCGGATGTATCTTCTGCAATTTTGTCTGATAGGGACATGAAGGTATGCCTCCTTGAGGTCCAATGTTACTAGCCAAGCATTCTTGCCCAGCATGGGAAGAAGCTGCTGTAGTGTTAGCATCTTGAATTTTGGTACTTGCAGATAGGTGTTCAGAATTGAAAGATCCAGAATGGGTCTCCATGCTTTGTCTTTTCTTGGGACTAGAAAGAGTCTTGAGTAAAATCCTTGTCCTTGCTCCTGTGTAGGTACCTGTTGAATGGCTCTCATGTCCATGAGAGCTGTAATTTGTTTTTGTGCCTCTGCCCATTGATTTGGTGGCAGGTTTGGCATTCCTTTTTTCCTTGGCAAGGTATGAAAGTGGAATCTGTATCCTTGTGAGACAATGTTTAGGACCCATTTGTCTTTTGTGACGATGTGCCAGTTGTCTGCAAAAAATGCTAATTTTCCTCCCAAGGGAGCTGCAAGGAGAGATTTGCTTGGTAGTTTGAGGATTGAGTCATTGTGTTTGTCTTCTGCCAGCTTGGGGCCTGTCTTCTCCTCCTTTCTGGGTAGCAGTACCCCATTGATGAGGTTTGTAAGGGCCTTGTGACTGACCTCTGCCCCTTGGGCATCTGTATTTGCCCCTCTGCGATCTGTCAGAAGCTGGAAAGGACCAGTTTTTTCTTGGCCAATTTCTGCTGAAACGAGGGGGTTGTACCTGTAAGAAATCCTTGACCGTCTGCATAGACTTTGCTTTATCCTCCATTTTCTTTAAGACCTCTTCTGCTTTGACACCAAATAATACATCCTGCTGTAAAGGTGCATCCAATAATTTTGCTTTAACATGATCAGGCAGGGTTTGTTCTTTTAACCAAGCATGTCTACGTATGACAGACCCAGTAACAGCTGCTCTACAGGAAGCTTCCAATGAATCAAATCCACATTGTAAAGTATGTTTGCCCACCTGTTCAGCTGCATGCAACAGATCCTGCATTTCCTTGAATTCAGACTGTTCTTTATGTGTGCTCATTTTTTGCTTTAATTGAGACATTAGGAATTGCTGATATTTCAGCATGTGAAACTGACAATTTAATGCTCTCATAGCCAGAGTTGCTGAGGTGTATATTTTCTTTCCCCATCTATCTAGGGCTCTGGAATCCCTTTCAGAGGGCACAGGTTTTTTTTTAGACATAGAAGCTTTAGCTCCCTTGGGACCCTGGGAAATTGTTTCAGGGTCAGCCACAGGGCTTTTATAAAGGAATTTGTGTGAGTCAGGTACTCTGTAGTATCTGTCTGGCTTGGCTGGAGCAGGAGGTAGAGAGTCTGGATTTAGACTAGACTCGAAGTAAACATCATCCACAATATCTAAAACTAAAGGGATAGCAAGTGGTCTGTGCTGGGGTAGTAAAAGGAACACTCGGAGCCTTTTCTTAGAATCAGAGTAGTCTTGGCCTTCCCAGTGGAAATGTTCCCTCATGGTATGTAAAGTTTCCCCAAAGGAGTAGTCTTCAGGGGGAGATGCTGAGGGAATAGAGTCTTCAGCATCAGAGTCCTCATAAGGGGGAATAGTGTAATCCTGTTCCTCAGAAGAATCTGAGGAAACTGAAACCTGGTCAGAGGAAGCATAATCCTCCTCTTGTCTTGGTCTTTTATCTGGAGGGGGATGGGAACCCCTGATTAGGGTAATCAAATCTTCAGCCATCTTAAGCATCTGTTTCGTAGGCATGGGACCTTGAACTGCAGACTGATGTACAGTCTTTTTTGGTTTTAATGGAGTTTTAAGCTCAGCATAAGACTTAATGGTGAGTGTAGTCGGTCTGTAGTCGGTCTGAAGACACCTTCTGCAACCGAAGGTGTTTCCACTGCACCGGGGTCTTCTTCTGCTCCGGTGTCGGAAGGGCCTAATGAAGATGGCTGCGTCGGCCTAGTACACTCCGCTTGAGAATCTGCAGTTGTCTGGGGTTCCAATTCTGCGGTCGTCAGGGGCTGCGTAAGCGCCTCACTGAAAACCGGAGAACCGGCGACAGACCCAGCAGAGGCCTCGGAGTCTGGCTTGTTCCTAGGCTGCCTGTCCTTATCCTTGCGTATTTTATGCATGCCGGTTGTCGGTTGCTCCGACGGCATGATATAATTAAATTTCCTACCAAAGTAATGTTGTGCGAAGTCAAAACGGCGTTTGATAGTTTATTAAACCTAGCACAAAACTGACAACCTGTGACATCGTGGTCTGGGCCTAGGCAAGGAATACAATAAGAATGGAAGTCCTTATGAGGTATTTGCTTCCCACAAGAAATGCAATTGTTAACTTTTTCTGACATCGGACTGAGGCAAGAAAAGGTTCCCCAATGGGGTACTTAGCTTTATTGAAGACTTCGGACTGAAATTTGATTCGAAAATCTCAGGTATCGGCCAACCGGCACTTGCGAACTGCTTCTGCTTTGTCCACCGCGCGGCAAGAAAGATTGAAGAAAATGGCGTCGGATGCCTCTTATACACCCCTGGCGCACTGACATCAGGAAAGAAGCGACAGCAACCGACGCCGGACCAAGACTTTGGAATTCAGGCCGACTGCGGGACCGCCTGATGGCAGGATAACCCAAGTGTGATGACTGTAGCAGGGTAACATGAACATCCACAGGGCGTTCTTTAGTCACATTCGTAACCTAAAAGGAAAGGCCCAGATTTGTGCCCAACTGGTAGTTAATGATACCACAGATACTGAGCCTGTGGACATACCTAACTCTTTTGGCTGACAGGTTCAGTGAAAACTTCATTCCCCTGTCCCCACCACATGTACTCCATGACATCCCTACCACCTGTCCTCTACCTTACATCTCTAAAGAGCAGGTCATAAAGGCCCTCTTTAAGGCCAACAACACAGCATCAATGGGACCCGATAACATCCCTGGCTGCATCCGACATGGGCTCAATCATACTCTAAACACTTGCTTCTTCCTAGATGCATGGAAAACATCCATCATTATTCCCTTGCACAAAGGTAGTGATTCCACCGACGCTGGGAATTACAGACTTGTTAACTTGACTAGCCTTATCTGCAAGGCCATGGAGCGAATCATCATTGACCTTATCAAAGATGTAGCTAATTTCCACTCACTTGACCCTACACAGTTTGGATTTGTCAAAGGAACATCATGCCTGTTAAACATAGTAGACTTCTATGAGACAGTCACTAAGACCTTGGATGAGGGCAACTCTGTGCATGCAGCCTATCTAGACTTAGCCAAGGCGTTTGACACTATCTCCCACTCAGGCTTCATTGACAAATTCACCCAGCAAGGTATCAATCCTTATAGCGTTAAATAGGTAGGTACTAGGCTATCGGCCCTGGGGCCTATACAAGCCCAGCCAAAAAAGTACCCTGGCTTTTGCCACCCAAGAAAATTATTTTCCTGTGCCACTGTCGAGCAGAGCCACAGAGGTGATCCCTGGGGTGAATTTCCTATTTCCCATCCAATCATCAAGATTTTTCTTGAAGAGTGCTAATGAGGAGCTTTGTTTGATAGACATAGGTAGTTTATTCCAGAGTATGGGAAGTCTCTGGGACAGGAATCTCTCCCTCCGGCATGTTCTGTTTATTGTGGTGACAAGGTTTAGGTCCCTAGAGCGTGCAGCTCGGAGGGACTGGGATTTCTTTAAGTGGAGCATATCCAACAGCTCTGGGTTTGACATAGCTTTGTATGTTAGGCACAGATCACCTCTGAGTTGGCGATATGCAACGGAGTAAAGCTGGAGTTTTTTGAGACCGTCTGCGTAGGGCATCTGTTTGAGGCCGGTAATCCTCTTTGTGAGGTATTTCTGTGGCCTTTCCAGTTGTTGTAGATGTCTTGTGAGGTACATACCAAAAGGGGCGTTTTTCTCTATAATGGGTCTAATAAGTGATGAGTTGAGAACAATGACCTCTTTTTTTTTCTGGATGAGAAACCTTTTGTGATGAGGTGTGCCACGTAGAAGGATTTACTGACTACTGTGGCAATGTGATTATCAAAGGAGAGACTACTGCCCACCTGTGTCCCAAGGTCTGTTATCACACTTTCGGTGTTAAGTATACTACTGCCTATGTTGTAGTTCATGGGTACAGAGTTTTTATCAAAGGGGATGACCATGCACTTTTTGGCACTGAGCTTGAGGCCATGGCTTTGACACCAGGCATCTGTCTCAGTGAGGCCCTTTTGTAGGATGTCCACATCGTTAGGAGTTTCGATTATGGCTCCTAGTTTGCAGTCATCTGCGAACTTAGTTAGCCAAAGACCTTCTGTGTTAGCCTGTACTTCAGAGAAGTAGATACCAAACAGGAGAGGACCCAGGACTGAACCTGGGGGGTGGGGGCAGGATGTGGATATCAAGGGTAATTAGCTTATAGTCTGACTGGACCAAGAGGCGTTGACTTCAGGTGTGGAACACCGGTCACTCATGTTGGTAATGACTAGATCTAGGATATTGTTGCCCCTGGTGGGGGTGTGCATAAGTTGATCCAGGGCATTGGAGTTTATGAATTCCAGAAAGCGTTGAGCGAAGGAGTTGGTACATGAGTAGTTTTCCCAGATAATGGTGGGGTAGTTGAAATCGCCCATTATTAGGCTGTTTGGTGAACCCTAATATTTTCCAGTACATCAAGAAAAGAGGAGTGGGAATCCTGGGGCATGGTGGGTGATCTGTAGCAAGCTACAATTTGGATTGCAGTTTTGCCCAGAGTTAGTTGCACTTGGATAACCTCGGCTGCATTATGCTGAGCAACTAGCCTGGAGGTGTGGATATCCTTAATGAATATGGACACACCTCCGCCTTTGGTGTTCCGGTCCAGGTTACATGGCCGAAAAGTGTGGTATGAGTTATAGCCTGGTAGTGCAGGGGTGCTCTCTGGAGCCTTGAACCAGGTCTCAGTCACTGCACAGATATCAATGTTCTCCATTTTAAGGAGTGCCTCGAGTGAGTGCATTTTGTGATTTAGACTTCTAGCACTGAGTAGCAGCACCCTCAGTTTTTGTTTGTCTGTTCCTGTTACGGTGGTGAATTTGTCATTTCAACCTTGCCTAAAAAAGGTACTATAGGGGCGACAAGAACCTTAGCCAGTATCCGGAATCCCAGGGATGACAGGTGCAGGCCATCTCTGGCAAAGCATCGTGGTCTGTCGACCATGTCATCCCAGGCAGACAGATACTGGATCCGTTTAGAATGGCACCAGAAGCTTAGCCAACTGTTGAAGTCAATCATTTTGTCCTTGTACTGCGGCATCTTTCTGGGTGATGGCAGAATGCTACTCAGGGCTAGGGTCATACCTGTCTGGGCTACAAGATCGGAGAGCTCTTCCATGTCTCTTTTCATGTAGTCCAGGGAGGTACGTCTCAGGTCATTCACACCAACATGGACAATGACAGAGTCATACTTGTACTTGTTGTGGAGTGACCTGAGTGCATGGGTTATGTGGCGGATCCTGGCACCCGACAGGCAGCTGACATAACCTTCTCCTTGTTTAGACTGGTGAGTGGGACATCAGTGTGCCTGACTATAGAGTCACCTATGACTAGTGTGTTGGGTACGTTGTTTTGCCTTATTGGCTGTGGTTGTGTGGCACACTGAGTCTGCGGGCTATGTGTCATTTGGGTTGTGTTGGGTGGTGGAGGTTGCTTGCATTTCTGCTTTGGAGGTCTCTGTTGCTTCAGCAGATTATTATTATTAAGAGCCTCCGCAAATGTTTTTGTGTTTCTATGTGTGGATTTTGGTGGTGTAGATTTAGTAAGACTATGTGGAGTGTGGTGTGATGCAAGTGTTTACCTTCTCCTCTTGACTGTCACGTTCAGTCTTGATTGGAGAGAGCTTTACCTCCAGTTTGGCTAGATAAGTGCATCTCTCACAGGTTGTAGTGGTGGATGGTAGGAGGAGAGGGTTGTCTGTGTACATGAGGCAATTTCTACATTGCCCGAAGATGCCCAGATTCATCAGATAGACAGGGGAGAACACTGGGAGCTGACCCTTGGACATGCCTGAATAAAAAACTATTTTCCTCTAGATAAGTGAGGAAAGTGAGTACAAATGGGTCACTAACTGGCTCACTGACAGATTCCCCTATTTTGACTGTGTTTTTTCCATCTCCAACAGCAGACCTCTAACTAGTGGTGTTCCACAGGAATCACTCCTGGCAACTGTACTGTTTGGAAATTATTTCTCCAAAGTAAAAGCAAAAACTAAAGGTCTATGGCTGACAAAGTTTGCTGATGACTGCAAACTGGGAGCGTTCACAGAATCTCCAAATGATGTCCACATACTATAAGAGGATCTTACACAAATAAGAGATTGGTAGCAAAGACATGGCCTTAATACATTATTTTACACTGAGTTTATCTTTCCTTTCAGTAAGAGAGATGTTCCTGCTAACTACCACATCAACTGCAACACTCTACACACTCAGTGGGGAGAAACCTGGGTACTCTCAGGTTGATGGCAATCTTACCTTTGAGCACCATGTGTAAACATTGGTATGAAGGGCATTCTATATCGCTCATCTCATATGCAAGAGCATTGCCTCTAGAAAAAAAGAAGTTATAACCTTCCTGTACTCTTCTCTCATCAGGACAATAGAGTACAATTCCCCTTTTGGTATGTACCGTTCCAGTCACCTGCAGCAATTGGAGAAACCACACAGGTTCTTCACAAGAAAAATTCAAGATCTTCAGCATGTGTCCTATGTGGATCATCGGAAATCACAGTCACTTTTTTCTCTGAGCAGTCTGTATGAAACAAATGTCTGACACTGCATTATTGCAAATGCTGCATATCCGCAAGTCAAATGGTACATGGGCTACTCGCTGTAAATACCTTCAGCTGATATGTGACATTAATAGAACCTACTGGAGGGACAGATTGATCTCCCAGAGGTTACCACACCTTTGGAACAGACTCCTACTTCATGTCAAACAGAGCACCTCATTGGCCGTCTGCACATGCACTCTGGACGACTGGATGGGTGACTGTAAATTCACCCTGGGGGTTCGATCGGTATCCCTCTTGGACACGGGCAATATAACTTGGCAAATAAGGGCATTACAACTTGGCTAGGCTTGTAAGGGCCTATGGCCATTAGTCTAGTAACTTCCTATGATCCTTTGTATGATTGCCTGTGTCTTGATGGATAAATTAATAAAGATCTGTCTTGTTTTAAAAAAAGGTGAGTGGTCCGGTCTGGGATTGTCAAGAACTGTAAACTTTGGTGGGTAGAGATCACTGTGAAGGGAGAGGTGCTGCTGCCCTGGGTAAAAGGTGTCCTTGTCAGCTGAACATAACCAGGTTTTGTAATGATACATCACTTTTTTGGTTCTAGTAGGAGGAGAAAGCTGATGCAGGAATTCTCAGTTTCTCAGCAGTTGTATAACTGATTTCCTGTTTTCTTGCAGATCTCTTTTCAGGGCTGTTAAAACAATTTGTGGTAAACCATAAACAGGTGTGGATAATGCTTAATGTATCCATGGTGTGTGTGGTTTGGTCACAACGACAACATTTTTTGAAGCAATCAAGTCAAACTTAGAAAATGTGTAGCAAAATCTCATGACCTGTTGCGATTGAGTTTCAATTGTTGTCATTCACTAAATGTTTATTAGCCGTGTTGAATGCTCTATAAAGTTGTATTGTGCCCCTGAAGTTGGTCTCTTGTGGGAATATTTTTCAGAAACAAATCATTGTGATAAATTTAGGTTTAGCTAAAACTGTCATTATGTTATATATGTGTTGTGCATGTATGAGATGACAGTGACACAGAAAATGTTTGCTACTTATGCCTGTAATTTTATTATTCTGAAACGGGCTTGAGAGAGTGTTTCTCTGGCTGCATATTGATGGATAAAAGTGTACTGGCATGTAGGGTTATTACTACACTGCAAAACTGCTTTGTAATAGTGGGCATTTTTGAAGGGATCATCAAAGACACCAGTATATTACAGCCAAAGCACCAACTGCACTGAAGGCTGGCAAATGGATTAAGTAATACATTTTGTCCATGCACGTCACTATTTTAGAAGTCAGTCCTTGCAGTGGCATCTATTATCGGATTCAGGAAAACTGACCTTTATATCCTTAGGTAGGTACTAGGCTATCTGCCCAAGGGCATTTTTAAGCCTAGCCAGAGTGTGTCGGCTTTCGCCGCCCCATTGATTAATTAACAAAGTCTCTGTCAAGCAGAGCCAATGAAATGATCCCAGGGGTGCATTTTCTGTTACCCATCCACTCGTCAAGGCTTCTCTTGAAGAGCGTTAGTGAGGGGCTCTGCCTAATGTAGTTAGGAATTTTGTTCCAAAGCATGGGTAGTCTCTGTGACAGGAATCTATCCCTCCAGCATGTTCTATTTATTGTTGTGGCGAGGTTTAGCTCACTAGAGTACGTGGCTCGCAGTGACTTGGATTTCTTTAGGTGGAGCATGTCCATCAATTCTGACTTGGACATGGCTTTGTAAGTCAGGCAGAGATCACCTCTGAGTAAGCGATATGCCACTGAGTACAGCTGGAGTTTTTTCAGTCGGGCTGCATAGGACATATGTTTGAGGCCAGTAATCCTCTTGGTGAGGTGCTTTTGTGGTCTTTCCAGCTGTTGGAAGTGTCTTGCGAGGTACATCCCAAATGGGGCATTGTACTCTATGATGGGTCTGATGAGTGACGAGTAGAGGGGCACTATAACCTCTTTATTTCTAGATGCGAACCCCTTAGTAATTAGATGGGCCACATAGAAGAATTTCCTAACTACTTTGGCAATATGATTGTCAAAGGAGAGATTACTATCTACCTGGGTCCCCAGATCTCTTATTACCTCTTATGTATTAAGGGGGCTGCCGCCTATGTGGTAATTTGTGGGTGTTTTGTTTTTCCTAAACGGAACGACTATGCATTTTTTGGCATTTAGCTTGAGGCCATGACTTTGACACCAGGTGTCTGTCTCAGTAAGGCCTTTTTGAAGGATGTCCGTGTCAGCCAGAGAGTCAATAATGACTCCCAGTTTGCAGTCATCAGCGAACTTGGTTAGCCATAGTCCTCCTGTGTTTGCCTGTACTTCTGAGAAATATATGCCGAACAGTAGGGGTCCCAGAACCGAGCCTTGCTGGACACCACTTGTGACTGGTTTAGAGTCGGACATGGAGCCTGCTATTCTTACCGTGAGAGTTCTGTCTGTAAGCCAGTTGGCAACCCATCTTGTGACGTAGGGGTTTATGTTCAGGCTGGTGAGTTTTTCTATAATATCTGAGTGAGGAATGGTGTTGAACGCCTTGGCGAGATCAAGGTAGGCTGTGTGAACCACCTTTCCCTCGTCTATGGCCTTGGTGACTGTCTCAAAGAAGTCAACCAGTTTTAGTAGGCATGATCTGCCCTTAAAGCCGAACTGGGTCGGGTCAAGTGTTTGGATGTTCCCAATGTCTTAGTTAAGGAGTTCCATGATTATGCTCCATAGCCTTGCAGACCAGGCTAGTCAGGTTTATGGGGCAATAGTTACCAGGGTCAGTTGTGGCCCCTCCTTTGTGGAGCTGAATAACCGTTGCTGTGCACCATTCTATGGGCACGTAGCCTGTGGAGAGGCTAAGGTTGAACAGTGTGTTTAGGTGGAGGGTTAGTTTGTTCTGTAGTTCGTGCAAGACGCAGCCTAGGACACCATCTGGCCCCATTGATGCTGTGTTTTTGGCTTTAGAAAGGGCTGTTTTCACCTGTGCTTCTGTGATTTCCGGGACACTACACTTTTCCAGTATTGTTGTGGGCCCTTTTGAAGGTGAGAGGGAGGTGAAGTTTGCACTGAATCTACCTGCCAGGATGTTGGCAATATCAGTAGGTTCAGTATATTTTGTGCTATTTTGCACTAGAGCTCAGAGCATATCTGCGAGTTGCCACTTGGAGATTCTTGACATAGCTAAAGAAGGCTTTGTGATTATCTTTCAAATCCTTGGCTATTTTTCTTTCGAAGTTAGCCTTGGATGATTTTATGAGGGACCTTAGTTTCTTACTGATACTGATCAGGGATGTCTTTCCTTCTTGGGATTTGCTTTTTTTCTGAACTAGTTTCCTCCTCCTGTTGTATAACCTGTTTATTGGAGGGGTCCACCAGACTGGTTTCCTTCTCTTAGGGGAGTGAGTCTTGGTCTTGCTAGGGATGGCACGATCCATGCATCCTTGTAGGTGCTCATAGAGTGCAACTGTAAAGGATTCTGCATCTTGGGCAGTGTTATCCTTTAGCGTGGGGGCTGTGAAACTTACCACATCTGCCTTAAGTATGGTGAAGTTTGCTTTAGAAATGTTTTTCACTGTGGTTTCCTTGGCTGGGGGTGGTGGTGGGGTGTGAACATCCAGGGTGACTAGTTTATCGTCTGATCTAACCAGTGACTGGTTGACCTCCAGTACGGAACACCTGTCGCCCATGGTGGTGATGACCAGGTCCAATATGTTGTGGCCTCTGGTAGGGGAGATTACCAGCTGATCCAGGGCATTTGAGTTGATAAATTCCAGGAAGCGCTGAGTCTGGGAGTTTGTACTCAAGTAGTTTTCCCAGTTAATGGTAGGGTAATTGAAATCTCCCAATATCAGGGTGTTCGGTAGGACCTTCATGTTTTCCAGTGTCTCCAGAAAGGCAGAGTGGTGGTCATGGAGGGTGATCTGTTCCAGGCCACAATTTGCATTGCAAATTTGCCCAATGTTAGTTGCACATGGATGATCTCAGAGGTATCATACTGCGCCACTAACCTGGAGGTGTGAGTATCCTTGATGAATATGGATACACCCCCTCCTTTTGTGTTTTGGTCCATGTTCTGTGGCCGAAATCTGTGGTACGAGTTGTAGTCCAGTAGTGCTGGAGTGCTCTCTGGAGCCTTGAACCAGGTTTCAGTGACTGCACAGATGTCGACGTTCTCCATACTTAAGAGTGCTTCGAGCGCATGCATTTTGAGATTTAAACTCCTGGCGTTGAGTAGCATAACCCTCATTTTTTTTTTTTTTTACTTGTGCTGTTTACGGTGGTGGGTTTGAATTTTGAGCCTTGCCTAACAAAGGCACTATGGGGGCAGCAAGAGCCTTGGCCAGTATTCGAAAGCCAAGGGTGACAGGTGCAAGCCGTCTCTTGCGAAGCAACCCGGCTTATCGTGCATGTCATCCCAGGCTGACAGACACTGGATCCCCTTTGAATGACACCAGAAGCTTAGCCAATTGTTGAAATCATTTTTTCTTTATACTGAGATATCATTCTTGGTGAGGACAGGATGCTTTAAAAATACCTTCTTTGTAAAAAGTGACACTGAAGTATTCCCAATGGCCACTGTGGTTTCTCGACACAATAAAAGGGTAGGGGAAATATAGTGATGTGGTTTGTATGTACAAAGATAAATGCAAGGACAGTGCAACAGTATTTTTGAAAAACAAGTGGAATAAAAAAGTATGTAGGCAGACACTGGTTGGGAGGGTGGCTTAATGGTTAAGGTGTTTGCCTTACAAACACAAGGTGCAGGGTTTGAGTCTCACAAGGGATAACTGGCTAGGCTTAAAATGGCTCGCAAGGGCAGTTAGCTTAGTACTGATCTATGAACCTATAAAACCTATGAACCAACATAGTTTGGGACATGTCAATCTCGATTATTTAAGAAGATGAAGTGATAAAATGATACCTTAAACCTTAAATTACTACTTCAGAAACTGCATCTAAATGCAGTCAGGTAAGGCCATGGCTATAGTGCATCAAAACGAAATGTCCCCTCTGTCAAAGGAAACGCAAGAACAAGGGAAAATAACAGGAGTCAACCCCCCTGCTGAGAGCTGCCAATCACAGGAATTATAAGCTCATATTACCCTCAGGACTTTGACAGCTAGGGAAGCTAAGTGTCACAAGGGAGGGGAGAAGTAGATGGACTGGAATTCAGTCTCTCACAAATTAGTGCCATTCAAGCGCAATTAAAAAAGCAGCAGTAAAAAAGAACTTAGCCTGTTCTGTGACATTTACACTGCTTCTGTTTTAAGTAGTCATTTAGCAGCAGTGAATGTTACTTACAAAGTACTGAATCAGAAGAGAGCAGTGTATGCATTTAACATCTACGGAATAATAGGAGCGTTAGGCAAAGGGAGGCCCTATGGGCGGCCGCGGTGGTGCAGCGGTTAGCGTGGTCGCCTCACAGCAAGAGGTTCTCCGGTTCGATCCTCGGCTGGGGTACCTTCTGTGCAGAGTCTGCATCTCTTCCCTGTGGTCGTGTGGGTGTCCTCCGGGTGCTCCGGTTTCCTCCCACATCCCAAAAAGACATGCTGTAGGTGGATTGGGCACTCTAAACTGGCCCTAGGCATGTGTGTGTGCGTGCCTTCTGTGGAAGGTTGGGTGCCGGGCTGGCAACTCAACACCGTAAAATTCCACTGCCAATCACGAGCAGACAGGTGATCCGCTGTGGTGACCCCTAACCAGGAAAAGCCAAAACAAGAAGATGATTTTTAAGAACTGCTAGAATAGATACAGGTGTCCTGCAGGCAGCTTTATAAACACCTTCACACACGGTTTGGAGATGGGAGATAGCCATAGAACTGGGCACCTCATCTTGTATAAAGTTATACACCCTGCTGGTCTGGTGTAGTTCCAGACTCCTTCCAAGTAAAAACAACACAAAATCTAGCAACTATGAAGAAAAAGTAAAAACTTGTTTGGACGTAAGCTCAGGTTCACCTTTCGAAGGTGACTGGACTCAGTATCCACTAGGAAATCACCATTATCCTCATTCTCCTCTAGAGCAGAAAGGTCTCTAGCCAAATTAGTACTAGAACCACGTATGGGAACAACCCCCAGAATTACCTGTCTGTGGAGCACTCAGCCATGGAAACCACACCAGCCTTATAAACAGCAATAATCTGATTATTAGCTGTATGATGAAGCTGATATTTCTTTTTCTTGTAAACTTCACTACTAGATAAAATATCCATGGACAAAGTATTATGTCTTAAAAATAGAAGACAAAAAAAAGATCGCTTAGCTCGAGAGCTATTGGTGACGTGTCTGTCACAGGAAGTGGCAAATGAGATTTGATGTAACGTGGAAAGGAGTATTCTAGGTAGGACTTAAGTTTTTGGTTCTCACGGGCTATATTAACAGCTGAGTCGGTTCCAATACTCAGAACCAAAGCCATATGTCAAGGATAAAATGAAGACTGCTAAGCATAGCATCTGATGCTGTCAAACACTCTTCAACAACAGTTATAAACCAAAAAGGATGTTGGCACAAAAACTTGAACAAAAAGTAGAAAGGGGTATTACGAATACCAGGGCCTTAAAGACTGGCAAGATAGAAAAGGACCCAATAAATTTTGAGGGTATTCGGAGAACTTTTATAAAGCTTTATATGAAAAGGAGAATAAGAAAAATGATAGGATGCATCATGTGGCATACTTCATGGAAGGCATAAAATCTCCCTAAACAGTCAGAGCAAGAAGCACTCAGCTTGATAGTCTCAACATTAATTGAGATAAAAGAATAAATTAGAAGGAAGGCCCCAGGAGAAAATAAACTTCCAGCTGAGTACGAGTGCACAGGGGTTATGGACATGGTGAAATTCTGGCAAGCCTAAACTACCGGAGCAAGTGCCGAGAACCTGAAAAAGGGCAGTGATGATACTACTACAGGAAGGCAAGGATCCAGGTGACTCGGGGTCATATAAATCCAATACCGATATTAAAAATCACTACAAATTTTTATGAGGATTACGGTCCATAGTGTGGCAAAGTCGCTTAAAAAAGGACTACATTTGATCCATGTGCATTTGCTAATGGGAGATAAAACTTTGAGAATATACACAAAACTAACATGACTCAAAAAGAAGAATGGAAAGCCTCTTCTGGTATGCTTGGATATCTAAAATTAATCTGACAGGATACACCTGGACTTCCATAATGATTTAATGAGTTGGTTAAAGATAAACAACATCTAATGTAAATGCAACAGGGGCCATCTTTCAGGCGTTTACCCACTGACAGAGAGGCACTATGCAGGGAAGCCAACTGTCTCAGTTAAAGTTTACTATTTATCTTTAACTTCTATCCAAGAAGATTAGAGTCTGCTATTACAGAATATAGGTGGGGGAGCAAGAGCAGAGCAGAGCACTGTACTAAAAAAAAAAAATAAAAAAAATAAAAAGTGTGAGATCATATATGTAACCTAACCAGAAAGAGTTAGGATAGCGTTAAAGGATTTTTCAGAATCTGGTAGGTTTACAAGACAAATAAGGGTAAAATTAAAATTACTGGCACAGCCATTAATAACACTCCCACATATGAACTGATATGAACAATATCCTTTTCTATGGGGAAATCACAGGATGAAGTACTTATGAGTACGAGTGATGAAAGAAGCATAAAAGGCAGAAAGGGAAACCTGTGAGAATTTAAGGTAATGGAAATTGAAAAGCTTAGATTTAGATCGTAAATATTTCAACTATAAAATTGCTTGTGGTCTCACTGGTCTTAGATGTGGGTGCAATGTTTTTTTTTTTTTTGTTGTTGTTGTTAAGTCAGCTGGAGAGGAAGCTATGAGAAAACTGGCAAAAAAAAAAAAACTAAAGTTTTTTGTGATGGAAAAGGCAGAGAGTGAGCTGGGAGAAGTTAATTTTACCTCTACAGCAAGGGGAACTGAGTAGCCAAAACATACAAGAATATGGTGACACAACTAGTACTTGGTTAATCAAAGCAAATAATACAAAATAGAAGCATCTGATGTTTAGTCCAAATTCCCACCTCCAGAATATCATGATTTATAAAAATCTTGAGTAAAGTCTAGAGAGCCAATCTAGAGCATGCTACACCAGCATATATACCTAAATTAGTAACAATACTTCCAAGGATAAAATGAGGCCATGGAAGTCGCAGATATCCCCTAATGGGCCATCACAGCTCAAGAAACAAGGTTATAAAGTCATCAGGGAGTAGCCTACAAAATATTACAGCGTCAAAATTTTAGTAAGAACTAAGGTGGGGGTCATTTCCTTGGAAGGAGCTGGAGAAAAATTTGGATTCCAAGAAGGTGACATGATTTAGTTTCAGAGATTAGTAACCAAATGGAACAAAACAAACCAGACTCAGAGGAGCACTTCCAATGAAACCAGGACTGTCAAGTTTGCTCACTGAAGTTAGAATGCCCATCAACCAAACAAGAGGTTAAATAAAGTAGTTTTTGCAAGGCACGTCTTAATTATCAGAATCTGGTGGGGGGAGGGTTGGAAAAAAAAAAAAGACTGGGAGGGCAAGGTCAGGTATACAGTATACGAAAGAGCAATAATATAATGTACTTCAGGCCCCCAAATAAATGAATAAGGCTAGGATGTTTCAAACTTTTGCATGGAAGTACATGCACACATTTGTTATACCCTGAGCAGAATAAATAGGTTTGCACAGGCAGGCAGATAACAGATGTTGAAGGTGTAGACAGGACACAAAAGGTGACTAAAAACATATCTTGACTCTAGCATTAGCAAAGTTTAAAGAGGACAGAAAGGATATGGTAATAGAAACATTCATTCAGCTTAACTCTGGAAAAAAAAGTCCTTCTAGGCCTGGAGCTGGCCACAAAAAACCTAGGCAGAACATGATTTTAGCTGGACTAATAATGCTAGCAACAAAACGTAATAACATGAAAACGAAAGTCAGAAATGTGCCTAAAATTCAAAAGATACATTTATTTACATTTGTTTACCAGGAATGTCCGACAGGGCCAGAAGTCCATTTTCAGCGGTGGCCCAGGGAGAAAAGCTCCACAGAAATACATGCAAAATAAAGTAATTAGATGGTACAATAGTATACATACAGTAAGATGCAGAATACACATCATCTAGTTAGTCTATACAAAATAGTATTCAATACAGTTTTCTAGTAAATGCAGGTTAAAAAAGAAAAACAGACAAGCATTTCAGTGAAGATCACTGTGAGAAAAAATAAAATTTAGTACTGTGTACATATTAAATAATAGTTATGAACAAATGAAATTTCCTTACATATACACACACACACACATATATATATATATATAAAATGAGGTAAAAAGAGTGGACAGCGTGTTGAGAGAGTTAGATATCTTGTCAGTCAGGTATGGTGCACCAGCAATGCCAGTTCTTGGACAGATAATCAAATTGCAGTTGTTTGAAATTGGTAGATTCAGGTGCGTTTTGGATGGTGTGGGGTAGAGAGTTCCATAAATTTGGCTATTTGATTTGAGAATAGGGCTTTACCATGAGTGTTGTTAGCTTTGTTTACTGTGACAAACATTCTGTCTGCAGCTCTTAGATTCCGTTGGTATGAGTAAGGAACAACAAGCTCCTTGAGGGATCTACAACTGTTAGGATGGAAGATGATATTGTGCATGAATTTAAGTTGGTAGAGATGGAGAAGGTTACGCAGCTTGAGCCAATTTAATTTATATAGAGCAATATAATGGTGGGGAAGGCTGGCTGCGAAGCGGGCTGTTCTGTTGCAGCAAGTTTCCAATTTGGTCAAGTCTGATTTTTTAAGTTGGTAAAGAGGGGGAAAGCATATAGGAGCGTAGAGAGGAGGAAGGTTCTGGATATGGCTAGTCTGGTATTGTCAGTGAGGAATGGCTTGCTTCTCTACAGTGAGCCAAGTTTGATGTGAACTTTCTTAATTGTGATGGCTATGTGTTGGTCAAATCTGAGTTTACTAACTGTCAAGCCAAGGAGTTTTCTATGCTTAACTGGTTGGATGACTGTTGTTTGCCGAGAGAATGGTGAAAGGAGGTGTGGTCGATGAATGTTTGCTACTGGTAAATAGCATTAACTGTGTCTTTTTGGGGTTGAGTATTATAGCAATAACCCACGCCTGGGTGTGGGTAATGCTAAATTTACCCACGGTTGGCGTGGTTTGGTCGAGGGAAGCCAGAGGAACCAAACAAAGCCAACCGTGGGTAAATTTAGCATTATCCACACCCAGAAGTGGGTTATTGCTATTATACCATGACATTATTTAAGAAAAGAAACTGTTACTTTTCTTAAATAATGGCATAGTATAATGCCTGTTTACTGCCCTTCCGCAGATGTCTGGCATCCGCGGCAGTTCTGATGTACTGCGCGCCTGCAGTACATCAGAGCTGTGAGCAAAAGCAGCGGAGAAATCAAGATCTCCGTTGCTTTTTATGTCTCGCTATGTTAAATGAGTTTAACATAGCGAGACAGTTAAAATAAGCAACGGACATCTCCGTTGCTTATTTTAAACTGTCTCGCTATGTTAAACTCATTTAACATAGCGACATTAAAAAAGCAACGGAGATCTTGCTTTCTCCGTTGCTTAAACACTGCCTCGCTATGTTAAATGGGTTTAACATGGCGAGACAGCTTTAAAATAAGCAACGGAGATCTCCGTTGCTTATTTTAAAGCTGTCTCGCTATGTTAAACCCATTTAACATAGCGAGACAGTGTTTTTAAAAAACAAGTTATACTAAGGGAAAAAAGTCCGGGGGACCGGACCTTTTTCCATTAGTATAACTCGATTTTACAACGGGCACGCTGGCCAATCAGCATGCACGTTTCGGGGGGGTCATGGTATAATAGTTGTGATTTACTTACACATGTTTCTATATCATTAAAAGCTTGTTGGGCTACTATTTGGAGTTCTGATAAGGTATCTGCTGAGCAAATTAAAGTTGAATCGACCACATACTGAACTTATAGGAGATCATGCAGGAAATGAAAATTATGGAGTTAAATACACAACCACAAAACAACACAGTTTTGAAAAATCAGTGGTCAATTTAGTCTCAAATGATAAACGTAGAAGATGAGCACAATACAATACATCGGAAGGTGCCTGGCTGAGAAACCAAACCAGTTCATTAGAAAAAAAAGGCTAACAGTAGCAATAAGCTGCAACCTGATGGAAATGTGATGTATTAAATCCCTGCTGTTTACAACATGTTACAGGAAATCTTACTTCTGTCCCCTTAAGGATGCAACTTTTTTTTTTATTTGAATAATGAATTAATACCAAGAACATAATCCACAGTAATGGTTAGGAGTCCAGATGTACACTTAGACGTAAAGTTTGAAGCTTAAATATAAATGGCAAGAACCAGCTGGCCACCCACCAGGAAATAAATTAAGTGCACCACACGTGGTTGTTATTACACTGTAGACTTAGGAAGTTTTGGATCTGTGAATAAAGCTGGAATTTTTAATTATTATAAATTATTAACAATATAATTCAACAAACAAATCACAAAAATCAAACATTTCCTGGAGTAGGTGCATAAGCAGCTTCTGGACAGTATACAGAATAATCTGCTGACCCACAGCAAGAGGTTCTTTAGTTCAAGTCTCAAGATACTCTGCACAGAAGGAACCCAAGCCGTGTCTGCAGGCCCTCCCTATATCTAAACTGGACTCCTCTGGGTGCTCCAGTTTACTCCCAAACAGGTGCAATAGACTATTAGCCATCTTCCAAATTGCCCACAGGTGTTTATCTGTGTGTGTACACATTCTGAGACAGACCAGCACCCTGTTCAGAATGAGCTTGATAGTCATGCACACAGTGGCTTCCGGGACTACCTTTGAGACCACTTAAAGGTTCAAATAGGTTATCAGACAACAGGATGGATGGATAACTTATTTGCATTCTTTGCTAGAGTTTTAGTCACCAACTGTGGTTAGCTTTTTATAATGCATTTCTCCATCCAAAAGCAGAAGTATTACCCAAAAAGACCACACAACACTGGCTTCAGGTGTCATGATATTTTCTGTCTCCAGCTAGACTACAGTTGGTCACCAACAGCTTTAGCCTCTTCCACTGTACTTCCAAATTTTAGGTCTTCTGAAACAGGATCTTTGGGTCTAAGTTGTTCTCATATCTGCTAATATGTTTACCAGTAACCAGAAAATAATTTTGTATTTTGCCCTTGTACATTACTCATCTGGGATCAATAATTGCTTTTAGTTGATAGGAGAGAGCCTATTAATTCTTCACTACTCCCTGATTTTCCACTCCAAATTCCCACACACAAACTCATTAATACCCAGAGCTTTTTCAATCAGCCCTGTTCCCATCTGAGATTAGATCTATTATTGAGCTGCACCTTTCTTGCTATTTATCACATCACATTGTAGCCTCTACAACTACTTCAGACCCATCAGTCCCATCCTACCTGTCCAGTCTCAAATTTTAGCCACTCCACCAAATGCTCACACCACCTTACTTTGATTACAGACTCAGAAAAAGGCCTCTTCTCAACCAAGCAACATCCATTCCCATTCTTGATACATTATGACTGCTCCCTGCTTATACATGTGCTTAACACACTACGAAAGTATTTGGACTGGACGAGGAGAGTGCTAGTGCAAACGTATTCGTGTATATTCCTTCACAGTTCTTGACAACACAAGGATCAGTGTTGAACCCAGTAATCATGACCGGCATAGTTGTGAAAAGACTATCTATGCTCATAGGCTGGCAAACAAAATCAACTTGCATGGCAAACTCACAAACACTTGTCGGGTAGGCCCAAACAGGAAAAGCAATCTCCACAGAGCAGTATGGTACATGGCACTGAAGGGAAACAAATAACTGGGACTTGATAAAAATAAATGGGATTTAACAAAAAAACAGGGTTATACAGTTTATCCCCATGTGTTCCTCACTGTAAAGTCATTGGCAGGTTTCCTTAATTATTAAAAAGGAATTTGGGGAAAATGAACTAACTGCACTCAAGCTACGCAAGGTGAAAAAGCTGCAAAGACCAATAAATGGACATTTAGCATGAGGAACAGAATCCAAAGACACTGAGGTTGTCTTTCCACTGTACACTGCACTGGTAAGGACAGATCAGTAGTAGTATGCACACTGCAGCAGGAATATCAGGCCAGCAAACAGCATGCATATGCAGTTATCAAAATGGGGGAATGAAATACAAAGACAGACTTAAAGTAAGCATATACCACTTAGAAGAAAGGGAACAGAGGAATATTACCTGAAATCACCATACATTTGACAGAAAATTGGGTGGGAAGAGGTTAAAGAAGACAACAATGATCAATGGCAGTTGAAGTGGAACAGAAGGATCAAGGCAGTATTTTGAAAATACTACTACAAAGAGGATATAAGGGCACTGAAATACACTGCTGGAGACAGTAAAATACAGTATGCAAGCCATCAAAGTGGTTGAAGTGTGCCTGGGAACAAGCAAAAAGGTTAGCAGCAACACTCAGATGTACACAACTAACCAATGGCATTCTTCCACTAGCACTTTTTTTACATTAAGCTTGTTATCTAAGGTAGTGGACTGTTCCCAACGGATCAATTTCAACTACAGCCCAGTGATAATAGACGAGGTGCAAGTTACCAAACAAGAGAGAAAAAAAATCATACACAAAAACAGAACAGTTTATAACTTGATAAACTATGTATGCAACAAGGCACAACGGGATATTTATGGTGTAAAAGTGACCACATGCTCAGGGGCACTCTGAGGCACATGTCCAAACAGTGACCACACAACATTCCTGGATGTGTGCATGACAATGCCTACACTATGTACATCCCGAACTGCAATGTTGCACTTATAAAAAATGAGCATCTAAATTTTTTGCACTTTGAATTTTATGTTAGTAGTTTACGCACAGCACTTCTCTCTTGCAGGGTATTTAAATGTAGAATTGTTCATCCACCCATTTTAACCAACAGATTGTTGTCCAGGGATGTAACTTTTTAACTGTCTTGAATTTTGTTATAAAACATTTTTAGTGCATTCATTAAAGGGACACTTCTGTCATCTGTGTGCTGTTGTACTGTACAGTTTGTAAACAGCTGCCAACACAACACAACATCTCAGAAAAAATCCATCATGTACTAATAACCATCGGAGAGGGAAAGCATTTCGGAGGTAAAGTACAGTTGTGTACACTTACCATAAATGTAGATGTTAACAGTATATTCACTGTTGCAGTTATCACATTTGGGTAATCTGCTGGCAGGTTGCCCTCAGTCGGCCTGAATAACAAAGTCTTGGGTCCTGCATCGGCTGCGGTCTCCTCTTCCATGACCTCAGGTCGTCAGGGGTATAAAACATGCAGCCGACACCATTTTATTCAGTTTTTCTTACCCCAGATGTCAGGTGCCCCCCAAATGGGGAGCAAAAATATATATACACGTAAACAGTAAATATATAAATACGCTTTCAGAAACATAAACTTTACCTTCAACTAAAAGCAAATACACCACAAAGGCTTTTAAGTATAGTGAAGGATAGAAAAGGTATAGAATGGGGGATGGCGGGTGGGTAACCCGGACTGCAACAGTGAATACACTCTAACATCTACATTTACGGTAAGTGTACACAACTGTACTATGTTCTTCGTGTTTCACTGTTGCAGTCATTACATTTGGGTAGAATCCCAAAGCTACGGCTGGGCGGATGGAACTAAATAGCATTAGGAGCGGCTATAAGGCCCTGCAGAACTGCAGTGGCAAAGCCTGCCCTGGATTTAGAGAAGAGAGGCAAATTATAATGCTTTGTGAAGGTATGAACAGAGCTCCAAGTAGCAGCTTCTAGAATGTCTTTGGTTGGAACTCCTCTGAAAAAAGGCTGCTGAGGTACAGGCAGCCCTGGTGGAGTGTGACCCGATTCCCTTAGGCACAAGTTTACCATTATGCAAATAGCAGAAACAAATGCAGTGGCTTATTCACTTAGAAATAGTCTGCTTTGATATAGCCTTCCCCTCTAATTCTGAAACAAATGCCACCAGTAGTTACTCAGACTTTCTTAGAGATTTGGTCCTGTTTAAGTAGAATCTTAGTTGTCTGTGTACGTCCAATGAATGCAGAATCCGATCCTCCTTGTTCTGCGGATTTGGGTAAAATGTTGGCAGGTGAATAGTTTGGTTAAGAGCCACACTGGATACCACCTTAGGCATAAAGGAAGGATTGGTCCTGAGGGACACCCTGTCCGGGTAAAATGTAATAAAAGGCTCCACAGCCATGAGAGCCTGTAGTTCTGAAACCATTCTTGCTGAAGTGATTGCCAAAAGGAAAGTGGTTTTCCAAGATAAAAACTTTACATTCGCAGTAGCTGCTGGTTCAAAAAGAGGCAGGGTGAGTTTTTCCAGCACAAAATTGAGGTCTCATGCAGGAGTTGGTGATCTTCTGGGAGGCCTTAAATTTTTGGCCCCTCTAAGATACTGTTTTAGCAGAGGATGAGAAAAGATGGGAGGCTCCGTGTTGTAATGAGCCGAGATGGCAGAGGCATGGATTTTTATTGAAGAAAAAGATAGGCCCTTGTCAAGCATCTCAGTCAAGTATTGTAAAATCTGAGGAATATTTGGTTTTGCTGTGTCCGTTCCTTGTGCTTGGTTCCAAGCACAGAACCTCTTCCATTTATCAGCATAAGATTTTCTAGTACTAGGCCTTCTGGCTTCCAAAATGACATCCATCACAGATTTACTGAGAGGTGTTTGAATAATGACATGATCAGCCATGCTGCAAGGTTCAGAGTTTGGAGCGGAGTGTGCAGAATTTGATTGTTCTGCTGAGACAGTAGATGAGGTATATGAGGCAAGTACCAAGGAGGGAGTTGAGACATATTCCTTATTATTGGGTACCAGTGCTGGCAAGGCCAGTCTGGAGCAATTAGGATCATTTTTGGCTTTTCCTGTCTGACCTTTAGTAAGACCTTGGAGAGAAGAGGCAGAGGTGGAAAGGCGTAGACTGACAGGTTTTTCCAACTGAAGGATAGAGCATCCACTTTACATGCTTGTCTGTGATAAGTCCTTGTGCAGAATTTGTCCAGCTGATAATTTTGGGGAGAAGCAAATAGATCTATGTCTGGGCTCCCCCATTTCTGTGTTACCATGCTGAAGATTTGTGGATCCAGTTTCCACTTGTGCGGGTCCATAAGATTTCTGCTTAGGTTGTCTGCCAGAGTATTTTGTTTTCCTGACAGGAATTGAGCTCGAAGATGTACTTGGTAAGGCAAGGCTGTGTTCCACAATGCCATGGCTAGTCTGCAAAGGGGGTAGGAATGTGTACCCCCCCCCCTGCTTGTTTATGTACCACATAACCGTGGTGTTCTCAGTCTTTATCAGTAGTTGTATTGGATGAGGTAAATCCTTGAAGGCTGTCAGGGCATTCTGAACAGCTAGCACCTCTTTCTGGTTGATATGCAGATGCTTTCGTTTTGGGCTCCATATGCCCTGAATGCATCTTCCCCGCCAGGTGGGCCCCTCAAGCATAGTCTGATGCGTCTGTAGTTAGGGTTCGGGTGGCTGGGGGTAGAGTGAATGACAGTCCCTTGTTTTGGTGACATGTCTCTGCCCACCAAAGAAACTCCTGTTGTAGGCAGGGAATGAGAGGAATCATTGTTTCTAGACTGTGACAATGCTGACTCCATAAACTTTTTAGGTACCATTGAAGTTTCCTCATATGCAGTCTTGCATATGGAATTAGTAGAATGCAGGATGCCATGAACCCCAAAGCCTGCAGAATTTGTCTTGCAGATAACTGGGTTTTTGTTACCATTTGTTTGAATTATGTAGTCAGCTGCCTTTGTCTGGTGTAAGGTAAGCCATCTGGGCAGTTGTATTCAAGCTTGCACCCAGGAATGCAATTTTTTTGAGAGGGTACCAGTTGTGATTTATTTTTGTTTATTGTGTGCCCTAGGCATGTTAGAAGCCTTTTTACAAATGCCAGATGTTGAAGAAGAATGTCCTTGTTCTCTGCTTGAATGAGACAGTCATCCAGGTAAGGATAAATTTGTATGCTTCTTTGTCTGCAAAATGCAATTACTGGTGCCAGGCACTTTGTAAAGACCCTGGGTGCAGTAGATAAGCCAAAGAGCAGTGCAGAGAATTGGTAATGCATAAATCCTGCCTTGAAGCGGTGGCATCTTCTGCATGATTCCCTTATTGGGATATGCAGGTATGCCTCTTTAAGTCTAGAATCACTAACTAAGCGTTCCTGCCCAGCATAGGCAGTAGCTGTTGTAAAGTCAGCATTTTGAATTTTGGAATGTCCAGGAACGTGTTCAAAATAGATCAGTCCAGTATTAGACGCCAGGCATGGTCTTTTCTGGGTACCAGGAACAGTCGAATAGAAACCTTGTCCTTTTTCCTGTTCTGGTACTGGTTGAATAGCCCCCATACCCATGAGGGACGTAACTTGTTTCTGAGCCTCTGCCCATTGATTTTGTGGCAGATCTGGCCAACTGTTTGGAATTGGCAAAGTATGGAAATGAAATCTATACCCCTGGGATACTATGTTTAACACCCACATGTCCTGGGTAATTAACTGCCAATTTTGAGCATGAAGTGCTAATTTCCCCCCAAGGGGGCTGCCAAAAGATAAGTGCTTGGTGATGGTAGAGGGAAGTCACTGAGACTGCTTACTGTAGGGTTGTGCTTTGTTTCCTCCAGATTTGGAGGTGGAGGCACCCCATTGCTTTGACCTATAAGAACCCTGTGATTGGTATCTAGAGCCTTTTGAGCACCTGGATTTGCCTTGAGAGGCTCTGTTGGACACAGGAAAGGACCAGATTTTAGTAGGCCAGTGCCTACTGAATCTGGGTGGCTGCACTTGTCGGAAATCTTTTACAGTTTACATTGATTTAGCTTTGTCTTCCATTTTCTTTAAAACCTCTTCTGCCTTATTACCAAACAGAGTATCGTGCTGTAAAGGGGCATCCAACAATTTAGCTTTAACATGATCAGGCAGATTTTGCTCCTTGAGCCAGGCATGCCTTCTAATCACAGATCCAGTAACTGCGGCCCTGCAAGAGTCCTCCAAGGAATCAAAACCACATTGCAAAGTACACTTTCCAACCTGTTCTGCTGCATGCAATAATTCCTGTAATTCTTTATTTTCCACACAGTCAGAAATCAACATCATTTTCTGTTTCAATAATCCCATAACATGCTGTTGATATTTAAGCATATGAAACTGGCAGTTTAAGGCCCTAATTAACAAGGTTGCAGACGTATAAACCTTCTTTCCCCAACTATCCAGCACCCTGGAATCTCTATTAGAGGGGGTAAGATTTTTGGCTGTAGAGGCCTTTACACCCTTGGGACCCTGTGAGATAGTTTCAGGATCAGCAGCAGGATTTTTGAATAGAAACTTGTGGGAGTCAGGAACCCTGTAATAACTGTCTGGCTTACTAGGAGCCGGAGGTCGGGAAAAGTACAGTTTTGTACCTACCATAAATGTAGATGTTCGAAGATCCACATTGCTGCAGTCCTGACACTTGGGTAGTCCGCTGTCCCAGTCGGCCCGAATACCAAAGTATAAGGCTGACGTCGGTCAAGGCGCATTAGTCTGACGTCAGGGTACAAATGCGCATGACCGACGTCATTTCCTCAGTCTTTTCTTGCCCCAGATGTCAGAAGACCCTAAAAAGATAAGGCCCAACCAAAAAACAACAACACACCAAACACCCCTGTACCAAATATATGTACAATATATACAAAGTCAGAAAGATACAATCCCACCCACACAACCACCCCTAAACACAGAGGGGAAGGAGGGAGGGTAAATTGGACTGCAGCAATGTGGATCTTCGAACATCTACATTTATGGTAGGTACAAAACTGTACTATGTTCTTCATTTCACATTGCTGCAGTCCTGATACTTGGGTAGAATCCCAAAGCAGAGGTAAGGGAGGATGGCAAATCACAAAGAAGCAGGAGCTGACAACATGCCCTGTAAAATAGCAGTGGCAAAACCAGCCCGAGATTTAGAGTAGAGAGGAAGGTGGTAATGCTTAGAGAAGGTATGCACTGAACTCCAAGTAGCTGCCTCCAAAATATCCTTAGTTGCCACCCCCCTTAGAAATGCTGTTGAAGTGGCAGTAGCCCTAGTGGAATGAGGCCTAATCCCAGCTGGAATCTCCTTGCCATGATGGGAGTAACAGAAAGTAATGCAAAACCCAATCCACTTAGAAATAGTTTGTTTTGACACAGGCTTACCCTGAGAACTCAAAGCAAAAGAAACAAACAACTGCTGAGACTGCCTAAAATCCTTAGTCCTGCTTAAATAATAACGTAATTGCCTGTGTACATCTAAAGTGTGCAAAATCTTTTCCCCTTATTTTGGGGATTTGCATAAAAGGTAGGTAAATGAATAGTTTGGTTTAAAGCCACACTAGAAACCACTTTAGGCATAAAGGAAGGATTAGTACGTAAAGATACCCTATCCTTATGAAAAATCAGGAAAGGCTCAACCGCCATAAGGGCCTGCAATTCAGACACCCTTCTTGCAGAGGTAATGGCTAACAAAAAAGCAGTCTTCCATGACAAATATTTCAATTCAGCAGTAGCTGCAGGCTCAAAAGGTTGTAGAGTGAGTTTCTCCAACACAAAATTGAGGTCCCAAGCAGGAGTAGGAGCTCTACGTGGGGGTCTTATATTCTTTGCCCCTCTAAGAAATTGCTTGAACAAAGGATGAGAAAACAATGGTGGGTCACAATCATAGTGAGCTGAAATTGCTGCAGCATGAATCTTAATGGAAGAGAAAGACAAACCTTTCTCCAATAACTCAGTAAGATATTGAAGAGCCACACTCAAAGTTGGCTCAGAAACATCCAAATCCTTTGCTGCACACCAAAATAAAAATCTCTTCCATTTTCCTGCGTACACTTTCCTTGTACTAGGTCTTCTGGCTTCCATAATCACATTCAAAACTTGTTGAGGAAGTTGAGACCTGCTATGGTTCAAAACAGAATATGCCAGGCTGTTAGATGAAGAGAGTGAAGCTTGACATTGAGTAGATGCCCGTCCTTCTGAGACAATAGGTGTGGAATCAAAGGTAAGGGCCATGGAGGCTTCCTTACCAGACTCCTCAGTAATGGGTACCAGTGCTGCCGAGGCCAATCTGGAGCTATTAAAATCATCCTTGGCTTGTCTTGTCTGACCTTTAGGAGTACCTTTGGGAGGAGAGGCAGAGGTGGAAAGGCATACACATGAAGATTTTTCCAACTGAAAGAAAGAGCATCCACTCTCCAGGCTGTGTGATGAAACCTTTTGCAAAACTTTGGCAGCTGGTGGTTTAGTGGAGAAGCGAACAGATCTATGTCTGGAGTTCCCCAGGACACTGTCAATGTCTGAAATACATGAAGATCCAGTTTCCACTCGTGGGGATCCATGATTTGCCTGCTTAACACATCTGCTAAGGAGTTCTGTGCTCCTGGCAGAAACCTTGCTTGAAGATTCAGTTGCAAGCTTAACGCAGTCTCCCACAAAATCATTGCTTGCCTGCATAGAGGATAAGAATGTGTTCCCCTTGTTTGTTGATGTACCACATGACAGTTGTGTTGTCTGTCAGAATCAACACCTGCCCTGGAAGAAGTAAATCCTTGAAAGCCAGTAATGCAAACTGGACTGCTAACATCTCCTTCATGTTGATATGTAGATGCTGCAGTCTGGCAGGCCACTTGTCTTGTATCCACTTTCCATTCAGATGAGCTCCCCAAGCTGTGTCTGAGGCATCCGTCGTTAGAATCTGACTCGCCTCTGGCCGGGTCACAGAGAGTCCCTTGTTTAGGTGACATTCCTGAGCCCACCACAGAAATTCCTTTTGAATGCAAGGTATTATTTGAATGACAGTGTCCAAATCCTGGCAGTGCTGTGTCCATACATTTTGAGATACCATTGTAGCTTCCTCATATGCAGTTTGGCATTGGGAAGTACCAGAATACAAGATGCCATGAACCCTAAGGCTTGAAGGACTGTCCTTGCAGTCAGCCCGGACTGATGAGATAGTTGATGGAAGTAAAGAGAAAGATTCTTTTGTTTATCCGGGGTTAAAAGGCCATCTGGTTGCTGTATTCAGTCTCACACCCAGAAAGCACATGTCTTGAGAGGGTACTAGACTGGACTTTATTTCGCTCACAGAATACCCTAGGCATCTTAGCACTGCTATCACATATTCCAAATGCTGAAGAAGCACGTCCTTCCTTGAGCCAGAAGCAGGCAATCGTCCAAATAAGGATAGATTTGTATTCCTTTTAGCCTGAAGAAAGCTATCACTGGAGCCAGAACCTTTGTGAATACTCTGGGCAGTAGATAAGCCAAAGGGCAATGCAGAGAACTGATAATGAGAATTCCCAGCTCGAAAACGCAGATACTTCCTGCAAATTAGTCTGATAGGAACATGAAGGTAAGCTTCCTTGAGATCCAAAGTTACCATCCAGTGATCTTTGCCCAGCAGAGGTAAAAGCTGTTGTAACGTCCAACATTTTGAACTTGGGAATGTCCAGATAAGTGTTGAGGATAGACAGATCCAAAATTGGTCTCCACGTGTTCCCCTTCTTTGGTACTAGGAACAGGCGAGAATAAAATCCTAGGCCCCTTTCTGGCACAGGTACCGGCTGAATGGCCCCTATTTGGAGCAACAGAGAAATTTGCCTGTGAGCCTCTTTCCTTTGTTGAGGAGGAATGTCTGGCATGCCTTTGAAAGGAGGCAAGGTATGGAAATAAAACCTGTAACCGTGGTGAATGATATCCAATACCCATCTGTCTTGGGTAATTAAACTCCAGTTTTCTTTGAAAAGTGCCAACCTTCCTCCCAAAGGTGCTGCCAGACGAGAAGATTCTGGCAGCTGAAAAGGCAGGTCATTGGGTCTGTTTACGAAAGGACTGACCCCTGCCCTCACCAGAAGACTGAGCAGGTGAACTCCCTGTCCTAGGCCTAAAAGAACCTTGAGCTCTGCCCCTACCACGTCTAGACCTACCCCTAGACTGGGAATCATAAGCAGGATATGTCCACCCCTTGGTAGGCCAATTTCTACTAAATTTCGGAGGCTGAACCTGCAAAAAATCTTTAACAGTCTGCATAGACTTAGCCTTGTCTTCCATTTTCTTTAGAACTGCTTCCACAGGCGAACCAAACAACACATCAGATTGTAAAGCAGCATCTAAAATCCTTGTCTTCACATGCTCAGCTAAATTCTGATCCCTCAGCCAGGCGTGCCTGCGAAGAACCGAACCAGTGGCAGCCACCCTCGAAGAGGCTTGCACAGCATCAAAACCACATTGCAAAGAATGCTTACCCACCTGTTCAGAAACATGAACTAAATCCTGCAACTCTTTACACTCAATACCTTCCGCCAAAGCATCTACCTTAGACTTTAATTGTGAAAGGAGATAATTTTGGTATTTCAACATGTGAAACTGGCAATTCAAAGCTCTCATGGCCAAAGTGGAAGAAGTATACACTTTCTTTCCCCATCTATCCAAAGCCCTCGCCTCTTTGTCAGGAGGAAAGTACAGTTTTGTACCTACCATAAATGTAGATGTCCGAATTGGATAGCATCTGCAGTCATAACAACTGGGTTGTCCTGTCGTCAGGCAGCCCTTCAGTCGGCCGGATTCCAAAGTCCGGGTCCGGCTTCGGCTGATGTCGCACTTCACCCGACGTCATCTCTGTTGGTCTTCGGGTATATAAGCATCAGCCGACGCCATTTTCTTCAGTGTTTCTTGCCCCAGATGCCAGAAGCCCTCTAGAAGGCTAAAAATTTTGGATAGATGCCAATGTTTCCAAAAGATAGAGGTAAACACAAAAATAAGCATGTATGTACATAAATACAAACAAATACACCATGAAAGAAGTCCCCCCACTAGCTAGCTATTAGAAGGGTAAACACCCTAGGAGTACCACAGAAGGGAAGGAGGGAGGGTAATCCTGACTGCAGATGCTATCCAATTCGGACATCTACATTTATGGTAGGTACAAAACTGTACTATGTCCTTCATGGATGCATCTGCAGTCATAACAACTGGGTAGAATACCATAGCCAACTAGGGAGGAGGATAAAGGTAGATTATGGTGTGTTTAGGATCCCTTGCAGAACAGCAGTGGCAAACCCTGCTCGGGATCTGGAATATAGAGGTAAATTATAATGCTTGGCAAATGTATGCACGGAGGTCCAAGTAGCCGCCTCAATAATGTCTTTGGTAGCCACTCCTCGTAAGAAGGCTGTGGTAGTGGCTGTTGCCCTTGTAGAATGAGGTCTTATGTTCTGTGGAATTTGCTTTCCATGGAAGGAGTAACAGAATCGTATGCAATTTCCTATCCATTTGGAGATTGTCTGTTTGGAAATAGCTTTTCCTTCCCTTCCTGTTGCATAGGCTACGAAAAGTTGGTCAGTCTTTCTGCTATTTTTTGTTCTGTCCAAGTAGTAGCGTAGCTGTCTATGTACATCCAAGGTATGCAGTATTCTTTCCCTCTGTTTTGTGGGTTGGGAAAGAAGGTAGGTAGGTGGATTGCCTGGTTTAAGGACACTCTGGATACCACCTTAGGCATAAATGTAGGATTAGTCCTCATGGACACTCTATCTTGGTGGAAGATTAGAAAGGGTTGCACTGCCATTAAGGCCTGTAGTTCTGAAACCCTCCTTGCTGAAGTAATTGCCAGTAGGAAAGCAGTTTTCCATGACAGGTGTTGCAGGTCTGCTGTTGCTGCTGGTTCAAAAGGTGATAGAGTCAATTTTTCTAGCACAAAGTTAAGTCCCAGGCTGGTAATGGTGGTTTCCTTGGAGGTTTTACATTCTTGATTCCTCTGAGGAACTGCCTGAGCAAAGGGTGTGAAAAACAGGTGGATCAAAGCTGTATTCTGCTGAAATAGCTGATGCATGAATCTTGATGGAGGAATAGGACAGGCCTGAATGAAGTAGTTCGCCAGATACTCCAGAATGTTGGGCATATCTATGTTTGATACATCTTTACCTCTTTCTGAGCTCCAAATGACAAACCTTTTCCATTTCCCAGCATAGTTTCTTCTTGTTGAAGGTCTGCGTGCTTCAAGAATAATGTCTTTAACTCTTTGTGAAAGCTGTGGATTAGCAGCTGCTATGTGATGTTCCATGCAGTCAGTTGCAACGTTTTTAGGTTTGGATGCATGGTGCTGTAGTTGTTCTGAGTTATCATCAAAGCCATTAGGTGTATTGGCTACATATTGTTCGAGACATGCTCCTCAGCAGTGGGTACCAATGTTGTCTTGGCCAGTTTGGAGCTATCAGGATTATCCTTGGACGTTCCTCCTTGATTTTTTAGTAATACTTTGTGTATCAAGGGAAGAGGTGGGAATGCATATGCTGTTAGTCCTTTCCAGCTGAAGGAGAGCGAGTCCACTTTCCATGCTAGTGGGTGGAATGTCCTTGTGCAGAATTTTTGAGCTGGTGATTGAGAGGTGATGCGAATAGATCTATCTGAGGCATTCCCCATTTCTTGAGATGGTCTTGAAGATGTCCGGTGCAGCTGCCATTCGTGGACATCCGATGTAGTCCTGCTTAACATATCTGCTAGAGAGTTTTCTTTTCCTGGTACAAATATTGCCTGTAACTGGATGTTGTAGCTGAGTGCCAGGGTCCACAGCTCCAAAGTCATTCTGCATAGGGGTAGGAATGAGTGCCTCCCTGTTTGTTGATGTACCACATGACTGTGGTGTTGTCTGTCCTTATCATCAACTGGCCTTCTTTGAGAAATGGTCTGAACTTTTGGATTGCCAGTTTTACTGCCAGCATTTCTTTTAGGTTGATGTGCAGGTGAAGTTGGTCCTGTGTCCACAATCCTTGCACGCATTTGTCCAGCATATGTGCCCCCATCCCAGGTCTGAAGCATCTGTTGTGATGGTCTGGCTTGCTTGACCTTTGAAAGGGCAGGCCTGGGTTTGACTGGCATGCGTGAGCCCACCATAGGAACTCCTGTTTTAAGCATGGTATTAGTGGAATTTCCGTTTCTAGGCTGTGTCTGTGTTGGGACCATAAATTCTTTAGGTACCACTGAAGCTTTCTCATATGTAGTCTGGCAAATGGAACCAAGATTATGCATGATGCCATGAAACCCAAGGCCTGCAGTACCTTTCTTGCTGTTAACTTGTTCAGATTTGTTAGTGCCAAGAAGTAAAGAGGGAGTTCTTTTTGCTTTTCTGTAGTTAGGAATGCCATTTGTCTTACTGTGTCCAATTCCGCTCCCAGGAAAGTCCTTGTCTGGGATGGTATCAGCCTTGACTTTTGTAAATTGACTGTGTATCCCAGTGCTTGAAGCAAGTAAATGACCCTTTGTAAATCTGTTGTCAGCTTGCTTTTGTTGTCCCCTTGTATCAGACAGTCGTCCAGGTATGGATAAATTTGAATTCCTGTAGTCTGCAATGGCGATTACTGATGCCAGGCATTTTGTGAATACTCTGGGCAGTAGATAAGCCAAAGGGCAATGCTGAGAATTGATAGTGCTCTGATCCTGCAAGAAATCTGAGGTATCTTCTGCAGATAGGTCAAATGGGGATGTGCAGGTATGCCTCCTTGAGATCTAGAGTTACCAGCCAACACTCCTTGCCCAGCATGGGAAGAAGTTGCTGTAGGGTCAGCATTTTGAATTTTGGGACAATGATGTAAGTATTTAGGGTAGACAGGTCTAGAATTGGTCTCCAACTTTTTTCCTTTCTTGGAACTAGGAATAGTCTGGAGTAGAACCCCTTTCCTTGCTCTGCTGTTGGCACTTTTTCCACAGCTCTCATGTTTGCTAATTCCATTATCTGTTGTAGAGCCTCTGTTTTTTGATTTGGAGGTAGGTTTGGCATTCCTCTTTGACTGCTAAAGTGTGGAAGTGGAACCGTAACCTTGATCTATGGTTCGTAAAATCCACTTGTCCTTTGTTATGTGGTGCCAGTTTTTGAAAATAAGGTTAGCTTTCCGCCTAGAGGAGCTGCTATTTGTTCCCTGGTTGGCGGGTTTAGGTTTAAGTCACTGTGGCTGTGTTGATGTAGAGGCAGGTGTTGATTCTGTGCCTCTGTTGTTACCTTGCCACTGTCGTCACCTCCTCTGGATTGGTTTCTGCCTCTGGAACGTCTATTCCTGCCCCTTTGAGGTCTTGTGGAGTCAGGAAAGGACCAATTTTGGCAGGCCAGTTCCTGCTAAACCTTGGGGTTGAACCTGCAAAATTCTTTAACTGTCTGGACTGATTTTGCCTTTTCTTCCATTTTCTTCATAACCTGCTGGGCAGGTGTACCAAACAAACTTGATTTATCCATAGGAGCATCAAGCAATTTAGATTTAACATGATCCGGTAAAGCTTGCTCCTTTAGCCATGCATGCCTTCTAATTACTGTGCCAGTCATGGCTGATCTAAATGAAGCCTCCAGTGCATCATAGCCACATTTTAAAGAATGGTTACTAACCTGCTGTATGTTATTTACCATTTCTAATACATAATTCTTATCAAGAGATTCATCAGTGGTTAGCTTTTTAGTTAACTGATCAAGCATAAACTCTTGGTATTGTATCATGTGAAACTGACAATTTAAAGCTCTAGCTGAAAGAGTGGCTGAAGTGTAAACTTTTTTACCCCATCTGTCTAATGACCTTGCTTCCCTTTCAGAAGGAACAGGGTTTTTAGCTATGGTCGCGGCTACTGCCTTGGGACCCTGGGATATAGTTTCGGGGTCTGCAAGAGGGGCCTTGTAGAGGTGGTGATGAGTATCTGGCACCCTGTAAAATCTGTCTAGTTTGGCAGGGGCTGGGGGTAAAGAATCTGGAGCTGAGCAGGCATCATTGAAAGCATCATCCACCACAGAGAGAACAGGAGGGATAGCTAAGGGCCTGTGCTGTGGTAGGTGCAAAAAAGTCCTAAGTCTTTTTCTGGAGTCTGAAAAATCCTGTTGCTGCCATTGGAACTGTTCTCGCATGGCATGCAAGGTTTCCCCAAAGGAGAATTCTTCTGGAGGAAGCAGCTGGAATGGATTCTTCAGCATCAGAATCTTCAAAATTGGAGAAAGGAGCCTCTGGCTGGTCAGTTATGTCTGATTCATCAGCAGAATCATCAGAGGACACTGGCTCAGGGGCTCTGCCCTAGGTCTCTTTCTGGGGCTGAGAGGCCCTGTCTGGGTGAGATTGAGATCCTCTAATTAATGAAATTAAATCTTCTGCCAAGGTAAGCATTTGAGAACTGGCAGAGGGCCTGGTGGAAGTGTGTTTAACAGGCACTGTTTTAGTAGTCTTGGCTGCTTTAGCCCTGGCGAAGGCCTTAATGGACATGGCTGCTGGAGGCCTAGCAGCACCACGTGCTGGGGTAGAGACATCCAAGGGAATGGTGTCTGATAAGTCAGTGGTAAGCACCGTAGTGGGTAAAATTTCTGAGGCCGATACAAGAGTGTTAGCAGGGACCTCAGTTGTAGTGATAGTTTCAGGTGTAGTTTGATCAGTTTTCGGTTTCGCCGAAACCGAGACACTCTGTTTGCTTAACCATGGTTTCGCCGAAACCGCGGACCGCGTGTCGGTCTTTTTCTTTGCGTTTTGGCAGAATGCGGTCGGAGGGTCCGACGGCATAATGTACGCAAAGTCAGAACCGAAAAACTGTTCTGCAAACTCTGACCGACGCCTAAGCGTCGTCGGTTGAAAGAAGCACAGGACGAACAAGCTGCTACGCCGTGGGCTGGGCCTAAACAGGGCAGGCAGTAAGAGTGGAAATCTTTATGAGGTATTTGTTTCCCACAGGTTAAACAATTATTAACTTTTCTGACATCGGCTGAGGCAAGAAAGATTCCCAACGGGTACTTAGCTTTAGAAGTCTTCAAGTAGTATTCGTATAAGTAATCTCTGGATCCGACCGACCGGCACTTGAACAGCTTCTGCTTGGCCACGCGGCAAGAAAGACTGGGGAAAATGGCGTCGGCTGATGCTTATATACCCGAAGACCAACAGAGATGACGTCGGGTGAAGTGCGACATCAGCCGAAGCCGGACCCGGACTTTGGAATCCGGCCGACTGAAGGGCTGCCTGACGACAGGACAACCCAGTTGTTATGACTGCAGATGCATCCATGAAGGACATCAGGATTTTTAACAACAAAAGCTTTAACACCTTTAGGCCCCTGAGAAACAGTTTCTGGGTCTGCCCTAGGACTCTTAAAAAGATACTTATGAGCTTCAGGCACCCTATAATATCTATCCGGTTTAACTGGAGCAGGAGACAAAGAATCAGGGTTCAGAGAAGCCTCTGCAAAAACATCCTCCACCACATCTAGAACAGGAGGTATAGCTAAAGGCCTATGCTGGGGTAGAAATAAAAATTCCCTAAGCCTTTTCCTGGAATCAGAGAAATCCTGACCTTCCCATTTAAAATGCTTCCTCATGGAATGAAGAGTCTCTGAAAATGAAAAATCCTCAGGAGGAGAAGCAGAAGGAGTAGAATCATCTATATCAGAATCAGAGTAAGGGGAATACTCCTGCAAGTCTTCAGCAAGACTCAAGCATCGAACACTGCTCAAAACTCCCAAGCTCAGGTTCCACCCTAGGCCTCTTATCAGGAGGGCATAGAACCTCTAATCATTGTAATCAAATCTTCTGCCATCTTAAGCATATGCTTCTTAGGTACAGACCCTGAAGAACTAGGGGTAACACCTGAAACAAAACCTGGCCTGCCCTGGGAGAAGCCTTGGAAACAGCAGGGAGGGCCTAACCACCTTAGGAAGGGAGGGAAGAACAGCTACCTGAGAAGCCCCTTCCGCCTGGCCTACCTCCTGAGAGGTCACATCTTGCAGTAATAAAGTCTCTCCTTGGGATGCCAAAGAAATTTCTGGGTGAACCTCTGGCTCCACCGAGCCCTCTAAAGAACCGATGTCCGCACGGACGGTTCTTCCAGCCTAGGCTTTGCTGTTTTGTCCTGCGCTTTTGACTAAGCGGCATTTTTAATTACACCGCTTCCCAAAACTAACCTGGCACAATCTAATCTCCTCTTTATAGCGTTTGTTAAATCTAGCACAAGAGCGACAGCCAACAACGCCGCTCAGGCCCTAAGCAAGGTATACACAAGGTATGGTAATCCCTATGAGGTATCTGTTTCCCACAAGAAATACAGTTATTCACTTTTTCTGACATCCGGTAAAATACTGAGGCAAGAAAAAAACAAAATATTCCCCAACGGGGTACTTAGCCAACTTGGATTCGGTCTGAAACTCCGACTTCGGAAAATCTCAGAACGCCAACCTGCACTTGCAAAACTGCTTCTGCATCGGACCATGCGGCAAAAAAGACTGAGGAAATGACGTCGGTCATGCGCATTTGTACCCTGACGTCAGACTAATGCGCCTTGACCGACGTCAGCCTTATACTTTGGTATTCGGGCCGACTGGGACAGCGGACTACCCAAGTGTCAGGACTGCAGCAATGTGAAATGAAGAACATCAGGAGCCATGCTCGATTCCGAAAACACATCATCAACAATGTCTAATACAGGAGGTATAGCCAAAGGCCTATGCTGAGGAAGAAGGAAATCCCCAAGCCTCTTTTTTGACTCAGAAAAATCCTGACTCTCCCAATGAAAATTTTCCCTTAAAGTATGCAAGGTTTCTCCAAAAGAATAATCTTCAGGAGGAGATGCAGATGGGATGGATTCTTCTGCATCTGAATCCTCATAGGGTGGTAAAGAAAATTCCCGATCAGAAGAGGAATCGAAGAAATAGAAACCTGATCTGAAGATTCATAGTCAGTGTCTTGCCTAGGCCTCTTAGCGGGGGGGGGGTTGGGAACCCCTGATCAAGGTAAATAAGTCCTCAGCCATTTTGATCATCTGTTTTTTTAGGCATAGGGGCCTGAGCACGTGGCTCATGCGTCAGTTTTTTAGACTTAGATGATGTTGTTGGTCTTGTTTTTGAAGCTGGCGTCGGTTTTATATAAAAATGTTAAGGCCTGAAAACACTCTCAGAAGCCGGTGCCTGCTCAGCGGCTCTGGACCCATCCAAGGGAGAGACATCTGCAGGTTAAATACTCAGAGAATCTTGCGACATACTCCGCATGGGTCTCGGTAGAGGCCTGTGACTCAAAAGTAGTGGGTATCAGGGGCTGTGAAAGCACCTCACTGAGTACCGGCGAACTGGCGACTGGCTTAGGAGAAGCTTCGTCGTTGGTTTTGGACCTCAACGGTCTGTCTCTTTTTCTTTGTGTTTTTTGTGAACTCCGGGAGTCTGATTACTAACCAACGACATTACAGTGTAATTAAATCTGGATCCAAAATATTTTGAAGCAAAAATATACAGACGCTTAATAGTGCGTTGGTTAAATCTAGCACAAAACCGACAGCAAGGCATGTTATGATCTGGGCCTAGGCAAGGAATACAGTACAAATGAAAATCCTTATGAGGTATTTGCTTCCCACAAGTAATGCAATTAACTTTTACTGACATCGGTAAGGAGCAAGAAAAAGTTTCCCTAATGGGGTAATTAGCTTTAGTTGAAGACTTCGGTTCTGAAACTCAAATGCAAAAATTTCAGGAGTCGGCCAACCAGCATTTGCGAACTGCTTCTGCTTCGGGCACCGCGCGGCAAGAAAGACTGAATAAAATGGCGTCGGCTGCATGTTTTATACCCCTGACGACCTGACATCATGGAAGAGGAGACAGCAACCGACGCAGGACCCAAGACTTTGTTATTCAGGCAGACTGAGGGCAACCTGCCAGCAGATTACCCAGATGTAATGACTGCAACAGTGAAACACAAAGAAAGTACAGTTTTGTACCTACCATAAATGTAGATGTTCGAGGATCCCCATTGCTGCAGTCCTTACTATAGGGTATAGTCCGCGTCCAGTCGGCCCGAATACCAGAGTATAAGGCTGACGTCGGTCAGGGCGCATTAGACTGACGTCAGTACGTCAGGGTACTAATGCGCATGACCGACGTCATATCCTCAGTCTTTTCTTGCCCCAGATGTCAGAAGACCCTAAAAAGACAAGGCCCAAAATACCTGCACCAAAAATATGTACAATATATACAAGAATATATACAAAAATATCAGCATGTAACCTCACCTACACAACCACCCCTAAACACAGAGGGGAAGGAGGGAGGGATTGGACTGCAGCAATGGGGATCCTCGAACATCTACATTTATGGTAGGTACAAAACTGTACTATGTTCTTCGCCCCATTGCTGCAGTCCTACTATTGGGTAGAATCCCAAAGCAGAGGTAAGGGAGGCTGGCAAATCATAAAGAAGCAGGAGCTGACAACATGCCTTGCAAAACAGCTGTGGCAAAACCAGCCCTAGACTTAGAGTAGATAGGAAGGTGATAATGCTTAGAGAAAGTATGCACTGAACTCCAAGTAGCTGCTTCCAAAATATCCTTAGTTGCCACCCCTTAGAAATGCAGTGGAAGTGGCAGTAGCCCTAGTGGAATGAGGCCTAATCCCAGCTGGAATCTCCTTGCCGTGATGGGAATAACAAAATGCAATGCAAAGCCAATCCACCTAGAAATAGTTTGTTTTGACACAGGCTTGCCCTGTGAACTCAAAGCAAAAGAAACAAACAACTGCTGAGACTGCCTGAAATCCTTAGTCCTGCTTAAATAATAACGCAATTGCCTGTGTACATCTAAAGTGTGCAAAATCTTTTCCCCTTTATTTTGGGGGTCTGCATAAAAAGTAGGCAAATGAATAGTTTGGTTTAAAGCCACACTAGAAACCACCTTAGGCATAAAGGAAGGATTAGTACGTAATGATACCCTATCCTTATGGAAAATCAAAATGGCTCTACTGCCATAAGGGCCTGCAACTCAGACACCCTTCTTGCAGAAGTAATAGCCAACAGAAAAGCAGTCTTCCATGACAAGTATTTCAATTCAGCAGTAGCCGCAGGCTCAAAAGGTTGTAGAGTAAGTTTTTCCAACACAAAATTGAGATCCCAAGCAGGAGTAGGAGCTCTACGTGGGGTCTTATATTCTTTGCCCCTCTAAGAAACTGCTTGAACAAAGGATGCGAAAACAATGGTGGGTCACAATCATAGTGAGCTGAAATTGCTGCAGCATGAATCTTAATGGAAGAGAAGGACAAACCTTTGTCCAATAACTCAGTAAGATATTGAAGAGCCACACTCAAATTAGGCTCAGAAACCTGCAAATTCTTTGCTGTACTCCAAAATAAAATCTCTTCCATTTTTCATGTACACTTTCCTTGTACTAGGTCTTCTAGCTTCCATAATCACATTTAAAACTTGTTGAGGAAGTTGAGACCTGCTGTGTTTCAACACAGAATATGCCAGGCTGTTAGATGAAGAGAGTGAAGCTTGACATTGAGCAGATGACCATCCTTCTGAGATAACAGATGAGGAATCAGAGGTAAAAGCCATGGAGGCTTCCTTACCAGACTCCGTAGTAGTGGGTACCAATGTTGCCGAGGCCAATCTGGAGCTATCAAAATCATCCTTGGCCTGTCTTGTCTGACCTTTAATAGTACCTTTGGAAGAAGAGGCAGAGGAGGAAAGGCATACACATGAAGGTTTTTCCAACTGAAAGACAGAGCATCCACTTTCCAAGCTGTGTGATGAAACCCCTTTGTGCAATACTGTGGCAGCTGGTGGTTTAGTGGAGAAGCGAACAGATCTATGTCTGGAGTTCCCCATGACACTGTCAATTTTGAAATACATGAAGATCCAGTTTCCACTGTGGGGATCCATGATTTGTCTGCTTAACACATCTGCTAAGGAGTTCTGTGCTCCGGCAGAAACCTTGCCTGAAGAGTTAGTTGCAAGCTTAGCGCAGTCTCCCATAAAATCATTGCTTGCCTGCATAGAGGATAAGAATGTGTTCCCCCTTGCTTGTTGATGTACCACATGACAGTTGTGTTGTCTGTTAGAATCAACACCTGCCCTGGAAAAAGTAACTCCTTGAAAGCCATTAATGCAAACTGGACTGCTAACATCTCCTTCATGTTGATATGTAGATGCTGTAGTCTGGCAGGCCACTTGTCTTGTATCCACTTTCCATTTAGATGAGCTCCCCAAGCAATGTCCGAGGCATCTGTCGTTAAAATCTGACTCGCCTCTGGCCGGGTCACAGAGAGTCCCTTGTTTAGGTGACATTCCTGAGCCCACCACAAAAATTCTTTTTGAAGGCAAGGTATTATTTGAATGACAGTGTCCAAATCCTGGCAGTGCTGTGTCCATACATTTTGAGATACCATTGTAACTTCCTCATATGCAGTTTGGCATTGGGAAGCACCAGAATACAAGATGCCATGAACCCTAATGCTTGAAGGACTGTCCTTGCAGTCAGCACGGACTGATGAGATAGTTGATGGAAGTAAAGTGACAGACTCTTTTGTTTGTCCGGGGTTAAAAAGGCCATCTGGGCTGCTGTATTCAGTCTCACACCCAGAAAGCACATGTCTTGAGCGGGTACTAGACTGGACTTTATTTCGCTCTCAGAATACCCTAGGCATCTTAGCACTGCTATAACATATTCCAGATGCTGTAGAAGGTCTTCCTTTTCTTGAGCCAGAATCAGGCAGTCGTCCAAGTAAGGATAGATTTGAATTCCTTGAAGCCTGAAGTAAGCTATCACTGGAGCCAGAACCTTTGTGAATACTCTGGGCAGTAGATAAGCCAAAGGGCAATGCAGAGAACTGATAATGAGAATTTCCAGCTCGAAACCGCAGATACTTCCTGCAACTTAGCCTTATAGGCACATGAAGGTAAGCTTCCTTGAGATCTAAAGTTACCATCCAGTGATCTTTGCCCAGCAGAGGTAAAAGCTGTTGTAACGTCAACATCTTGAACTTGGGAATGTCCAGAAAAGTGTTGAGGAGAGATAAATCCAAAATTGGTCTCCACGTGTTCCCCTTCTTTGGTACTAGGAACAGGCGAGAATAAAATCCTAGGCCCCTTTCTGATACAGGGACTGGCTGAATGGCCCCATCTGGAGTAACTGAGAAACTTGCTTGTGAGCCTCCTTTCTTTGTGGAGGAGGAACGTCTGGCATGCCTTTGAAAGGGGCATTGTATGGAAATAAAATCTGTAACCGTGGTGAATGATATCCAACACCCATTTGTCTTGAGTAATTAAATCCCAATTTTCTTTGAAAAGAGACAGTCTTCCTCCCAAAGGAGCTGCCAGACGAGAATCTACTGGCAGCTGAAAAGACAGGTCATTGGGTCTGTTTACGAAAGGACTGACCCCTGCCCTCACCAGAAGTCTGAGCAGGTGAACTCCCTGTTCTAGGCCTAAAAGAACCTTGAGCCCTGCCCCTACCACGTCTAGACCTACCCCTAGACTGGGAATCATAAGCAGGATATGTCCACCCCTTAGCAGGCCAATTTCTACTAAACTGGTGGCTGCACCTGCAAAAAATCTCTAACAGTTTGCATAGACTTAGCTTTGTCCTCCATTTTCTTTAAAACTGCTTCCACAGGCGATCCAAACAACACATCAGACTGTAAAGGAGCATCCAAAATCCTTGTCTTAACATGCTCAGCTAAATTCTGATCCTTCAACCAGGCATGCCTGCGAAGAACAGAACTAGTAGCAGCCACCCTCGAGGAGGCCTGTACAGCATCAAAACCACATTGCAAAGAATGCTTACCCACTTGTTCAGACACATGAACCAAATCCAGCAACTCTTTACACTCAATACCTTCCGCCAAAGCATCCACCTTAGATTTTAATTGTGAAAGGAGGTAATTCTGATATTTTAGCATGTGAAACTGACAATTCAACGCCTCATGGCTAGAGTGGAAGAAGTATACACTTTCTTTCCCCACCTATCCAAAGCCCTTGCCTCTTTATCAGTGGGAACAGGATTTTAACCACAGAAGCCTTAACACCTTTAGGCCCTTGAGAAATAGTTTCTGGGTCCCCTAGGACTCTTAAACAAATACTTATGAGCTTCGGGCACCCTATAATACCTATCAGGCTTAACAGGAGCAGGAGGCAATGAGTCAGGGTTCAGGAAGCCTCTGCAAAACATCTTCCACCACATTCAACACAGGAGGAATAGCTAAGGGCCTATGCTGGGGTAAAACAAGAATTCCCTAAGCCTTTTCCTGGAATCAGAGTAATCCTGGCCTTCCCATTTAAAGTGCTCCCTCATGGAATGCAGAGTCTCTGAAAATGAGAAATCCTCAGGAGGAGAAGCTGTAGGAGTGGAATCATCCACATCAGAATCAGAATAAGTAGGATACTCCTGCAAGTCTTCCGCAGAAGACTCTGAAGCCTCTGAACACTGTTCAAAACTATCAAACTCCGGTTCCACCCTAGGCCTCTTATCAGGCGGGGGCATAGAACCTCTAATCATAGTAATCAAATCTTCTGCCATTTTAAGCATATGTTTCTTAGGTACAGAACCCGAAATGCTAGGAGAAACCCCCACTGAAGCTGAAGTAGGCCTACCTCTCAAAGAAGTTTTGGCAACAGAAGGAGAGGCTCTAACTACCTTGGGAAGAGAGGGAAGAACAGTTACCTGAGAAGCCCCCTCAGCCTGGCCTACCTCCTGAGAAGGCACATCCTGTAACAGTAAAGTTTCTGCCTGAGACTCCATGGAAACTCCTGGCAAAACCTCTGGCTCCACTGAGCCTTCTAAAGAACCGACGTCCGGGACTGCCGGTTCATCAACCCTAGGCTTCGCTGTTTTGTCCTTGCGCTTCTTGGACGAAGCGGGCGTCGGAGCATCCGACGGCATTTTATAATTGCAACGCTTCCCAAACACTAACCTGGCACAGTCTAACCTCCTCTTAATAGTGCGTTTGTTAAACCTAGCACAAGAGCGGCAACCAACAACGCCGTGCGCAGGCCCTAAACAAGGTATACACAAGGTATGGTAATCCCTATGAGGTATCTGTTTAACAGAAGAAATACAGTTATTCACTTTTTCTGACATCCGGTTAAATACTGAGGCAAGAAAAAACCAAAATGTTCCCCAACGGGGTACTTAGCCAACTCTGTTTCGGTCTGAAACTCCGGTTTCGGAAATATTTCAGAACGCCAACCTGCACTCGCAAAACTGCTTCTGCATCGGACCATGCGGCAAAAAAGACTGAGGATATGACGTCGGTCATGCGCATTAGTACCCTGACGTACTGACGTCAGTCTAATGCGCCCTGACCGACGTCAGCCTTATACTCTGGTATTCGGGCCGACTGGACGCGGACTATACCCTATAGTAAGGACTGCAGCAATGGGGAACGAAGAACATCATCTGTACTATGTTCTTCGTGTTTCACTATTGCAGTCATCACATTTGGGTTGATTTTCAAAGCTAAGGAAGGGAGGAGGAAGTTAAAGAGCATTAGGGCCAGCTATTAAGCCCTGTAAGACTGCGGTGGCAAATCCAGCTCTGGATTTAGAAAGGATAGGCAAGTGGTAATGCTTGGTGAAGGTATGTACAGAGCTCCAGGTAGCAGCTTCTAGGATGTCCCTGGTAGGGACTCCTCTGACAAATGCCGCAGAGGTAGATGCAGCCCTGGTGGAATGTGATCTTATCCCTGTGGGGTAGGTTTTCCATGGTGCTTGTAGAAGAAATGAATGCAATGGGCTAGCCATTTGGAATGGTTTGCTTTGAAATGGCCTTCCCCTCTGTCCCTGCAGCAAAGCTAACTAGCAGCTGTGATAGGCTTAGTCCTGTCCAAACAGAATCAAAGTTGTCTGTGCACGTCCAGAGTGCAGTATTCGTTCCCCTTTGTTTTGTGGATTAGGGAAACAAGTAGACAAATGAATGGACTGATTTAGGACCACAGTAGACACCACCTTGGGCATAACGGAAGGATTAGCCCTGAGGGAAACTCTGTCCACATGGAAAATACAAAGAGGTTATGTCTTACCATAATGTTCCATCTGTATTGTTGATCCTCGTTCAGTCATTACATATGGGTATCGGTTCAGAGTTCGGAACAGAGCCGGCCATTTTCCAAGCTCTCGTCAGCTTCAAACTCTCGAGCTAACTCTTACCCACAATTCCCCTCTCCCTGTTACTAAGATTGAGTTTGCAAGTTAAAGAAGGTAGAGGCTACCTCTGGTCAAATAACCTAAGAGAACTGGATGGTGAGATCCACTAGAAACCACAGGAGGGGGAAGGAGGGAGGGTCGTAATGATTGAACAAGGATCAACAATACAGATGGAACGTTATGGCAAAACATAACTTCTTTATCTGATATTGTTAATCCTCGTTCATTCCTTCCATATGGGACAGAGTCCCCAGCTACCTCTATTCCTGGGAGGCTCTCATGGAAGGACATTCCTGAGCACCATAGAACCGAAAGATGCTCTTCCCCTGGAAGCCAAATCCAATTTGTAATGATTGATGAAGGTATGAGGCATAGCCCAAGTTGCGGCTACACAGATGTCATGTAAAGAAGCTCTGGCATGGAAGGCAGCAGAAGTTGCCACCGACCTACCTGAATGAGCTTTCATGGTAGCAGACAACGAGATATTACGGTGTGTGTAAATAAAGGTCACACAGTCCTTCAACCATCTAGCTAATGTGACCTTAGCAACACCCGATCCTAATCTAGATCCAGAAAAGGCCAAGAATAACTGATCAGATTTACGAAAAGGTTTAGTCCTGTTGAGGTAAAAACGGATTTGCCTGGGTATATCAAGGGTATGTAGGCAATACTCTCCTCTGTTTGAATGGTTGGGAAAGAAAACTGGCAATTCAATGGCTTGATTAATGGACATTTCAGAGATCACTTTACGCAGAAATGACGGATTAGTTCTCAGAGACACTATTCTCTATGAAAAATCAAGTATGGACTCTTGATACATAAAACTTGAAGTTCAGAAATATGTCTGGCAGAAGTAACAGCGACCAGAAACAAGGTTTTACATGACAACTACTTGAGGTCGCAAGAAGAGGCTGGTTCAAAAGGTGCCGTTGTCAAAGCTTGCAGAACTAGTGATAAATTCCATGGATGAATAGGTTCTCTAAAAGGTGGCTTCAGAGGATTCACACCTTTTATGAAGGTCTTGCACAATTTATGGAACATAAGAGAGGAATTTAGGACACTCATGAAAATTAGAAATTGCAGCCAAATGAACTCTAATGGTAGAGGCCGACAGACCCGAATGAAACAGGTCGGCCAGACAGTCTAGTATTATCGACACTGGTGCTGAAAAGGGGTCTACTTGTTTATCTTTCAGCCAACAGGTAAATCTTTTCCACTTGCTCAGATAAGTAAAAGGCAATGAAGGAGGAGAATAAGAAGGTGTCTTTGGAGATGGGTGATCACCTCCCAAGGAAGGATAGTTCCTGGGGGGTGGAATCCCTCTGGCCAAGAATGCCTGGTCCACAAGACGCAACACATCATGTTCAGAAAGACTTCTAGTGGACCTCACAGAGACTGATGGAGAAGCAGGCCTGTCCACAAAAGAGTCAGACTCGGTGCCCATCTCATCTGATCGCACCAAGGACAACGGTGCCGAGAAAGACTGAACTACTGTAGTCTGCACCGAAGAAATCATCGGTGCCAATGTGATTGTCTGCACCGACACAGGGATCGGTGCTGAAGTGGCTGTCGGTGCCGAAACTGGAACCGACAAAACTGGAGTCATTAATAAAGGCCTCGGTTCCGAGGAAGATCTCGGAGCCAACGTGGCCAAGGTCTGTGCCGATACAGTGGTAAAGGTCTGAATCGAGGAGCCCCTCTGTGCTGATATGTAGAAGGCTGCAGGAGAGAACGGAGCCAAAATCACTAATGGAGCCTAAGGCCTCGGTGCCGAAGGTCTGGGCACCAAAAGCACTGGGGCTGACAGAGAGCTCCGGAGCCGAAATTTTTGCCTTTTTAGATTTTGGTTGGTGAGAGTCCCCAGCCGGGGATGAAGGCAAGGATTTAGCCTTAGTAGAAACATCCATTTTCTTATGGGCTTTGGGAGGGGTTGAGACCTCTGGCCCAGAAATAGCCTCTGAAAAGGGAGATTTTAGAAGTCCCTTCAGTAACAGCTTATTTTTCCTTTCTAACAAAGTTCTTTTAGAAAAGTTTTTACATATAGTACAAGGTGGTTCAACAGATAAATGGGAAGCTCTCAAACAATAAACACAAAGAGTGTGCATCAGAAGTAAGCAGTTTGTGTCCACAATCAAAACACCACTTAAACCTCGGATAACCTTTTTTATCTGCCATATTAATAAACAGAAAAGTACCAGCAATGGTACAAGAGAGTACCCAAAGGTATGAAAGAGAAAAGGAAAGGGATTACCAATGATGGTAAGGAGAAATTACCTTGTGGTAAAAAGGGTAAGTAAAGGACAGAAAAAAAACAGAGGAAATTATGAACACTAGATGCGATAGGGCAAGAGACAAAATATCAACTTTTCTGACTGAAAAAGTAATTTGTACAGCAGTTAAACAACAATTGACTGTACTTAGCTCAAGAGAAGTAGCTTGACACCACCGGATGGCAACGCGGCAAATGAAATCTGGGGTAACAGGGAGAGGGGAATTGTGGGTAAGAGTTTAGCTCGAGAGTTTGAAGCTGACGCGAGCTTGGAAAATGTCCGGCTCGGTTCAGAGCTCGGAACAGATACCCATACGTAAGGAATGAACGAGGATTAACAATATCAGATTGAAGGGTTCCACTGCCATGAGGGCCTGTAATTCAGACACTCTTCTTGCTGAAGTGATGGCTAGAAGGAAGGCTGTTTTCCAAGAAAGGAATTTCAACTCTGCTGTAGCAGCTGGCTCAAAGGGGGGGAAGAGTGAGCTTTTCCAATACAAAGTTAAGGTCCCAGACTGGAGTGGGAGCTCTCCTGGGAGGTCTTAAAATTATGGCCCCTCTAAGGAATTACTTTAGCAAGGGGTGAGAGAAGAGGGGTGGCTCAGTATTATAATGTGCTGACACAGCAGAGGCATGAATTTTAATTGACAAGAAGGATAGGCCCTTGTGGAGCATTTCTGTTAAGTACTGTAGATTATGAGGCAAGTTGGGCACCACTGTGCCCATCCCCTGAGCCTGGCTCAAGGAACAGTATATTTTCCACTTTTCAGCATACGATTTTTTTTAGTACTAGACCTCCTTGCCTCCAGAATGACATCCAGTACCAATTTACTGACGGATGCTAGAGGAGAGCTCAAGGAATTAGCCAGGCTGCAAGGTTCAGGGTTTGAAGCTGAGGGTGCAGAATCTGGCCCGCCTGCTGGGACAGCAGGGAAAGGGTCTGAGGCAGGTGCCATGGTTGTAGCCGTGTCATACTGCGCAAGAGAGGGTACCAGTGCTGGCGTGACCAGTCTGGTGCAGTCAGTATTGTCCTTGGCCTGTCCTGTTTGATCTTTAGTAGAACCTTCGAGAGGAGAGGCAGAGGGGGAAAGGCATAAACAGAGAGGCTTTTCCAGGTAAAGGACAGGGCATCCACTTTCCAAGCTTGACTGTGGAGAGTTCTTGTGCAGAATTTGTTCAATTGGTAGTTCTGAGGGGAGGCAAACAGATCTACCTCTGGAGTCCCTCATTTGTTCCTCAAGAGGTTGAATATTTTGGATTCTAGTTTCCATTCATTTGGGTCCATGAGATTTCTGCTCAAGTCGTCTGCCAGTGAATTTAGTTTGCCTGGCAGGAATTGTGCTTGTAGGTGTACTTGGTAGCTCAAGGCAGTGTTCCACTGAACCATGGCTAGTCTGCAGAGGGTACGAGTGGGTTCCCCCTGGCTTGTTTATGTACCACATAACTGTGGTGATGTCTGTCTTTACCAATAGTTGTCCTGGAATAATACAGTCTTTGAAGGCTATCAGAGCATTCTGTACAGCTAACATTTCTTTTTGATCGATATGCAGGTGCATCTATCGCGGGTTCCATTTGCCCTGAATGCACTGCCCTGACATGTGAGCCCCCATGCATAGTCTGATGCGTCTTTTGTTAGGGTTTGGGCAGCAGGGGGTAGAGTGAAAGGGAGTCCCTTGTTGTGGTAGTAGGCCTCTGCCCCCCAAAGGAACTCTGTCTTCATACAAGGAATGATAGAAATCATTGTTTCCAGGTCCTAAGAATGTTGACAACATAGGGTTTTTAGATACCATTGGAGTTTCCTTACATGCAGTCTTGCACATGGAATTAGTAGAATGCAAGAGGCCATGAACCCCAGAGCTTGCAGTATTTTCCTTGCAGATAGCTGGGGTTTTGTGGCCAATAGTTTGAAGTAGGTTGTCAAACTAGTTTCTCCGGAGTGAGGAATGCCATCTGGGAAGTTGTGTTCAAGCTTGCTCCCAGGAATACAACCTGTTGGCAGGGTACTAGGTGAGATTTATTTTCGTTGATGGTGTACCCCAGTGAGGTTAGAAGTTTCTTTATGAATGCAAGGTGTTGTAATAGCAAGTCCTGGCTTTCTGCCTGAATCAGACAATCGTCCAAGTATGGGTAAATCTGAATATTTCTCTGCCTGCAAAATGCAATGGCTGGAGCTAAACACTTTGAGAACACCCTGGGCGCAGTAGACAAGCCAAAGGGAAGTGCAGAAAACTGAAAGTGCATGGAGCCCACCCTGAAACATAAGTATTGTCTGCAGGATCCTCTTATTGAGATGTGCAGGTAAGCTTCCTTTACGTCTAGGGTTGCCAGCCAGGCATCCTTGGCTAGCATAGGAAGAAGCTGTTGAAGAGTTAGCATTTTGAATTTTGGAACCACCAGAAAAGTGTTGAGAATAGACAGGTCCAGGATAGGATACCAGGAGTTGCCTTTTCTGGGTACTAGAAAAAGTCTTGAATAAAAACCTTGTCCCCTTTGTTCTGCTGGGACAGGTTGAATAGCCCTGATACTGAGAAGAGAGAAACTGCTGTTAGGCCTCCGCCCATTGATTTGGGGTTGGTAGTGTGTGGAAGTGGAATCTGCATCCTTGGGAAAAAGAAGTTATGTCTTACCATAACGTTTCATCTGTATTGTTGATCCTTGTTCAGTCATTATGCATGGGTATCTGTTCCGACCTCAGAACCGAGCCGGCCATTTTTCAAGCTCGCGTCAGCATCAAACTCTCGAGCTAAACTCTTACCCACAATCCCCCTCTCCCTGTTACCTCAGATTGAGTTTGCAAGTCAAAAGAAGGTAGAGGCTACCTCTGGTCAAATAACCTAAGAGAACTGGATGGTCAGATCCACTAGAAACCATAGGAGGGGGAAGGAGAGAGGGTCGTAATGACTGAATGAGGATCAACAATACAGATGGAACGTTATGGTAAGACATAACTTCTTTATCTGATATTGTTAATCCTCGTTCATTCCTTACGCATGGGTCAGAGTCCCCAGCTACCTCTATTCCTGGGAGGCTCTCATGGAAGGGCATTCCTGAGCACCATAGAACCAAAAGATACTCTTCCCCTGGAGGCCAACTCCAATTTGTAATGATTGACGAAGGTATGAGGCATAGCCCAAGTTGCAGCTGCACAGATGTCATGTAAAGAAGCTCTGGCATGGAAGGCAGCAGAAGTTGCCACCGACCTTGTTGAATGAGCTTTCATGGTAGTAGGCAACGAGATATTATGTTGTGTATAAATGAAGGTCACACATTCCTTCAACCATCTAGCTAATGTGACCTTAGCAACAGCAGATCCTAATCTAGGTCCAGAAAAGGCAAAAAATAACTGGTCAGATTTACGAAAGGACCTAGTCCTGTTTAAGTAAAAACGGAATTTGCTTGTGGATATCTAGGGGATGTAGGCAATACTCTCCTCTGTTCAAATGATTGGGAAAGAAAACTGGCAATTCAATAGTTTGATTAATGGACATTTCAGAGATCACTTTTGGCAGAAAGGATGGATTAGTTCTCAGAGACACTCTATCTCTATGAAAAATCAAGTATGGACTCTTGATACATAAAGCTTGAAGCTCCGAAATACGTCTGGCAGAAGTAATGGCGACCAAAAACAAGGTTTTCCATGACAAATGCTTGAGGTCGCAAGAAGAGGCTGGTTCGAAGGGTGGCACTGTCAGAGCTTGTAGAACTAATGATAAATCCCATGGTTAAATAGGTTCTCTAAAAGGTGACTTCAGATGATTCACACCTTTTATGAAGGTCTTGCACAATTTGTGGGACATAAGAGAGGAATCTTGGACACACTCATGAAAATTAGAAATTGCAGCCAAATGAACTCTAATGGTAGAGGCCGACAGACCCGATTGGAAAAGGTCGGCCATACAGACTAGTATTATCGACACTGGTGCTGAGAAGGGATCTACTTGTTTATCTTTCAGCCAACAGGTAAATCTTTTCCACTTGCTCAGATAGGTAATTCTAGTGGAAGACTTATGAGATGCAATGAGATTGTCACGTACTGGTAAAGAAAGATCATTCTGCCTGGCAATCAAGGGAATTGGAGTAGCCAAGCTGTGAGCTTCAGGCTGTTCCAGCTGGGATGAATCAGGTTCTGTGGATGTGAGCTCAACTCTGGGGTTGGATGGAGAATCCATGGTCGATCTAGTAGGTGAGGCCAAAGGAAGGGGAACCAAATCTGTCGAAGCCAATATGGTGCTATGAGGATCACCTTGCTCTTCAACTGATGGGCTTGTTCAGAAACTGGGGAATGACAGTAAAGGGTGGGAATGCGTAAAGAAGACCCGAGGGCCAATCGTGGGCTAGAGCGCCCCTGGGTGACTGCCCCGGAGGGGGAATCAGGGAGAAGTAGTTGCTGCATTTGTAGTTGGTCGGGGATGCAAAGAGGTTGCAGCAAGGACAGCCCCAGTGGTGAAAGATCTCCGCCGCTATCAAGGGATTCGGGGACCACTCGTGAGGTTGAAGAAGGCACCTGCTGAGTCTGTCTGCTATCACGTTGGAACTCCCGCGAATGTGCGTTGCTAGAAGAAAATGGTTGGTAGCCATCGCCCATTGCCATATCCTCATGGCCTCTCGACAAAGGGGGTAAGATTTGGTTCCATCTTGCTTGTTGATGTACCAGACCACCGCCATGTTGTCCGATTGAATCGCAATTGTCCCAGCCAGCAGCAGGGGATGGAATGCTTGCAACGCCAGAAGCACCGCCCTCAGCTCTTGAACATTTATATGCAGATGGGCCTCCAGTTCGGACCAAGTGCCTTCGACTGTCTGTCCCTGACATAGCACCCCACCCACACCCCATCAGGGAGGCGTCCGTGGTCACTGTTGCCTTGGGTTGCTGGGGGGAAGGGGGTGAGACCATTGAGAGAGATTGTGTGACATCCACCAATTTAAATCCTGTTTGCACCTGTGGGTTACACGAATCATGGCTGAAAGAGGATGCTGAAAGGGATACCACTGGATGAGCAGTAGCCATTGTAGAAGCCTCATGTGAAACCTGGCCAGGGGGACAATGGTGATGGATGCTGCCATGGAACCCAACAGCTGTAGAACCAAGTGAGCCGTGGATTTCTCCCTTGAAAGGATTGGAATCAGTTGTTGCTTTATCCTTAAAATTCTGTGCTCTGGAATGGCAGCTCTGCAGTTCTGTGTGTCCAAGATATCCCCTATGAATTCTGTCGACTGAGATGGGGTGAGACTGGATTTTTGCCAGTTTATGGTTATGCCTAGCCTTTGTGCAGCGAGGAGGCAGTATGCCAGGGCTTCTTCCAGTAGAGGTCTGGTGGGGGCAGAAATGAGCCGGTCGTCTAGGTATGGAAACACCTGGAATCCTTGAAATCGCAAGTGAGCTGTGACAACTGCCATGCACTTTGTGAACACTCTGGGGGCTGTGGAGTGTCCGAAGGGCAGTACTCTGAACTGGTAGTGACTGGCTCCCGCACGGAAGCGCAGAAATCATCTTGATGACCTGTCCACTTTTATGTGGTAGTACGTATCTTGAAGATCTATCAAGCACATCCAATCGTCTTTTTCCAAAAGCGGGAGGATAGACTGTATTGTGACCATGCAGAATTTTGTTACTCTCTCAAACTTGTTCAATACACCAAGATCAAAAATTGGTCTCCAGTCCCCGGTTTTCTTTGGCACCAAAAATAGTCTTTAGTAGAATCCGGATCCTATCTGGTCTGGAGGGACTATTTGGATGACTCTCTTTCTTAGCAGCTTTTCTATCTCTAGTTCTTCCCTTTGACTGGGTAGAACGTCAGGAAGGTTTTTTGAAGGGACAGGAGAAATATCGAAGGGGATATGACAACCTCTGGTTATAATCCTTTGTACCCAAGAATCGGAGGGGATGGTTAGCCGGGCAGAAGGGTACAAAAAGAAACGACCTCCAACCACCTCCAGAGGAAAGGAGTTGGACCGCTTTTCAGGAGCGCTAGTAGGGTTGGCCAGGGAAAGAGTCACTGGAACCCTGGTTACGCGGACCCCCTCTACCCCGAAAGGAGCGTCTTCCCTGTGAGTTTCCCCCTCTGCCTTTAGAGGAGAACTTGGCCTGTGTATCACGGAAAGGACCATGAGATTTCTTGAACCATATCTTCCCACTCTTTTGGTTTCGGGAGAAAGCACGTTGAGGGGAAGAATAACAGACACCTATGGCAGAAAGGGTCTTACCGTCCTGTTCACATCTGGCCAGTGTGCTTTTAACTTTGGGTCCTAACGACGAAGAGGCCTCAATGGGAGCGTTAAGAAAGGAAGCCTTAAAGGGTTCCGCAAAATTGCACAAGCGCATCCAGGCGTGTCATCTCAAGACTGCAGCTGAACTCGCTGCTCCTTCTGATGCGTGAGATATCAGTCACATAGAGGAGTTAGATATTGACTCAATGGTGGCCAGCTGAGAGGCCACTTTGTCACGGACCTCATCAGACACTGCACCAGCCAAGGTTACAGAGAGGCTCAGAAACCAGATCCCTTTGAAGCCTGGTAAAATGTGCCATATAATTCAGGGATCCGATAGCAAAGGTCGCTGAAGCAAAAGTGCGCTTCCCTATTCTGTCCAGGGCCAGGGACTCTCAGTTAGGCGGATGGACAGTCTGGCTTTCTTCTTCTGCCAGATCCTTTTTTGTTGCGACCACCACCTCCAAAGCATCTATAAGAAGACCTTTGGACCAATGGGGGTCTGAAGCAGAAGGGGACAAGATCTTATCTGGCCTCCGGGGAATAGCTTCGATTATGTTAGGAGCCTTCCAAGCACGCTGCACGATAAGCCAGACAAGTTCATCGGCAGGTGGAGTAACCCAGGAGGTAGGGGGCCGGGCACGAAAAGCCTGCAGGAACACAGATTCCTCAGAGGTCGAATTAAAGGACTGCCAGTCACCTCTCTGTTTCAGGATTTCGAGGATATCACCAAAGGATACCTCAGAGGGTGACCGAGGGGATCCTTCCCCCTCATCAAAATCTGTGTCTTCGGTGAGGGTCTCCTCTGTGGAGTCCATGTGCTTCCTCTTACACAAACTTTTCCGGTAGACTTCCTCAGCAGGAGAAGCTGGGGAAGACAGTGGAAAAGGGGTTTCCTGTGGGAATATGTCCTGAGGCCCTTGCACCCGGTGTCCACTCGGTGCGACTTGTGAAACCAGTGTACCAGAGGAGGGCGGACGGACAGACAGTCCAGTATTGCCAGCAGCAGCGAAAGCCTTCTCCATCAGTTGGAAGGCTGGTCCACCTGAAGAGGAGTGAATGTCCAGGATAGGGGTCACCCCTCCCCTAAGTGGCTAAGCCTGCCGACTCGGAGTCCCCGGATGGCTGTGGAGCAGCAAACTATGTGCGTCACAACTGACATCCTGAGTCGTAGCAAAACTTTCTTGCCACGAAGGCAACTGTGGTTCCTTAACAGATCCATAAAGGGAACCGCAGAAGGGGAAGACTGTGCTATATCCATGGACTTCAAAGGCAATGAAGGAGGAGAATAAGAAGGGGTCTTTGGAGATGGGTGATCACCTCCCAAGGAAGGATAGTTCTTGGGGGGTGGGATACCTCTGGCCAAGAGCACCTGATCAACAAGATGCAACACATTGTGTTCGGAAAGGCTTCTAATGGACCTCACGGAGACTTTGGGAGAAACAGGCCTGTATACAGAAGAGGCAAACTCGGTGCCCATCTCACCGGTCTGCACAGAGAACAACGGTGCAGAGAGACTGGTCTACGGGTGTCTGCACCGAAGAAGTAATCGGTGCCAAGGTCACGGTCTGCACCGACACAGGGATCGGTGCCAAAAAGTGGTTGTCGGTACCAAAGCTGGAACCGACAAAACTGGTGCAAACAATAAAGGCGTCGGTTCAGAGTACGATGTTGGAACCGACGTGGTCAAGGTCTGAGCCGACTGAGCAGTCGTTGCCAATGCAGTGGTAATAGTCTGAACCGAGGAGCCCCTCTGTGCCGATATATTGAAAGCTGCAAGAGAAGACGGAGCCAAAGGCCTCGGTGCCGAAGGTCTAGGCACCGAAAGCACTGGGGCTGACTGAGTGAGCTCTGGGGCCGAAAATGTAGCCTTTTTAGGTTTTGGTTGGTGGGAGTCCCCAGCCAGGAACGAAGGCAAAGATTTAGCCTTGGTAGGAACATCCAAGATTTTCTTATAGGCTCTAGGAGGGGTTGAGGCCTCCGACCCAGAAATAGCCTCTGAAAAAGGGAGATTTTAGAAGTCCCTTCAGCAACAAATATAAGTTATGTTCTTACCATAACGTTCCATGTTAGTTGTCTTCTTCTCGCCTTCTTTCTTGCTGGATGGGTTCGGAGCCGACCTCGGCTCCGACTCGGCCACTCTAAAAGCTCGAGAGTTGATTCCACCGGCTCGAGGCCCCCCTTATATCCCACAATGCTAGGCGTGAATTACCTCAGATCTCGTTTGTGAGCTAGGCCCAGCTAATAATACAACCAGAAAAAACTGGAAAAAGAGTCCACCTCTATAAACAAAGGGGAAGAGAAAAGGTGACCTAAGCCTAATCTAGGAAAATATGCACAGCAGAGCATATACCTATCGCAAAGAGGTGGTAGAAAGAGAGGTCACAATCAAACTCCTCTAGGTCTGTCCAGGCCAGGGGGAAGGAGGGTGGGGCAAAAGAAGGCGAGAAGAAGACAACTAACATGGAACGTTATGGTAAGAACATAACTTCTATATGTTAAGTCGTCTATCTCGCCTTCATTCTTGCTGGATGGGACCGCGTCCCTAGCACCTTGTCCTGGGTGGCCTAACGGAACAGACTCTTGAGAACAGTGGAACCAAAGTTAGCTCTATGCCTAGAAGCTAAATCCAACTTATAATGTGAAATGAAAGTGTGAGGAGTAGCCCAAGTAGCCGCTGCACAAATGGTGTCAATAGGCAGTCTGTCTTGGAAGGCTATAGAAGTAGCCAAAGCTCTGGTGGAATGGGCTTTAGGTTTGTTAGGCAGCTTTTGGTGTCTAATTTCATAAACAATGGAAATTAGAGAAGTTAGCCATCTAGATAGTGATACCTTGGAAACAGAAAGTCCCTTTCTGCCTTCTGCATAAGAGACAAACAGCTGGTCAGATTTTCTGAATTGTTTGGTTCTATCCAAATAGTACCTTAACTGACGATGAACATCTAGCCAATGCAATTTTTGTTCAGACCTATTAGAATATTCTGGAAAAAACACAGGGAGGTCAATGCTTTGATTTAGGTTAGACGTTGAGGCTATTTTAGGTAAAAAGGACGGGTTGGTTCGTAAGGATACCCTGTCCTTATGGAACAATAGATAAGGAGGTCGACAGCTGAGTGCATGAAGTTCTGAAACTCTTCTAGCTGAAGTAATAGCTACCAGAAAGAGAGTCTTCCATGATAGCAATTTTAACGAACAGGAAGCTGCAGGTTCGAAAGGGGGAAGAATCAAAGAGCTGAGCACTAAATTAAGGTCCCAAGGAGGAGGAGGATTTCTTATAGGAGGTCTGAGAAGAAAAACTCCCTTCAAAAAGGCTTTGCAAAGCTTGTGGGACATGATGGCAGATTCTGAAATGCCTACATGAAAGTTAGAAATAGCTGCCAATTGAACTTTGAGAGTAGAAGGAGATGAACCTGCATGAAAGAGTTCAGCTAGAAAATCAAGAACCATATGGATGGGAGCAGTGAAAGGATCTAAATCCTTTCCTTGAGCCCAATAGGCAAAACGTTTCCACTTACTAAGATAAATTTTCCGAGTGGAAGATTTATGTGAAGCTATTAAAATATCTCGAACAGTGTGAGATATTTGAGGAAGCCTGGCTAGGGTAGGAACTGGAGGAACCAAGCAGTGAGGTTCAGAGAGGGGAGGGAGCGATGTAATTGACCAGACTGATGGATCAAAAGATCTGGAACTAGGTCCAGATGCCAAGGTTGCTCCAACAGAAATTGATGTAGAAAGGGGAACCAAACCTGTCGAGGCCAGTAAGGAGCAATGAGGATCAATGAGGCCTTCTGAGCGATAGCTTTCTGTATCACTTGAGAGATTAGTGGGAAGGGAGGAAATGCATACAGAAGTCCCCGGGGCCAAACTTGGACTAGAGCGTCTCTGCTGGGCTGGCCTGGTAACGGGAATAGGGTGAAAAAATCTCTGCACTTGCTGTTTTGGGGAGTAGCAAAAAGGTCGCAGCAAGGCTGACCCCACTTGAGAAAAATTTTTCTCGCAACAGAATCTTTCAGAGACCACTCGTGAGGCATGAGGATAGCCCTGCTCAACTTGTCCGCGATTTGATTGGACTTCCCGGGGATGTGCGTTGCTATCAGAAAACGCTGAGAAGAAATCGCCCATTACCACAGTCTGAGTGCTTCTCGACATAGGGGATAGGACCTGGTTCCGCCTTGTTTGTTGATATACCACACTACAGACATATTGTCCGTCTGGATTGCTATCGTTCCCAGGGGAAGAGAGTCTTGAAGGGCTTGCACCGCTAAAAGCACTGCTCTCATCTCTAGAACATTTATATGCAAGTGGCATTCGTTTGGTTGCCATATGCCCTGGACAGTTCTGCCCTGATAATGCCCCCCCCCCACCCGATCAGGGAGGCGTCCGTTGTCAGAATAGCAACCGGAGGGGAAGGAACAAAGGGTCTTCCCAAGAAGAGCTGAGGGGAAGACATCCACCACAGAAGATGATTCCTGCATGTTTGCGTAATCATAATGGTGTGAGACATCGGAAGTTGTTGGTATGACCATTGTGTGAAGAGCATCCATTGAAGGATTCTCATGTGGAATCTGGCTAATGGAAGTAGAGGAATGGCAGCCGCCATAATCCCTAATACTTTCAGAACTAACCTGGCTTTGGCTCTGTTGTTGTTGAAGAGAAGCGAGACCAGTTTGCGATGTCTGTTATTCTCTGATCTGTTAGTCTCGCCGACATGCTGACTGTGTCTAGATTTGCGCCTATGAAGGTAATAGCACGACAAGGCGACAAAACAGACTTTTCGCAATTTACTGAGATGCCCAACTTTTGACAAATGCGAAAGGTGTAGTCTCTGGCCATTAGAAGAAGATGCTTGGTGGGAGCTGTGAGGAGCCAGTCGTCCAAATATGGAAACACCTGGAATCCTTGACGTCTCAGGTGAGAAGCTACCACTGCCATGCATTTGGTAAACACCCGGGGGGCAGTGGTGAGTCCAAAGGGCAGGGCTCTGAATTGAAAATGACTGGTTCCCAGCCTGAAGCGGAGGAATCTTCTGGAGCGTCTGTTCATCTTTATATGATAGTACGCGTCCCGAAGATCTATAGAGCACATCCAGTTTTCCTTTCCCAATAGGGGAAGGATGGACTGTAGCGTGACCATCCGAAATCTTGTTTTCTTGACTGACTTGTTCAAGATACTGAGATCCAAAAAATTGGTCTCCAGTCCCCTGTTTTCTTTGGAACTAAAAAGAACCTGGAGTAGATTCCGGATCCTAGCTGGTCTGCTGGAACTGGCTGAATTGCTCTTTTTGCGAGCAGCTTTGAAATTTCCAAAGCTGCAAGATCCCTTTGAGCGGGTGGAACATCTGGCAGGGATTTTTTTGATTGGTTTGGAATGCGAACGAAGGGAATGGAATAGCCTTCGGAAATGATGGACTGTACCCACTTGTCGAGTTAGGGATCGCCAGGCTTCTGGGTACAGTGACAATCTTCCCCTGACTGCCTCCGAAGGTGGACAGTCGGGCAACACCTCAGGGATGCTGAAAAGGCTTATCGGAAAAGGTTTCTCGATTGCCCTGGTTCTGCGGACCCCCTCTGCCTCTAGGGCGATGTCTACAATTATTGTTCCCTCCTCTGCCTCTGGAGGGGAACCGACTCTGTGCGTCAGGCAAATTCCCTTGAGATTGTTTACGGAACCACATTTTCCCACTTTTCTGGCCTTTGGGGTAAGGTCTAGGAGGAGTAGAAAAACGGACTCAGACGGCAGACAAGGTTTTGCCATCCGTCTCGCACCTAGTCAAGGTTTCTTTCACTTGAGGACCAAAAAGAGATGATCCATCAAACGGGGAATTAGTGAAAGACGTTATATAAAGGGGTCCACGAAATTGCATAGTCGCATCCAGGCATGCCGGCGTAAGGCTACACCTGTCCCTGCAGCTCTACTCGCTCCATCAGCCGCATATGAAAGGAGGCGCATGGAGGAGTTAGCTATAGAATTCAGGGTAGTCAGCTGGGCGTTCATCTTGTCCTGAAAACCTGCAGCTGTAGGATCCTTCAACATCTCACTCGCTTCCTTGATCAAATCTCTCTGGAGACGAGTGAAATGGCATAAGTAGTTCAGCGAACGCATTGCAAATGTCGCTGACGAAAACATCCGCTTCCCGTACCTGTCCATAGACCTAGATTCCTTGTTAGGGGGATGGACAGGCACTGAAGGATCAGCTAGTTCCTTCTTGGTGGCAGCAGCTACCACCATAGCATCCACAGTAACTCCTTTGGTCAGAAATTGTTTATCAGTGGGTGCTGTTATAAATTTAGAAGGTCTCCTGGGGGTAGGGTCCACTGAGTCAGGCGCCGTCCAGGCTTTCTTTGCTACCACCTGCATGAGGGGTCAAAGGGGGGGGACACCCAGGAGGTGGAAGGGCGAGAGCCAAACGCCTCAAGATACACAGATTCATCCTCCGAAGGGTTAAGGGCTGGCCAATTTCCCCTCTGTTTCAGGATTTCTAGAATGTCTGCAAAGGAGACATCTTCAGAAGAACGGGGAACCTCGGAATCCTCTAAATCTGTGTCAGAGGTGACAGACTCAGGTGAGTCTATGTGTTTCCTCTTACACTTTCTCTTCCTAGGGGGCTCCCCTGCCAATTCAGGAGAGGCCTCGGAAGAGGATGAGATCCCCTAGGGGATTCTTGAGGAGCTGGCTCTCTGCGTTCAGGGATGAGGGAGAGAGAAGACATCACCTGAGGCACCGAAGAGGGAGGGGCGGACGGAGCCGACTGTGGAGTTGAACCAGGTTCCAACACACTCCGCATGACCTCGAATGCACCCCTGTCAGGCAGAGCCAGAGATCCCCGCCCGAGAAGCTGAGAACCTCCTCGGCACCGACAGAGATGGCTCTGAGGCCGATGTCGGAGCCGAACTCACCAGCGCGAAGCACCGAGAGGAGAGCGGGTCGGACAAGGGTCCGATGCCACTCACCCTCGGAGCCGACGAGGGAAGTCCGTGCCGAGATTCTTCAAAGGAAGAAATCGAGCACGACGGAACCGAAGACAAGTGTATCGGTTCCGACGCTACCACAGTCTCTGTTCCGAGACGCCCCGGCTCCGAGCTCAAAGGAGTCGGAGGAGGAATATTTAGAGGGAAAGGTTGAAGCATCGACTGATGAGTCGGGCTCTGAAGCATTTGGGCCAGTGCCTCGGACTTTAGAAGTCGACTCACTACCCTCTGAAGGTCATGATCCGAAAGCCTCGATGACCTAGAGGAGTGAGACCTATGGCTCCGTTCAGACAGCAAGGGAGACGCTGGAGCCGAATGAACGGAGCCAAGGGAGGGTGACCTAGACCTCTTTCTAGATGTCGGCTCCGAAGGTCTGATCGGAGCCGACCCAGGAATCTCCAATACCTCGGCTCCAGCCGGAGCAGAGGGAACCACAGAAACTGTAGCCAAAGACTCATCGGCTCCAGCCGGAGCCGATGTAGCAGTAGGCTTCGAAGCCTTAGGCCTCGACTCAGAAACTGGAGTCGAGGTCTTAGAAGCCTTGGAAGGTTTTCCTGATGAAGCAGTTAGGGAACCTTCAGGCTTGAGCAAACCCCTTAGGATGTGTTTGTTCTTTCTTTCCTGCAGGACTCTAGGGCTGAAGCCATGGCATACAGCACAAGAGTCCTGCAGGTGTAAAGGTCCCAGGCAGTACACACAAGAAGTGTGACCGTCTGTCAGAGACATTTTCTGACAGCACGAGTCACACTTCTTGAAGCCTGAGACCTTTGAATCCTTGGACATTTTCAAGGAACCGAAGTGTAACCACCACACAAAACACACACACACCGATTACACTATCAGAAAAAAACGGTAAATTAAACTAAAGCTAAAGAATTAGTTAGTTTATATAAAGTAAATCCCTACAAAAACACATACACACCACTATTAGGGATGGAGGGCCCGAAGGCCTAAGGAAGAACTTACCAGTTCTTGTGGGAAAGGGGCTGGATAAGGGAAGAAAGGATAATATCCACTACACTATAGTTAAAGAAGAAAGGCTAAGCTAAAAGGGGTTTAAATAGTTATTAAAAACTATTCTAATACAACTGACCTGAGCTGGTAGAAAAAACAACACCTCGATCGCTGTAGCGGCAAACGAGATCTGAGGTAATTCACGCCTAGCATTGTGGGATATAAGGGGGGCCTCGAGCCAGTGGAACCAACTCTCGAGCTTTTAGAGTGGCCGAGTCGGAGCCGAGGTTGGCTCCGAACCCATCCAGCAAGAATGAAGGCGAGATAGACAACTTAACATCTTGTTTTTCCTTTCCAACAAAGTTGTATTTGAAAAATATTCACAGGTAGTACAGGGCAGGTCAACAGATAGGTGGAACGCCCCCAAACAATAAACGCACAAAGAGTGTGCATCAGATGTAAGTAGTTTGTGTCCACAATCAGAACACCGTTTAAACCCCGGACTACCTTTCTTATCTGCCATGATAGCAAAAATAGATAGTAGAAATGGGTACCAGCAATGGTACAAAAGAATACCCGAAGGTATGAGAAAAAGGAAAGATTACCAACGATGGTAAGGGGAGAAATACCTTGCGGTAAAAAAGTAGAGAAAAGAGAAGAAAACCTCAAGAAAATATGGTCACTAGATGCGATAGGGTAAGAAACAACGAAATAGAAACTTTTCTGACAGAAAAGTAGTATAAATGACTATTATACAACAAATAACTGTACTTCTCTCAAGAGAAGCAGCTTGACACGACCGAATGGCAACGCGGCAAACAAAATCTGGGGTAACAGGGAGAGGGGGAATGTGGGTAAGAGTTTAGCTCGAGAGTTTGAAGCTGACATGAGCTTGGAAAATGGCCAACTTGGTTCCAAGGTCGGAACAGATACCCATGCGTAAGGAATGAATGAGGATTAACAATATCAGATACTATGTTCAAAACCCATTTGTCCTGGCTAATAAGTTCCCAGTTTTTTGCATGCAGGGCGAGCTTTCCTCCTAAGGGAGCAGGTAGTTGAGCAGGGCTTGGAAGGGTTAAGGTTAAGTCATTGTGCCATTTTTCCGTAGGGAGGTGGCTTACTACCCCCTGCTTTGGAAGTGGGAGCTACCCACTGCTTAGATCTGCGCGTAGCCTGAGACTGTAGCCTAAGGTGGTCTGCTGTTCCTGGGTTTGGACAGAGAAGGCCTGGAAGGGACTGGAAAGGACCAGTTCTTTGAAGGCCAATGCCTACTGAATCTGGGAGGCTGTACTTGTAGGAAATCTTAAACAGTTTGCATAGATTTAGCTTTTTCTTCCATCCTTGTGAGGACTACTTCTACTTTGTTGCCAAAAGGGCAATCTTGGTTAAAGGGAGCATCCAGTAATTTAGCTTTAACATGACCTGGCAAGTTTTGTTCCTTAAGCCAAGCATGCCTTCTAAGTACAGACCCAGTGACAGCAGCCCTGCAAGATGCTTCTAAAGCATCAAAACCACATTGCAAAGTATGTTTACCAACTTGTTCTGCAGAATGTATTAAATCTTGCAATTCTTTGTGTTCAGCACAGTCAGGAATCAACATCACTTTCTGTTCAAGTAGTCCCATAATATAAGAAGGAAACACAAGTAGTAAAACAACAAACCAGGTTAAAACCTCCACGCCAAAGGAGCCAAGAGAGTAGTTTTAACGCTCTTTATTGGATACAAAACGTTTTCGCCCCTGCACTGCAGAAAGCTTCATCAGAAACATTAACAATAGGAAACAAAGCTTTTTAAATCAGCAAGCCATGATGTCATTTCCTCAAAACAGTGTGTCAATCAACAATAAAACAAGGAAAAAAACAATTTTCTTTCATAAATCCTATTATATAAAAAATGTATATATATATATATGCTAAAGCAGTCAGTAAATTATGTATATTAAATTAAAATAACATATAAAATAGGTACTGTGAGAAAATACCAAGACCATACCTAAATAAGGTAAAATCAATAACTACATGTATCTAAATAATTAAAAGCATAGGAGTGGACTTATCTTTGGTAACTTTTATATCTGAGTAGAGAAGAGATGTTACATGATTCATTAAGACCAGGGTAAGAGTAGGCATCAACCCCAATTTGCCACTTTAATTCCCTCGTCTCCAAGAATAGTGCCTGGGGTCCACCTCTAGGCCCCATAGAAACATGTTCGATCCCCATGAACTCAAAGCTGTGGCCATTATTGTTGATTATATGCTTAGATAAAGCATTGTCAAGTTTTTTATTTTTTATTGCATACAGATGCTGGTAGATTCGATCACTAAGTCTACGATCAGTTTTCCCTATATAAAAACAGGGACAGCACACACAAAAAGCAACATACACAATTGATTTTGTGTTGCAATTGATTCTAGTGTGTATGTTGTATTTCATATTCCTGATCGTAAACGAGCTGCCAACCTTCATATATTTACATCTATTGCAAAAACCACAAGGGGCACTACCCACTTGTCTTGAGGTGTGTGAAGGGCAAGCAGGCCTTTGAAGAAGTTCCTTCAAATTCTTACCCCTTCTGTAAACAATCGACGGTGATGGACCCAACTTCTGAAGTAAAAAAGCACAGTTATATATAAAGTACCAGTTCTTTATTACGATTGCCCATATAGAGCCTACTTCTTTAAAGAAGGTTAACACGAAACTGGTACTAAAATCAGGAGCAGATTGGGTAGTCATGTCAGTATTAATTTCCACGGTAGAACAATCTAAGGTCCCTGAATCATATGGATGCTCAGTAATGGACAACCCATAAGCATTAGAATTTAATAAAGGTTTATAAAAACCAGAGGTTCTTTTCATAACAACCTCATCGATAATTTCATCGATCATAGAAAGCGGGTAGTCCCTGTTAGAAAAAAGATCTTTTAAGAAACTACACTCATTTCAAATGCCTCCTGTGAAGAATTCTTGTGGGAAATTAATTAGATACATGTAGTTATTGATTTTACCTTATTTAGGTATGGTCTTGGTATTTTCTCACAGTACCTATTTTATATGTTATTTTAATTTAATATACATAATTTACTGACTGCTTTAGCATATATATATATATACATTTTTTATATAATAGGATTTATGAAAGAAAATTGGTTTTTTCCTTGTTTTATTGTTGATTGACACACTGTTTTGAGGAAATGACATCATGGCTTGCCGATTTAAAAAGCTTTGTTTCCTATTGTTAATGTTTCTGATGAAGCTTTCTGCAGTGCAGGGGCGAAAACGTTTTGTATCCAATAAAGAGAGTTAAAACTACTCTCTTGGCTCCTTTGGCGTGGAGGTTTTAACCTGGTTTGTAGTCCCATAATATGATGCTGATATTTTAACATATGAAACTGGCAATTTAAAGCCCTAATGGCCAAAGTAGCAGATGTGTATACCTTCTTACCCCATCTGTCTAAGGCTCTAGAATCTCTATCAGAAGGGGTAGGATTTTTGGCAGCAGTAGCCTTAATGCCTTTTGGTCCTTGGGAAATGGTCTCTGGATCTGCAGAAGGATTCTTGAAGAAGAACTTGTGAGAGTCAGGTACTTTGTAGTACCGGTCAGGTTTTCTGGGAGCTGGAGGTAAAGTGTCTGGGGTAAGGCTAGATTCCAAGAAAGCATCATCTACAATGTCAAGAACAGGAGGGATAGCTAAAGGCCTGTGTTGAGGTAGGAGTAAGAAAGTACAGTTTTGTACCTACCATAAATGTAGATGTCCGAGAGGAATGCATCTGCAGTCTTTACAAATGGGGTTGTCCTGTCGTCAGGCAGCCCTTCGGTCGGCCGGATTCCAAAGTCTGGGTCTGGCTTCGGCTGGTGTCGCACTTCACCCGACGTCATTGCGGCAGTTATTCGGGTATAAAGGCATCAGCCGACGCCATTTTCCTCAGTGTTTCTTGCCCCAGATGCCAGGTGCCCTCTTGGATGGCTAAATTTGGATAAATGCCAAAGTTTCCAAATAGTAGAGAGCAAACACATAAAATAAGCATGTATGTACATATATACAAACAAATACACCATAATAGATCCCCCCCAAGCTAGCTGAAGATTGGCAAATACCCTAGGAGTACCTCAGAGGGGAAGGAGGGTGGTAATCCTGACTGCAGATGCATTCCTCTCGGACATCTACATTTATGGTAGGTACAAAACTGTACTATGTCCTTCAAGGATGCATCTGCAGTCTTTACAAATGGGTAGAATACCATAGCTAAACTAGGGAGGAGGAAATGAGAAGAGATTATGGTGTAGTTAGGATCCCTTGCAAAACAGCAGTGGCAAAACCAGCACGGGATCTAGAGTAAAGAGGTAAGTTATAATGCTTGGCAAATGTATGCACGGAGGTCCAAGTAGCAGCCTCTATAATGTCCTTGGTAGCCACTCGTAAGAAAGCTGTGGTAGCGGCTGTAGCCCTTGTGGAGTGAGGCCTGATGTTCTCTGGAGTTTTCTTTCCATGGTAGGAGTAACAAAATCTAATGCAATTTCCTATCCATTTGGAGATTGTCTGTTTAGAAATTGGTTTTCCTTCCTTTCCTGTTGCATATGCTACCAGTAGCTGGTCAGTTTTTCTATTGTTTTTTGTCCTGTCCAGGTAGTAGCGTAATTGTCTGTGCACATCCAAGGTATGCAAGAGCCTTTATCCCCTGTTCTGTGGGTTGGGGAAGAATGTAGGAAGGTGGATAGCCTGATTTAAAGAAACTCTGGATACCACCTTAGGCATAAATGTAGGATTTGTTCTCATGGACACTCTATCTTGATGGAAGATCAGGAAGGGTTGCACTGCCATTAATGCCTGTAGTTCAGAGACCCTTCTTGCTGAAGTTATTGCCAGCAGGAAAGCAGTCTTCCAGGATAAGTATTGTAATTCTGCTGTTGCTGCTGGTTCGAAAGGAGGAAGAGTCAGTTTTTCTAGCACAAAGTTCAAGTCCCATGCTGGCAATGGAGGTTTCCTGGGAGGTTTTACATTTTTAATTCCTCTCAGAAACTGTCTGAGCAGAGGATGCGAGAAGACAGGAGGATCCAAGCTGTATTCTGCTGAAATAGCTGATGCATGTATCTTGATGGAAGAATAGGACAGGCCTGTATGGAAGAGCTCCGCCAAGTACTCCAGGATGTTGGCTATGTTCACCAGTGTAACATCTTGCCCCTTTGCAGTACTCCAGATGAGATATCTTTTCCATTTTGCTGCATAATTCTTTCTTGTTGAAGGTCTACGAGCCTCCAGGATTATATCTTTAACCCTCTGGGATAAATTTGGGTTAATTGCTGTTATGTAATGTTCCAGGCAGTTAGCTGCAGAGTTTTTAGGGTTGGATGCAGGATGTTGTAGTTGTTCTGTGTTAGCAGTAATGGGATCAGGGGCAGTGTCCATATTTGTCCCCGGGACATGCTCCTCAGCAGTGGATACCAATGTTGTCTTGGCCAGTCTGGGGCTATCAGAATGATCCTCGGACGTTCTTCTTTGATCTTCAGAAGCACCTTGTGCATCAAAGGGAGTGGTGGGAATGCGTATGCTGTTAGGCCTTTCCAACTGAAAGATAGGGAGTCCACCTTCCAAGCAAGTGGGTGGTAAGTCCTTGTGCAGAATTTCTTCAACTGGTGATTGAATGGGGATGCGAACAAGTCTATTTGTGGTAATCCCCATTCTCTTGTGATGGTTTTGAAGATGTCCGGATGCAGCATCCATTCGTGGGCATCTGTTGTAGTTCTGCTTAATATGTCTGCTAGAATGTTTTCCTTCCCTGGTACATAAATTGCCTGTAACTGAATGTTGTAGCTCAGAGCCACATCCCATAGGTCCAGTGCCAGCCGGCATAGAGGGTATGAGTGTGTGCCTCCCTGTTTGTTGATGTATCACATAACTGTGGTGTTGTCTGTCCTTATCAACTGGCCGTCTTGGAGAAAAGGTCTGAATGCCTTGATTGCCAATTTTACTGCCAGCATTTCTTTTAGATTTATGTGCAGATGCAGTTGGTCTTGAGTCCATAGGCCTTGAATGCACTTGTCCAGCATATGTGCCCCCCAACCGAGGTCTGAGGCATCTGTCGTGATGGTTTGTCTTGGTTGACTTTTGCAGAAGGGCAATCCTGTGTTTGATTGGCAGGCCTGAGCCCACCATAGGAACTCTTGCTTCAGGCATGGGATCATTGGAATTTTGGTTTCTAGGCTGTGCTTGTGCTGGGACCACAAATTCTTTAGGTACCACTGTAGCTTTCTCATATGCAGCCTGGCATAAGGGACCAGTATTATGCAGGATGCCATGAAGCCTAGAGCTTGTAGCACTTTTCTTGCAGTTAGATGGTTCTGCTTTGTTAATGCCAAGAAGTAGAGAGGAAGTTGCTCTTTCTTTTCTGCAGTTAGAAATGCCATTTGTTTTAATGTGTCCAGTTCTGCACCCAGAAAGGTTATTGTTTGGGATGGAATCAGCCTTGACTTTTTTGTATTGACTGTATATCCCAGGGCTTGCAGCAGGTAGATGACTCTTTGTAAGTCTTCTGTTAGTTTGTTTTTGTTGTCCGCTTGTATCAGGCAGTCGTCCAGGTAGGGATAGATTTGAATCCCCTGAAGTCTGCAATGAGCGATTACTGATGCCAGGCATTTCGTGAACACTCTGGGCGCAGTAGATAAGCCAAAGGGCAATGCTGAGAATTGATAATGCTCTGATCCTGCAAGAAATCTGAGGTATCTTCTGCAAATTGGTCTTATGGGGACGTGCAGATATGCCTCCTTGAGATCTAGAGTTACCAGCCAAGACTCCTTGCCCAGCATGGGAAGAAGCTGCTGTAGGGTCAGCATTTTGAATTTTGGAACAATGAGGAATGTGTTTAGAGTGGACAAGTCTAGAATAGGCCTCCATTTGTTTTCTTTTCTTGGTACCAGGAAGAGTCTGGAGTAAAATCCCTTTCCTTGCTCCATAGATGGTACCTTTTCCACAGCTCTCATTCTTAATAATTGAGATATTTGTTTTAGAGCTTCTGTCCTTTGAGTAGGTGGTAGGTTTGGCATTCCTCTCTTTCCTGGTAGAGTATGGAAATGGAACCTGTAACCTTGGTCTATAGTTTGCAAAATCCATTTTTCTCTTGTAATGCAGTGCCAGTTTCTTGAAAATAAGGTTAGCTTTCCGCCTAAGGGTGCTTCTAGTTGTTCCCTGGTAGGCGGTGCCACCGCCAAGTCACTGTGATTGAGTTGCTGTAGTGGTGGTGGCTGTATCCGTGCCTCGTTGGTTGTTACCCTGCCACTGGCAACCCCTGTAGGCACCCCTGGATTGGTTTCTGCCTCTAGAGCCTATACCTGCCTCTTTGTGCCTTAGAGGAGTCTGGAAAGGACCAATTCTTGGAGGGCCAGTTCCTGCTAAACCTTGGAGGTTGAACTTGTAAGAAATCTTTCACTGTTTGCACAGATTTTGCTTTCTCTTCCATCTTTTTTAGTACCTGCTGTGCAGGGGAACCAAATAAATTGACCTTGTCCATAGGTGCATCCAAAAGCTTAGATTTGACATGGTCTGGTAATGCCTGCTCTTTCAACCATGCATGCCTCCTGATAACTGTGCCAGTCATGGCTGATCTAAAGGAAGCCTCCAGTGCATCATAGCCACATTTTAAAGAATGGTTACTAACCTGCTGTATGTTATGTACCATTTCTTGAACATACTTTTATCTAAAGCTTCTTCAGAGGACAGCTTTTTAGTCAACTGGTCAAGCATAAACTCTTGATATTGAATCATATGAAATTGGCAGTTCAAAGCTCTAGCTGACAAAGTAGCAGAGGTGTAAACTTTTACCCCATCTCTAAGGACCTGGATTCCCTTTCAGAGGGAGGGGTTTTAGAAGAAGTAGCTGCTACAGCTTTAGGACCCTGGGAGATAGTCTCTGGATCTGCAAAAGGAGCCTTATATAGGTGGTGATGAGTGTCCGGGACCCTGTAGTACCTATCGGGCTTAGCAGGAGCCGGAGGTAAAGAATCAGGAGCAGTGCAAGCATCATTAAATGCATCATCAACAACAGAAAGAACTGGAGGTATAGCTAAAGGCCTATGCTGTGGCAAATGTAGAAAGGTCCTAAGCCTTTTTCTAGAGTCTGAGAAATCTTGGCCCTGCCACTGAAATTGTTCTCTCATCGCATGTAAGGTTTCCCCAAAGGAAAATTCCTCAGGAGGAGAGGCTGAAGGAATGGACTCCTCAGCATCAGAGTCTTCATAAGGAGAATAAGAGGCCTCGGGAGGGTCTGTATGTTCTGAGTCATCAGAGGAATCATCTGTGGATACTGGCTCAGGGGGCTCTGCTCTAGGCCTCTTTTCTGGAGGAGGGAGAGAGGCCCTGTCTGGATGAGGCTGGGCTCCACGAATTAAAGAGAGGAGATCCTCAGCCAAAGAAAGCATATGGGAGCTGGTGCTGGGCCTGTGAGAGGGGGGCTTGGCAGGCACAGATTTTGATGTTTTGGCTGCTTTAGCCCTGGCAAAGGCCTTAATAGACATAGCTGGGGGAGGCCTAGCGGCTCCACGTGCAGGGGTTGAAATATCCAGGGGAATGGTGTCTGATAAATCCTGTGAAACCGCAACAGAAGGTTGGATTTCAGAAGCCGTTTCTACCAGGTTAGAAGAGGCCTCAGTAGAAGGCACGTTATCGGCTGAAGAAAGAACCGCTTGCTCGGTTTCGGCCGAAACCGAGACACTCGTGGTTTGCTTAACCGCGGTTTCGGTCCTTTTCTTTGCGGTTTTTGGTTATTTGCGTAGTCGGAGGATCCGACGGCATAATGTAGGCAAAAACGAAGCCAAAAATCTGTTCAGCAAAATCCGACCGACGTCTAAGCGTCCGTCGGTTAAAAGAAGCACAGGCTAGACAAGCTGCTACGTCGTGGTCTGGGCCTAAGCAATGTATGCAATAGGAGTGGAAATCCTTATGAGGTATTTGTTTCCCACAAGATAAACAGTTATTAACTTTCTCTGACATCGGCTGAGGCAAGAAAGAGTCCCCAACGGGGTACTTAGCTTTATAGAAGTCTTCGAAGTAGTATTCGGTAGTAGTAATCTCTGGATCTGACCGACCGGCACTTGCGAACAGCTTCTGCTTCGGGCGCCACGCGGCAAGAAAGACTGAGGAAAATGGCGTCGGCTGATGCCTTTATACCCGAATAACTGCCGCAATGACGTCGGGTGAAGTGCAACACCAGCCGAAGCCAGACCCAGACTTTGGAATCCGGCCGACCGAAGGGCTGCCTGACGACAGGACAACCCCATTTGTAAAGACTGCAGATGCATCCTTGAAGGACATTTCCCCAAGTCTCTTTTTGAACTTGGAGTAATACTGACTTTCCCCGGAAATGCTCCCCAAGAGTATGCAAGGTTTTACCGAAAGAAACATTTTCTGGAGGGGAAGCAGAGGGAATGGAATCCTCTGCATCAGAATCCTCATAAGTAGATAAGGGCAAATCCTAGTAATCAGAAAGAGCAGAAATATCAGATTCCCGATCAGAAGAATCAGAAAGAAAATCAGTTCTAGGTCTCTTAGAGGGGGAAGGCTGGCTTCCCCTAATTAAGGTAATAAGGTCTTCAGCCATTGTAAGCATTTGTTTTTGAGGCATATGGGCCTGAGAGCCTGTGGTTTGGTTGTCAGTTTTCTAGACGTAGTGCGAGATTTTGGCCTGGATGGAAATTATGGCATCGGTTTAATATGAATGTCTGTAGGCCTGAATGCACCCTCAAAAGCTGGTGCCTGCACAATGGATCTGGACCCATCCAATGTAGAGACATCCGCAGGTTTCATAGTCGGAGTAGCATCTCACGGTATACCGGACTCCGAATGGGTCTCAGTAGAGGCCTGCAAATCTGAAGTAGCAGGTATCAGGGGCTGCGAAAGTGCCTCACTGAGTACCAGTGGACTGGTGACTAGCTTAACGGTAGCATCGTCGGCAACTTTGGAACTATGCGGTCTGTCTCTGTCTTTATCCTTGCATTTTTTTGGAAGATCGGTAGTCTGATGGCTTACTGAAGCCATTTCGGAGTACGGAGATAGAGAGTGAAAGAATTTAGATTAAAAAATTGCCCAAGGACGAATAGTTCAGACGTTGACCAAGGTACAAAACCAACAGCGAGGGACATCGTGGTCTGGGCCTAAAAAGGTGACACAGTAAGAATGAAAATCTCTGAGGTATTTGCTTTCCACAGGCAAGACCATTACAATTTTTTTCTGACATCGGTTACAGCAAGAAAAAAGGATCCCCAACGGGGTACTTATCTTTTAAAAGACATCAGGTCCGAAACTCGAAAAATGAAAATTTCAAGAGACGGCCGACCGGCACTTGCGAACTGCTTCTGCTTCGGGAATCGCACAGCATGAAAGACTGATGTAATGGCATCGGCTGCATGTTTTATACCCCTGATGATGTGACGTCATGGAAGAAGCAACAGCATCAGATGCAGAAATCCCAAGACTCTGGTATTCAGGCCGACTGAGGGCTACCTGCAGGCAGACAAACCCAAATGTGATGACTGCAACAGTGAAGCACGAAGATCATCATCAGTGGCTGTTCTTTATCAAACTGAGATGAAATGGCTGAGGCATGGATTTTAATAGAGGAGAAGGAGAGGCCACTATTAAGTAGCTCTTCTAGCTAGTCCAGGATAAGAGGGATGGAAGTTTGTGAGGTACTACCCCCTCTGGACCGACTCCAGGAGCAGAATCTTTTCCATTTTCCTGCATAAGATTTTCTGGTGCTGGGCCTTCTGGCCTCTGTGATAATATCCAAGACCGGTTTTCTTAACAGGGGCCCCTTGTTTGCCTTTAGAGCATTAGCCATGCTGCTAGTTTGAAAGTCTGCAAGTCTAGGTGCAGCATTTCCCCCTACACCCGAGTTAAGAGGTCTGAAATCAGGTTAAGCTGCCTGGGAGGCTGTAAGGTCAGGCTGCGCAGTAAGGGGTACCAATGTTGTCTGGGCTAACCTGGAGAATGAGGATGGCCTTTGGTCTCTCCTCCCTTATTTTGATCAGTTTGGAATTAGAGGCAGAGGAGGGAATGCGTACACAGAGAGGGTGCTCCAGGGGAAGGTCAAGGCATTCACTTTCCACGCTAGGTGGTGATACTCCCTGGTACAGAATTTTTTCAGCGGATGGTTGAGATACAAAGCAAAGAGATCCACCTGCGGAGTCCCCCACTTCTGAGTGACTTGTAAAAAGATTTTTCTGTGGATCTGCCATTCGTGGGGGGTCCAGTAAGTTTCTGCTTAAGTGGCCTGCCAGGGTGTTGTTGATCCCTGGTAGGTATTGGGCTATCAGGTGCAGTCCCATGGAGGAGGCAGTCAGCCAGAGGTTCATGGCTAGTCTGCACAGAGGGCAAGATTGGGTCCCTCCCTGTTTATGTACCACATTACTGTGGTGTTGTCTGTTTTGATGAGGAGAACCCCTGGCTTGAGATGGGGTTTGAAGGATGTCAGAGCCTTCTGTACTGCCAACATTTCCTTCTGGTTGATGTGTAAGGGAAGGTGCTGGGAATCCCAAAGACCTTGGGTGCACCTGCCTTCTAGGTGAGCACCCCAAGCTATATCTGTGGTAATGGTCTGCCCAGGTGAGCAGAGGGTGAAGGAAAGACCCTTGTTCTGGGCACAGGCCCCTGTCCACCAAAGAAACTCGGCCCTTATACAGGGGATTAGAGGGAGAGAGGTCTCTAGAGGTCGAGAGTGCTGACACCAAAGGTTCTTTAGGTACCACTGAAGTTTTCTCATGTGAAGCCTGGCCAGAGGAATTAGAAGGATCAAGATGCCATGTACCCCAAGGCTTGCAAGAATTTCCTTGCAGTGAGGTGACTTCTGGAAAACAGCTGGGTAAAACAGACAGCCAAGAAGCTCTGCTTTTCTGAGGATAGGAAGGCCATTTGGGATCCTGTGTCCAGCAGTGCTCCCAAGAAAATTATCTTCCTGGGGGGCGTTTGCTTTGATTTCTTCTCGATGGTGTACCCCAAGGAGGTTAGGAGGGTTTTGACAAAGAGGAGGTCCTTGAGGAGCTTTTTTTTGCACTTAGCCTGAATAAGGCGGTCGTCTAGATAAGGGTAAATTTGTATATTATTCTGTCTGCAAAAGGCTATAGCCAGGGCTGAACATTTGGTGAATACCCTGGGAGCAGTAGATAAGCAAAAGGGTAGTGCAGAGAACTGAAAGTGTTGTGAGCCTGCTCTGAAGTGAAGGAATTTCCTGCAGAATTCCCTTATGGGGATGTGGAGGTAGGCATCTTTTAGACCTAGGTTAACTAACCAGAGATTTTTTGCCAGCACAGACAGCAGCTGGTGCAAAGTTAGCATTCTGAATTTGGGGACCACCAGGAAGGTGTTCAGAATGGCTAGATCCAGGATGGGGCGCCAAGTGCTACTGCCCTGTCTTCTGGGAACAAGGAATAGTCTGGAATAAAAGCCTTTGCCTGTTTGGACTTGTTTCAATGCCTCTGCCCATTGACGAAGGTAAGTCTGGGTACCCTCTTAGAATTGAGAGTTCGCTGAAAGAGAATTTGTATCCCCGAAAAATTATCTTTAAGACACACTGGTCCTTTGCTACAGAAAGCCAATTTTCTCTGCAGAGGGAGAGACGTCCTCCTAGTTTTTGGAGAGTGAAGAGAGGGCAGAGGGGGGAGAGGGAGTCACTGAGAGTTTTTGCCATAGAGGAAGGGCTTAGAACTCTCTGCCTTTGGAGTGGAAGTGGTCCACTGTTTGGTTCTCTGCTGTCCCTGGGAGAGGAGTCTGGGTGGTCTGTCCCTGCGGGGCTTACCTTGCCCCTGTCTGCTAGGTGCAGGAAAGGACCAATGTTTTTAGGGAAAATTCCCGTTGAACCTAGGAGGTGGTACCTGAAGGAAATCGTTTACCGTTTGCATAGATTTTGCTTTGTCTTCCATCTTTTTAAGCACCTCTTCTGCTTTTACTCCGAACAAGCAGTCCTTATTCAAGGGTGCATCAAGTAATTTAGATTTGACATGATCAGGGAGAGGTTGTTCCTTCAAACATGCATGTCTCCTAATGACAGATCCCGACACTGCTGCCCTGCTTGAGGCTTCTAGGGTGTCATATCCACAGTGTAATGAGTGTTTATCCACTTGACAAGTAGAGTGCAGTAAATCTGCTAACTCTTTCGAATTGGTACCGTCAGGAAAGGTTGAAATCTTTTGTTTTAACAGTTTCAAACTGTGTTGTTGATATTTTAACATGCGGAACTGACAGTTGAGTGCTCTGATAGCTAAGGTTGCAGAGGTGTATACTTTTTTATCCCATGTTTCCAGAGCTCTGGAGTCCTTGTCAGAAGGAATAGGATTCTTTGCAGAACTAGCCTTAGCTCCGTTTGGTCCCTGTGTAATGACCCCCTGGTCTGCAGCAGAATTTCTGTACAGGTATTTGTGAGAATCTGGTACTCTGTTATACCGGTCAGGTTTTCTGGGAGCAGGTGAAAGGGCGTCAGGAGTTGAGCTGAATTCATGGAAGACATCAACCACCTCGAAGATTGGAGGGATGGCCAAGGGTCTTGTGCTGGGGCAGGTCTAGAAACTATTAGTCTTTTCTTAGACTGAGGGAAGTCCAGGGATTCCCAGTGGAAATGTTCCCTGAGGGTGTGAAGGGTTTCCCAGAAAGGAAAGATCTTCTGGTGGGGAGGCAAACGGAATGGATTCCTCTACATCTGAATCCTCATAAGCAGTCAGAGGTAGTTGTTCCTCTTCAAAATCTGAATAATCAGACTCCTCAGAATCCTGTTCTGTCAGTATTTCAGGAGAAAGGTCTCTTTTCCTTTTAGAAGGTGTGGCCGGACTAACCCTGATAAGCGTAATAAGATCATCCGCCATTTTAAGCATTTGAGCTTGAGCTGGTGGGGCAGGAGTAAAATGATGGCTAGAGGTAGTTTTCCTAGGAGTAGCCTTGCTTCTAGGCCTAAGAGTATCCATTGGTCTTACAGAAATGGTAGACGGAGAAGACGTTGGTTTTTGTCTAGATTCGGTCGTGCAAAAGACCTCTCCTTGAAAGTCGGTGCCTGCGTCATGGCTCCGGACCCAACCAAGGTAGAGACAAACAAAGGCTTGGAAGATCAAATAGATTTTTGCAGCATACCGGACTCCGAAACGGTCTCAGTAGATGCCTACGTAGGTATTGAATCGGACATCAGGGGCTGCAAAGGGACCTCACTGAATTCCAGAGAACTGACGACCTGCTTAGCGGTAGAGCCATCGAAAGGCTTAGCTTTGTGTGGTCTGTCTATCTTTATCCTTATGTTTTTTCGGAATGTGTACAGATGGTTGGCTGACTGACGCCATTTCAGAATGCGAAGATGGAAGATGAAAATACCTGGCTACAATAAGACCTCTATGATGAATGGTTCTGGCATTAAAGAGGACACAGAACCAGCAACAGGGGACGTCGTCATCTGGCCCTAAACAAGTGACGCAGTATGAATGGAAGTCCTGGTGTGGTATTTGCTTTACACAGGCGAGACAATTGTTAACTTTTTCGGGCATCGGTTTGTGCAAGAAAAAAGGACCCCCAACGGGGTACTTAGCTTTAGATGTTTTCAGCTAGAATTCAAACTCTGGTAGCGACCGACCAGCACACTTGCGAATTGCTTCTGCTACAGGCTCCCTGGCAAGAAAGACTGATGTAATGGCATCGGTTGACTTCCTTTATAGCACTGACAACCTGATGTCAAACAGCAGCCTACACAGAAAAACAGACTCTGGCATTCGGGCCGGCCGAAGGCTACCACAGCAAGGATAACCCACAGGTGACGACTGCAACTGTGAAACACAAAGAACATCCTAAATGTATCATAAAATCATTCACTTTCAGTTTAACATGAAGTGCAGTTAGGTGAAATACTAATAGTAACAACAGATTTAAAGTAATAGCGGCACTGCTGTCAGAAAATGTATACAAGATCTGGAATGAAGGAGATGCACTCACGGATCCAGACAGATACTATACTTGCAGGACTTGCATGTTCATAGGAAGTTACTAGGCTATTGGCCCCAAGGCCCTTGTAAGCCTAGGCAAGAGTTTAGCCCATGCTTAGACAAGTCAGCACCCAAAGCCCTGTCCAGAAGGGACACAGGTGGAATCCCAGGGGTATATTTTCTGTTTCCCATCCAGTTATCCAGGTTGCGCTTAAAAAGGGATAATAAAGTACTCTTGCTTGACGTGGAGAGGGAGTCTATTCCACATATGGGGAAGTCTCTGGGACACAAAACTGTCCCGCCAACAAGTCCTACTGATGTCACAGACCAAGTTGAGGTCATGCATGCGGGTTACTCGAGTGGAGCTTGACTTGCAGATATGCAGCAGTCCCATCAAGGCAAGATCTGAGCTTGCTTTGTATGCCAGACAGAGGTCATCACTGAGGAGTCTGTATGAAACTGAGGAGAGAGACAGGGCTTTTAGCCTGTGTAGGGTAGATGTTTGAGGCCCTGGATTCTCCTGGTGAAGACCTCCGTGGTCTCTCCTGCTGCTACATGTGTTTTATGAGGTACATGCCGAAGTGGGCTTTGTACTCAATAATTGGCCTTATAAAAGAGAAGAATACAGGGATGTTATGACCTCCTTGTCCCTGGATGAGATACCCTTACTTACAAGGTGGGCCATGTTTAAAGCTTTCCGTACAATGGAAGCAACATGTTCGCCAAAAGTCAGGTTGCTATCAACCTGGGTGCCCAAACCCCTCACGACTTGATGGCGTGTTTAGGACGCTGTTATTGATGTGATAATATGTGGGGACATCCCACTCCCCAAAGGGGATGATGCATTTTTTTGGCATTCAGCTTGAGGCCACATTTCTGGCACCAGTCATTTGTTTGGGTGAGACCCTCTTGGAGGACGTCCACATCACTTGGGGACTCTATGACAGCGCCCAGCTTGCAGTCATCTGCAAACTTGGTCAGCCATAGCCCATTGGTTTTGGCCTGCACCTCAGAGAGGTACATCTCGAATAACAGAGGCCCCAAGACCAATCCCTGGAGTATGCCCCTCATTCCGGGTCTACTCCTTGAGGTGGCTTCCCCTATTTTGATTAGGTGGGTTCTATCAGTGAGCCACTTTGCTTCCCATCTGGTAACATATGGATTGATGCCTAGTTGAGAGAGTTTATCTATTATGCTGGAGTGGGGAATAGTGTCGAAGGCTTTGGCCAGGTCAAGGTAGGCAATGTGCACAGTCTTCCCCTCGTCCATGGTTTTGGTGAGTGTCTCAAAGAAGTCTACCAGATTTAACAGACATGACCTCCCCTTGACAAGGCCAAACTGTGTGGGGTCGGGTGTTTGGAGGTCGCCAATGTCCCGGTTAATGAAGTCCATGATAATCCGTTCCATGGCCTTGCAGATCAGGCTAGATAGGCTGATGGGTCTGTAATTTCCTGGATTGGTGGACACTCTGCCTTTATGTAAAGGGATGACAATGTCCTCCACTTGGCTGGTACAAAGCTGCTACTCAAGCTTTGGTCGAATAGGAAGCCTAATGGTGCTGCAAGTTCATGTAGGATGCAGCCTGGGATGCTATTGGGTCCAATGGAGGCTGTATTTTTTGCCTTTGATAGGGCAGTGATGACTTGTTCCCTAGAGACAAGGGGAGGGGAGCAGGTACTGGGGATGTCCTGATTTACTGATGAGGGGACAGAGGGGTGAAGTTTTCTCTCAATCGGTCAGCCAGTAGGTTGGCTATATCTACAGCATTTGTGTATTTGGTGTCCTTGACCACCAGTTCTGAACAGATCTGGGTGCTTCCTCTGAAACTGTGGACATATGTGAATAAGACTTATGATAGTCTCCAGTAGATGTGGCCAATATGGACTCGAAGTTGGCTTTAGAGGATGTGATTAGTGCTCTTATTTGCTTGTTCAGGCCAAGGAGAGATTGCTTCCAATTGGGCACCTGCTCCTTCTTGGTCCCGGATAGCAATTTTTTCCCTTTGTTATATAGTTTATTTATTGCAGATGTCCACCAAACAGGTTTACTCTTCCTTGCGGAGGATGATTTTGCCCTGTCAGATATTCCTGACTCCATGCATTTATATAAATGCTCATATTATACTTTGGTGCCAGTTCCTACAGACGGGGAAGGGGCTGTGAAGCTGTTTATACCATCCCTCAAGAGGTTATAATCAGCTTTGGAGAAGCTTTTTTGTTAGACCCTAGCTAGAGGGGGGTCAGGGGAAATGGGGACTTCAAAAGTGACTGCTTTTTGGTCAGATCTTACCAGGGAGGATGATACTGTAAGAGTGCTGCAGTGGTTACTCACGTTCGTTAATGCCAAGTCCAAGATATTATCACCTCTTATGGGAGTATCAACTAGCTGTTCCAAGGCATTTGCACTGATAAAAAAAAATCAAGGAATCTCTCGGCATTTGTGTTATGGCATAAGCAGTTTTTCCAACCTATGGTTGGGTAGTTAAAAGTCATCCAGGATCAGGGTAAAGGGTTGAATCTTGATAGATTCGAAGAGATCCAGATAGGTGGGTGGGCATCTTGAGTCAAATTTGGGGGCCTGTAGCTAGCTACAATTTGAACAGGGGTCTTGTCAACGGTTAACTGCAGTTGGAGTGTCTCCTGTGCGTCATACTATTTGACCAGCCTGGAGGTTTGTGTGAGTCTTTAATATACACTGAAACTCCACCTCCTTTGGCTTTGCTGCCCACAGTTTGGGGTCTGAATGTATGACAGGATGACTAACCAGGTAAGACTGGGTAGTCTCCGCAGCTTTGAACCAGGTTTCTATGACTGCACAAAATGTCACCATCTTCCAGGGTTAAGAATATTTGCAATGAGTGCAGTTTCATGTCTAGATGCCTAGTGTTTAGCAACATGACCTTTAACTTGAATTTTGTTGAAATGTTTATGTTGGCAGTATCGACCTTATGGCTTTTCCTAAAAAAGGCACTATGGGGAGGCAAGGGCCTTTGCCAGAAGCCTGAAGCCCAAGTGAGACAGATGCAGGCCACCTCTAGCAAAGCGTTGTGGTCTATCAATCATATCATCCCAGGCTGGCAGGTACTGAATCCCCCTGCAATTACACCAGAAACTAAGCCAATTACTGAAGTCAATGTGGCACAATCTAACTTTGGCAGATTGCTGTATAGCCAGGCTAACCCCTAATAGTTCCCATGTGTATTGCTTTGTTTTGTTTGGGTGCCTAAGAAAATACAAGAGACTGCATGCATCAAGAAATGCTTCTACGACAAGCTCATAAACAGAAAGAAGGCAATAAAAAATGCTACCTAATTTTATTCTGTCATTATTACCATATTTATATTTTCTTCCCTTTCTAATTCCATACAGAAAAACTTAAGTATTTGTAATAAGCTGTATTAGTTATTTTAGTTATTACTTATACAGTTTACGGTTTTAAATGTTAGAAAATTTACACTGAATAAACAAAATAAAAAAGTTGCTTTAGCTTGCTGAGTTTAAAAGATCCCCCGATAAATTTAATGTGATGCAGACTACCAGCAACTGCTCTCCAGCCTGCATAACTGAGTTCTAGCAGGTGAACAAGACCATATAAGGGAGGTGCATCATCAGTATCACAGTGCTTCACATACATGTACACTGTTTATCAGATAGCCATACTCAAAAAACTACTCACAAGACTAATTATTTTGGTAGCAATGCCAAGAAGAGAGACCCCTGTTTCTTCTCTCCACTCCTAGCCCCAACATGCCTCCCTCACATTGTCTTGTCATCATGTCAGACTGGGTGGACAATGCACAGTAGCCTGAGTACACAGTCCCCCTTGAGCTCACAGGATGCCAAGCCTTCTTCATCCTCCAGATCCACCCCCAAATGCCATCTTTCCCCAAGCTCCTTTCTCTGCTAAAGCTCATATACAAAAGATGCCCAGTATGCCCTTCACCCCAGAATAGGCATGCTCATTCTCCCTGCATGAGCCATCAAGTGACTGAGTCATTACCAAACTTGAGTCACCTGCACCACTGACAGGACTTTTCCCCCTCTATGCCACAGGTGCAAAGCTCTCAAATACATTACAAGTTCCTCCTGAAGTGACCTTCCCCAAAGATGATCCCCGAGTCCATTTCTCACAGTGCTCCACCAAGAAATTATACTTCCAGTGCTACACATGCAGATTCTGAACACTACAGAACAAATCATTCTGCCTATTCAAACATACCTTGCAGGACAGTCATTCAAATCCATGATAAAGCAAAGCGCAGTGAATATATAGTCAATTAAAATTTAAAACATGCCAGTGCATAATGCTATTAAAAAACAATTTTTCACCTACGATCCATTATATCAATAAAGCACTGTTTCTTAATTCAATACTGTACTTCCTGAAAATGTAATTCTTTATAAGCTTCAAGACGCAACTAGTTTCTCAGAGCTTAACAGTGACTCAAACTTCAGAAACAAATTGCTGTTCGCTTGCTTCTGTGGGATTTTTATCTACTGCCATTAACTGCTAATTATGTTTGGAAGACAGCAAGTGCTTCTTATAAACTACTTGCAAATTAAAGGGATGTTTGATACCAAAGGCAATCTTGCAGGTACTAAAAATCTTGATCTATGCATGCACCAGTAGCATTAAATTGCTGTACGGCTGTTGCAAAAAGATCACATTTTTTTACAAAATACAAGCGATAATTTAAAGCAGAAATGGTAATTCTGGCCTTAAGATACACCAATTCAAGACTCTTCCTGAATTGCTATGGGGTGGTAACTATTTAAATAGCATACTACTGCAGGGGGAAATGCCAAGAGAACATTAAGCAAACACATGAGGTTCCATAATCTGCCCACAATGAAATGTTCTACTTAGTAACTAGCTCTGCAGAACCAGGCTTAAATTTAACAAGCGTTACAAACAACTCTGCTGGTAACCTAGCCTGAGGTTTGCCATAATATGCATTTTAACTAGAAGAGAAAAACTGAAGAGAAGCCAAACTAAATAAAAATTATGCAAGACTACATTTACCAAAATTACAGTTTAGTTTCCATTCTGTATAAAACCTTGACGCTTAGTAATAGAATGCAATCAGGCAACAAAGTAAGAAACAAATCTTCAAAAGCTTACAGTTCTAAAGCCCACATTACAAGAAACAAAACTCCACCTGAAAGAGTTAGCAACAGTGCATGGTTACATGGTTCATTATATGAAAGCTCAGCTATGAGATACATATAGACTAAATGGCTTTCATAGGTATGCTTGCACACAATTGGAGGAAGGAGCTGTACATGTGTTGCTGTGGCAAAAACATACATACTACTAAACACACACCAGTTTTCTAGCCTGTCTGAAAAGTATACACATTTAGACAAATGGTAGTACCAGCATTTGAAAGAGGCTACTAAACTGGTAAAAGGTCTTCCTTTGGTGACTTCAAATACACTGGTGCAACATAACAGTAACACAGAAAAACAGCAAACACTGCATAGGCGTATATAGACACCTGGCATGCATTCCCAGATGACACAAACATTCCAAAGTAGAATTTCAAGGTAGGACAAGTAACAGCAATCATACAGGTTACAAAAAAAGGAAGTCCCAAGGTAAGATACTACACTTTACGAATGGATCTTTAGCCACCGTAGGTATATGAAGTTATAAAGTAACAGATGATTCATGCATTAGCAAAGAAGCAGTCCAGGATCAAAACTGGGCAGGACATCACAGTCAGTCAGAATGACAGAGGAAAAGAGGACACAGCAGCCCAGGAAATTTATAGATCAGCTACAAACACGTTTAAAAGTTGCTCTGCTACTGAAAGAATTTGGATGACAGAGCAACATAATCCCACAAAACGAGGACAATAGAGCTATTAAGAAGGCAGAAGATGCATTGCTCTATTAGCAAGGAGCAGAGAGTTCCTTTCTGGTAAAAAGCATCAACTCTCCTATCAGTTCATGCTGCCCTCTCTTTCATCCAGTCACGCACAAAGCATCAACTCTCCTATCGGTTCATGCTGCTCTCTCTTCCAACCAGTCATGCACCTGTATTCCAATACCCCCAAAACTTATTGATATATTCCCTTCTTGAGGAATTTAAGTGATAGCAATGCAGTCAAACATTGTTGTCAAATAACACTCTCCACCAGAAACATGGCTATGGTGGTGGTGGTGAACAAGGCAACTGACCAGGCTTACAGAGTTAGAGAATGCGAAGATGAGGCTTTATGCAGATACTTTAATTGATGTCACGGCTGAAGCACATAGTGCTTAACATTAAACCACTTGCTACAAATGTACATTTGCATATGTAACTAGCAATTTGCAGCTGTGATTTTTTTTTTTTTTTTTTTTTTTTTTTTATATAAAAGAGTTGAATAGTGCAGCTCTAGCATAATAGAACACTGTATAATACTCACTCAAAAGTAAACGATTTACACAATATAAGGAACATAAATGGAATACTGCATAATAGCTGACATTCTAGTATCAATTTTAGCAGATGTACTTGCATAAACAACGCAAATAGCAGTACAATATTTCATATTCTGGAAACAAAAGTTATTTTTTGAGGGATAAGGTCTGTAAAAGAGGATGTACTAAATGAAGGTTAAGTAATTGGGTACAGCACATCAAAAGGAAATTAGAGGTTATTAAACAAAAGAAAATTTAGATGGAATAGAAACTAGCCAAAATAGACAAGCTTTGTCCATAGACAGAAGTACTGCAATAGAGGCAGGTATTCTTGAAATAGGATTTAGTGAGGACTTGAAGAGCTGGGTTTGCTGACGTGGTAGACAGACTCAGGAAGTTCTTTATTTTAGTAAAAGTAAAGGGAGTCACCGTGGTGTCAATGCGGAGTGACAGAGGCAAGGAATTTATCAAGAGACAAAGTTTTCTTAAGGGAAGGACAGCTATCTGGGATGTGTAAAATTTGTGCATTATTTTGATTTGACAGTAGTTGAAGGCAAGTGGGCACTAAAGCCTAGTCGGTTGTTTTATGATGGTACAGCACGGAGTTCTGTTGTTTACATTGGTAACAAAGTTGTTTTAATTTTAACACTGCTCACACTTTGCAAGCTGGTTTGAATGCAAATTTGTGAAGTTGGGGCATCAAGAAAGTTTGGAAAGTAAGCAGGCAGCAGCTGTGTATTTGTGAACACAAGTCTAGTTGAATTTTACCCTGTACAGGAGACTAAGCATTTGGTTAATTTTTTTGACTACCTGTTTAACACTGTGGTTAATTTTTTTCCATCAATGACAACATCTACGAGTTGTGTAGGAAACAGAGTCAATGGTGGTACCACCAGATGAAAGATGGCCGAAGATGCTTTTCACCTCCAAGTCAAGCTCTGAGATAAAAACTGTCAGAGTTTTACTTGGAGGTGAAAAGCATTTTTAAGGGTTTAGCACAAGGTTGGGCTGTACGAAGCTGACTTCAGTGGAGACAAAGAGTTGGGTGAATTTCTGAAGGTCAGGGATTTTCCTGGCTTTCATAATGGTCGAATTCTAAGCATAGTAGACAAGGGCAGAGTTAGTGGAGGCAAGAAAAATCCTGTTAATTTCTGAAGGTTAGGGATTTTTCTGACCATCATAATGGTTGAATTCTAAGTATAGTAGACAAGGGCAGAGTTAGTGGAGGAAAGAAAAATGCTGTTAATGAATACATTGAAAGTCAGGGAGCAAAGTATTAAGCCTTGAGGAACAGAGACTCAAATGGAAAGGTAAGAAAGATGGGTTTGGACTATTGCCATTTAGAGGAATAAGATTTTCTGGTATTGGGTCTACGAGCCTCCTTAATAAATGTCTAACACCTGATTGCTGAGGGCTGCAGTGTTATCTGTCTGAGGAATCAGGCATGCTGTTAACTTGAGTGTGGCAAGGCCTGGATGCAAGAGCTTAAAGGGAGGGTGCATGCTCATGCTAAGGAGCATGGGGTATCAGTGCTGCCTTGGCCAATCTGGGGCAATCAGGATAGCCCTTGGTCCTTCTTTGCTGATCTTGAGTAGAACCCTGGGTATCACAAGAAGCGGGGGAAAGGCATAAACAAACATGTCGCCCCAGTGGAACGAGACACCGTCCACCCGCCAGGCTTCTGGGTGAAACTGTGTTGAGCAGAATTTGGCCAGTTGACTGTTCTGGTGGCTTGCAAAAAGGTCCATGTCTGGCTCCCCCCTAGATGTGAGTGATCTGTAGGACCATCTCCCTGTGCAATTGCCATTTGTGGGGGTCCATGATCTGTCTGCTTAAGTGATCTACCAGGGTGTTTTGCTTCCCTGGGAGGTATTGAGCTAAGAGATGCAGTCCCAGATTCAATGCTGACTGTCAGATTTCCATGGCAAGGAGACATAGGGGGTAGGAAAGAGTGCCCCCTGTTTGTTGATGTACCACATACCAGTGGTGTGGTCTTGTCCTGATTAGGAGTACCCCTGGTGACAGATGCTCTTGAAAAGTTAGGATAGAGCTGTGCACTGCCAGCATTTCTTTTAAACGGATGTGGAGACCTAGAACTTCCTATTCCAAAAAGTCCTGGTTTTGCAGAGTTCCAGTGTGGACTCCCCAAGCAATGTCTGAGGTGTCCGTGGTCAAGGTTTGTTTGTGTGGCTGAAGGTCAAAAGGAAGGCCCTTGTTTAGGAAGCAAACTTGGGCCCACCAGAGGAGTTCCTTCCTTAAGCAAGGAATTAGTGGTAGTTGGTGCTCTACAGACTGGCAGTGTTGGCACCAGAAGTTCTTTAGGTACCACTGCAGTTTCTGCATATGTAATCTGGCAAGGGGTACTAGCAGGATGCAGGAGGCCATGTATCCCAGGCCTTTGTAATATTTGCCTGGCTGTGAGGTGGGTCTTGTGTGCCAGCTGGTGGAAGTAGGACTGCAGAAAAGTCAGCTTCGGGGGGGGGGGGGCATTTGCATGGATGTGTCTAGCAGATTGGTCAGGAAGGTAATCCTACGTGCAGGTAGCAGCTAGGATTTCTCCATGATGATGGTGAACCCCAGTGAGGTCAGTAGGGTCTGCACAAAGGAGAGGTTCTGTAGAAGCTTTTCCTGTTTCTGCCTGAACGAGGCAGTCGTCTAGATAGGAGTAAATGTGTATGGCTCTCTGTCTGCAGTAAGCAATGAGTGCAGCCAAACACTTTGTAAAGACTCTGGGAACAGTGGATAAGCCAAAGGGCAGTGCAGAGAATGAAAGCATTGGGACCCTGCTCTGAACCTTAGGTAACTCCTGCAGGACCCTCTGATAGGAATATGCAGGTAGGCATCCTTGAGATCTAGGGTCATTAGCCAAGCTTGTGGTAGAAGCATGGGTAGTAGTTTTTGTAGTTTCAACATTTTGAATTTTGTAACCAGAAGGGACAGATTCAGGGTAGGGAGGTCTAGGATAGGGCGGCATGTGCCCTCTTTTCTGGGATCAAGGAAATGTCTTGAGTAAAATCCCTTCCCTGTCTGTTCCTTGAGCATGCGTTCTACAGCACCTTGGGAATAAAGTTTTTTATCTGGCGAACAGCTTCTGCTCTCTGGTTTTCAATGACGTCTGGGCAACCTGACCTCCTTGTTTTTTCTTTGAAATAGAATCTGTACACTCTGGTAATTTTCAGGACCCAAAGATCTGAGGTGATGGCTTGCTAGTTTTCTAGGAAAGGAAAGTCTTCCTCCTAGCTTGTCTGGAAACCTGGGTGGCAGAGGGGAGGGAAGGGAGTCACTGTGAGTCTCTGGTGAAGGAAGTGGGCTTAGAACTCCCCTGCCTTGGAGGGGCAGTGGACCACTGCCTAGTTCTTTATTGGCTGTGTGCCTGCGACCTAGAGGTTCTGTCTCTGCGTGCCTTTCTCTGTATTGGCTTAGCCTGAGAAGAAAAGGACCAGTTGCTTGGTAGGGAAATTTCTACTGAACCTGGGAGGCTATACCTGCAAAAAGTCCTTGACAGTCTGCATGGATTTGGCTTTGTTCTCCATTTTCTTGATGACCTCCTCGGCCTTGGGGCAAAGCAACTGCTCTTTATCCAAAGAGGCATCTAAAACGTATGATTTTACGTGGTCAGGCAAAGGTTGCTCACTTAACCAAGCATGCCTTCTGACAACTGTTCCTGTAGCTGCAGCCCTGGTAGAGGCTTCCAAGGCATCATAACCATAATGTAAGGAGTGCTTTTCTACCCGAGACCTTGACTATATGAGGTCTGTTAATTCTCTGGTAGTGTTACTGTCAGGCAAGGCAGATATTTTCTGTTTAATGAGGTCGTGCACATTCTGCTGGAATTTATTCATATGAAAAAAGAAGTTGTGTACTCACCATAACGTTCCATCTGAGTAGTTAGACACCATTTGTCAGCAACCTGTGGGGTCCGGATCAGATATGGATCCGAGCAGGCAGCTTACCAAGCTAAAGATCCGAGCTCAAAGCTCCTACCCAGTTACCCATACTACACTGCAACCTCCTTCCAATCCTCAGATCAAGTTTGCCATCCAATACCTACCCAAGACAAAAAACCTGACCAAACACATACACCAGGCTCATCAAACTCAGGACATTGAGCCCAAACAGAGAAATAACTGTCAAGGTCAGGGGGAAGGAGGGAGGGAAGGTTGCTGACCAATGAAGTCTAACTACTCAGATGGAACGTTATGGTGAGCCCATAACTTCTTTATCTGAAGAAGTTAACTTCGTTTGATCATCAACCTGTGGGACTGAGTCCCCAGCTACCCAAAATCTTGGGAGGCCCTTAAGGAAGGATACTCCGGAGCACTGCAGAGCCAAAGGAAGCCCTTCCTCTAGGCACCAAATCTAGCTTATAATGAGTAATAAAGGTGTGAGAGGAGGCCCAGGTAGCCGCTGAGCAAATATTGTCCAGGGAAACTCTAGACCAGAATGCAGCAGAAGTAGCCATAGAACAAGTGAGCATGAACCCCTTTTGGTGCTGGTAATCAAAGTTCTTTATATGCTTGTAAAATACAAAGCAAAATCCATTTAGCGAGAGTCACCTTGAAACTGGTTTTCCCAAAAATGGTTTAGCGAAGAAAACGAAAAGCTGATCAGATTTACATAAGGGTTTGGACCTATGCAAGTAAAAATGTAACTACCTGCGAACATCCAGCAAATTAAGTTTGTATTCCCCTTTATTTTGAAAATTAGGGAAGAATACAGGCAAATTAATAGACTGATTAATATTAGACTCCGAAGCAACTTTAGGAAGAAAAGACGGGTTAGTTCTGCAAGATTACCTATCCTTGTGAAAAACTAGGTATGGGGGTTTCATACACAGCGCCTGAAGCTCAGACACTCTCCTGGCTGAAGTAATAGCCACCAGGAAGGCCGTCTTCCATGACAAGAATTTCAAGTCAACTGATGCTGCAGGCTTGAATGAGGGCGCAAATAAGGCCTGAAGAACGGGGGCGCAACTAAGGCCTGAAGAACCAAAGTCAAATCCCACTGCGGGGAAGGACTTTTGATAGGGGGTCTCAGAAGAAAAGTACCTTTCACAAAAGTCTTGCAAATTCTGGAAGCAGCTAGGGAACCTAAATTTTCCCCTATGTAAAAATGGGAAATAGCCGCCAGCTGGACTTTTACTGTAGAAGAGCTGGCCCCTTGTTCGAAAGTATGAGACAAAACATCTAACACGCTGGAACTGGAGCAGTAAAAGGATCCAGATTTCTCTGCACAGCCCAAATGGAAAAACGTTTCCATTTACTACTATAAACTTTTCTGGTAGAGGACTTGTGTGCCGCTACCAGGATGGATTTAACTGGGGAAGAGATACCGGGAGTCCTGGCAACTAATGGAACTGGAGCAACCAAGCTGATAGGCTTGAGGCTGTCCAGATTGGGAAGAAGAATTCCCGAGGGATGACGAATAAGATCCAGAATGGGATCCAAGATCCAGGGCAGAGCTAGAAGATGAGACCGCAAGCAAGGGAACCAAACTTGATGAGGCCAGAATGGGGCTATGAGGATAACTCTGCTCTCCAACTGACGAGCTTTCTGTAAGAATTTTGTCATAAGAGGAAGCGGGGGATACGCATAAAGAAGACCAGGTGGTCAAGCATGGACAAGAGCGTCCCTGGGAGCTTCCGTCTTCGGGGAATCACAGTGAAAAACTCATTGCACTTTGCATTGGATGGCAATGCTAAGAGATCGCAGCAAAGGCTGAACCCACTTGAGGAAGATCTGTTCTGCTACATAAAGGTACAGATACCACTCGTACGGCAAAAGGATAGTCCTGCTCAATTTGTCTGCCAAAATGTTGGACCGACCCAGGATGTGCTTTGCTATCAGAAAGCAGTTGGTGGAGATCCCCCATTCCCACAGTCTCATAGCCTCTCAACAAAGTGGACAAGACCTGGTTCCCCCTGTTTGTTGATGTATCAGACCACTGACATATTGTCCGACTGGATCACAATAGTTCCCTGAGGAAGAGAGGTATGAAGGGCCTGCAGCGCTAAAAGGACCACTCTCATCTCCAGAACGTTTATATGCAAACGGTCTCGCTCAGAGTCCACGTGCCTTGGACGGTCCTGCCCAAACAATGCCCCCCCACCCTAAGTGGGAGGCATCCGTGGTCACCGTGGCTTGGGGTGGAGGCGTGACAAAGGGGCAACCTTCTCACAGATCCTGGGATTGAAGCCACCACGAGAGAATTTTTGCACTTTTTGCTCAGAGGAATCGGAAAGTCTAGAGACGGATGTAGTACAGACCACTGAACTTGTAACATCCACTGTAACACTCTCATATGCAGATGTGCACAAGGAACCAGATTTATAGCTGCTGCCATGGACCCTAGGGCTATCAGAACCAACTCCACTGGGGGTGCAGGAGGCTGAAGGAGTGGCAATACATGAAGGGCCTGGCTGTGAAGTCTGTCTGGAGTCAAAAATAGCCTGGCCTGAAGAGAATCTATTCTTGCCCTTATGAAGTCTAGAATTTGAACAGGTTGAAGGGAAGACTTCTTGAGATATATAGTGATACCCAGCCGAGTCGACAACTGAAGAAAGAAATTTCTGGCTAGTACAAGTTGATGCCTGGTGGAGGCAGTGAGAAGCCAGTCATCCAGGTATGGAAAGACCTGAATACCCTGAAGCCTCAGGTGGGCCGCTACAACTGCCATGACCTTTGTAAACACCCTGGAGGCTGCGGTGAGACCGAAGGGTAGGACCCTGAACTGGTAATGACTGGCTCCTAGCCGAAAGCGGAGGAACCTCCTGGATCACCTGTCCATCAGGATATGGTAGTACGCATCCTTGAGGTCTATCGAGCACATCCAGTCTTCCTCTTGCAAGAAGGGCAGGATGGATTGTAGAGTGACCATCTGGAACTTTTCCTTGGCAACGGATAGGTTTATTGTGGATAGGTCGAGAATCGGCCTCAAGTACCCAGTCTTTTTTTGGCAACAAAAAGAACCTGGATTAGATGCCTAATCCAGACTGGTCTGGGGGCACTTGCTGGATTGCTCTGTTTTCGAACAGCTTTCTTATTTCCAAAGCTGCTGCCTCCCTTTGAGCGGGTGGGACGTCCGGGAGGTGCCTTGTGTATAGGGGACTATTTATGAAGGGAACAGAATAGCCTCTGGATATTACTCGAAGCACCCAACGATCTGACGTGATGGGACTCCCACTGGGCTAGGTGCCCCGAAAAACACCCCCCGACTGCCTCCAGAGAGAAGCAGTTGGGCAACCCCTCAGGGCTGCTGCACGGGTTGGTCAGAAAAGGGTTCCCATGACCCGAAGTTCTTCAGTCCCCCTCTGCCTCTGGGCCAGCATCCACCTTGTCCCCCTCTGCCTCTGGGGGAGGTGGTGTCCGGAGCGTTGCGGGACTGCTCAGATTTCTGGAACCACAGCTTCTTTTGCCCTCGCTGGTTCCTGGAGAAGGACCTTTGAGGGTTAGAGAAGCAGATCCCGACGGCTGACCGTGTTTTCTCGTCCTTCTCATTGTGGACAAGCATATCTCAGAAGGTCTCCCCGAACAGGGTTGAACCGTCAAAGGGGGCATTAGCGAAGGACGCCTTGAAAGGTTCCAAAAAAATCGCAAAGCCGGAGCCAGGCATGATGCCTCATGGCAATACAGGACCCAGCTGCCCTAGTGGCTGGCTCCCTCGGTGGCATGAGAGAGTAAACACATGGACATATTCGAAACAGACTTGAGAGTGGCCATACAAGCTGAGAATGTCCATTTATCCCCTGCCAAAATGGACTCCGGGAGAGACTCAGCGTACTCCTTCACGAGGTCATGTTGCAATCTAATTACATGGGCCATGTAATTCAGCGCCCTTATAGCAAAGGTAGCTGAAGCAAAAGTCTGCTTTCCAAGACAATCCATTGCCCTGGACTCCTTGTCCGGGGGATAGGCCGAGAAACTTTCCAGGGAGAGTTCCTTTTTGGTGGCCGCCGCCGCCACCACCATGGCATCAACTGGGGAACCCTTACTCCAAGTGGGTTTTTCCACAGGAGGACTCAATACTGTCTGGCCACTGGGGTATTGGCTCTGCCGTGTCCGGTTCCTTCCAGGATCTGGTGGTAATGAGGTCCACCAGAGGGTCGGCCGAAGGGACACCCAAGAGGTAGATGGGCTTGTGCCGAACGCCTCCATAAATACCGACTCTTTCGAGTAAGGTTTTTGGGCGGACCAACCCCCCCCCGCCGAAGAATTTCCCGTTACGTCTCCGAAGGAGACTTCTTCGAGGTGGAGATCTGGGGGAACATTCCCCTTCCTCCAAGTCGGTATCCTCAGTGACAGACTCGGGGGGGGGGGGTCCATGTGCCTCCTTTTACACCAGAATTTGCGAGGGGCCTCCTCGGGCGGACTCTCTAGGGAGGGCTCGCAAACAGTCTCGTATTCCTCACGGGGAACTGTCTGGGGTGTATCGGACACAAACTGTCCCTGGGAGGACTGGATGATGGAAGACTACCTCAGTTGTGAGGGAGCAGGGGTGGACTCCGAGAAGAGAGTGAGGGGTCTCGATCCTCCAGAGAGAACCCTCTTCACAAAGTCAAAAGCCGAAGGGGAACCGGCTTCCCTGAAACTGGTGGTGTGGGTAGCCGTGCCCCTCGGATTTGACGAGGGGATCGGAGAAGAGGCTGAAACAGTCAAACCCAAGGAGACAGTATGCCCCAACCACAATGGGACGGACGACACACTCATCACCTTGGATCAGACACCCAGATCTCGGCTCTGAGAGCTCGTATCAGACAATGGATCTGACAGTCTCGAGGCATGGCCAGCGTCGAGGTAGGAGGGACCACTGGCACCAACTCCCTGACTACGGTGCTCCTCGGATCCATTGACTCCGAAACCACAGGGTGGATTGGAGAAGGAGCTGTCGGAGCTGAACTCCCCGCTCTGGCTGGGCAACACTCCCATCTGCAATTGAGTTTGCAGGAACCTGATCATCCGGTCCATATCAGCTTCAGAGGCTCCTTGTGGATCTCGAGGATGCCACCGACACCGGCTGGGAGGGCTGATGCGAGGACGACCTCGAAGTGGGCTCAGCCTCCTCCTCCAGCTCCAGGGAGAATCGTGGAGAACGGAGCCGAGGGGAAGACGGCCTAGCAATCTTTTCTGGTGTCGAGATCACCTTAGCAGGGGGGGGGGGTGACGGGTCAGAGTCCACTTGCCTCTTGCAACCCCTCTCCCCATCTCCATCTCTCGCTTTCTCTTTTTCTCTGTGTTTTTCTTTACTGGCCTCTCTCTCTCCCTGTTTAGAGGTGAGAGTGGGCGTCCCGGACAGGGGCGGAGGGCCAGAAACCTGAACAGTCACATCCGTGACTGAAGATGATGCTGCAGAAGAAGTAGCTGACTCTGTGGGTAAAAGACCAGCCAGAATCAGCTTGGTCCTGCAATCCCGCAGGGCCCAGGGGTTAAAAGCTGCACAAATCTTGCAGCCAGATGTGACTCTGTGCACTTAGAAAATGTTGGTTTCTGACCTTCCAACATAACTAACTTAGAGAAGCTAAGTAATCAAGCACACACACACACACACACACACACACACACACACACACACACACACACACACACACACACACACAGCAGGAAGGGGAGGCCTACACAGACAGAAAGTTGGGAAACTTTCCTATACCACGACACTTTTTTTTTTTTCTTTTTAAATGCAAAACCCGGGGAAAATAAGGACAGAGTTTTTAAGTGTTTCAGCACTCAAATGAACACACAAAGACTGGAAGCTAGATGAAAACCTATCGAACTTGCCTGGACCTCAAGAATTCCGTGCTGGCGAAACCCCGGCAAACGAGATCTGAGGATTGGAAGGAGGTTGCAGTATAGTATGGGTAAGAGGGAGGAGCTCGGAGCTTTAGCTTGGTAAGCTGCCGGCTCGGATTCGTATCGGATCCAGAACCCACAGGTTGATGATCAAATGAAGAAGTTTACTACTTCAGATTTGACAGTTTAATACCCTCACAGCTAAAGTGGCCGAGGTGTAAACCTTTTTACCCACCCTGTTTTTTTTGAAGAGCTTGCTCTAGCCCCCTTAGGGACACAAGTCACTCAGGGTCTGCAGTAGGGTTTTTAAATAGGTATTTGTGAGAGTCTTGCACCCTGTAGTACCAATCCGATTTTCCGGGTGTTGGAGGGAGAGAGGGCATATTCTAGAAAAACATTCTCTATTACATCCAAGATAGGAGGAATGGCCAAAGGCTTATGCTAAGGCAGATCTAGAAATTCCCCGCGTCTATTTTTAGACTGGGGGTAGTCCTGGGCCTTCCACTGAAAATGTTCTTTGAGAGAGTGTTTAGAGTTTCCCCCAAAAGAAAGGTCCTCGGGGGGAGAGGCAGTCGGAATGGGATCATCAGTATCAGAGTCCTCAAATGAGTATCAGAGTCTCAAATGCTGCTAAAGGCTGGTCTTCCATGTCTGACTCCTCTAGATCTGAATAGTACAGTTGTGTACACTTACCATAAATGTAGATGTTAGAGTGTATTCACCGTTGCAGTCATCACATCTGGGTTATCTGCTTGCAGTAGCCCTCAGTCGGCCTGATTATCAAAGTCTTGGGTCCTGCATTGGTTGCGGTCTCATCCTCCGTGACGTCAAGTAGTCAGGGATATAAAGCATTCAGCCGATGCTATTACATCAGTTTTTCTTGACCCAGATGTCAGGTGCCCCCTAATGGAAGCAATTAAATATATATACATACAAGGTTATACCTCCAACAAAAAAGCAAATACTCCAAAATGCTTTTAAGCATAGTAAAGGAGAGTAGAGGTATAGCCAAAAGAAGTCAAGGGGCTGGAGGGAGGGTATCCAGGACTGCAACAGTGAATACACTAGAAAGTACAGTTTTGTACCTACCATAAATGTAGATGTTCGAGTACTAATACAGCTGCAGTAATCACAGATGGGTTTTCAGCCGTCAGGCGGTCCCTCGGTCGGCCGAATTCCAAGGTCTTGGTCCGGCGTCGGTTGTCGTCGCTTACTCTTCTGACGTCAGTAAGACCAGAGTATACAAGACACAGCCGACGCCATGTTCTTCAGTCTTTCTTGCCCCAGATGTCAGGTGCCCCCAAAAGGAAGGCAATACATAAATAAGGCTTATCTACATATGCAAGCAATGCAATGTAATGCAAAATCAGTGTAAGCAAGCAAATAAAACATAGCAGGATAACCCAGTCAGGTGGTATGAAAAGGTTGTTAGGCCCCATGCCTTTACCAAGTGGGGAAGGAGGGAGGGAAACCTGTACTGCAGCTGTATTATTATGTTCCTTTTCTTGGTACCAGAAAAAGTCTTGAATAAAAACCTTGACCTTGTTGGTGTGTAGGTACCTTTTGTATAGCTCTCATGTTTAGGAGCTTTGAAATTTGCAGTTGTGCCTCTGCCCTTTGATTTTGTGGCGGGTTTGGCATGCCTCATTTTTGGAAGAGTGTGAAATTGAAATTTGTAGCCTCTGTTTATAATGCCCAGTATCCATTTGTCTGTTGTGACAATATGCCAATTGCTTGCAAATAATACTAGTTTCCCTCCCAAAGGTGCTGCCAGCTGAGACTTGCTTGGCCTGGAAATGAGGGAGTCATTGGGTTTGCTTCCTGTATTGTTGTGCACTGTCTTCACCACCTCTTGGTGCTGGAGATTGCCATTGTCTGCCTCTATATGATCCTTGTGATTGCCCTCTGCCCCTTGTGCGTCTGTATCTACCTCTTTGGGGCTTGTCAGTGGCTGGAAAGGACCAGTTTTTTGAAGGCCAATTTCTGCTAAAACGTGGTGGTTGGACCTGTAAGAAAGCCTTGACAGTTTGCATAGATTTGGCTTTTTCTTCCATTTTCCGTAGTATCTCCTCAGCATTAGTACCAAAAAGTACATCCTTTTGTAAAGGAGCATCAAGAAGTTTAGCTTTCACATGATCAGGTAAATTTTGTTCCCTAAGCCAGGCATGTCTGCGAATAACTGATCCTGTAGCAGCCGCTCTACTGGAAGCCTCTAGGGCATCATAACCACATTGTAAGGTGTGTTTACCCACTTGCTCTGCACTATGCATCATATCCTGTAACTCTTTTAAATCTGGTTGTTCAGGTTGAGACATTTTGTTCCTTAATTGTGATAACAGGAACTGTTGATATTTAATCATATGAAACTGACAGTTTAAGGCCCTCATGGCTAGGGTGGCCGAGGTATATACCTTTTTACCCCACCTTTCTAGAGATCTGGATTCCCTTTCTGTAGGGAGTGGATTCTTGGCAGTGGAGGCCTTTAATCCCTTGGGGCCTTGTGAAATGGTTTCAGGGTCAGCATTATGGCCTTTGTAGAGAAATTGGTGAGAGCTGGGTACTCTGTAATACCTATCAGGTTTTACTGGTGCAGGAGGCAGAGAATCAGGGTTAAGGCAAGCCTCCGAATAGACATCATCCAGTACATCCAAAACAGGGGGTATAGCCAGAGGTCTGTGCTTAGGTAACCAAAGAAATTCCCCAAGTCTTTTCTTGGAATCTGAAAAGTCTTGGCCTTCCCAATGGAAGTGTTTCCTCAAAGTGTGCAAGGTTTCCCCAAAAGAAAAATCCTCAGGAGGGGATACAGAAGGAATGGACTGTTCTGCATCCGAATCCTCAAAAGGGGAGTAAGAGTGTTCCTCTGCATCAGAATGTTCTGATAAAATGGATCCCTGATCAGAAGAGGGAGATTCTTCCTCCACTCTGGGTCTCTTGTCAGGAGGGGGCTGAGAACCTCTGATAAGAGTAATTAAATCCTCAGCCATTTTAAGCATCCGTTTCTTAGGCATGGGTCCAGGAGATGGGCCCTGTGCAACAGGCCTCGTGGGATGCCTGGCTGCTTTGGATTTAGTAAAAGCCTTTATTGAAAAAGAAGATAAGGGCCTAAAGACACCATGGGTGGAGGTGGACCTGTCCACATTAGTAGGCTCGACATTAGCAGGGGCTTCGGTTGCAGTCTGGGAAAGGGCCGAGGACCCAGCGGTCTCAGGTACAGAGGACACCGCCAAAGGAGTGTCGTCGGTAGTCAGGGACTGCAAAAGCGTCTCGTTGAGAACCGGACCACGTGTAGCCTGTTGTGGCGTGGTGTCGGCGGGGACCGCGGGTCTCGCATGTCGGTCCTTTTCCTTGCGTTTTTTGGACAAAACGGTAGTCGGAGTGTCCGACGACATTTTATAATCAAAAGCTTTACCAAAGTAGTGTTGGGGAACTCACCGATGCTTGATAGTGCTTATTGAAGGTAGCAAAGCGACAGCCCGAGACGTCGTGGTCTGGGCCCAAACAAGGTATGCAAAGGGAATGGAAATCCTTATGCGGTATTTGCTTCCCACAAGAAATACAATTATTAACTTTTTCTGACATCGGTCTGAGGCAAGAAAAGTTTCAACGGGTACTTAGCTTTAAAGAAGACTTCGGTTCCAATTTTTCGTAATTCAGGAGCTGGCCGACCGGCACTTGCGAACTGCTTCTGCTGGCAATCGCTGGCAAAAGACTGAAGAACATGGCGCCGGCTGTGTCTTATATACTCTGGCCTTACTGACGCCAAAAGAGTAGCGACAACCGACGCCGGACCAAGACTTTGGAATTCGGCCGACCGAGGGACCGCCTGACGGCTGAAAACCCATCTGTGATTACTGCAGCTGTATGCACGATGAACATCATCTACATTTATGGTAAGTGTACACAAAGTACAGTTGTGTACCTACCATAAAAGTAGATGCGAGTGTATTCACTGTTGCAGTCATTACACTTGGGTTATCCTGCTGGCAGGCTACCTGGAGTCGGCCTGAATTCCAAAGTCCTGCTCCAGCGTCCGTTGCTGTCGCCTCTTCCCTGAAGTCAGTGCGCCAGGGGTATATAAGACGCAGCCGACGCCATTTTCTTCAGTTTTTTTTGCCCCAGATGTCAGGTGCCCCCAAAAGGGTAGGCTAAAAACATTGCTTACAAAAAGCATGCACAAAATAAACATTACCTTCGTCTACAAGCAAATACACCACATAGGTTGTATAGAATAGAGAAGTACAGATAAGTCCCAGCAAAGAAAGGGGGATGGTGGGTGGGTAACCTGGACTGCAACAGTGAATACACTCGAACATCTACATTTATGGTAGGTACACAACTGTACTATGTTCATCGTGTTTCACTGTTGCAGTCAATACACTTGGGTTGAATCCCAAAGCAGAGGTTGGGCGGCTGGGTCTAAATAGGATTAGGAGTGGCTATGAGGCCCTGCAGAACTGCAGTGGCAAAGCCTGCTCTGGATTTAGAGTAAAGAGGTAAGTGGTAGTGCTTGGTAAAGGTGTGCACTGAACTCCAAGTTGCAGCCTCCAAAATTTCCTTGGTTGGTACTCCTGAGAAAGGCTGCTGATGTGGCTGCTGCCCTGGTAGAATGTGGCCTAATATTCTTAGGTACTGATTTGCCATGCTGTGCATAGCAGAAGTGAATGCAGTGTCCTATCCATTTTGAAATAGTCTGCTTTGAAATAGCCTTTCCTTGTGATCGTGTAGCATATGCCACAAAAAGTTGCTCAGTCTTTCTGAAAGCTTTACTTTTGTCCAGGTAGAAGCGTAGCTGTCTGTGTATGTCCAAAGAGTGCAGAAGTCTCTCCCCTTTATTCTGGGGATTTGGATAAAAAGTTGGCAAATGAATGGTTTGGTTAAGAGCCACAGTGGAAACTACCTTTGGCATAAATGTTGGGTTTGTCCTTAGAGAACCTTGTCCGGATGGAAAATGATAAAAGGTTCCACTGCCTTTAATGCCTGTAACTCTGAGACTCTTCTTGCTGAAGTTATTGCTAGGAGCAGAGCAGTTTTCCATGATAAGAAATTTATCTCCGCTGTATTGGCTGGCTCAAAAGGAGGCATTGTGAGTTTTTCCAAGACAAAGTTGAGGTTCCATGTAAGTATCGGTGCTCTCCTTGGGGGTCTTATGTCTTTGGCCCCTCTGAGGTACTGTCTTAGCAGTGGATGTGAAAAAATAGGAGACTCCGTATTGTAATGAGCTGAAATGGCAGAGGCATGGATCTTAATTGATGAGAAGGATAGGCCTTTGTCCAACATCTCAGTTAGGTATTGTAAAATCTGAGGAATATTTGGAACAAGCGGTTCAAGTCCTTGTGCCCGATTCCAAGCACAGAATCTCTTCCATTTTTCCTGCATAAGATTTTCTGGTGCTGGGCCTTCTGGCATCCAAAATGACATCCATAACTGCTTTAGAGAGAGGTGTATTCTGGGTGGTTATATTATTCTCCATGCAGCCAGATTTAAGGTTCTGAGTTAGCTGTGCAGGATCCGATTGTTTTGTTGGGTCAAAAGATGAGGAATTTGAGGTAAAGTCCAGGCTGGACCTTGAGACAAGTTCTTTAGGATTGGGTACCAGTGCTGGCGTGGCCATTCTGGGGAAATCAGAATCATTTTTGGCTTCTCTTGTCTGACCTTTAGAAGTACCTTGGGGAGGAGAGGCAGTGGAGGAAGGCATAAACTGTCAGGGCTTTCCAGATGAATGATAGAGCATCCACCTTCCATGCTTGGGTGTGATAAGTCCTTGTGCAGAAACTCTGTAGTTGGCAGTTGTGAGGGGAGGCAAATAGATATATGTCTGGGCATCCTGATTTCCTTATCATGCTGAAGACTTGTGGATCTAGTTTCCACTAGTGAGGGTCCATGAGGTTTCTGCTTAGTTCGTCTGCCAGAGTATTTTTCTTTCCTGGCAAGAATTGTGCCTGTAGATGTACTTGATAGGCCAATGCTGTGTTCCACAAAGTCATGGCTTGCCTGCAGAGGAGGTAGGAATGTGTGCCCCCTTGCTTGTTTATGTACCACATGACTGTAGTATTGTCCGCCTTTAGTAAAAGCTGTCCTGGATGAAGTAGATCCTCGAAGGCTGTCAGGGCATTCTGTACAGCTAGCATCTCTTTTTGATTATATGAAGATGCATTTGGTCTGTGGACCACATGCCCTGAATACATTTTCCCGCCATGTGTTCCCCCCAGGTATAATCAGACGCATCTGTTGTTAGCGTCTGCCTGGCTGTGGGTAAAGTGAAAGGTTGTCCCTTGTTGTGGTGACAGGCCTGTGCCCACCATCGAAACTCTTGTTGCAGGCAGGGAATGAGAGTGATTATTGTCTCCAGGCTGTGGCAATGTTGAGTCCAAACACTTTTTAGATACCATTGTAGCTTCCTCATATGCAGTCTTGTATATGGAATTAGCAGAATGCAGGATGCCATGAAGCCCAAAGCCTGCAGAATTTTTCTTGCAGGTAGCTGGGTCTTTGTTGCCATCATTTGGAAGTAATGAGTCAGTTGCCTTTGTTTGTCTGGCGTCAGATAAGCCATCTGGGCAGTTGTATTTAAGCTTGCACCCAGGAATATTATCTCTTGAGAGGGCACTAGTTTTGATTTCTTTTTGTTTACTGTGTACCCTACGCAAATTAGTAATCTTTTTGCGAACGCCAGATGCTTTAGTAGAATGTCCTTGTTCTCTGCTTGAATAAGGCAGTCGTCCAAGTAGGGATATATTTGAATTCCTTTTTGTCTGCAAAATGCAATTACTGGTGCCAGGTATTTTGTGAAGACCATGGGCGCAGCAGATAAGCCAAAGGGCAGTGCAGAAAATTGGTAATGCATTGAGCCAGCTATGAATCTGAGGTATCTTCTGCAAGATTGTCTGATTGGGACATGCAGGTATGCCTCTTTGAGGTCCAAAGTAACGAGCCAAGCCTTCATGCCCAGCATGGGTAGAAGTTGCTGCAGTCTCAACATTTTGAATTTTGGAACGTCCAGGAAAGTATTTAGAGTAGACAGGTCCAGTATTGGTCTCCAGGCTTTGTCCTTTCTGGGTACCAAGGAAAGTCTTGAGTAAAATCCTTGCCCCTGCTCTTGCAGTGGTACTCTTTGAATTGCCCTCATGTCCATGAGAGCAGAAATTTGCTTTTGTGCCTCTGCCCATTGATTGTGTGGCAGGTCTGGCATACCTTTTGCCCTTGGGAGGGTGTGGAAGTGGAACCTGTAACCCTGAGAAATAATATTTAGTACCCATTTGTCCTGGGTGATCATGTGCCAATTTTGTGAGAAAAGTGCCAGTTTTCCCCCTAAGGGTGCTGCCAAAAGGTAAGTGCTTGGCATTGGTAGTGGAAAGTCACTGAGACCGTTTCCTATATGGTTGCAATTTGTCTTCTCCGCCTTTGGGGGCTGAAGCACCCCATTGCTTAGGTCTGTATGAGCCTTGGGGCTGAGATCTGCCTCTTGGGCGTCTGTATCTGCCTCTTTGTGGCCTGTCTGACACTGGAAAGGACCAATTTTTAGAAGGCCAGTTCCTGCTAAATCTGGGTGGCTGAACCTGTAAGAAATCCTTTACTGTCTGCATTGATTTTGCTTTATCCTCCATTTTCTTTAACACCTCTTCTGCCTTAACACCAAACAAAGTATCATGCTGTAAAGGAGCATCCAATAATTTTGCTTTAACATGATCAGGTAAACTCTGCACTTTTAACCAAGCATGCCTTCAAATGAGAGAGCCTGTAACTGCGGCTCTGCAAGAAGTCTCTAATGAATCAAAACCACATTGCAAAGTACGCTTTCCCACTTGTTCAGCTGCATGCAATAAATCTTGCATTTCCTTGTTTCCAGGACATTCAGAGCTTGTCAGCATTTTCTGTTTTAGCAGAGACATTAGGTATATTTAAGCATGTGAAATTGGCAGTTTAAAGCCCTTACAGCTAAAGTAGCAGAGGTGTAAACTTTTTCCCCCATCTGTCCAGTGCTCTAGAATCCCTATCAGAGGGAACAGGGTTTTTGCAGTCGAAGCCTTGACCCCTTTGGGACCCTGAGAAATTGTTTCTGGATCAGCAGCAGGTTGTTTAGAAATTTATGCGAATCTGGAACCCTGTAGTACCTATCTGGCTTAATTGGTGCAGGGGGTAAAGAATCAGGAGACAAACTGGATTCAGAAAATACATAATCAACAATGTCTAGCACAGGAGGGATAGCAAGAGGTCTGTGCTGAGGCAATAAAAGAAAGTCTCCGAGCCTTTTCTTGGATTCTGAATAATCCTGGCTCTCCCAATGGAAATGCTCCCTCATGGTATGCAGGATTTCCCCAAAAGAGTAGTCCTCAGGAGGAGAGGCTGAAGGGATAGATTCATCAGCATCAGAGTCCTCATAGGGAGGAAGAGAATATCCCTGTTCTGAAGAGGAGTCAGAAGAAATAGAAACCTGGTCAGAGGAGTCATAGTCAGTGTCTTGCCTAGGCCTTTTATCAGGAGAGGGATGGGAACCCCTGATCAAAGTAATTAGGTCCTCGGCCATTTTAAGCATCTGTTTCTTAGGCATGGCTGACTGTCCAGGAGAATGCTGTACTTGTTTCTTTGTCTTTAAAGGTGTTTTTGACTTTGCCTTGGCTGTTGAAGTGGTCTTGATAGTAAGCTGTGTAGGTCTGAAAACACCCTCAGAAGCAGATGCCAGCTCAGCGGCTCTGGACCCATCTGAGGGAATAGTTTCCATAGGCCCAATACCTTGAGTATCTAGAGGCCTAGTTGTCTCCACGTGGGAGTCGGAGGCGGCCTGTGTCTCTGAGGTAGCGGGTGTCAGGGGCTGCGAAAGCACCACACTGAGAACCGGCGACTGGCCTAAAAGAGGCTTGGTTTTGGACCTCGGATGCCTGTCCTTTTCTTCGTCTTTGCACTTTTTATGAATTCCGGTAGTCTGTTGTTCTAACGGCATTATATAGTTAAACCTTCGGCCAAAATAATGTAAAGCAAAATCGAACAGACGCTTAATAGTGCGTTGGTTTAATCTAGCACAAAACCGAAAACTAGCAACGTCGTGGTCAGGGCCTAGGCAAGGAATACAGTAAGAATGAAAATCCTTATGAGGTATTTGCTTCCCACAAGAAATACAATTGTTAACTTTTACTGACATCAGTCTGGTGCAAGAAAAAGTTTCCCCAATGGGTACTTAGCTTTACTGAAGACTTCGGATCTGAAATTCAAATTTGAAAATCTCAGGAGTCGGCCGACCGGCACTTGCGAACTGCTTTTGCTTCAGGCACCGCGTGGCAAGAAAGTCTGAAGAAAATGGCATCGGCTGCATCTTATATACCCCTGGCGCACTGACGTCAGGGACAAGGCGACAGCAACCGACGCCGGACCAGGGCTTTGGAATTCAGGCCGACTGCAGGTAACCTGCCAGCAGGATAACCCAAGTGTAATTACTGCAACAGTGAAACACTATGAACATCTGTATTATGTTCTTCGTGTTTCCACTGTTGCAGCCATCACATTTGGGTAGATTCCCAAAGCTAAGGATAGGAGGAGGAATTTAGGTAGCATTAGAAGCAGCTATAAGACCCTGCAAGACTGAAGTGGCAAAGCCAGCTCTGGATTTAGAGAAAATTGACAAATGGTAATGTTTGGTGAAAGTATGTACAGAACTCCAGGTAGCAGCTTCTAGGATGTCTCTGGTAGAGACACCTCTGAGAAAGGCTGTAGAGGTAGATGCAGCCCTGGTTGAATGGGGTCTAATCCCCTGTGGGATAAGTTTTCCATGGTGCTTATAGCAGAAATGAATGCAATGGCCTATCCATTTAGTAATGGTTTGCTTTGAAATAGCCTTCCCCTCTGCCCCTGCAGCAAATGCCACCAGCAGTTGTTCAAACTTCCTTTGAGGTTTAGTCCTGTCCAAGTAAAATCTAAGTTGTCTGTGCACAAGGAGTGCAGTATCCGTTCCCCTTTGTTCTGTGGATTAGAAAAGAAGGTTGGCAAATGAATGGACCGACAGCCACACTGGAAACAGTTTGGGCATGAAAGAGGGATTGGTCCTGAGGGACACCCTGTCCGCATGAAAGATGATGAAGGGCTCCACTGCCATAAGGGCCTGTAGTTCAGATGCCTTTCTTGCTGAAGTGATTGCTAAAAGGAAAGCGGTTTTCCAAGAAAGGAATTTTAACTCTGTAGTTGCAGCTGGCTCAAAAGGAGGAAGAGTGAGTTTTTCCACTACAAAGTTAAGGTCCCAGGCTGGTGTTGGGGCTCTCCTGGGTGGTCTTAAGTTTTTGGCCTCTCTGAGGAACTGCTTGAGCAGTGGGTGAGAAAAGAGGGGTGGTTCTGTGTTGTAATGAGCTGAAATGGCTGAGGTGTGAATTTTAATGGAGGAAAAGGAAAGGTCTTTGTGAAGCATCTCAGTCAAGTATTTAAGAATCCGAGGTAAATTGGGCACCGCTGTGGTCATCCCTTGATTTTTGTTCCAGGCACAGAATCTTTTCCATTTTTCAGCATAAGATTTTCTAGTACTAGGCCTCCTTGCCTCCAAAATGACATTGAACACTTGTTTACTGAGGGATGGTAACGGAGAGATTAGGTAATTAGCCAGGCTGCCAGGTTCAGGGTTTGAAGCTGGGGGTGCAGAATCTGGCTCTCCTGCTGTGACAGCAAGTTAGGGGTCTGAGGCAGGTGCCATGGGGCTAGCTGTGACACACTGCACAAGAGGGGGTACCAGTGTCGGTGTGGGCAGTCTGGTGCAATCAGTATCATCCTTGGTTTGTCCTGTTTGATCTTTAGTAGTACTTTGGAGAGGAGAGGCAAAGGAAGAAAGGCATAAACTGATAGATGTTTCCAGTTGAAGGACAGAGCATCCACTTTCCAAGCTCGTTTGTGGGGAGTCCTTGAGCAGAATTTGTCCAATTGGTAGTTCTGGGGGGAGGCAAACAGGTCTATATCTGGGCTCCCCCATTTGATCAACATGTTGAAAATCTTTGGTTCCAGTTTCCACTCGTGTGAATCCATGACATTTCTGCTTAGTTCGTCTGCCAGTGTATTTAGTTTTCCTGGCAGGAACTGAGCATGCAGTTCGTAGCTCAAGGCTGTGTTCCACAGAGCCATGGCTAGTCTGCAGAGGGGGTAAGAATGGGTACCCCCCTGCTTGTTAATGCATCACAAAACAGTGTTGTTGTCCGTCTTTACCATTAACTGTCCTGGAAGAATGTGGTCCTTGAAGGCTGTGAGAGCATTCTGTACAGCTAACATTTCTTTTTGATTAATATGCGGGTGCATTTGACTTGGGTTCCATTTGCCCTGAATGCACTTCCCTGCCAGGTGAGCCCCCCATGCATAGTCTGATGCATCTCTTGTTAGGGTTTGGGCAACAGGGGGTAGTGTGAATGGTAGTCCCCTGTTTTGGTGGCAGGCCTCTGCCCACCAAAGGAATTCTAACCGTAGGCAAGGTATGACAGGAAAAATTGCTTCTAGATCCTGTGAATGTTGACACCATGACACAGATACCACTGTAGTTTCCTCATATGCAGTCTTGCATATGGAATTAGTAGAATACATGAGGCCATGAACGCCAAGGCTTGCAGTATTTGCCTTGCAGATAGCAGGGTTTTTGTGGCCACTAGTTTGAAGTAAGTTGTCAAATGAATTTGTTTCTCTGGCATGAGGAAAGCCATCTGGGAATTTGTGTTCAAGTTTGCTCCCAGGAATATAATTTGGTGACAGGGTACCAGATGTGATTTCTTTTCGTTTATGGTGTACCCCAGACAAGTTAACACCTTTTGTACAAATGCCAGATGATTCAGAAAAATGTCCTGGCTTTCTGCCTGAATTAGACAATCGTCCAATTATGGGTATATTTGAATATTTCTTTGCCTGCAAAATGCAATGACAGGAGCTAGGCACTTTGTGAATACCCTGGGCGCAGTGGATAAGCCAAAGGGCAGTGCAGAGAACTAATAGTGCACGCAGCCTGCTTTGAAGAATATTTTCTGCAAGATTCCCCGATTGGGATGTGCAGGTAGGCTTCCTTTAAATCCAGTGCTGCCAACCAGGCATCTTTGCCTATCATGGGAAGCAACTGGTGAAGAGTTAGCATCTTGAATTTTGGAATCTTCAAAAAGGTGTTTAGGACAGAAAGGTCCAGGATAGGACGCCATGAGTTGTCTTTTCTGAGTACCAGGAAAAGTCTTGAGTAGAAACCTTGTCCCTTTTCCTCTCCTGGTACAGTCTGAATAGCTTTTAACCTTGAGAGAGAAAGAGAGAGAGAGAGAGAGTACTTGCTTTTGAGCCTCTGCCCACTGATTTGGGGGTAGATCTGGCCAACAGTTTGAGGTTGGTAATGTGTGTAAGTGAAATCTGTATCCTTGGGAAATTATGTTTAAACCCCATTTGTCCTGGGTAATGAGTTCCCAGTTTTTTGCTTGCAGAGCAATCTTTCCCCCCTAAAAGAGCAGTCAGTTGAGAAGTGCTTGGAAGTTTTAAAGTTAAGTCATTGAGACAGCTTACCATAGGGGGGAGTCTTACTACTCCCTGATTTGGAAGTGGGAACTCCCCACTGCTTAGTCCTGTGCATAAGCTGGGACTGAATTCTGGGTGTTCTACTGGTTCTAGGTTTGAACTGAGAAGGCCTGAAAGAGGCAGGAAAGGACCAATTGTTTGAGGGTCAATGCCTACTAAATCTTGGAGGCTGCACTTGTAAGAAATCTTTAACAGTTTGCATAGATTTAGCTTTTTCCTCCATCTTTTTAAGAACTTCTGCTTTCTTGCCAAACAGGTGGTCCTGATTTAAGGGAGCATCCAGCAATTTAGTTTTAACATGATCTGGCAAAGACTGCTCCTTAAGCCAAGCATGCCTTCTAAAGTACAGAACCAGTGACAGCAGCCATGCAAGATGCCTCTAGTGAATCAAAACCACATTGCAAAGTATGTTTTCCAACCTGTTCAGCAGAATGCATTAAATCCTGTAAATCCTTATTTTTCAGCACAATCAAGAATCAACATCATTTTCTGTTTAATCAATCCAATAATATGCTGCTGATACTTTAACATATGAAACTGGCAATTTAAGGTCCTGATGACCAAGGTTGCACAGGTGCATACCTGATTACCCATCTATCCAGGGCCCTGGAATCTCTGTCAGACTGGGTAGGATTTTTGGTAGTAGCCTTAATGCCCTTGGGTCCCTGTGAAATGGTCTCAGGATCCGCAGTAGGATTTTTAAAAAGGAACTTGTGAGAATCAGGAACCCTGTAATATCCATCAGGTTTTCTGGGAACAGCAGGTAAAGATTCAGGGGCTAAGCTAGATTCCGAAAAGGCATCTTCAACAATGTGCTGCACAGGATGGATAGCTAAAGGCCTGTGTTGGGGCAGGAGTAAGAAATCTCTAAGCCTCTTTTTAGAATCAGAGTCATCCTGGCTTTCACAGTGAAAATGCTCCCTAACAGTATGCAAGGTTTCACCAAAAGAAAAATCCTCTGGGGGAGAAGCAGAGGGAATAGAGTCCTCTGCATCAGAATCCTCATAGTTAGATAAGGGTAAATTCTGGCCCTCAGAGGAGACAGAAATTTCAGAATCCTGGTCAGAAGTATCATAAGCAAAGTCAGTCCTAGGTCTCAGAGGGGGAAGGTTGGCTTCCCCTGATTCTTAACCAAAACACAAGTGAGCCAGCAGGAAATATGGAAATCCCATTTAATAAAAAAAAAAATACATTATAACATAGGTAGAGAGAATAAAAGAACCCTGCTACCTGCTCCAAACCGGTTTTGGCTATAGTAGCCTTCTTCAGTGAGAAAAATAGTCAAATGCATACGTACATTTATATACATTATACAAATGCTGTCCATTGGTCCCTCATAAATGATCACTAAGCCCAGGTGGAAACAATGCTCCTAACTTAATAATCCATTTACGTTCCTTAAAATTGAGTGTATTATGCCATCCTGATTTGTCCCTACATTTAACAATACAATCAATAATAGTGAAACGAAAAGATGCAGTATTATGTTTGCACATGTTTATATAAAGCATTTGTGGACCGTTTATTTTTGATATCACTAATGTGCTCCCCAATTCTAAGATGAAAGGGTCTAGATGTTTGACCCACACAAAATGAGGAGAAAGAACAAGTGACTAAGTAAACTACCCACTCTGTACTACAGTTGGCCCAGAATTTAATATTAAAAACTATAGATGTGTTCTGGCTACTAAATTCCTTGGTTTTATTAACCCTAAAACAGTGGATACAGTGTCCACATGGCATACAACCTATAAGTGGGTCTCCTGTTTGTTTCCGTTGAGTGGGGGCCATTAATCTCTGTTCCACTCTCTTATAATGACTAAAGAGGGAGCCTAATGTACATCCTCTCCTAAAGGAAAAAAAGAGCATCTGTTACCCAAAAATGGGTATAATCTGTCTTCGGCCAAAAGTATGTTCCAGTGTCTATTGATGATGTTCATAAACCCGTGTGTTGCGTCCATATGTTGTCACCAAACGAACCAGTGAGTCAGACGAGCCCTTTGACTACTCCTTATATTGGAGATGTTTGGTTCTATCCTGGGTAGAAGCCCAGTGGCAAACAGAACTACCCACCCCAGATTTGTAACCCCTCTCTCGAAACAGTTGTATTAGATCATCCCTGGTGTCCTCAAAGGACTCCTGGCTGGAACAAATTCTTTTGACCCGGAAGAACTGAGATTTGGGGATATTTCGAATGATATGTTGGGGGTGGAAGCTCGTGGCATGAAGGAATGAGTTATATTCGGGGAATTTCCTGTACACCCGTGATCCTAGAGTATGGTCAGGATTCCTGCTAACTTCCACATCAAGAAAAACAATCCTCGACCTATGGAAATTTAGTTTAAATTCGATTCCCCATTTATTATCACTAAGATAACCAATTAATTCATGCAGATAGGCATCAGACTTCCAAACTACCCAACAATCATCGAGGTAACTCCGCCAAATATCTATTTCCTCAATATAAAGATTGTGACTTTGAGTCATAGAGAAGTTCCTCCTCAATACAGGCCATAAACAGGTCAGCATAAATGGGTGCAAAAGATGAATCCATTGCTGTACCTTTGACCTGCCAAAAGCATTGGTCCTGAAAATAAAACACATTACTAGTCAGGACATACTCAGCCAGGCACACTAAAAATGTATTAAAGCCCGGTTGATATAATCCTGATTTCCCCAGCCAGTATTCCAAAGCAAGTAAACCAGCACAATGTGGGATATTCATAAAGAGAGAGAGGTCACATCCAGGGTGCACAGTACCCAATGTGGTTCCAATTGCATACCCGATATAATATCAAGGAATTGCATTGTGTCCTGAATTTGTGTCCGCACCACAGGTAGTAATGGTTTCAAATAGTACGTCAAGTATTCTGAAAAGTACAGTTGTGTACACTTACATAAATGTAGATGTTAGAGTGTAGTCACTGTTGCAGTCATTACATAAGGGTAATCTGCTGGCAGATTGCCCTCAGTCGGCCTGAATTCCAAAGTCTTGGGTCCTGCGTCGGTTGCTGTCTTCTCTTCCATGACGTCAGGTCGTCAGGGGTATAAAAACATGCAGCCGACGCCATTTTCTTTAGTTTTTCTTGCCCCCGATATCACGTGCCCCCAAAAAGGTAGCAAAAAAAAAATATTATATATATACTATATATATGTATATGTATATACATGCATCAATATAAACTTTGCCTTCATCTACAAGCAAATACACCACATAGGTTGTAGAAGATAGAGAAGGAAAGAAACTCCAGAATGACAGGGGGATGGCGGGAGGGTAACCTGGACTGCAACAGTGAATACACTCGAACATCTACATTTATGGTAAGTGCACACAACTGTACTATGTTCTTCATGTTTCACTGTTGCAGTCATTAAATTTGGGTAGAATCAGAGTTGGGAGGCAAATGATAATGCTTTGTAAAGGTGTGAACAGAACTCCCAAGTAGCAGCCTCTAGAATGTCTTTGGCTGGTACTCTGAGAAAGGCTGCTGAAGTAGCTGCAGATCTGGTAGAATGAGACCTAATACCCTTGGGCACATATTTGCCATGGTGTAAGTAGCAGAAACGGATGCAGTGGCTTATCCACTTTGAAATTGTCACCATTGAAATAGCCTTTCCTTCTGATCCTGCAGCATATGACACTAGTAATTGCTCAGGTTTTTCTTAGAGCTTTAGTCCTGCTCAAGTAGAATCTTAGCTGTCTGTGTACATCCAAGGAATGCAGAATTCTCTCCCCCTTGTTCTGCAGATTTGGATAGAAGTTGGCAGATAGAATTGTTTGGTTAAGAGCCACACTGGAAACCACCTTAGGCATAAAAGTCGGATTTGTCCTCAGAGACACCCTGTCTGGGTAAAATATGATAAAAGGCTTTACAGCCATGAGGGCCTGTAGCTCTGAAACTCTTCTTGCTGAAGTAATTGCTAGTAGCAGAGCTGTTGTCCATGATGAGAACTTTATATCAGCGGTAGCAGCTGGTTCAAATGGAGGCAAGGTGAGCTTTTCCAACACATAATTGAGGTCCCATGCAGGTAATGGTGATCTTCTAGGAGGCCTTAAATTTTTGGCTCCTCTGAGATACTGCTTTAGTAAAGGATGAGAAAAGATTGGTGGCTCTGTATTGTAATGAGCCGAAATGGCAGAGGCATGGATTTTGATTGATGAGAAAGATAGACCTTTGTCAAGCATCTCAGTTAAGTATTGTAATATCTGAGGAATATTTGGTTCTGCTGTATCCGTTCCTTGTGCTAGATTCCAAGCACAGAATCTTTTCCATTTGTCAGCATAACATTTTCTAGTATTGGCCTTCTGGCTTCCAAAATGACATCCATCACAGCTTTACTGAGAGGTGTTTGTATAGCCACATGATCAGCCATGCTGCCAGGTTTAATGTCTGTAGTTGATTGTGCAGTATCTGATTGTTTTTCTGGGACAGTAGTTGAGGTCTTTGAGGTAAGGTCCAATCTGGGTATTGAGACAAGTTCCTTAGGATTGGGTACCAGTACTGGTGGGGCCAGTCCAGGGCAATTAGTATCATCTTTGGTTTCTCTTGTCTGACTTTTAGGAGGACCTTGGGGAGAAGAGGCAGCGGAAGAAAGGCGTAAACTGATAGGTTTTTCCAACAGAAGGAAAGGGAGTCCACTTTCCATGCTTGTCTGTGGAGTCCACTTTCCATGCTTGTCTGTGATAAGTCCTTGTGCAGAATCTTTTCAATTGAGAATTTTGAGGAGAAGCAAATAGATCTATGTCTGGGCTCCCCCATTTCTCTATCATGTTGAAGACTTGTGGATTTAGTTTCCACTCGTGGGGATCCATAAGGTTTCTGCTTAAATCGTCTGCCAGTGTATTTTGTTTTCCTGGCAGGAATTGAGCTTGAAGATGTATTTGGTAGTTCAAAGCTGTGTTCCACAGTGCCATGGCTAATCTGCAAAGGGGGTATGAGTGTGTGCCCCCTTGCTTGTTTATATACCACATGACTGTGGTGTTGTCCGTCTTTAATCAGTAGTTGTCCTGGATGAAGCAAGTCCTTGAATGCTGTTGGGGCATTTTGAACTGCTAGCATCTCTTTCTGGTTGATATGCAGATGCATTTGATTTGGGGTCCATATGCCCTGAATGCATCTTCCTGCCACGTGGGCCCCCCAGGCATCTGTTGTGTCTGTTATGGTTTGGCTGGCAGGGGAGAGAGTGAAGGCCCGTCCCATGTTTTGGTGACATGCCTTTGCCCACCATAGAAACTCCTGTTGTAGGCAGGGAATGAGAGGGATCATTGCTTCCAGACTGTGAGAATGTTGACTCCATAAACTTTTCAGGTACCACTGAAGTTTCCTCATTTGCAGTCTTGCATATGGAATCAGTAGGATGCAGGATGCCATGAAGCCCAAAGCCTGCAAAATTTGTCTTGCAGATAACTGGGTCTTTGTTGCCATTAGTTTAAAGTAAGTAGTCAGTTGCCTTTGCTTGTCTGGCATGAGGTAAGCCATCTGGGCAGTTGTATTCAAGCTTGCACCCAGGAATGTTATCTTTTGAGCGGGTACCAGTTGTGATTTCTTTTCGTTTATTGTGTACCCTAGGCATGTTAGAAGCCATTTCACAAACGCCAGGTGTCGAAGAATGTCCTTGTTCTCTGCTTGAATGAGACAATCGTCTAAGTAAGGATATATTTGTATATTTCTTTGTCTGCAAAATGCAATTACTGGTGCCAGGCACTTAAGACCCTGGGTGCAGTAGATAAGCCAAAGGGCAGTGCAGAGAATTGGTAATACATTAAGCCAGCCTTGAATCTGAGGTATCATCTGCACGATTGTCTTATTGTGACATGCAGGTATGCCTCTTTTAGGTCTAATGTCACCAGCCAAGCATTCTTGCCCAGCATGGGCAGAAGCTGCTGCAAAGTCAGCATTTTGAATTTTGGAATGTTCAGGTAGGTGTTCAAAATCGATAAATCCAGTATTGGCCGCCAGGCCTTGTCCTTTCTGAGTACCAAGAACAGTCTCGAGTAAAAACCTTGTCCTTTTTCCTGTTCTGGTACTGGCTGAATGGCCCCCATATCCATGAGGGACGTAACCTGTTTCTGTGCCTCTGCCCATTGATTTTGTGGCAGATCTGGCCAACCATTTGCCATTGGCAGAGTATGGAAATGGAATCTGTATCCCTGTGATACTATGTTTAGTACCCACTTGTCCTGGGTTATTAACTGCCAATTTTGAGCAAAAAGTGCTAACTTTCCCTCATGGGTGCTGCCAAAAGATAAGTGCTTGGAGTAGGCAGAGGGAAGTCATTGGGATTGCTTTCTGTAGGTTTACGCTTTATCTCCTCCAGATTTGGAGGTAGAGACGCCCCATTGCTTTGACCTATATGAATCTTGCGCCTGGTATCTGGAACCCTTAGGGTGTCTGGATTTGCCCCTTTGAACTCTGTCTGACACAGGAAATGCCCAATTTTTTGTAGGCCAGTGTCTACTGAATCTAGGTGGCTGCACTTGTAAGAAGTCTTTAACAGTTTGCATAGAGTTAGCTTTGTCTTCCATTTTCTTTAAAACCTCTTCAGCCTTAATACCAAACAGAGAATCATGCTGTAAAGGAGCATCTAGCAATTTAGCTTTAACATGATCAGGCAAATTCTGTTCCTTTAACCAGGCATGCCTCCTAACCACAGATCCAGTAACTGCGGCCCTGCAGGAGGCCTCTTAGGAATCAAAACCACATTGCAAAGTATGCTTTCCAACCTGTTCAGCTGCATGCAATAATTCCTGCAATTCTTAATTTTCTGCACATTCTGAAATCTACATCATTTTGTTTCAGCAATCCCATAACGTGTTGTTGGCACTTAAGCATATGAAATTGACAGTTTAAGGCCCTGACTGCCAAGGTTGCAGATGTATAAACTTTTTTAACCCCATCTGTCGAATGCCCTTGAATCTCTGTCAGAGGGGGTAGGATTTTTTGCTGTTGAGGCCTTAACTCCCTTTGGACCCTGTGAAATAGTTTCAGGATCAGCAGCAGGGTTTCTAAATAAAAAAAATTGTGCGAGTCAGGGACCCTGTAATATCAGTCAGGCTTACCGGGAGCCGGAGGTACGGAGTCAGGGGTCAAGCTTGACTCCGAAAACATATCATCCACAATGTCTAAAACAAGGGGAATGGCTAAAGGCCTGTGCTGAGGGAGAAGAAGGAAATCCCCGGAGCCTCTTTTTTGATTTTGAGAAGTCTTGACTCTCCCAGTGAAAATGCTCCCTCAAAATATGCAAGGTTTCTCCAAATGAATAATCCTCAGGAGGAGATGCAGATGGTACAGACTCCTCTGCATCAGAATCCTCATAGGGAGGAATAGATAATTCCTGATCAGAAGAGAAATCAGAAGAAACAGAAACCTGATCTGAAGATTCATAATCAGTGTCTTGCCTAGGTCTCTTATCTGGAGGGGGATGGGTACCCCTGATCAAGGTAATGAGGTCTTCAGCCATTTTGATCATCTGTTTTTTTAGGCATAGAGGCCTGTGCACATGGCTCGTGCGTCGGTTTTTTAGTTTTAGAAGTTGCTTTTATCTTTGGTTTTGCAGCTGTCGAAGGTTTGATATACAAAAGTTGAGGTCTGAATACACCCTCAGAAGCCGGTGCCTGCTCAGCAGCTCCGGATCCATCCGAGGGAGACACATTCGTCAGTCCAATACCTCAAGTATCTTGAGGTATGCCGGACTCCACGTGGGTGTCGGTAGAGGCCTGCGACTCGAAGATGGCAGGTATCAGGGGCTGTGAAAGCGCCTCACTGAGTACCGGCGAACCGGCGACTGGCTTAGGAGAAGCTTTGTCATCGGTTTTGGATCTCTACTGTCTTTCTCTGTCCTTTTCTTTACATTTTTTTATGTACTCCAGTAGTCGGATTGCTATCAGACGACATTTGTGGGTAGTTAAATCTGTTTCCAAAATACTTTGATGCAAAAATATACAGACTCTTAATAGTGCATTGGTTAAATCTAGCACAAAACCGACTGCCAGGCACGTTGCGATCAGGGCCTAGGCAAGGAATACAGTATAAATGGAAATCCTTATGAGGTATTTGCTTCCCATAAGTAATACAATTATTAACTTTTTCTGACATCGGAAAGGAGCAAGAAAAAAGTTTCCCCAATGGGGTACTTAGCTTTAGTGAAGAGTTTGGTTCTGAAACTCAAACTTGAATATTTCAATAGACTGCCAACCGGCACTTGCGAAAATGCTTCTGCTTCGCGCACCACGCGGCAAGAAAGACTAAAGAAAATGGCGTCGCCTGCATGTTTTATACCCCTGACGACCTGACATCATGGAAGAGAAGACAGCAACCAACGCAGGACCCAAGACTTTGGAATTCAGGCCGACTGAGGCAACCTGCCAGCAGATTACCTTAATGTAATGACTGCAACAGTGAAACACGAAGAACATGTGGTTCAGTGATGGATCCCCACCCTGATACAAGAGAACTTTTAGCATTCTTATGTATTTTAGGCAATAGAGAAAAATATTGTTTGTTCGGGGATGATACTGTCAAATGATGTACATCCGAATTTGTAATGATGCCCTCTTCCCTAGCCATAGTTAGAAAAGAATCAGTTTTGGTCTTAAGATGATTAGTTGGATCCAGGGGCATGGCCATATAGTACCTACCATCCCTAAGTTTCCTCAGCGCCTCTGCATTATAATCAACTCAATTCTGAACCACTATCACACCACCCTTATCAGCTGGTAGAATAACAATCTCCTTATTGTTCCTAAGGGTCTCTATACATTGTTCCTCCTCCTTAGTAAGATTATTATAGGAGTTTTGAAATTTCCGAAGGTTACAATGTAAATCTTTAAGAACATTCGCTTGAAAACTAGATACTATTTGTGACATTGGTGGCATAAAAGCTGATCTATGAAATTTGAACTCATGAGATTCCTGGATTCATTATCAAAAAACAATTTAAGTTTCAGACAAAAATCAACCACATCCTGTGCTAGAGTATATTCTGGAACAAAGAAGCCGGGGACAAAATTAAGTCCTTTATTCAGAATTTTAATTTCCAAATCAGAGAGGTGTACAGATGAAATATTATGAACATTCATGTAGCTAACTAATGTTCGGTCATCAGTTTCAAGAGACCCTCTCCATGCTGTCTACAGGTCTTGTATTGTTTGCGCTTCCTCCCCCCCTCTCCTGGACCTGACCTTAAAGGGTGTTCCAAACTGTGTCTTTTAGGATCTGGTGAAATATCTGTGTGGTTTCCCTCCCCTTCTGTGTTCTAAGATGCATCATCCCCTGATGTATAACTATATGACTCAGAACACCTTTTTAAAATAGATTTAGGTATTTTTCTCTTAGGGGCAGAAGATTTTTTTATCTGGAAACTTGAACGTAACATTCCTAGGGGTTTCAAAAGGTTTGCCTCCTTCATAATCTCCTACATCCCTTTGAAACTTAAGCTTCTTCTCCTTTAAATTATGTTCAAGCTTGAGTAATTCAGTACTCAGCTGATAGACACAAAAGATGAAGGACCCTATTGATTCAAATTTATTGGCTGCCAAACATAATGCTTCAACCTCCTTAATCCCTTGTTGGACAGCCCGTTCATAAAAACTCGCTAGGGCATTAAGAAACCCCATAGACACGGATTGTTGAATCTGCGTCCATTCTTAAGCTCATTATGTTCATAATATTTCATCTGTACACCTCTCTGATTTGGAAATTAAAATTCTGAATAAAGGACTTAATTTTGTCTCCAGCTTTTTTGTTCCAGACTATACTCTAGCACAGGATGTGGTTGATTTTTGTCACCTGCTGAATCTTAAATTATTTTTTGATAATGAATCTACCCAGGAATTTCATGAGTTCAAATTTCATAGATCAACTTTTATACCACCCATGTCACAAATAGAATCTATTTTTCAAGTGAATGTTATTAAATATTTATACTGTAACCTTCAGGAATTTCAACTCTCACGTAATAATCTTACGAAGGAGGAGGAACAATGTATAGAGAACCTTAGGAACAATAAGGAGATTGTTATTCTACCAGCTGATACAGGTGGTGCGATAGTGGCTCAGGATTGGGTTGCTGAGGCAACTTAGGGATGGTAGTTACTATATGGCCATGTCCCTGGATCCAACTAATCATCTTAAGACCAAAACTGATTCTTTTCTATCTATGGCTAGGGAAGAGGGCATCATTACAAATTCGGATATACATAATTTGACGGTATCATCCCCGAACAAACAATACTTTTCTCTATTGCCTAAAATACATAAAAGATATTGAAATTACCCCACCTGGATATAACATTGTTAGACTTGATCGCACCTCCAAGAAAGGAGGTGGAGTAGCTATCCTATATAAATCTAACCTGAAGCTTACTCTTCTTGACCTTGCTCTTACCCAAAACAATAATGTCGAAATAATCTGCTCTAGAGTTCAAATTAATACTACTAAATCAATAAACATCATTTGTGCTTATCTGCCTCCAGGAAATAATATCCCCACATTAGAACAACTTCTTGAACAACTCTCAAATTACCTCCCCCAAGAAACACTACTTGGAGACTTTAACATTGACTGGAAATCTTGTAACAATGCTAACCCTACTTCCCATTTAAACCTTTTGGTTTCAAACAACTAATTGATAGTGCCACTAGAATAAATAAAACAAGCAAAAAGAAACCACCTTAGACTGGGTTCTTACAAACTCCCCTCACAAAGCTACAAAACTGGCATCCTTCCTGATGACCTTAGCGATCACTCCTCACATATGTCATTAGAGCTAAAACTCATCAAAACTTACCTACCTCACATAGAACACTATATTCAAAGAAACAATTTAATCCCCAAAGATTTCAAACAGAACTCTCACAATACAATTAGTCCCTCTAAAGCAACTCTCTCTCAACAAAGCCCAAGAATATTTCAACTCAGCATTCCTTACAATCCTAAACCACCATGCCCCAAGTCGTACTCATTAGAATAAAGAGCAGAACAGCACCCTGGCTTACCTCTAATACTAAACAAAAGATCAGGCTTAAAAATAAATCGTGGAAGAAATGGCGCTCCTCTAGAAACCCAACAGACTATCTAACTTTTAGAGAGCTGAGAAACAAAACCAAAAATGCTATTATTTCAGACAAAAAGAACTACTATGTAGAACTTCAGCAATCCACAAAAAGAACCAAAAAGGTTCTGGTCTACTATCAATTATCTACTTACCCCAGGTAAAATAGTAACACCTAACCCACAGAATCTAGACCCTGATAATCCCTCTTTAATAGCCAATAACTTCAATAGCTTCTTTACTACTTCCATACAAACACTAGCAAGCCATTTATCCCCTGATGCTTCCCAACTGATCTTAAGTAACACCAACAACGCTATTCCTTCCCTTCAACTTCAACCCATACCCACCTCCTACATACAATCTCTTACAAAAACTTAAACCCACTACCCCCTCAGCAGATAAGCTTCCTGCTGAATTCCTTCAGGTAGCAGCAAAAGCTATAGCGTACCCTGTTTCGATCCTAATAAACAGATCCATAAAAGAAAGTGATTTTCCAGCAATCTAGAAGATATCACACATCATACCCTTACATAAAGGAGGCAAATCCACTGACCTCTCTAACTACCGCCCAATAGCACTATTATCTCCACTAGCTAAAATCATGGAAAAATGTATACACAAACAACTACTTAACCATCTCCTTCAAAATAACCTACTAGCAAACACTCAACATGGAGTTAGACCCTCACATAGTAACCACTGCACTACTTTCCTTTACTAACACAATAAACTGTAACCGTAATAATAACAAACTAACTGCTTCTTTTCCTAGACCTGTCAAAAGCCTTCGACATGGTCAACCATAAACTTCTCCTACACATACTAAACTCACTTGCCTTGGATTTTTCCTCCTTAACGTGGTTCTCATCCTACCTTGAAAACCAACAACAAGCAGTACTCTGGAAAAATTCTCTATCTGCTCTACTACCTATCTCCTTAGGAGTACCTCAAGGATCAATATTAGGCCCACTCTTATTCTCTATCTTTATTAATGATCTTCAATCATCTATCCATAACACTACCTGCATACAATATGCAGATGATTCTACCATCATCTGTACAGCTCCCACCCAATCTGAACTCCAGTCACTCACACAATCTACCTTTTCAAACGTTGAACAATGGTTCTCAAAAAGATGTCTCCTTCTCAACTCCAAGAAAACAAAACTATTACTATTCTCACCTACCCACAAATCTCCTCAACTAAATTTTACTATTACTGCAGCTGACAATTCTCTTATCTCCCCAGACTCTACTACCAAACTGCTTGGTGTTACTATTGATAATAATCTTAACTATGATTGTCATATCAATAACACTATAAAAGCAGTAAATAAAAAGATAGGTTCACTGTACAGAATAAAACCCTTCCTTACTCCAGAAGCACGGACCACCTTAGCTCAATCACATCTTATCTCCACCCTACTGTATGCTTCCTCTATTTACACCAATCTCTAAAGGTAACCTGAAAAACTAACTACATCCTATCATAATATAGCCCGTTTTGCCACAGCATCCCAGTACAGAACTCACCACTGTAATAACTTAAAACAATTACAATGGTTAGAACTACCTAAACAAGCTTATCTATCAACAACTCTTAATTACACATAACATTCTTTATCAACCAACAAAAACACCAGCTCTCAGTAACCTCCTTACTCCCTACAAAACTTGAAACAGTTGATCTCAAAAGATACAAGTCACCACAACTAGAATTACAAATTCAGCAGGTAACTGTCTATTTTCAAACTCCATAGGAAAATATGGAATAACCTCCCCCCACACATTACCTCACTAGACTCCTTTCAACTTTTCAAAAAACAACTTCTATTACATCTTAACAACTTCTGGCTCTGCTCCTGTACCAATCCAGACTAAATGACTTCTTCGCTCTTCAGCCATACCTCCCTACGTAAAAATCACTATCTTTCCCTGCTATTTCAAATGACTAAATTACTGTACTGTTCTAAAAAAAAAAAAAAAAATATGAATATATAGCTTAGGCTATTTGTTTTTTACCTGTTTTTTTTTTCACTTTATTTTCTACTACACTAAAATGTATGCATTGTTGCTTGAATGTTTAATATTGTTTTAATTGTGGAGCTTTTCTCCCCGGGCCTCCACTGAAAATGGAAATTATCCAGCTGGACTAGCCCGGTCAACAAATGTAAAATAAAATAAAAATAAATAAATACATAAGAATGCTAAAAGACCTCTTGGTAGGCCAATTGTATCAGGGCAGGGATCAATCACTGAACTACTTTCGGAATACTTCATGTACTATTTGAAACCATTACTACCTATGGTGCGGGCACAAATTCAGGACACAATGCAATTCTTTGATATTATATCGGATATGCAATTGGAACCATATTGGTTACTGTGCACCCTGAATGTGACCTCTCTCTATATGAATATCCCACATTGGGCAGGTTTACTTGCTTTGGAATACTGGCTGGGGAAATCAGGATTATAGCAACCGGGCTTTAATACATTTTTAGTGTACCTGGCTGAGTATGTCCTGACTAGTAATGTGTTTCAATTTCAAGACCAATGCTTTTGGCAGGTCAAAGGTACAGTAATGGGTGCATCTTTTGCACCTATTTATGTTGACCTGTTTATGGCCTATATTGAGGAGGAACTTATCTATGACTCAAGTCACAATCTTTATATTAAGGAAATAGATATTTGGTGGAGATACCTCAACGATTGTTGGGTGGTGTGAAGTTGGATGATATCTTATCTGCATGAATTTATTGGTTATCTTAATGATAATAAATGGGGGATCGAATTTAAACTAAATTTCCATAGGTCGTGGATTGTTTTTCTGGATGTGGAAGTTAGCAGGAATCCTGACCATACTCTAGGATCACAGGAAATTCCCCGAATATAACTCATTCTTTCATGCCATGAGCTTCCACCCCCAACATATAATTCAAAATATCCTCAAATCAGTTCCTCCAGGTCAAAAGAATTTGCTCCAGCCAGGAGTCCTTTGAAGACACCAGGGATGATCTAATACAACGATTTCGAGAGAGGGGTTACAAATCTGGGGTGGTTAGTTCTGCTTGCCACTGGGCTTCTACCCAGGATAGAACCAAACTTCTCCAATACAAGAAGTCAAAGGGCTCTTCTAGCTCACTGGTTCGTTTGGTGACAACATATGGACGCAACACACAGGGATTTATGAACATCATCAATAGACACTGGAACATACTTTTGGCCGAAGACAGATTATACCCATTTTTGGGTAATAGATGCTCTTTTTCCTTTAGGAGAGGGCATACATTAGGCTCCCTCTTTAGTCATTATAAGAGAGTGGAACAGAGATTAAATGGCCCCCACTCAACGGACACTAATAGGAGACCCACTTATAGGTTGTATGCCATGTGGACACTGTACCCACTGTTTTAGGATTAATAAAACCAAGGAATTTAGTAGCCAGAACACATCTATAGTTTTTAATATTCATTTCTGGGCCAACTGTAGTACAGAGTGGGTAGTTTACTTAGTCACTTGTTCTTGCTCCTCATTTTATGTGGGTCAAACATCTAGACCCTTTTGTCTTAGAACTGGGGAGCACATTAGTGATATCAAAAATAAACGGTCCACAAATGCTTTATATAAACGTGTGCAAACATAATACTGCATCTTTTCGTTTCATTATTACTGACTGTATTGTTGGTAAATGTAGGGACAAATCAGGATGGCATAAATACACTCAATTTTAAGGAACATAAATGGATTATTAAGTTAGGAGCATTGTTTCCACCTGGGCTTAATGATCATTTATGAGGGACCAATGAACAGCATCTATATAATGTATATAAATGTAGGCATGCATTTATGACTGTTTTTCTCACTGAAGAAGGCTACTATAGCCGAAACCGGTTTGGGGCAGGTAGCACGGTTCTTTTATTCCCTCTACCCATGTCATAATGTAGTTTCTTTATTAAATGGGATTTCCATACTTTCTGCTGGCTCACTTGTGTTTTGGTTGTATTCTGTGACTTTTGGAGCCGTGCAGCAGCCGTACGTGCAATACGCAGCTCATTTGGATTCCCCCGATTCTCACTTGTTTTTTAGGCATAGAGGCCTAACCATGTGGTCTGGGTGTCTGCTTCCTAGGCATGGTTCTAGTTTTAGACCTTGAAGAAGAAGATGGCGTTGGTTTAATATGCAAGTCAGTAGGCCTGAATACACCCTCAGAAGCTGGTGCTTGCACAGCGGCTCCGGACCCATCCAAGGTAGAGACATCCGCAGGTTCCCCAGTTGAAGCATCTTACGGCATACCGGACTCCGAATGGGTCTAAGTAGGGGCCTGTGAATCTGAAGTAGCGGGTATCACCAAGTACCGGCGAACTGGCGACTAGCTTAGGAGAAGCATAGTCGGCAGCTTTGGACCTAGGCGGCCTGTCTCTGAGTTATCTTTGAGTTTTTTCAGAATGTCAGTAGTCAGGTGGCTTACCGAAGACATATCTGGATAATTGAACAGAGTACCAAAGTATTTAGAAACGAAAATATACAGACGACGAATAGTTCGTGGTTTAAATAAGGCACAAAACAGACAGTGAGGTACGTCGTGGTCAGGGCCTAGGCAAGGAATACAGTACGAATGAAAATCTTTATGAGGTATTTGCTTTCCACAAGAAATACAATTACGGACTTTTACTGACATCAGTTTAGAGCAAGAAAAAGTTTCCCCAAATAGGGTACTTAGCTTTAGTTGAAGACTTTGGTTCTGAAACTCGAAAATGAAAATTTCAGGAGTCGGCCGACCAGCATTTGCTAACTGCTTCTGCTTCGGGCACCGCACGGCAAGAAAGACTTATGTAACAGCGTCGGCTGCATGCTTTATACCCCTGACTACCGGACTTCACGGAAGATGAGACAGTAACCGACAAAGGACCCAAGACTTTGATAATCAGGCCGACTGAGGGCTACTGCAAGCAGATAACTCAAATGTGATGACTGCAACAGTGAAACACGAAGAAAGTACAGTTTTGTACCTACCATAAATGTAGATGTTCGAGTGCTAATACAGCTGCAGTAATCACAGATGGGTTCTCTGCCGTCAGGCGGGTCCTCGGTCGGCCGAATTCCAAAGTCTAGGTCCGGCGTCGGTTGTTGTCGCTTTCTCTCCTGACGTCAGTGAGGCCGGAGTATATAAGACATAGCCGACGCCATGTTCTTCAGTCTTTCTTGCCCCAGATGTCAGGTGCCCCCATAAGGAAGGCAATACATAAATTATGTTTATATGTATATACATGCAATGCAATATAATCCAAAATCAGTAGTTGCAAGCAAATAAACCATAGAAGGATAACCCAGTCAGGTTGTATGAAGAGGGTGTTAGGCCCCATGCCTTTACCAAGTGGGGAAGGAGGGAGGGAAACCTGTACTGCAGCTGCATTAGCACGCGAACATCTACATTTATGGTAGGTACAAAACTGTACTATGTTCATCGTGCATACAGCTGCAGTAATCACAGATGGGTAGAGTCCCAAAGCTACGCACAGGGTGGTAGGTACTAGGAGGAACTGGATTGAGCCAGAATGCCCTGCAACACAGCAGTGGCAAAGCCTGCTCTAGTTTTGGAATATAAAGGCAGGTGGTAGTGTTTTGTGAAGGTATGTACAGAACTCCAAGTGGCTGCCTCCAAAATATCTTTGGTAGGAACTCCTCTGAGGAAGGCTGTAGAGGTAGCTGTGGCCCTGGTGGAGTGTGATCTGATACCTGTAGGAACAGATTTCCCATGGTAGGAATAACAAAACCGTATGCAGTGGCCTATCCACTGCTTGGTAATTGGCTTCCCTTGAGCCCCTACAGCATAGGACACAAAGAGTTGTTCTGATTTCCTGAAGGACTTTGTTCTGTCCAAATAATAACGTAGCTGCCTATGGATGTCTAAAGAGTGTAGCAGCCTTTCCCCTCTGTTTTGGGGATTGGGGTAAAAGGTAGGTAGGTGTATGGCTTGATTTAAAGCTACCCTGGATACCACTTTAGGCATAAATGATGGGTTGGTACGAAGGGAAACCCTGTCCTGATGGAAGATGAGAAAGGGCTGCACCGCCATGAGGGCCTGTAGTTCCGAAACCCTACGAGCTGAAGTGATAGCCAGAAGGAAGGCTGTTTTCCAGGACAAATATTGCAAATCTGTTGAGGCAGCTGGTTCAAAAGGAGGCAATGTTAATTTTTTTAGTATGCAATTAAGATCCCAGACTGGTATTGGTTGTTTCCTTGGTGGTCTTATATTCTTAGCCCCTCTGAGGAACTGTCATAAGAGTGGGTGAGAAAATAAAGGAGGATCCGTGTTGAATTCTGCAGAAATGGCTGAGGCATGGATTTTTATGGAAGAAAATGAAAGTCCACTGTTCAGCAGCTCAGCTAGATACTGTAATACCTGAGGCAAGTTCAGTTTTCTAGGGTCCTGGCTTTTTTTCTCATTCCAAGAGCAAAACCGCTTCCATTTTGCGGAGTAAGCTTTTCTAGTAGATGGCCTTCTGGCCTCCAAAATGACATCCTGCACCTCCTTGGAGAGTAGGGTCTGTTGTGGTGTTAAGGAATTTTCCATGCAGCGAGATTGAGTGTTTTCAGCTGACTGTGAAGAGTTTTGTAGCTGTGCTGAGTCAGCAGAAGAGGCATTAGAGGCAGGGACCAGGGAGGAGTATGTGTTAGGCTCCTCAGGAGCGAGTACCAGTGTTGTCTTGGCCAATCTGGAGCAATCAGTATCATCTTCGGTCTGTCTGCTCTTGCTTTCAAAAGCACGTTGGGCAGAAGAGGCAGAGGTGGGAATGCATAAACTGTCCATGCTGTCCAACTGAATGAAAGGGCGTCCACTCTCCTGGCCTTTGGATGAAAGGTCCTCGAACAAAACTTTTCCAATTGATGATTCCTGTGGGAGGCAAAAAGATCTATGTCCGGCCTCCCCACGCTTGGATTATCTCTGTAAACACCTGAGGATGCAACTTCCATTCATGTGGATCTGTCATATTTCTGCTTAGATTGTCTGCCAGCGTGTTTTCCAATCCTGGCAAGTACTGTGCTTGAAGTTCGATTTGCCATTCCAGAGCCAAGTTCCAAAGAGTCATGGCTAGTCTGCACAAGGGGTATGAATGTGTTCCTCCTTGTTTGTTTATGTACCACATTACTGTGGTGTTGTCTGTTCTCATCAGTAATTGTCCTGGATGCAGGAAGTCCTTGAAAGCTGTAATTGCATTTATTACTGCTAGCATTTCTTTTTGATTGATGTGAAGGTGCTTTTCCTTTTGGGACCATCTGCCCTGAATGCACCTGTCCGTCATGTGCGCCCCCCAGGCGTAATCTGAGGCGTCTGTTGTGATGACTTGATTTGCTTGAGGCTTGCAGAATGGGAGGCCTGTATTTGCTTGACATGCTTGGGCCCACCATAGAAATTCCTTTTGCAAACATGGAATTATTGGTATTATTGTTTCCAAACTGTGACTGTGTTGAGACCATAGGTTTTTTAGGTACCATTGAAGTTTCCTCATATGCAGCTTTGCACATGGGATTAGAAGAATGCAAGATGCCATGAAGCCCAGAGCCTGCAGGATTTTCCTTGCAGTAAGCCTGGTACTTTTTGCTAGTGTTTCGAAGTACTGAGATAGTTACCCTTGTTTTTCTGGCGTAAGATATGCCATCTGGGTGTTTGTGTCCAAGTTGGCACCCAGGAAGGTTATTTTCTGAGATGGTGTTGGCCTTGATTTCTCCTTGTTGATGGTATATCCCAGAGAAAGCAGTAACCGTGTCACATATGCCAGATGTTCCAGTAGTATGCGTTTGCTGTCCTCTTGGATCAGGCAGTTGTCCAGATAAGGGTAAATTTGTATCCCTTGAAGTCTGCAGTAGGCAATCACTGATGCCAGGCACTTTGTGAATACTCTGGGCGCAGTAGATAAGCCAAAGGGCAATGCAGAGAATTGATAGTGGATTGAACCTGCAAGAAATCTGAGGTATCTTCTGCAGCTTTGTCTGATTGGGACATGCAGGTATGCCTCCTTGAGGTCCAATGTTACCAGCCAAAACTCCTTGCCCAGCATGGGAAGAAGTTGCTGTAATGTGAGCATCTTGAATTTTGGTACGAGTAGGAATGTGTTTAGGATGGATAAGTCCAAAATGGGTCTCCAGTCGGTTCCTTTTCTTGGTACCAGAAAAAGTCTTGAATAAAAACCTTGACCTTGTTGGTGTGTAGGTACCTTTTGTATAGCTCTCATGTTTAGGAGCTTTGAAATTTGCAGTTGTGCCTCTGCCCTTTGATTTTGTGGCAGGTTTGGCATGCCTCATTTTTGGAAGAGTGTGAAATTGAAATTTGTAGCCTCTGTTTATAATGCCCAGTATCCATTTGTCTGTTGTGACAATATGCCAATTGCTTGCAAATAATGCTAGTTTCCCTCCCAAAGGTGCTGCCAGCTGAGACTTGCTTGGCCTGGAAATGAGGGAGTCATTGGGTTTGCTTCCTGTATTGTTGTGCACTGTCTTCACCACCTCTTGGTGCTGGAGATTGCCATTGTCTGCCTCTATATGATCCTTGTGATTGCCCTCTGCCCCTTGTGCGTCTATCTACCTCTTTGGGGCTTGTCAGTGGCTGGAAAGGACCAGTGTTTTGAAGGCCAATTTCTGCTAAAACGTGGTGGTTGGACCTGTAAGAAAGCCTTGACAGTTTGCATAGATTTGGCTTTTTCTTCCATTTTCCGTAGTATCTTCCTCAGCATTAGTACCAAAAAGTACATCCTTTTGTAAAGGAGCATCAAGAAGTTTAGCTTTCACATGATCAGGTAAATTTTGTTCCCTAAGCCAGGCATGTCTGCGAATGACTGATCCTGTAGCAGCCGCTCTACTTGAGGCCTCCAGGGCATAATAGCCACATTGTAAAGTGTGTTTACCCACTTGCTCTGCACTATGCATCATATCCTGCAACTCCTTCAAATCTGGTTGTTCAGGTTGAGACATTTTATTCCTTAATTGTGATAACAGGAACCGTTGATATTTAAGCATATGAAACTGACAATTTAAGGCCCTCGTGGCTAGGGTGGCCGAGGTATATACCTTTTTTCCCCACCTTTCTAAAGATCTTGACTCTCTTTCGGCAGGAAGTGGATTATTGGCAGTAGAGGCCTTCAATCCCTTGGGGCCTTGAGAAATGGTTTCAGGGTCAGCATTATGGCTTTTGTAGAGAAATTGGTGAGAGTTAGGAACTCTGTAGTACCTATCAGGTTTGACTGGTGCAGGAGGCAGGGAATCAGGGTTAAGGCAAGCCTCCGAATAAACATCATCAAGTATGTCCAAAACAGGAGGTATCGCTAGAGGTCTGTGTTGTGGTAACAAAAGAAATTCCCTAAGTCTTTTCTTGGAATCGGAAAAGTCTTGGCCTTCCCAATGGAAGTGTTCCCTTAAAGTGTGCAAGGTTTCCCCAAAGGAAAAATCCTCAGGAGGAGATACAGAAGGAATGGACTGCTCTGCATCCGAATCCTCAAAAGGGGAGTAAGAGTGTTCCTCTACATCAGAATGTTCTGATAAAATGGAGCCCTGATCAGAAGAGGGAGAATCTTCCTCCACTCTGGGTCTCTTGTCTGGAGGGGGTTGAGAACCCCCGATAAGAGTAATTAAATCCTCAGCCATTTTAAGCATCTGTTTTTTAGGCATGGGGCCTGGAGATGGGCCCTGTGCAACAGGCCTCTTGGGATGCCTGGCTGCTTTTGATTTAGTAAAGGCCTTAATAGAAAAAGAAGATGAGGGTCTAAAGACACCATGGGTGGAAGTGGACCTATCCACATTAGGAGGCTCAACATTAGCAATGGCTTCGGTTGTTGTAGTCTGGGAAAGGGCCGAGGTACCTGCGGTCTCAGGTACAGAGGACACCGCCAAAGGAGTGTCGTCGGTAGTCAGGGACTGCAAAGGCGTCTCGCTGAGAACCAGACCACGTGTAGCCTGTTTTGGTGTGGTGTCGGTCCTTGTCCTTGCGTTTTTTGGACAAAACGGTAGTCGGAGTTTCCGACGACATTTTATAATCAAAGGCTTTACCAAAATAGTGTTGGGCGAACTCCGCCCGACACTTAATAGTGCGTTTATTGAAAGTAGCACAAAAGCGACAGCCCGAGACGTCGTGGTCTGGGCCTAAACAAGGTATGCAGAGGGAATGGAAATCCTTATGCGGTATTTGCTTCCCACAAGAAATACAATTATTAACTTTTCCTGACATCGGTCTGAGGCAAGAAAAGTTTCCCCAACGGGGTACTTAGCTTTAATGAAGACTTCGGTTTCCAATTTTTTCGTAATTCAGGAGCTGGCCGACCGGCACTTGCGAACTGCTTCTGCTTCGGGCACCGCACGGCAAAAAAGACTGGAGAACATGGCGTCGGCTGTGTCTTATATACTCCGGCCTCACTGACGTCAGGAGAGAAAGCGACAACCACCAACGCTGGACCTAGACTTTGGAATTCGGCCGACCGAGGACCCGCCTGACAGCAGAGAACCCATCTGTGATTACTGCAGCTGTATGCACGATGAACATCATCCACTGATACTTTGTCTGTGAGGACCTCTGGGGGGGGGGGGTCTCTTTCTTTTGGCTGTTGTGGGAGGGAGCGGTTGGTTACCCCTGATCAGTGTCAACTCCTCCTCTGCCATTCTAAGAAGTGGCTGTGATTGAGAGGCTGGCTAGCTAGTAGTAGGTAGGTGGCTAAGGCCCTGTGAAGAGATCTTTTTGGGGGTAGATTTTGGCTTGGGCCTAGTTGGGTCAGTAGCCTTATACAGAGTTAATTTGAAAGGCGGCATTGTCGGTCTGATCCTGACTTTGGATGTCAGTGGAGACTCCACAGAAGCCGGTGCCTGCTAAGCGGCTTCAGACCCAACCACGTGAGGAACAATTGACATCTCGGCAGGAGGAGGTCGATCCAGCGGTGTACTAGACTGGGTACAATGACATTGATTCAGAACCGAATGGGTCTCGATAGAGGCCTGCAGCGGATCATCGGCTGTTGTCAGGGGCTCTGAAGGCACCTCACTGAGGTCAGCTGTAACCTTGTTTTGAGTAAATGTGGACTGTAGTCCAGGGTCAGAGGGCCTAACTTTTGGAGCCCTATACTTGTCTTTGTCATTTTTCTTCCTAGGAATGTCAGTAACTGCCTTAGAGATGGAAAAACTGACTAAAATGCCTGTTTACAATATTGCCTCTTCTTCTTATAGTTCGAGCATTAAAGAGGGCACAGAACAGACACCCTGGAATGTCGTGGTCTGGGCCTAAACAAGTGACGCAGAGACAATGGAAGTCTCAGTGTGGTATCTGCTTTCCACAACTGAGACAGCCATTAACTTTCTCTGACATCGGTTTAAGGCAAGAAAAGATTCCCTAATGGGGTACTTGGCTTTAGATGGTTGTCTTCACTCTGGCAACGGCCAACCGACGCACTCGCAACACTGCTTCTGCTTCGGGCTTCATGGCAAGAAAGACTGTTGTAATGGCATTGGCTGTCTCTCTTTTTAGACCTGATGTCAGCCATACTCACAGAACAGCCGACGCAGGAGGGAATCCTTTACTCTGGTACGCTGGCCAGCTGAGGGCTACCCAGCTGGGATACCCACAAGTGATGACTGCAACAGTGAAACACAAAGAACATCGAAGACTGCAGCCAGGGCTTACTTTTAGTGCTCAAAAATGGAAATATAACCGCTTTCAATTAACTAAGAAAACAAACGCTTAAGATTATACCAAAGTCACAAAATGGAAAAGTAAATGTGCTAAGAATGAGCAAGAGGCTACACATTTTAGTCTGGAATATAAACTCAGATGGAACAAGCAGCAAAAATTATGTCATCTACAATACATATCAGAAAAATCAAAAAGGAAATGATAGTGGACTTGTACACAGAGCCATTGTCAGATACGATACCATTACAAGTCAGGAGTTTAGAAGATTTGATTACAGGATTGGAAATTCAAACATACAATATCCACTTCATACTGTCCCTCAGTCTAATGGACAAGTGAACAGATGTATTCCTAAAGTGACTACACCACAAACAGTTGTTTTGCAGTTTTGAAATCAGACTAATCCACTGCAATGAATTAAATCTCTCACCAGCTCAATTGCAGATAGGCAAAAAGTACAGTTGTGTACACTTACCATAAATGTAGATGTTAAGTGTATTCACTGTTGCAGTCATTACATTTGGGTAATCTGTTGGCAGGTTGCCCTCAGTCGGCCTGATTAACAAAGTCTTGGGTCCTGCGTCGGTTGCTGTCCTTTTTTCCATGAAGTCAGGGCTATAAAACATGCAGCCGACGCCATTACAGGTGCCCGAAGCAGAAGCAGTTCGCAAGTGCCGGTCGGCCAACTCCTGAAATTTTCATTTTCGAGTTTCAGAACCGAAGTCTTCAATTAAAAAGCTAAAGTACCCCGTTGGGGAAACTTTTTCTTGCTCCTTACCGATGTCAGTAAAAGTTAATAATTGTATTACTTGTGGGAAGCAAATACCTCGTAAGGATTTTCACTTGTACTGTATTCCTTGCCTAGGCCCCGACCACGACGTACCTTGATGTCGGTTCTGTGCTTTATTTAATCAACGCACTATCAGTCGTCGGTACATTTTTGCTTCTAAATATTTTTGATCACAGTTTAATTATCCAGAAATGACGTCCGTTAGCAATCAGTCTACCAGAACACCTAAAGAACGCAAAGAAAAAGACAGACAGGCTGTTGAGGTCCAAAACTGCTGATGAGGCTTCTCCTAAGCCAGTCGCCAGTACTCAGTGAGGCGCTTTCGCAGCCCCTGATACCCGCTACTTCAAATGGGTCTCAGTACAGGCCTGCGAATCAGGAGTCCGGTATGCCGTGAGATGCTTCAATTATGGAACCTGTGGATGTCTCTACCTTGGATGGGTCCGGAGCCGCTGTGCAGGCACCGGCTTCTGAGGGTATATTCAGGCCTACAGATTTGTATATTAAACTGACGCCATCTTCATTATTAAGGCCTAAATCTCTATCTATGTCTAAAAATCCGACGCCTAAGCCACATGTGCAGGCCCCCTATGCCTAAAAAACAAATGGTCAAAATGGCTGAAGATTTAATTAATCTAATCACGGGTAGCCAACCCCCACCTTCAAAGAGGCCTAGGGCTGAACCTGACTATGAATCTTCTGAACAGGATTCTATTTCTTCTGACTCTTCTAACTTGAAGATTAGGAACAAAGAATCCAAAAGCATGGGAAAATCTGCATTTTGACACTAAACCGATACATAAAGCAGATCAAAGATGATCCTAGCTCACAGAAAAATGGTGATTTTTAAAAAATAAAAATAAAATACAGACAGTACAATCACAGAAAGTCAAAGTGTAAAGATGATGATCATACAGAAGTATTAAATCAGTACTTTTGGGAAGACAAAAAAAAAAAAAAAGATTGAAAACAGTCAAAAAAGTACAGTTTTGTACCTACCATAAATGTAGATGTTCGAGGATCCCCATTGCTGCAGTCCTTACTATTGGGTGTAGTCCGCTGTCCAGTCGGCCCGAATACCAGAGTATATGGCTGACGTCGGTCAGGGCGCATTAGACTGACGTCAGTACGTCAGGGTACTAATGCGCATGACCGACGTCATATCCTCAGTCTTTTCTTGCCCCAGATGTCAGAAGACCCTAAAAAGACAAGGCCCAAAATACCTGCACCAAAAATATGTACAATATATACAAGAATATATACAAAATATCAGCATGTAACCTCACCTACACAACCACCCGTAAACACAGAGGGAAGGAGGGAGGGTAAATTGGACTGCAGCAATGGGGATCCTCGAACATCTACATTTATGGTAGGTACAAAACTGTACTATGTTCTTCGTTCCCCATTGCTGCAGTCCTTACTATTGGGTAGAATCCCAAAGCAGAGGTAAGGGAGGCTGGCAAATCATAAAGAAGCAGGAGCTGACAACATGCCTTGCAAAACAGCTGTGGCAAAACCAGCCCTAGACTTAGAGTAGATAGGAAGGTGATAATGCTTAGAGAAAGTATGCACTGAACTCCAAGTAGCTGCTTCCAAAATATCCTTAGTTGCCACCCCTTAGAAATGCTGTTGAAGTGGCAGTAGCCCTAGTGGAATGAGGCCTAATCCCAGCTGGAATCTCCTTGCCATGACGGGAATAACAAAATGCAATGCAAAAGCCAATCCACCTAGAAATAGTTTGTTTTGACACAGGCTTGCCCTGAACTCAAAGCAAAAGAAACAAACAACTGCTGAGACTGCCTAAAATCCTTAGTCCTGCTTAAATAATAACGCAATTGCCTGTGTACATCTAAAGTGTGCAAAATCTTTTCCCCTTTATTTTGGGGGTCTGCATAAAAGTAGGCAAATGAATAGTTTGGTTTAAAGCCACACTAGAAACCACCTTAGGCATAAAGGAAGGATTAGTACGTAATGATACCCTATCCTTATGGAAAATCAAAAGGGCTCTACTGCCATAAGGGCCTGCAACTCAGACACCCTTCTTGCAGAAGTAATAGCCAACAGAAAAGCAGTCTTCCATGACAAGTATTTCAATTCAGCAGTAGCCGCAGGCTCAAAAGGTTGTAGAGTAAGTTTTTCCAACACAAAATTGAGATCCCAAGCAGGAGTAGGAGCTCTACGTGGGGGTCTTATATTCTTTGCCCCTCTAAGAAACTGCTTGAACAAAGGATGCGAAAACAAAGGTGGGTCACAATCATAGTGAGCTGAAATTGCTGCAGCATGAATCTTAATGGAGGAGAAGGACAAACCTTTGTCCAATAACTCAGTAAGATATTGAAGAGCCACACTCAAATTAGGCTCAGAAATCTCCAAATTCTTTGCTGTACTCCAAAATAAAAATCTCTTCCATTTTTCTGCGTACACTTTCCTTGTACTAGGTCTTCTAGCTTCCATAATCACATTTAAAACTTGTTGAGGAAGTTGAGACCTGCTGTGTTTCAACACAGAATATGCCAGGCTGTTAGATGAAGAGAGTGAAGCTTGACATTGAGCAGATGACCGTCCTTCTGAGATAACAGATGAGGAATCAGAGGTAAAGGCCATGGAGGCTTCTTTACCAGACTCCGTAGTAGTGGGTACCAGTGTTGCCGAGGCCAATCTGGAGCTATCAAAATCATCCTTGGCCTGTCTTGTCTGACCTTTAATAGTACCTTTGGAAGAAGAGGCAGAGGTGGAAAGGCATACACATGAAGGTTTTTCCAACTGAAAGACAGAGCATCCACTTTCCAAGCTGTGTGATGAAACCCCTTTGTGCAATACTTTGGCAGCTGGTGGTTTAGTGGAGAAGCGAACAGATCTATGTCTGGAGTTCCCCATGACACTGTCAATTTCTGAAATACATGAAGATCCAGTTTCCACTGTGGGGATCCATGATTTGCCTGCTTAACACATCTGCTAAGGAGTTCTGTGCTCCTGGCAGAAACCTTGCCTGAAGAGTTAGTTGCAAGCTTAGCGCAGTCTCCCATAAAATCATTGCTTGCCTGCATAGAGGATAAGAATGTGTTCCCCCTTGGTTGTTGATGTACCACATGACAGTTGTGTTGTCTGTTAGAATCAACACCTGCCCTGGAAGAAGTAACTCCTTGAAAGCCATTAATGCAAACTGGACTGCTAACATCTCCTTCATGTTGATATGTAGATGCTGTAGTCTGGCAGGCCACTTGTCTTGTATCCACTTTCCATTTAGATGAGCTCCCCAAGCAATGTCCGAGGCATCTGTCGTTAAAATCTGACTCGCCTCTGGCCGGGTCACAGAGAGTCCCTTGTTTAGGTGACATTCCTGAGCCCACCACAAAAATTCTTTTTGAAGGCAAGGTATTATTTGAATGACAGTGTCCAAATCCTGGCAGTGCTGTGTCCATACATTTTGAGATACCATTGTAGCTTCCTCATATGCAGTTTGGCATTGGGAAGCACCAGAATACAAGATGCCATGAACCCTAATGCTTGAAGGACTGTCCTTGCAGTCAGCACGGACTGATGAGATAGTTGATGGAAGTAAAGTGATAGACTCTTTTGCTTGTCCGGGGTTAAAAGGCCATCTGGGCTGCTGTATTCAGTCTCACACCCAGAAAGCACATGTCTTGAGAGGGTACTAGACTGGACTTTATTTCGTTCACAGAATACCCTAGGCATCTTAGCACTGCTATAACATATTCCAGATGCTGTAGAAGGTCTTCCTTTTCTTGAGCCAGAATCAGGCAGTCGTCCAAGTAAGGATAGATTTGAATTCCTTGTAGCCTGAAGTAAGCTATCACTGGAGCCAGAACCTTTGTGAATACTCTGGGCAGTAGATAAGCCAAAGGGCAATGCAGAGAACTGATAATGAGAATTTCCAGCTCGAAACCGCAGATACTTCCTGCAACTTAGCCTTATAGGCACATGAAGGTAAGCTTCTTTGAGATCTAAAGTTACCATCCAGTGATCTTTGCCCAGCAGAGGTAAAAGCTGTTGTAATGTCAACATCTTGAACTTGGGAATGTCCAGATAAGTGTTGAGGATAGATAAATCCAAAATTGGTCTCCACGTGTTCCCCTTCTTTGGTACTAGGAACAGGCGAGAATAAAATCCTAGGCCCCTTTCTGATACAGGGACTGGCTGAATGGCCCCATCTGGAGTAACTGAGAAACTTGCTTGTGAGCCTCTTTTCTTTGTGGAGGAGGAACGTCTGGCATGCCTTTGAAAGGGGGCATTGTGTGGAAATAAAACCTGTAACCGTGGTGAATGATATCCAACACCCATCTGTCTTGAGTAATTAAATCCCAATTTTCTTTGAAAAGAGACAGTCTTCCTCCCAAAGGAGCTGCCAGACGAGAATCTACTGGCAGCTGAAAAGGCAGGTCATTGGGTCTGTTTACGAAAGGACTGACCCCTACCCTCACCAGAAGTCTGAGCAGGTGAACTCCTGTTCTAGGCCTAAAAGAACCTTGAGCCCTGCCCCTACCACGTCTAGACCTACCCCTAGACTGGGAATCATAAGCAGGATATGTCCACCCCTTAGCAGGCCAATTTCTACTAAACTTCGGTGGCTGCACCTGCAAAATATCTTTAACAGTTTGCATAGACTTAGCTTTGTCCTCCATTTTCTTTAAAACTGCTTCCACAGGCGAACCAAACAACACATCAGACTGTAAAGGTGCATCCAAAATCCTTGTCTTAACATGCTCAGCTAAATTCTGATCCCTCAACCAGGCATGCCTGCGAAGAACAGAACTAGTGGCAGCCACCCTCGAGGAGGCCTGAACAGCATCAAAACCACATTGCAAAGAATGCTTACCCACTTGTTCAGACACATGAACCAAATCCAGCAACTCTTTACACTCAATACCTTCCGCCAAAGCATCCACCTTAGATTTCAATTGTGAAAGGAGATAATTCTGATATTTTAGCATGTGAAACTGACAATTCAACGCCTCATGGCTAGAGTGGAAGAAGTATACACTTTCTTTCCCCACCTATCCAAAGCCCTTGCCTCTTTATCAGTGGGAACAGGATTTTTAACCACAGAGGCCTTAACACCTTTAGGCCCCTGAGAAACAGTTTCTGGATCCGCCCTAGGACTCTTAAACAAATACTTATGAGCTTGGGCACCCTATAATACCTATCAGGTTTAACAGGAGCAGGAGGCAAAGAGTCAGGGTTCAGGGAAGCCTCTGCAAAAACATCCTCCACCACATTCAACACAGGAGGTATAGCTAAGGGCCTATGCTGGGGTAAAACAAGAATTCCCTAAGCCTTTTCCTGGAATCAGAGTAATCCTGGCCTTCCCATTTAAAGTGCTCCCTCATGGAATGCAGAGTCTCTGAAAATGAGAAATCCTCAGGAGGAGAAGCTGTAGGAGTGGAATCATCCACATCAGAATCAGAATAAGGAGGATACTCCCGCAAATCTTCCGCAGAAGACTCAGAAGCCTCTGAACACTGTTCAAAACTATCAAACTCCGGTTCCACCCTAGGCCTCTTATCAGGAGGGGGCATAGAACCTCTAATCATAGTAATCAAATCTTCTGCCATTTTAAGCATATGTTTCTTAGGTACAGAACCCGAAATGCTAGGAGAAGCCCCACTGAAGCTGAACTTGGCCTACCTCTCAAAGAAGTTTTGGCAACAGAAGGAGAGGCTCTAACTACCTTGGGAAGAGAAGGAAGAACAGTTACCTGAGAAGCCCCCTCAGCCTGGCCTACCTCCTGAGAAGGCACATCCTGTAACAGTAAAGTTTCTGCCTGAGACTCCATGGAAACTCCTGGCAAAACCTCTGGCTCCACAGAGCATTCTAAAGAACCGACGTCCGGGACTGCCGGTTCATCAACCCTAGGCTTCGCTGTTTTGTCCTTGCGCTTCTTGGACGAAGCGGGCGGAGCATCCGACGGCATTTTATAATTGCAACGCTTCCCAAACACTAACCTGGCACAGTCTAACCTCCTCTTAATAGTGCGTTTGTTAAACCTAGCACAAGAGCGGCAACCAACAACGTCGTGCTCAGGCCCTAAACAAGGTATACACAAGGTATGGTAATCCCTATGAGGTATCTGTTTCCCACAAGAAATACAGTTATTCACTTTTTCTGACATCCGGTTAAATACTGAGGCAAGAAAAAACCAAAATGTTCCCCAACGGGGTACTTAGCCAACTCTGCTTCGGTCTGAAACTCCGGTTTCGGAAATATTTCAGAACGCCAACCTGCACTCGCAAAACTGCTTCTGCATCGGACCATGCGGCAAAAAAGACTGGGGATATGGCGTCGGTCATGCGCATTAGTACCCTGACGTACTGACGTCAGTCTAATGCGCCCTGACCGACAGCCATATACTCTGGTATTCGGGCCGACTGGACAGCGGACTACACCCAATAGTAAGGACTGCAGCAATGGGGAACGAAGAACATCTGCTGGGAGACATAAAACATCTGAAGCTGCACAACCAAATGAAGCTACACACATATATACATATATACATATATATATATATATATATATATATATATATATATATATATATACACACACACAAACACATTACATATATATATATATATATATATATATATATATATATATATATATATATATATATATATACACACACACACATTACATATATATATATATATATATATCACACACAAACACATTACATATATATATATATATATATATATATATATACACACACATATACATATATATATATACAATATATATATATATATACACTTACATACATTACACGCACACACATCTGCACAAAGATGGATCTATGTCTATATATACATAGGCATGCACACTTATTTGATTTGCACACATTACAAATACATAAAATATGTACATACATACACACGCATCTGTTGTGTAAATGCATATTGCAAATCTGGTAGATATACACATGTATATATATTGTGCATTTCTGCATTTGTATCAGATTCCCAAAATACAAAAACATTAATTATTTATAGTTGTGAAAGTAATCTTTAAATGCGGATATGAGTTCGCATTCTCAATGCAACCTACACTCCCATCTGGCACAGATATCAGTGACCCTAGTAAAATTATGATGAGATCTCAGAAGATGTACTTTCCAGTAATGATGGTAGTCCTGAGCTGACATCCATCAATCGTTTTAACTTGCCAAAGCCATTACAGCAGTGTTTTGCAGACAGGTGGGAAAAGCCTCAAAGTTGACTGGTATGTTGTGTGGGGGTGGGTGGCTGTGCGTTGGTGGGGAGTAGAGGTGTGCCTCTGCAAATGGTTATACATTGTCAAATGGAGAGATTAAAATTGAGTGTCCTGTTTGGAGTATCATATCACTGCTACAGCTGGTGGTTCTGTTTCAGTGTGTGTGTCATTAAGTATGTACATGCCTGTCTGATTTGGGGTAGTTGCAATGGGGAACAGATGAGGAGTGTTGGATCACTTATCAGGGTACCCCACAAGTATCCCTAAATTTGGCTTCTTTTGCTCGGACATACTACAATCTACAGTACTTTTTGAAAAAGGTGTTGGATTTTCATGAACAAATAATGACATTCACTGCAATTAAAGACTTTCTTCAGAAAATGAATGCTAATTCATGTATTCTTATTTTATGGGCTTACTTAAATCAGTAGTATTGCTATTTTCAAAAGTATCTGAGGTGGAAGCTTTCTCTGTGCGTCTGTTGTTCATAGGTTATGAGGCTAGCAGCCCAAGAGCCTTTAAAAGCCTAGCCATGCTAATTACGGGTTGCCCTAATTGTCCTTGGTTAGATGGACGTACTTTACAGATCAGCACTGACTAACCCCTGTCCATGAGGGACATGGGTGCCACCCCAGGGGGGGGAATTTACAGTCAACCATCCATTTGTCTAGGATGCGCCCGAATAGGGTCATTGAGGAGCTCTGCTTCACATGAATTGGAAGGTTTTTCCAGAGCAGCGGCAATCGCTGGGAGAAATACCTGTCACGTCAGCATGTTCTGTTAATGTCACTGGCAAACTTGAGATCCCTACAGCAAGTAGCTCTAGTGCTATTTGATTTGCAGATGTACAGCATTTACATCAAGTAAGGGTCAAAGACTGCCCTGTAGGCCAAGCACAAGTGGTATCTCAGTAGCCTAAATGATACAGAGTACAGCGAGTGGCGTTTCAGTCTCTCCACACAGGTTATGGTTTGGAGGCCCTGTATGTTCTTAGTGAGAAACCTCTGTGGTCCCTCCAGTTGCTGCAGGTGTCTGGTGATATACATTCAGAAAGGAGCACTGTACTCTATTAATGGTCTGATTAGGGTCAAGTAAAGTAGGGTTATCACATCCTTATACCTGGATACTATGCCTTTACTTATGAGATGCGCAATGTAGAAGGCTTTCCTTACCAACGTTCAAATATGAGACGCTCGATGTAGAAGTCCTTCCTTACTAACGTGGAAATTTGGTTGTCAAAGTCCAAACTGCTGTCGACCTGTGTTCCCAGATCTCACACCACTGAGTTTGAACTTAGCAGGGTGCTGTCAATATTTTAACAAGTGTGGAATTCTGCTTTGCCAAATGGGATAACAGTGCACTTTTTTGTGTTTAGTTTTAGACCATGACTTTGGCACCAGTCATGTGTTTGTGTCAGCCCCTACTGTAATATGTTAACATCGTTGGGGACTCAATGATTGCACCTAGTTTACAATCATTAACAGACTTAATAAGCCAAAAGCAGTCTCTTTAACATAGACTTTTGAGAAATAGATTCCAAATAGTAAAGGGCCCAGTACAGATCCTTGCAGTACGCCACTGGTGATGGGTGTATTGGTACAGGTGGAGTCACCATCTTTGACAGTACATGTTCTGTTGGTGATCCATTTAGCTACCCATCTAGTGACACAAGGGTTATCGCCTAGCTGGGAGAGTTTTTCAGGTCTATATCACTTTGTTGAATGGCGATTCAGTGAACAGCCGTTTCTCAAACACCTACTCAATGAAGCCGCTCTTCATCGAATAGCAAATTTTAAGTAGGGGCAAACAAGCAGTTGGTCAACTAAGACCGTTCGCTTGCCCTAGTTAAAATTCACAGTTCGATGAAGAGCGGCTTCGCTGAATAACTGTTAGGTCTATATTATTTCTCTGAATATTTGTCTTGAGTTTTTTAATGATACCTGAGTGGGGGATTGTGTCAAAGGCTTTGGCTAGGTCCAGATGGGCAATATGCACGGTCTTGCCTTCCTCCAGGCCTTTGATGACTTTCTCGAAGAAGTCTACCAGGTACAGTAAGCATGATCTACCCTTAAAGCCAAACATGGGGTGGGTCTTGATTTTGAAGCTTGCCTATGTCCTAATTGATAAAGTCCATGATGATCCTTTCCAAGGCCTTGCAGATGAGGTTTGTTAGACGTATGGGTTTAGAGTTCCCAGGGTCAGTACCTCCCCCCTTTATGCAAGGGGATTACTGTTGCTGTTCTTCATTCTGCTGGTACAAAGCCAGTTCTCAGGCTATGGTTAAAGAGAACAAGTGAGTCAGCTAGGTCTTGTTTAGTAAGCAACCTGAAATGTTATCTGGCCCCAGTGAGACAAGTTGTTTTTGGCCTTGGAAAATGCAAATATGACTATCTCTACAGATACTAGGTAGAAAATTGGTGTCCGGTATGCTTTGTGGTATGGCTGGTGGGGATGGGGGGGGGGGGGTGATGATGCTTGCGCCAAGTCAATTAGCTAGCAGATTGGCAATTTCCTCTAGTGTAGTGTGAGTGGTACCATCCATTACCAATTCAGCACAAAGCTGGGCATGCCTTAGGACTACCCTTGGCAAGAGATACTACTTTAGCTTCATAATTAGCTTTAGAGGACTTTACAAGACTTCTGATTTGCTTGTTCAATCTGTGGAGGGTATTCTTCCTCTGCAGAGGCAGCTGCCTCTTTCTTGGACATCACTTTCTTCCTTTTGTTATACAATCTGTTATTCTAGATGTCTACCAAGGTGGCTTGTTTTTTCAGGAGGGCCTGGTTTTAATATGGTCAGGTACAGCAGAGTTTATATAGTTGCTAAGATGATTACACAGGGCATCTGTGTACATCTCTGCATAGGAGTCATTATTGCCTGTGACTGCAGGGGGTATAAAACTTTTTATAATAATCACTTAGTAGGCTGTAGTTTGCTTTGAAGAAGTTGCTTAGTTTTTTTTTTTTACTCCTTTGGGGGTGCGGGGTCCAATAGCTACTTTGAACGAGACTGATTTATGGTCTGAGCTTACCAGGGAGGACATCACACAGGGGTCAATGCAGTGACCACCCATGTTTGTGAGTACTATGTCAAGGGCATTACAGCCCATTGTGGGGGTGCAGACTGTCTGTTCCAGTGCATTTGCATTGACAAAATACAGGAACCTCTGGGCAAGCATGTCTGAGCTTGTTTATGTTACCCAGTCAATGGAGGGATAACTGAACTCTCCCATGACTAAGGCATTGGGCTGTATGGTGAGTGACTCCAGTAAGTCCAGGTAGGCATTGTGCTTAGTTAATTGAACATGGAGTAGCTCCAGACATTCACACTATTTGACCAATTTCGAGGTGTATTTGACTTTAATGAAGATGGATACACCTCCATCTTTGGTTCTTTCACACTCATTCTGAGGTCTGAACGTGTGGAAGGCATTGCATCTTTGCACAGCTGGGGTGCTTTCCACAGCTTTGAATCATGTTTCAGTGACTGCACAGACATTAGCATCTTCCAAGGTGAGGAGTACTTCCAGGAAGTGCAGTTTCGAATTTATACACCTAGCATTAAGGCAGCAGAACCTTAAGTTTGTTTTGAATGGATTTTGCCATGTCGAAAATTGTCATTTTGATACTGCATAAAAAAGGCACTAAGGGAGCAACAAGCACCTTAGCCAGTGTCCGAAAGCCTAGGGGAAACTATGCAGACCATCTCTGGAAAAGCAGAGTGGCCTGTTGACCATGTCTTCCTAGGCTGACAAATACTAGACCTCCCTGGACTGACACCAGAAGCATAGCCAATTGTTGAAGTCAATCATTTTTTTATGTTGTGGCATCATCCTGAGTGAAGGTAGAATGCTGTTTATGACTAGGGTCATACTTACCTGGGACACAAAATCTGAGAGTTCAGTCATGTCTCTCTTCATATAGTCCAGGGGAGGCAAGTCAAGTCATTCACCCCAACATGGACTATGACAGAGTTATAACCCGTACTTGAGTGACCTGAATACATGCATGATCTGACAGATCCTGGCACCTGATAAGGTAGCTGACCATGACCTTCTTGTCCAGCCTGGTCAGGGGGGCATCCATTTGTCTCACTATGGAGTCTCCTATGACCAAGACATTAGGTTTTGAGGTGTTTTGCCTTAGAGGCATATTTGGTGCCGATTTGTGCGTTATGTGCAGTGGTTTCTATACATATCAAGATGTGTGCAGATAATTTGCTTGGAAGGTTTCATCTTTTGGCAAGCTTCTAGCGAGCACCTCTGCATATGTGGGTTTACGTGTTGTGTCGTGAACTTGTGTGAGAGGGGAAGGTGCATGAGCTGACAATCTGTTTGAAGTCTTGTTTTTTGTTACGTGAGAGGACTGTTTCCAAGTTGATAGTGCAATTACATCTATCTCACACGGTATTTGTTTCAGGACGAAAGGGTTGTCAGTTTACATGAGGCAATTACAACACTGCCTCAGGATGCCCAAGTGAAATCAGGCTGGGCAGAGAAAAGGTGGGAAGTGACCATCCATAATGGTAGGTTTATACCATAGTACTGTTTGGGAGTGGGCAAGTTAGATCAGTTCATGATGCAGGAATAATAGAGGGGCTTATTCTGTTGACAGTTTAGGGTAAGGAGATGTGGTGATGCTGCTCAGTGTGTAGCTGAGTTGCCTGCAGAGCAACATGGGACTTGGGAGGGTTCTACTGACAGACATCTAGGGAAAATTTAAGTTTCCAGGTGTTTGTGTCTAATCAGAGTAGCGTTTACCCTACTGCACGATGTCTAGCTACGTGCAAACATTAGGCTTTAAGTATAGATGAAATTCAACAGTTTTAAGACAAGCTACCAATGGGAAAAGCCCCAAACAGATTCTTTTTCCAGCAATCCCACACTCAGATGGAACCTGAGCTACACACTTCTGCCACAAGGGTGCAGGGAGGCACTCAATGCAAGACGGCTGGAGCACAGTGATACCAAACAGCCTAGATTCAGCAAGTGTAAATCTTGCATAAGGCAGCAGTCCAGAATTTCAAAGTGCAGAAAAAAATGCAAACAGTCAGCAAAAATGAAGCAGCAATTCAAATATAGTTGCTGACGATATGAGAGATATATTAAAAGTATACAATTAAGACAAGTTACATAAAGCAATAGAGCAGAAAGTACTGGGTTACATCAGTGGCTTGGGAGGTCATTGTTAAAAAGAAACTGAGAATTGTTCTATTGTTATGTAAACCTTGGCATTAGATACCACAGTTCAGGTTATGCTACAACAGAATAACTATGCAAAGAGAACCATATGAGCAACCAGAATGCAATTCTAATCAAGTATTTTACTGTGCACATTTTAAGAAATTGGTAGACTGGCCTAAGCTCTGCAATGATCTGTGAAACTCTGGATTGATGTGCGCTTTAAGAAATAATTTCTAGGAAATGCGATTCAGAAGTAAAGAAAACATATGAGGGATCAGTTTTAGTGACACACATTGCAATTTGTTTGTTGTCTATTGTCATGCAAAGTTGACTGATTAGTTGAATCTAGCCAAGCTGAAAATGTGAGACTCTAGGCTCATTGGAGGAGTAACTTGGCAATGAAATGAAACTCGCCAAACTGTTCTTTGTAAAAAGTCTTTTTTATCTTAGTAATTTGTTGGCACTTTTGCAAGCTTCTTTCACAGAATGTGTAGTACATCTGTAGGAAAACATTTGTAAAACTCGGTGCAGGCCAGTCAATGATGCAGGATCTGCAGACTCTCAAACTTGGCAGATTATGTTCAGATGTTCCATTCTAAGTGAATGAGAACAAATGGTAGGGCTATTTTTTATCACAATCTTTGCTCTCACGGTGCATTATGGGACAGATTTGGCTTTGCAAAGGAATCAGGATTGTCTGCCCCCATAAAGGCAAACAAATATTAAAAAAATAAAATAAAAGTAAAATTGAGGAGGAGTACTTCTTTTGCTGCAGGCAGTTTTGGGAGGTTCAGTAATTCATGGCAATATAAACATATAAAATATATAATTTTTACCATTTGCTCGAGGCCCTTTAAATAACTTATACAATTCATCATTTAGTCACCACTGGCACCTCTGTACAGTTTTCTTGTAACTGGAATTAAACAGCTGTGCAACAAATCTTTATAAATCTGCCAGTAAGGCTCGGGTCTTGGCTAAATAATGTTCTAGGACTAACCCACTTGCAGTGAAGTCATATTAGTTACACAGAAGTAAAATTAAAACTTTGATTCCCCCTCCTAAAAAGTTCACACTGCTCATGTCACCACCATTCTCACATTCTTCTGCTTTACTTCTCATACAGGTTTCCACCGATAGCCTCACTGGACTTCAGACTGCTAGTTCTGTCCTACAGCAATAGCCAAGTTGCCTCTACCTGCTAGTTTCCCTTATATGTGCGCATCTCCAACTACAAGGTGTGACATGTACAGTGATCCTCACCTTTACAAATGTTTATGTAAGCAAATCTACAAAGCACCAAATCATTAAATTCTCACTTTCCAAATCTCAGATTCATATTTTCTTTAAGGATGAATTGCTCTCAGTACATAAGATGCTTCTTCCTCCACCACCTGGGGAAAGAAGTTATAATGTGGACTACAGCACTGCAAGCTAACAATTAACATTGTCATTTGGTCTTTACTTCAACATGTGTGTAGAATGTATCATTTCAGTTGCACTAAGAACCTTTCCAAAGGCTCAAGTTACTCTAAGTTTAACCACACTGATTCTTAAGTGTTCAGGTCGGCTCACATACCAAAGGCTGCTTGCAGCTTCTAGACAATAACAAATAAACTCCAAAAAAAATGAGTTTTCCAATTTCATATCACTAAACAGAACAAACAAGTCTTTTGTCCATAATTTGCATGCATGCATGTAATGGCAAAATTCTAAGTAAACAAATACTACGCAACTGAACTACATCAAGTTTAAATTTAAAACATTCAACATTTGGAGCATCTTCAAAACCAACTGGAAGCTTATTCCATAAAAGGTACGTTCCACTTAAAAAAGGTTAAAACATCTACTAGGATGGGGAATAGATTAAATAAATCCTAATAATCCATAAAGAAAAAGCCCTTACTCTGTAAGACAATGAAATTACCTCTAAAACTATTTCAATACGTAAAAGGCTAAATAACTCAAAACTGTTAGAATGAGAGAGACTATTCTCTTAATAAATTTCTTCAGTGTCTATTCTAGCAATTTAGTTGGTTTACATATACTAGGATTTCAGCCTTCCACAGCTTATTTAACACCTTAGATCCAAGATGGAATGAATGTACAAGAAAAACTTTGCATTTGGAAAGGACATATCTAGTTATGCAGCCAACTAATTATATATTCAGAGGGTAAACTGATTAGGTCTTCTTTTAAAGCTATTTCAGTGAAGGTTTCTCATGTTAACACCCTTAAGCATGTAACACTTTTTTTTAATCTAAAACTTCTAAGTCTAGTGCTGCTTACATTTAGAGAGTACCATGATTAAAATGAAGTAGACTGGCCTATACATAATTTAAATGCATGTATTATTAACAGTTACTTAAAAATATCAAATAAAACCAAGCAATTTATAACTACAAAAATGTTATACTAAAATGCAAAGTTTCTTTAAAATACTCAGCACGTTTACTAAATGAACAACCTTAATCTTCTATAAGGGCAAAACATGTGCAGCAAGCAAAAGACTTCTATGGCAATGTTCTAACATCAGGTCCTTCAAATGAAGCATTAAACCAAGGCCCCATCTGCCAGAGTTGGTGATAGCTCAGGCAGACAGACATAAAAGACCCTTACAGCACCTATCAAAAAGGGTACAGGAAGTTCCCCAATGTCCTTGCCAAATTTCCCTAGTAGTACAAATACCATTTCATGTCTCCCTGGAAAAAAAAGCTACTAGTCTAGTGGGGCTAAACGAAAGATTAAAAAATAAAATTTTAACTGGCACCACCAGTACGGAGTCAAAAACACCAAATCTGAGCAAAGACAGTTAGGAAACAGGAAGCCACAATAATTATAAAGGGCCAAAGATAAGTCTCAAACTGAAATAACCTGCCTATTTTCTTATTCCACAAGTCAGACAATAACACAAAATAAGCAGGTTAAACTTATTTAGCATGGCATTACTACTGGCTGCAACAAAAAGCTTGCTAAAAAACTGTTCTTAAATTATAGATTTTGTTTCCTAGAAATTAACTTCATAAAAGGCTTCCATCTCATGCCTTCTGTTCTGACCCACAAACTGTGCATGCTAATGCACAAAACAATAACCAACCAAAATGAGAAGCACGGGAGACAAACAGGATCACGTACAAGTGGCACAGTTGAAGCAGCAAACAGTTTTTAATAAATCCAATTGGGCACTTTCATCCCAAAACAACAAAGGGACTTTAGAATCTTGCAGTTGTGAATGAAGAAATAGCGATCTTGGAGGAAAACATCTCCCAGGACACCAGGAACCTACTTAAACACACCTCTGCAGCTGAAAAGATTTTACCTTGCTGTAGGACAGCACTACAGCTACAAAATACCAAGCTGCTTCTTATTCTAGCTGGAATAAGTCCACTTAGAAATTACTTGCTGTCAACAGTATTAAACATTCTAAAAACAGCTATCATAGTCATCAACTTGGTTGTTTTACCAAGCCAAAATACAGCAGCAGATTCCAATCTGCATGTTTTACGTGAATAGTGCCATGCAAATAATTCAAGGTAATAAACATTTGTTAACCAGGTAGGCTCATTGGACATAGATCCTTTTCAGGGGGGTCCCAGGAACAATACCTGGTTAAGTGACTTGCTCAGGGTTACACAGCAGACAAATGAGGGCTGAAGGACTCAAACCATCTACCAAAGGAACTACAGCTCATAGCCATAACCCTCTGCACCAACTGCCAGAGTAACATAAAATACACGTTACTACAAGGACTACAGGAGGCTAGCCTGAAATGACATTTTTATTTTTTACTAAAAACAGAGAGAAATACACAAACTTCAAATTCACAAAGTTGAAATTCAGACAACCTAGCTACAGTAGACAACACAGGGTACAGAAAATGCTGGCAGAAAGCTTCAGTAGGCTACAAAACTCTTTCATCATGAACTAATAAGTTACTTATGCTGGACACCACTAAACGCCAATATCCTCTTCTGCAAGGAAATGGAAGAGATGCACAATTTCTTTCCCACTAACCAAAAAAAATAAAAATAAAAAAATCAAATCAAAATGCACAGCTTCGATGAGGTACAGTAGCGGTGTATTTTTTAGCTGCTATCACAGCATCACAAAGTAGGATACAAAATGAAACTGAATTCTCACATTTCACCCTACAGACTTGAAAGGGTGGTCTGATTACTCAATGACTTTAGAGCTAATCCAATAGTTTCTGTCAATCCAAGTTTCTGCCAAACATGTTCTTGCACACCCATTTTGATCTCACGATACTCTACCATATAGTCTCTCGACAGATCTCTCTCAGAGAGTTCTTTCTCAGTCATCCTAACTAAGACACTTCCTCAAACTTGTATTCAAGATAAAGCTGCTAATGTTCCATACCATCTGCAAAGCTTGACTGACCACTTAAACTACTTGAAACAAAGACAGCAGCAGAGCCACAAGTCAAAGGTATAGAAGTTAAATAACAGTACTTTGACACTAGCAGCCAGGGTGTGTGGTTTGTTATATTCTACTATGCCTGCTTGTAACTGTTACTGGAGGAAAAAAAAAACTTTTGCTATTTATATCATTCTCACTTTGACTAAAATGGTTTGATAGCTGTTCCTTAAGTACAATTCTTAAACTACAGCAACATATCCTTCACACAAATTATTATTTTGGAGAGATGTTGAAATATTTCAGCCATTCTATGGAAACAAAAATCCTTAACTGTACCTTCAAGACACCATACCTTGAACAAATTAGGCAACATGGGGAATTCAAATGACTTCTACTGCCCTCTAGTGTTTTAGCTTTCTCTTCCATCATTGTGAATAGTGTCATGTCCTGACATATTGTCACCACTAAACACCTGATCTGATGAAGGTTGCAGTGGCAGCAAATTTAGATGATGACCAGGCCTCAACAGCCCCAGCAAAACTTTCCAGCTAATCCCATGGGAACTTATGCTAGGTGAGCAGAAATATATAGCCCCCAGCATGTCCTGGGTAATCATAGGGCTTCCTACTCCTGCAGTCTGTGCCCGATTCATCTAGGAGACATCATCAAACACAAAAAGGTGTCCAAACCACTCCACTGATTCCTCTCAAACAGCATAGCAACAACTGTACTCAGAGATCCTCCTGTATTGCTCTGCAGAGTTCCCAACTCTAACAGACAAGCAAACCCACCTATCTTGCAAAGAAACCTCAGTTCTGTAGCTTATCTGCAATCACATCCTTTTATTACTACCCATGATCTGAGCAAGTACAGGGGGCACAGACAGACAGACTGATTAGTTTGTCAAGAAGTTCATAAACTACTGCTGCCAGGCTAGTTCTCTATGGTCTTCTTCAAATGGATTGTTGGGAGGACCTCCGGGTATGCTTGGCATCCTCTGTTACACACAGCTTCTGCAATCAGGTCCCAAGGTTCTGAAATCTCCCTCAGGAAAAAGGAGGGAATGCTCCATACTGTTCAGCTTTAACAAGTCTTTCAAAAACATATTACTTGAGTAAGCACTTGCTTTATAATTTATCACACATTATCCATTTCTTAAAATACTATAGTCACTTTTTCTTAATCAAACATCTTAATCCAGCCTTAGTTAAAACATTAATAAATTATTACAGTACAAACTCTGTAATTTTACTGCATTAGTTTAGCCTAGCTTACTACTTTCCATAATTCTGCCGTGATGTTTGCTTTCTCTACAGAGCAACTGTAAAGGTGCTTGGTGAAAAGCACCCAAAAAAACCTGCATGTCCTCTTATGGCTCAGCTGTCAGCTCACTACCACAGTCTGCTACCTGACCGCAATAGTTGATGCATGCATACACTGTCCAAATCTCCAACTCTTTTCTTGGAGAGAATCAGGGTCTCTGATGAGCCGCTTCCTCTTCACACTCAGCAGTACTGCTCCAGTGCACTCCAGAGATCAGTCACTTGAGGGTAAGAGGACAACATCTGGAGCAAATAAGATGCAACCCCAACTCCTCCAGGTTGAACAGTCTCCTTTTAGGTAGCTACATCTTGACATCCTGCCCATAAAAATCACACACCCTTGACAAAGTCCCATGCTCACTAGGAATGTATTCAAATTTATATTTTGAATGCACAAACTACTCTCACTCCTCAAATATTGGGGAAAAATTCTACTAGGCAGAAGTCTTGGGTCCTCTTACTGTTGAAGTGCTCTCCAGAAGACAATCTGGGATATATGGTCATATGGCTTCTTCAAGTCCACAAAATGTATGTAGACAGTACAGGTCCTAGAGTTACCACAACCGTTTACCACTTTATTGGTCAGAGCTGCTTGCCCCTGCCTTAACTGTGGAGTTCTTGAACAAACTCCATTCACACACCACATTGCTGACTTTCCCCAAGGATACAGGAGTTCTTCCAGAGCAGTTCTGACAAATGCCCGATCCTAAATGAACCCAAGTGACAATTATACGACAACACATTATAAATTCTAAGTTCCCCAATCCCATTCCTCCCTTAAACAAATATCAAATCAGTGCACTGCTATTCTTTGACTGACAAGTGATTAACAACGTACTCTGAAGATTCAATCACTCAATCTCTACCTGTCTGGGGTGAATCCCCTGTGAAAACAGCTTTTACTCTCATGGTTGAAATATCCATAGTTTGGTTTACTCCTTACCTTCAGTCTCCTTTTCTGTTTGAACCGATCTAAAAGGAGGTGGGCTACCAGCCGCAATTCTTAGCCGAGATACCAAACGACTAGAGGCTTCTGAGCTTCCCAAAAAAAACATAAGTTGCCTGTATTTTGCTTGCTTATACTATTTACTGCACTATTATTGTGTTCTGCTTAATTAATACTGTATTTTAATACTGTAAACCAAAATGCACTGTTTGTGGGCGGCCACGGTGGTGCAGTGGCTAGCGTTGCCGCCTCAAAACAAGAGGTTCTCTGGTTCAATTCTCGGCTGGGGTGCCTTCTGTGCGGAGTCTGCATGTCCTCCCTGTGCTCGCATGGGTTTCCTCCCACATCCCAAAGACATGCAGTAGGTGGATTGGACACTCCAAACTGGCCCTAGGTGTGAGTGTGTGTATGTGTGTGCCTTCTGTGAAAGGTTGGGCACCGGGCTGGCAACTCGACACCGTAAAACTCCACTGCCAATCATGGCCGGACAGGTGATCCGCTGTGGCGACCCCTAACTGGGAAAAGCCGAAAGAAGAAGAAGAAACTAAAATGCACTGTTTGTACTGCATTTATCTGCCTTGCTGTGCCTGTTAAATCATATATTATTGCTGTTTTCACTGCTTGCAAAAAGTGAAAATAGCAACAAAAGCTTTGCAAAGTAATTGTTGCAACTTTTCACCATTTGCAAAGCATCTATTCTGTTTTCCCACCAAGCACTATTTTAAACCTGTCTGCTTGCTATTTAAACCATTTGTGGTGCCTCCTTGTTGTTTTTCTGCTGCTTAAAACATTTGTTAGTGTTTCCCAACTAAATGAGTATCTAGGAGCTGCAGCATAGTCCAGATACAGGTTTGCTGCATCTGGGTCTGTTTGTAATGGCTGTTGCAGTCTGAGCACATTTTCCAAGCCATCTTTGATTGGAAGGGGCGTGCCCATCTTCATCCTTGTGAAAGAAGTGTTTTGACTGGAACCAGTCTGGTGAAGGGTGATTGGTCTAGGGTTTGGAGTAAGCACCCTAATTTGTTCTTAGTTTTTAAATTTTTTTTTTTTTTTTTTTTTAATTAAGTTTTTAGCTTTTGGTATTTCTGCATGTTACGCAGCACTGTCACACAACTGTGCACCATAGCTGGACAGATAATTTTGACAATTTTTCCCTTAGATACAGCTGTAGCACTTAAGTGTAGTCCTCATCTTTAGCGTATTGCCATTCTAAGAAGTACTGCTAGCGAGCTGTGACCTATTAAACTACCAGCCAAAGACCCCATGAGAAATACCCATCTACAGAGCACCTCCTAGATAAGTCCTGAAAGCACTCCCTTTGTGAGAACAGTTCTTCAAACCTAGCATTATGGACAGTGGACTACCCTAGTTTCTCCTCCTAGCCTTGTTGACTTGGGTCTCCTGAGGCAGTGTAGCAACTGCCTCATGTAAACTGACAACCATCTACTAATAACTCATTCTAGTGCACAGTGTGAAAGATGCATCTACACCAAGAATCTTGAATCCCTGCTCTCTCGCATTCAAAACAGTAACACTGAAGAGGTTGTCAACTCACCCCACCACTACACATCTATATAGTACCACTACTCATACACATAGTACACATCCAGCACATAAAAGAACATACACAAAGGTTCTTTCAAAAAACTACTACAACTAACACAGTTCCCACAGCATCATCAGTATCTCACTTACCAAGCTCTTAAAGTGTAACATTCAAAAACCTCTTCTCATTGGAGACTCCACAGTGAGACACACAGATGTCCCACTCACCAGGTTAGGTAAGGAGAAAGTCACAGTCAACTGCCTGTCCGGTGCCAGGATTCTTCAGCTCACGCATGCACTCAGGTCTCTCCGCAACAAGTGCCATTATGACTGTCATAGCTCATGTTGAGTGAACAGCCTAAGAGATGTACCTCACTCGACTACATGAAGAGAGACATGATCAAGCTCTAAGAGTAGGTATCCCAGGCAGGTATGTCCCTAGCCTTGAGCAGCACATAACCCTCACCTAGAATGATGCCACAGTATAAACTTCAGCATGGGATGACATGGTTGACCCACCTTGCTGCTTTCCCAGAGACGGTTTGCACCTGGCACCACTAGGCATTGGGCTGCTGGCAAAGGCTCTTGCCTCTTCCATAGTGCCTTTTTGTAGGCAAGGTCTCAAAATCAAAATAGCAGATGTAACAAATTGCCAACCATAACAAAATAAGGAGTTTGCTATTAAACGCTAGAAACTGAAACCAAAATTGCCAACCATAACAAAATAAGGATTTTGCTGCTAAACGCTAGAAGCTCAAACCAAAACCTGCACACCCTGAAATACTATCACTGGAAGATATAGATGTCTGTGCAGTCACAGAAATCTGGTTCAAGGCCTCACAGAGTACCCCAGCATTGCAAGGCTACAATGCCTTCCACACCTTCAAACAGCAAAATGAACGTGTGAGAACAAAAGGAGGCAGCGTTTCCATCTATATTAGAGATAAATTCACCTCCTGACTAGTAAGACTGGACAACTCCATGGAGTTACTCCAAGTTCACAACACTGTGGGCAAGATCACCATTAAAGTCATAGCTAGTTACAGATCCCCCTCCATGGATCATGAAGAGCATGAGGCCTTCTTGACCAAACTGGAGTCAATCCAAATATTGCCAAACATTATGGTCATCGGGGATTTCAATTATCCCACCATCAACTGAGAAACCTACTCTAGTCCTAACTCACTAGTGCAAAAATTCCTTGACTTCGTTAACTCAAATGCCCTGGAACAAAATGTTCAAACCCCAACAAGAGGAAAAAACATACTAGATCTGGTCCTCACTAACATGACAAACAGATGCACCACCCGCAACTATCGGACCCTCATTAGTTAAATCTGACCACAAATCAGTCGTCTTCGAAGTGGCACTAACACCAGATCTCACAAAGGGCAACAAACTAAAAAACTTCACCAAGACCAACTATACCCTCCTAGAGAAAGCTATAAATGCATTCCAAGCCTCAACCCCATCTGGAAGTGGCAACCACACTAAAGCCCTGTACAATCACTTGCATGCAAGTGTACACACTCGGCTGTTCCAGAGAGAGAATCAAAGCCAGAGCCCCAAGTAAAAACAAGCTGCTCTGGTGATCATCCAGCAACAAACTTTACAACAAACACAAAAACTTGCTAAGAAAACAAAGGTGAGGCCCCAACAATGGACAAGCACCCTCCTCAGACTCAACAAGCCAATAAGACATGTCAAATCCTCCAAGAAGAACTTTGGGAAAAACTTAGCAATCACAGCCAAGGATAACCATAAGGCCTTTTACAGCTACATACGTAGCCTAAAAAGTAGGACCCAAGCATGTGCTGAACTACTGACTAATGGTATCTCACACTGATACCACAGAAATAGCAAACCTGCTAGCGGACAGACTTGGCAAAAATTTCACTCCCTTATCACTTTCAAACTTATCACAAACCTTGCCCCCAATTCCCCCCACACCTTACATATCCAAAGAGCAAGTCGTTAAAGCCTTGTCCAAGGCAAAAAACACAGCCTCTATGGCATTTCAGGCTGTCTTCTAAACAAACTAAAACATGAACTATCAACTTTAAGTACCCTATTCAATCACAGCCTAAACGCAGGCTTTGTTCCTGAGAAATGGAGAACAGCAACAACTATTCCCCATCCACAAAGGTGGTTTAGAAGGGAATTATGCACCCCTAAGTCTGACCAGCCTCATCTGTAAAGCCATGGAAGATATCATTATGGACCCCATGAACACAGACATAGGTGACCTCCAAACCTGGAATCCAACCCAATTCAGCTTAGTCAAGGGCAGATCCTGCCTGCTAAACCTGGTGGATGTTTTCAAAAATGTGACCTGGGTCACTGACAAGGGCAAATCTGTGCACACAGTGTACCTCGACTTAGCAAAGGCCTTTGACACAATCCCACACTCCGGCATTACTAATAAAACTTAGCAAACTGAATGTAAACCTCTTTGTTGTAAGATGGGTTGCCAACTGGCCACAAGGGTCAGTGCTGGGCCCCCTACTGTTTGGCATATAGCTCTCAGAAGTTCAGGCCAAAACTAAGGGGCTTTCCTAACCAAGTTTGCAAACTGAGTACAATAACTGAATCCAACAGATGTATACAACTGGAAATGCTCAATGAAGTAGAAGTTTTTAATATTCCACAATGTTCACAAAGCTTTCAGCTATGGCTACCCTTCTTCAGTGTGACAACAAGACTACATTTAGCACAATGACTTCAATATATAGTTAATTAACAAGATCACATGACACAGCCAAGAAAATTCTTAGAGCTAGCACACTCATCACAAGCAAAGAGAAATGCATTCAAAACATGTGCAAACAAGTACATATAAACAGAAATAAAACAATATAAGCATATATAAAAAAAATTACATGCGGGGGAAATGCATGTGAAAAAATAAATTTAAACTGCATACAAAATACTAATAAACTACTAGCGTAAAATAACCGGTTTCCTTTTCAATATAGGTTTTATGCTAACTTTCGTATTAATTCCTGGTTCAGAGTCAACTAGCAGCCGTGTAATCCAACTATATTCAGAGACCTCTAATTTATTATTTAGGTCTCCACCTCTTATACTCTTTGAAACAACCTGCATCACCATGAATTTAAATTCATGGTTCCTCCATGTTTCTAAACTATGTTTAGTTAAAGCGTTGGTTGCAACACATCTTCATATTTCAGAAGTGTGTTCAATTATACGATCTTTGAGCTTATGTGTGCTTTTTCCTACATAAAATGCAGGACAAAATGCACGTAGCTAAGTAAACAGTATTTATGGTATTACAAGTGGCACAACAGCTGAAGCTAAACTTATTTGTTATGGGGGTATAAAGCTATCATTAAATACAGTTCTCACAATTTTAACATGGAAAAATCCCAGACGTACTCCTCTTGGGATTAATTTTAGTTGTGTTATAAGAAAAATCTTTACAACGTAAACGCTTCCCAAGGTTAGGACAATTCCTGTTTGTAAAGCTGGGTTTTGAGCCAATAACGGTTTTAAACTCTGGCATACTTTCAAGAATGCCCCAATTTATTTTGATATGATGCTTTTTACTTTATTCGTTCTCATACTGTAAATTGCAGTATACCTCAAGTAATTTTGTTCTCTTCTCTCTGCTTAAACATTTGAATACATATTCTCTCCACCAAAATAAGGTCTGACTGAACTGCTCCTCTCTCAGAATTCCCAACCATACATTTTTCTTTAAATTGTTTTGATCATTCCATCCATCTCTCATCACTGGTATTCAGTCTGCTTACTCTTAACAACTGAGTTCTATCTATACCTCTAAATGTATGGTGGTTATGCATACTACATCAGTGTGTATACCTATTTGCTTGGACGTCCTTCTTGTATATATAGATGCACAGATATTCCTATTTGACTTGACTAATTTCACATCCAAAAAGCAAATCTCAGCAGCAGAAAAGGTAGATTTAAATTTAAGAAAGGTAGTGGTACTATCCAAACAGTCTATAAAGCTAGTCAACTCACATTCATTACCCCTCTAGACCAAAAAAAAAAAACATCATCCACAAATCACTTATAAAAGTCGACCTTGACTCTTGGGGTGCATGAAACACAAACTGTTCTTCCCCACTGATGTAAAGTAAGGTTTGCATAGGTGTTTGCAAATGATGTGCCCATTGCTACACCAGAGATTTGGAGGTACAACTGCTTGTTCATATTTAACTAACTGTTAGATAATACTAGCTCTAGTAATTCACAAAGTGTTTCAGCTTCTCTACTGGATAGGTCACTTATGATTTAGGAACCCACCTACAGTATAAAAGCCACAGCCATTAGGGATGACTGTAAATAGAGAACTGATGTACAACGTAACAAAAAGGAAGTCATTACTTCCCTCATAGATATACCATTGATAGCATTTTGTTAAAAAATCTTTAGCATCTCGTATACAATTTTTTACTTTAACAAAATATTTACTAAGCACAGACTGCACATAAAGAGATAGGGATTCAGTAATCCATCCCGCACCAGAAATAATAGGGGTGTGGGTCAGACTCTTATAAATTTTAGGCAGACCATAGAGGACAGAAATTACAGGGCAGGGAGAGTAAAAAAAGTTGAATAAAACAGTTATATCATTCATAAGCTGTAAATCAGATGGCCATGTTCATAATACTTATAAAAGCCACCACACTACAAAATTCAAGTTATCTCATCTGGTAGGAACTCATCCATGAAAGATGTACATTTTTTTCATCAAGAATGACAACAGCACCCCCTTATCGGCCAGTTTAATAACGATGCTAGTGTTATTCTGCAACTTAAGAGCTTCATATTCATCACGTGTCAAGTTGTAAAATTTTCACACACATTGAAGAGGCCATTAATAACTGGACAGTTTGTTGGCATAAAAGTACTTGACTTTTTACATCTTTGAGGATTCAGACCAGAGGAATCCCTAAAGATATACTTAAGACTTAAATTCCTCACAAATAGTCTTAAAGATTCCTCACAAATAGTCTTAAATCAGTAAAAGTGCCTCTACTATCCCATCCACATTTGATGGAATATACTGAAGTCCTTTATTGAGAATGGCAATTTTATAACAGCATTATTTTCGAACGTTTCCGATGTACTGAGCGGCTGTGAGTTTGTGGACCACTGTAATTCAGTCCTAGCCCACCACCCCCTCCTTCTTCGATCACCCCCCCCCCCGATTGCCTTTCTTGCCTGTCTCTATACATTCTGGTAAATGAGGTAGTAATTGTAGAGCTAGTTGTTGAAAATACTCTGCAGTTTAGACTTTCATTTGCTAGTAAGGCATGAGAGGTTTGAGTATTATTACGTATCGGGGTCACACTGGAATCAGTAGAAGCAGAAGTTTGTGTTATAGAAGTCTCAGCACTAAGTAACTGCACTGAAATATTTTTAAATCAGCCCTGGAGGATTCAGCAACAGTAAATGAGTCTAAGGCATAAAGCGACTCCTTCTGCAAGGGGGTTTCTTTCTTACGCTGTGAAGGCTTCAGCCATGAAACATGTTACACGTTTTAAAATCATTAGTGTCTGTAAGAAGCTTATGCTCCTTTGCTAGCTCCAAATGCTGTTCATAAATAGTCTATCAAGCATTACATTGTATACTAGTAAATGTTCTTTAAACACCAGCAGTCCAGTAATTCCACATTCTAACTTCATAATTTCCTTCTGCAATTCAGTCTCAACATTTACAAAAAAAATGGTTCATAAGAACCATGCTCTCAGTACTCAGTTTTAAGTTCACTTCCTGACACTTCTTTAAAGGCTCAGGATAAATATTTCCAAAAGCAGGCATATTTAGGATCCTGAGACCATGAGGAACTGCTCCAATTTCTAAATACTGGAGTCTTTTGTATGCCTGTACCTTCTTTTCCAGGATAGTGACTTGACTAGTAAATGTGTCAGCATCAAGAACACTTGTTTCACTTGTCTCAACAATGCTCAGAGAGGAATCTATCATATGTAATAGCAATGGAGTCGTATGTGCAGAGAGTAGATCATGAAGGGAGCAGCTCACTGGCCGCATTGCATTAACTGAATTTGCTTCAACAGCAGGCTGTATCACATCAAACAAGTAGATGACTTACAAAGCACAAAACATGAAAAAGACCAACACGAAGGTAAACCAGGTCTGCAAAAACCACAGAACAAACCCAACAAATGTATACAGACACTGGAAGCATTCAATGAAGTACAAGCTTTTAATATTCCACAATGTTCAAAGTTTTCAGGTATAGCTACCCTTCTTCTGTGTGATAACAAAAGATTACATTTAAACACAATGACTTCAGCATATAGTTAATTAACAAGATCACATGACAACCAAAAATTCTTAAAGAGCTAGCACACTCATCACAAAGATATCTTCTTCTTTCGGCTTTTCCCGATTAGGGGTCGCCACAGCGGATCACCTGTCTGCTCATGACTGGCAGTGGAGTTTTACAGTGTCGAGTTGCCAGCCCAGCGCCCAACCTTCCACAGAAGGCATACACATGCACGCACTCACACCTAGGGCCAATCAAGTCCACCTCCTGTCTTTGGGATGTGGGAGGAAACCGGAGCACCCGGAGGAAACCCACGCGACCACAGGGAGGACATGCAGACTCCGCACAGAAGGCACCCCAGCCAAGGATCGAACTGGAGAACCTCTTGCTGTGAGGCGGCAACGCTAACCGCTGCACCACTGCGGCCGCCCCTATGCATTCAAAACATGTGCAAGCAAACAAAAAAAAAAAAAAAAAACAAAACCACTGAAAACGGAGGAGGTACAGGTAAATATGAGTATGCGCACTAAAGAGTTTTAGATTAATGTTCGCTTTTCGTCCAAGGACTTCATCAGAAGGAAAACTGCATAAAACCAAACGTAAATAAAAATTCAAAACCATCCTTATCCAATCAAAATCCACTACCAATTACATCATTAATTAATAAAATACAAATAAATAGCTGAAACACTCACTATAAAAATTACACTGAATATACTCCAGCACAATAAAAATGTAATAAGTAATATTATTAATGTGCAATCTTCTATCCTTCAAAAAACATTTATTAATGATCTCATTAATTCCAGGATGTTCATCTGCTTTCCGTGCTATTTCCCAAATCGTTTCTTTCTTCTCAACCCTATTTTTATGTTCTCCACCTCTTAACATCCAAAACCTGTTCCAAGACCAAAAATTTTTATACTTCTCACAATTTATGCTGTGTTTATATAATGCATTATTAGTGTCTTTTCTTATAGCATACTGTTCTTTTATTCTCTTATTAAAAGGACCTGGTGGTCATACCAACATAAAATGTATCACACCCGAACATAAACTACTGTATACCACGTTTTGAATTACAGGTGTACCTAGCCCTAGCTGTGATGACCTTCTTTAAATGTGGTAAATAAATATATTTACCTCCATGTACAAACCTACAAGCACAACAAATACAACATTTACAAGTGCCCACACTTTTATTAGCAAGACTGGGAGTAATTTTCGTATTACCATGCTGTACATTTTTTAAAGATTTCATTTGTAAACAAAATGGGATTGATCACCCACATTTAATTTATTTATTTTATATTTGTTGACCAAGCTAGTCTAGCTGGATACATGTCCATTTTCAGTACAGGCCCGGGGAGAAAAGCGCCAAGCATAAGTAAATTACAAAATGCAATAATTAAAAAATGACTAGATTCAAATACATTAGAGAGCAAAAATGTTTGGAAGAAATAAATAAAAATTGTTTCTATGCACAATAGTACAGTGTTTTTGCATAGGTTTAGGAAACAATCAAGTACAAAGACTTTGCGTAGGTTTAAGATACAATCAAGTACAAGTTTACACAATATTTTAAAATTATCATTCATTAAGTCAAAGAAGGAGAAAGAAAAAAGGCAGGAAAACACAAGGGCAAGTATAAAATTAGCTTCTATTGATTAATGCTGCAGAGGGGCCGTAGCCCAGGAGGAAGGGGTATAGCAAGAAGAGAAATAAGAGGAAAAGTATGATTCAGTCAGGCTTAGAGCAGGGACAAAGCCAATTTATTTTTAGATGTTCTTTGAGAGGTTTCTTAAAGAGTGGTGTAGATGAGAGAGAGATGTGAGAGTGTTCTAGGAAGCTTGTTCCAGATTCTGCCCACAACAATGGCAAAATGTGAGTCCTCACCTTTATTATTAAATTTAATATTGGAAATTAGTAGCTTATTAGCTGAGCATAGTGTTGTAAGATTTTTATATGGGGAGATCAGGTTAGAGAGGATAGGGGTATTATTTGGGTGATGAAGATTTTTTTGTGTGATCACAAGTTAATTATATAGTAGTTGGTTTTGTAGTTCTGACCATCCGAGTTGTTTAAGGTGGAGACAGTGGTGTGTTCTAAAAGGGGAGCCAGTGGCAAATCTGACTATATTATTATAGCTAGTTTCAAGCTTGCTAAGACTGTGCTTTGATAATTGGTATATATGGCAGAAGCATAGAATAGGGTAGAAGTGAGACGAGTCTGGGCAATGGTGGTTCTAGCTAGCGGTGTGAGGAAGGGTTTGATTCTATACAGGGAGCCTAGTTTTTTATTGACAGTTTTTATAGTATTGTTGATATGATCATCATAGCTGAGGTTATGATCTATGGTTATGCCCAGGAGATGTGTAGTAGTATCAGGGGAAATACTAGTTCCATTATTAGAGGTAATTGTGAAGTGGATTTGTGGTGACTTTTGGGTGGGAGTAAAAAGTAAGAATTTTGTTTTTTTGGGCTTAAGGAGGAGGCAATGATAGGTGAACCAATTTTCAACAGAGTTGAATACAGTTTGAATACAGTTTGAGTAAGGGTCTGGAGAGAGGTTTAAGATTAAAGTAGAGTCATCAGCGTTTTGTACACAGGTGGCTTGAGGAAAAAAACAGTATAGAGATCATTAATAAAAATGGAAAAAAAGAAGAGGGCCTAGGATAGAGCCTTGAGGGACTCCAATGTTCACGGGGAGGGGTGTGGAGAGATTATTGTCCCAGAGCACTGCTTGTTGTCTATTTTCTAGATAGGATTTAAACCAAAGAACTGCTTATGGGTCAAGAGATTGGGCTTTTAGCACACTGATAAGTAAGTTATGGTTGACCATGTCAAAGGCCTTTGATAGGTCAATGAATAGTGCAGAAGAGAGAGAGTTATTGTTTTGATTACTGTTTATACAGTCAGTAAAAGTTAGCAGGGCAGTAGTAGTGCTACGAAAGGGCCTAAAGCCGTGCTGGCAGTTGGCAAGTAAATTATTATGGAGCAAGTGTTGAAGTAGTTGATGGTGAATACATTTTTCCATTATTTTGGCTAGTGGAGAGAGTAATGCAATTAGTCGGAAGTTGGAGATATTAGTGGATTTGCCTCCTTTATGTAAGGGGATTATATGGGAGACTTTCCATATGGAAGGTATGGTACCTTCTGTGATTGTTCTGTTTATAAGGATGGATATGGGATATGCTATGGCTTGCTATCTGAAGGTATTCTGCCGGCAGACGATCAGCAGAAGGGGTGCAAGGTTTGAGTTTTTGAAGAAGTTTGCAGATAACGGATGTTGGCACAGGTTGTATACGGAAGAAGGAACTGAACTGTTTGTATATTGTAAAGGACAGGGGGTAATGGGAGATGGTGTTTTTGCTAGAGTCTGAATAGCTTCAGTGAAGTAATTGTTAATGGCATCAGCTATTTGCATAGGACTATTATGGGGAATTGAGTATGGTGTTGGAGTTTTATCCTGTCCTGGTTTGAGAAGTTTACTGATGCCTGACCAAAACTTTTGAGGGTTTTTTGAGTGAGATTGTTGAAGGTGGGAATAATAGTTTTTCTAGTCTAAGATAATGTCCTTTTTGGTAGCATTTCTTCGCTGTTTAAAGTGCAGGTGGTCTGCAGAGCTCTTACAGGCTCCCCATTTGGCCCATATTTTGTTCCGTAGGAACATCTTTTCTCTGGTTTGTTTTGTGAGCCATGGGGCTATTTTGGTCCTAACTTGGGAAGAGCTGAGGGGGCATGGCAGTTTAGGATTTGTAGGAATTTAGTATTAAAGTAAGAAACTGCTTCATCCAGTTTAAGTTGCTTTAGAGGTGACCAGTTACAGGCCTTTAGCTCATTTTGAAAGCTCTCGGCTTGAAAGTGTTTTTTAGAACAGTAGGTTAAAAAAATGTGATTATTAGGGCTGTACACTTTTTGTTTTGTTATGTAGGTTAGAACATCATCACTAATGTCATCTGGGAGAGTTCCTGGTGTACAAGTTTCAGGATGACTGTTTATAAGGATCCAGTCAAGAGTAGTTTCCTTATTACTAGGTTTGTGGATTCTTGTGGGGGTGTTTATTATTTGAGTGAAACCATATAGATTTATGTGGGTGTTAGGATTGGGGGAACTACATGTGGTCCAGTCTCTGTTAAAGTCACCTAGTACAATAGTTTCTTGAGGTAGGAGGGTGGAAAGGCTACTAAGAATATTTTCAAGAGTGTTAATATTATTTCCTGGAGGAATGTAGGAGCAGATTATATAGACAGATTTAGATTTATTAATTTGGAGTTTGACGGTAAGGATTTCTGCATTGGTATTTGAGGGTAGTAACACATTATGGGATGAAACTAGATGTTCAGATTTATACAAGATGGCTACACCCCCCACCCTTTTTGAATGTGCGGTCGCATCTTAGGATGTTATATCCAGGTGGGGTTATGTCTAGGTCATGAGTAGAAGGTTTCAACCAAGTTTCTGTAAGGCAAAGGATATCAAATGCATGCACTTGTAAAAAAGCATGCAATTGACTAAGTTTGTTGTTAATGCTACAGATATTAAGTTGAGCTATTCTGAGAGAGTTACTTAGTCTTATAGAGGTAGAAACATCATTGGATGTTTGTTTTTGTGGATTATTGTCAGTTTGTGGAATTGGGCCAGGATTAGGATGAATGTCCCCATCTAATAGAAGATGTGTGGAATGTTTTAGCAAAGTCTTAATAATTTTATAGTACTTGGGTAGGCTTGTCTTGCTGGGGAAGTAAGTAACATGGGAATATCTATGAAACCTTGGAAGTAGATAAGCTGAAGTAGAGGTTATGTTGCTGTGGGAGAAGGAGTTGAGATGTGTAATTGGTAGAGTTTGCTGAGGGGGAGGTACTTTATAAACCAGAGAGAAGTGAAGTGTTCGTAGAAGGTTAGGGCATAAGTTAAGGTTAGGAATATTAATGAAGAAGTAATAAGAAGAGAGTTTTGAGGATAGACTTATGTAAGTAGGCCATTTATGATAGTAGGGTTAAGAGGTTATGTAAATTGTTGGATAAGGTAAAATAAGAGATATAGTGTGGTAGAATAGGTCAGAGGATGCTTGGGGGGTAGTAATGAAGATAAAGGTAGAGTGGAGGGGTTATTGTTACATGCAATAGAGTGGAGATGATTAAGGAGAGAGTTAGATTAGGGGTGGAGTTGATAAGTAGTAGTTTAAGGTGATAGGGCGAGTAGTAAAATGGGTGTGGCTAGAGAGGTATAAGTTTAACAGCACTGGGGGTGTGTGGGAATTGGGGGTAGGGGAGCGGAGTGAGCCCATAGGGCGAACGGAGCAGGTCAGAGCAAGTAGTGCAGGATTCAGCAGAGACGATCAGTGAGCAGTAAAAACCCAGAGAGAGAAAGTGGAGCAGGTATGATGTAGGAAAAAGGATAGGAAGAGGGAAGAATAAAAAGAATAATAGTCTGCTGTAGGTAGAGGATGAGAAGAGTACAGACTAGGAGCAGAGAGAGTATTAGGGGAACAGCTAGGCAACAGGGCAAGGGATGAGAAAATAGGAAAAATAATGTAGTGAACTGAAACTAGCAAAAGAGGGGGGAAAGAGTAAGGGCTCTAGGCCAGATTACTACAACAGGTGACCAAGAAAAGGAATTTAGCAGGTAGGGAAGGATAAGGTAAGCGGCGAGGGGAAAACTATCAGGTAATACTGGTCCAGGATAGGAGCCTGGCTGCTGGCTTTCCTGACTCAGTGGCTACATTAGTTTACAGAGTTTAAAAGACAAAAAACACAGAATTGCTTACAATATGGGGCAATGGTGAAACATACTTTGTCAATTACTGTACAAACAGGAGAAAGTATGGGGCAGCAGAAAAAGATGATCCAATTTGGCAAGGCCTTAAGTAGATGAGGGGGTCCTTAGAAGCCAGGCAGGTACCTTATTGCAGGGTAGAGGGTGAAATGCTAGGAGGGTAGGAAGGTAAGACGAGAGGGTATTAATTATGTACAAAGGCAACAACAAAAGTAGCTTTAGTATACAAATAAGATTAGGTATTTCAACAGTTCTACTAATAATCTCTAATAATTTCTGAATTCCCTTTTAAAATACACCAGTTAGCAAAATTAATATTTCTAATGTCTTTACTGTCAACTGACATCTCTAAATTGCATACTAGCATATTACTCTTACAATCTCCTACATTAACCCCTTTTCACTTTTTCTCTAAGGGCTTAAATAAAATAGAGTTAAATTGGGAATGTCTTTTGGCTATCACTTTATTAGCACTGACTGATGACCAATCTTCTTTATATCCTCCCTCTATGAACAAGGTAATAATAAAATGTACCTCTACTAGTGATGACAATTTTTTTAACAATCAACCTAGAGGCTCTAATGTATTGTCCTCTAGGTATATTCATTTTATACAACCAGAGTGGTAAGTAACAGTTCGTAAAAGTATCATTCCTATAAATATCACTATTAAGACTTGTGGGATAAATTCCATTCTAAAACAACATCCAATGTATATTCATACTTACACTACCTAAAGTTCTTCTTCTTTCGGCTTTTCCCCAGTTAGGGGTCGCCACAATGGAAAACTGCAAAAAAATAATACTTTTGTGCAGTTCTTCTACAAACACTTCACAATCATTGTTCCTATCTTTAATGATAAAAAAAGAAATCTGCCACAAATCTTCTAAATACAGAACATTAAAAAGTTAACAACTGTAGGTAATATGTCAAGTCTCCCACCACCCCAAAACTACATTGGCAAAAGCAGGAGCAGCAGCCGAACCCATAGCAACACCCTGGACCGACAACATTTATTAAACTAATTATGTGACAAGAATTCCTCCAAAAGAAAATAAAGATAAAGGTTACCATTACTAAAAAGAAGCCTTCTTGGTCAAAACATTTTTGACATTCTAATCCAACGTTCCAATGAATACTGGTAAACAAAGAGGTAATATCAACAGTAAACATTACTACATCAACATTATATTCAAAATTATTGTTAAACACTCTGATCTATAAATTCCCAGGGACCCTGGGCAAGTGAAGGCAACAGACACCGAAGGATTCAATACAGAATTCATATAAAGAGCAATTCCCTCAGTGATAGCAGTAGGTGCAGACACAATGGGTCAAAGGGGAGGGTTTTGCCTATTTATGAATTTTTGGTATACTGAAGAGAACCCAGATAGTGGGACTCTCTGTCAATAAAAAAAAAAATCATCAAGACCATAATCAATTTGTCCCTTCATTAACAAATCATAAAGGAAGCTTTTTTATAAAATTATAGCATTGATACATTTCTTCCAATGGTACCTCTACATATTCATCAATATTAACAGTTTCCATTGTAGCCTTATAGGACGACTCATACATCACTACTAATCTCCCCTTTATCTGCTTTCATAAGTAGTATGTATAACATACGGACTAAGTAAGGCTGACCTCTCGTTAACAGACAGATTAAAACAACAGTTGCTATTTTTCTTAGATAATAACAGTCAGAAATCAGCCTCAACTCTTTTCAAATACCAACAAGGTATTATTTAAAGTAGGACTGAAAACTGAATGCTTTCTAAACATTGGCAACATTAACATCCTGTAATAAATAGCTTAAGTTCAATTTCCTAAAAGAATTTTAACTCAAGCAGCGTTTTAGTTCATTTTGTCCCTTCTCGGAGAGCTAGTTTAAGACCACATCTTAAAATCTTGATTTGTGTCTCAGAAAAATCAAACATCAGTAAGATTAAACAGATTACAAACATTTGCATAGAGTCCAATACTCAGTCTTTCTTCCACTGTGTCTTGTGCCAACGGTTTCAGTTTAATAAAGGTGACCATTTTGGTAATGGCCTGTTTTTGAACTCTATTAATCAACACCACCTTATTAATGTTCTAGACTGGATATAGTGGCAGCTCTTCAATTGTAGCTGCAACCTCTGCTGCTCCAGCATAATTAGTCCTTGCCTGTACATCACCACGGAGTTTGTTTCCTGGGTGTGATTCACATCCCTATTATGTTCTCTTAAAAGGAGCCTTTACCTCAGAACTGGAACCAGAGACATAATTCGAAAATGTAGGGACAACGCTGTTCAGTCATTTGCAGGCCAAATTAATCAGAAAGGCTCTGTTAACATCACAAGCATATTTCTCCCAACTAATCTTTTTATGTTTGTGCGTAATAACTTTTTTCAAACCTTTCCAATAAAATATACTGTCATATTCCTCCATCTCAGGCATGCTACAGCAAAAGTCAATTAACAGCATTGTCCAATAACATGATAGATTCCTTAAGTTTGTTCCCGAGACCATTCTTCTTCTCTCGGCTGCTCCCGTTAGGGGTCGCCACAGCAGATCAACTGTTTCCATTTCTTCCTGTCCTCTGCATCTTGCTCTGTCACGCCAACCACCTGCATGTCCTCTCTCACCACATCCATAAACCTTATCTTGGGCCTTCCTCTTTTCCTGTTACCTGGTAGCTTCATCCTTAGCATCCTTTTCTCAATATACTCAGCATCTCTCCTCAGCATATGTCCAAACCAATGTAATCTTGCCTCTCTGGCTTTGTCTCCAAACCTTCCAACCTGGGCTGACCCTCTAATATACTTATTCCTAATCCTGTCCATCCTCATCACACCCAGTGCAAATCTTAACATCTTCAACTCTGCCACGTCAAGCTCAGACTCCTGCCTTTTTGTCAATGCCACTGTCTCCAACCCATGTAACATAGCTGGTCTCACTACCCTCTTGTAGACCTTCCCTTTCACACTTACTGGTACTCGTCTGTCACAAATCACTCCTGACACTCTTCTGCACCCACTCCATCCTGCCTGTACTCTCTTCTTCACCTTTCTTCCATACTCACCATTACTCTGAACAGTTGATCCCAAGTATTTAAACTCATCCACCTTTGCCACCTCTACTCCCTGCATCCACACCATTCCTCTATCCTCCCTCTCATTCACACACATATATTCCATCTTAGTCCTGCTACCTTAATTCCTCTTCTCTCTAGAGCATATCTCCACCTCTCCAGGGTCTCCTCCACCTGTTCCCTACTCTCACTACAGATCACAATGGCATCTGCAAACATCATAGTCCACGGGGACTCCTGTCTGATCTCGTCTGTCAACCTGTCCATCACCATTGCAAATAAGAAAGGGCTCAGAGCTGTTCCTTGATGTAATCCCACCTCCACCTTAAACGCATCCATCACTCCCACCACAGACCTCACTGCTGTCACACTACCCTCGTACATATCCTGTACCACTCTTACATACTTCTTTGACTCTCCCGACTTCCTCATACAATACCACAACTCTTCTCTAGGCACCCTGTCATATGCTTTCTCTAAATCCACAAAGACACAATGCAACTCCTTCTGACCTTTTCTGTACTTCTCCATCAATACTCTCAGAGCAAACATCACATCTGTAGTGCTCTTTCCTGGCATGAAACCATACTGATGATCACTAATCATCATCTCCCTTCTTAACCTAGCTTCCACTACTCTTTCCCATAACTTCATGCTGTGACTGATCAATTTAATCCCTCTGTCATTACTACAGCTCTGCACATCACCCTTATTCTTAAAAATCAGTACCAAAACACTCTCTCCATTCCTCAGGCATCCTCTCACTTTCCAAGATTTCATTAAACAATCTAGTTAAAAACTCCACTGCCATTTCAACTAAACACCTCCATGCTTCCACAGGTATGTAATCTGGACCAACAGCCTTTCCGTTCTTCATCCTCTCCATTAGCTATCCTTACTTCCTCCTTGCTAATCCACTGCACTTCATGATTCACTATCCGCACATCATCCAACCTTCTCTCCTTCTCATTCTCTTCATTCATCAGCTCCTCAAAGTACTCTCTGTTCATGACACCATTACTAAGCAATCTCATAAAATCAAGCCCAGCTGTACTGAAGAACTCAACCAGTTTATTATAAAAAGGGACAATCATATGCAATACCATTTGGGATCTTATAAAATCTCAATCCTTTCGGTACTATATTTAGGGAAATATACATTTCAAAACAACCGTTCTCCAATGCCAACGACCTGAATTTTCTTAACTGCTTCTCAAGTTCAGTTAATTTACTTTTCAATCTTTGCGTTTCAGCAACAACCACAGTAAGAAAGGTCATATCGGCAAAAGGGTCATTTCCCACAGTACGTACAGAGGACACATCAGAAAACAAATAGGTGCTCCCAGAAACAGAACTGTTATTTACTATGCCAGCATACATACTTATAACTCTCTCAGCGTTTTGATGTAGAATAACCGTTGGGAGCTGTACATTTATTATTAACTTGCAAGTACATTCAACGACTTCAGCAGACTATTCAAAGCAATCTGCAGACTCAAAAGTAATCTCCTGTGTATCAGGAACGCCATGTACGGTAAGATCCAACAACTCGTCCCCTCCCCCAGCAGCCATTGGTAATTCATGAACAAAACCACAACTGATACCGATGAGTGGTAATAAAACAACAAAACCACTGAAAACAAAGGAGGTACAAGAAAATACGAGTATACGCACTAATAGTTTAAGCGTTTCCGGTAAGGTTCGCTTTTCGTCCGAGGATTTCATCAGAAGAAAAACTTCATGAAAACAAAAATTCAAAACCATCCTTATCCAATCAAAATCCACTGCCAATTACATCATTAATTAATAAAATACAAATAGCTGACACACGCACTATAAAAATTAGGTTAATAATACACTCCAGCACAATAAAATTCAATAAGAAGTTTGGAGGGTTTTCAGGCTACAATTTTAGACAATGTGAAATGTAATAAGTTTATGACAGATGAACAAGTTAAACAATTGCTGAGGAAAAAAGAAGCATTTTTAATTTTAAAATTTAATACTATGTTCCCCGTGGGTTTGAATCAAGAATGTTTCTGGAAAAGTTTTGCATAATTATGTGTAGTTTTAATAAGATTTGGTTAAAAGTGTGTGATACAAGTCATTAATCAATTATTCAATTGAGTGCTGGTATATATAAACTTGGAGTTTTTCCTTATTGGATGTACTCTGTTAAAGGCTTTTGGCCGAGGCGCTAGAGATTTTTACAACTGCTGTTTAGTAAATAAATTCCTTCTTTGGAGTTACTGGATTGCTGCTGTGGTCTTTATAATACTATTCGTTACATTTGGTTGCTGTGGTTTATCTAAAATTCAATAAGTATTATTAATGTGCAATCTTCTAGCCTTCAAACAACATTTTATATTAATGGTCTTAAGTCCAAGGTGTTCATCTGCTTTCAGTGCTATTTGCCAAATAATTTCTTTCTCAATAATATTTTTATGATCTCCACTTATTTTATCATCCAAAACCTGTCGCAATTTATGCTGTCTTTTATGCATTATTAGTGTTATTTCTTCTGATAGCACACCGATATTCTTTTATTCTCTTATTAAAGGACCTGGTCGTCATACCTACATAAAATGCATCACGCCCGGAACATAAACTAATGTATATCACATGTTTCGAATTACAGATGTACCAAGCCCTAGCTGTGATGACCACCTTTAAATGTGGTAAATAAATATAATTATCTCCATGTACAAAACTACAAGCACTACAAATCCCACATTTGTAAGTGCCCACATTTTTTATTAGTGGGACTGGGAATATTTTTCATATTATCATGCTGTAAAACATTTTTTAAAGATTTCTTTTGTAAACAAAATGGGGTCCATCACCCACAACTCTAAAAATTTCTGAATGCCTTTTAAAATATGCCAGTTAGCAAAAATAATATTTCTAATGTCTTCACTGTCAAATGACATCTCTAAATTGCATACTAGTGTATTATACTTACAATCTCCTAAATTCACCCCGTTTTTTCTTTTTCTCTGAGAGCTTATGTAAAATAAGGTTAAATCTTTTGGCTATCACTTCATTAGCACTGACTGATAACCAATCTTCTTTATATCCTCTCTCTATGAACAACGTAGTAATAACATTTACCTCTGTTAAATATCTGTCATCACTAGTAATCAACCTAGAGGCTGTAATGTTTTGTCCTTCAGGTAAATTCCTTATTATAAAACCAGTGTGGTTATTGTTGCAATGAAAGTAACAGTTCGTAACAGTATCTTACACACCCAACTACGTGCACTGTTTGTCCTGCATTTTATTTAAGCAAAAGCACACGCAAGCTCAAAAATTGTATAATTCAACACACTTCTGAAATATGAAGATGTGTTACAACCAAACACTAACTAAACATATTTTAGAAAAAGGGAGGAACCATGAATTTAAATTCTGGGTGATAACAGATTGTTTCAAACAGTAGAAGAGGTGGAGACCTGAATAATAAATTGGAGGTCTCTGAATATAATTGGATTACACATCTGCTAGCCAACTCTGAACTAGGAATTAATGCAAAAAGTTAGCACAAAACCTATACTGAAAAGGAAACAGGATATATTACGCTACTGGTTTATTAGTATTTTATATGCAGTTTAAATTTTTCACATGCATTTCCCTGCATGTAAACGTTTATATGCTTATATTTTATTTCTGACTATATGTACTTGCTTGCACATGTTTTGAATGCATTTATCTTTGCTTGCTTGTGATGAATGTGCTCTTTATGAATTTTCTTGGCTGTGTCATGTGATCTTGTTAATTAACTATATATTGAAGTCCTTGTGCTAAATGTAATCTTTTGTTACCACACTGAAGCGGAGTAGCCATACCTGAAAGCTTTGTGAACATTATGGAATATTAAAAGCTTCTACTTTAATGAGCATTGCCAGTGTCCGTATACATCTGTTGTATTTGTTCTGTGTTTTTTTTGAAGACCTGCTTTACCTTCGTGTTGGTCTTTATCCTGTCATTTGCAATAACTGAATACCCAAATGATATCAGTATACTTCAGGAGGGTCTTACGCAGCCCGACGACTTGTGTCTTAGTCACAGTCTCAAACTGAATGCAATGAAATGCATCATCATTCCCTTTGGTAAGAACAATGTCCCTTCACACTATCAAATTAACAACGACAAGAGATTTGGTATCACAACTCAGAAAAACAAACCACTGACCAGAGTGGAAAAAAAACCCCACAAGGAAATACAATACCACTCTGTGCTGGTGCCTTCAACAACAGTCCACAGGCATAAGAACAACTCTGGAGATGTTGGTAAAAACAGGTTTAATACTCCAACAGTCAAAGAGTGTAAAAAAGTAATCCAAAACGAAATAGATAAAAAGTAAAACTACACAGTCAAACGCTTTCATACTGCTCTAGGACTTCTTCAGAACTGCGTTTGCTAAAAACAACTCCCTCTTTTATTAAACAATTAACCAATAAAAAATTAAATCCTGTTAGCCCTTTAGGCATCATCTTTAAAAAAAAAAAAAAAAAAGTTTATAAAAAAGAGAAAAGGAAATTTCACCAAGAGCCTCACCATTTTATAAAAAAGTTGCCCTATATTTTAGTTCAGGTATGATGGAAACATTATCATTAATGCCTGGTGTTACCGTGGCATTAAGTCTCAGTTGCCACCTCATTTCTGCCCTCTCTAAATTGTCTTTCCAGTTCCCCTCTCTCGGGTCATTGCCAACAACCTCTAAGGTAACAAATAGGAAAGAATGGTTAGGATAATTTTTAATATACCTATATATAGCATTATTTTCATTGTGTTTTCTCAAAGCATAAATATGCTCATAAATCCTTCTTCTGAATGTTCTTTCAATTTTACCTTTATAAAAATGGTGACATTCCTGACAAATAGCTATATAAACAAGTCCTTTGGTTACACAGGTGGTAATAGATTTGGTATCACATGCAGACTACGACCTTGACTTTGACCACCATGTATCTACTGCAGTAGGGAAGGAAGGCATCACCTGTAGAGCAAAGCAGTTTATAGCCCCTCTATTCTCATCACTAAATCAGACCCATAATGGAGTACAATGCCCTTTTTGGCATGTACCATACAAAACACCTGCAGCAACTGGAGAAACCTCAGAGGTTTCTAAGAAGATAAAAGGCTCCAGTACATGCCTTACACAGACTGACTAAAGTCCCCGTTACTATACTGCAGTATCATACAGACTTCTTAGGGGAGACTTATGCCTGCCCTGCAGAGCAATCTCCGACTCAAACCTAATGAATTTGCTGCATATCCGTAAATCAAACGGGACTAGCTACCTATTCCAGGGACCTAAATATGGCCTGTGACTTGAATCTGCTCCTCCAGCACGTCCTATTCATCTCCCAGTGACTGCTGCATCTTTGGAATAGGCTGCCAATTCATGTGAAGCAGAGCACCTCTAGGACACTGTTCAAAAGGAACCAGGACGAGTGGATGGGGCACCGTATATTCTTACCAGGGATAGTGCCTACAACCCTCCTGGACATGGGCAGTCATTACTAAATACAATCCTGGGTATTGACTAGAATATCTATGGCATTATATTGAGATGAAACAGCTAAGTTTGAAATTACCTCTGGGTCGATAGGATCATAGGAGGTTACTAGGCTATTTGTGCAAACACTATTCTGCTCAGTATTCAGGACCCGATGAATCTCAACTTGACCTATACATTCCTGGACTATGGCAACAAAGAGTACTTTCAAAAGCAGCTCTGTCCTTTGTTCTCAGCAATTCCACACACAGCAATACAACCACACAGACAAAATACTGGTGCCTAGTACCTTCCATCCTCCAGTCAAACCTGTCAACTGTCCAAAATTTTGCAAAATGTCCAAATTTTTGCCCAATATTTTTCATCTGTTCCTCAAACTCATGGTTATCTGGCAAATCACTGAAGTCACTAAATAATGACAGAAATTTGAGTTTTAGACTTCATATCCTTCAGAAAATGCTTGCCAATACAAAGTCCATTACTCAACCTCTTTACAATAGCATTTTAATAAGCTTAAAATATTTCCCCGATTTTGGGCTTTTTGTCTTGAAATCATCTGCTTTGTCCAGAACTCTTACATTAACTCAAGAGTAGGTCTTCACAGTTAAGTATTATGCTAGCTGCCTAGCCAATTTCCCTTTTGTGTTCAAACTAACCCATCTCATTTGGCTACAGATTGACCATAAGATGGGCAAGGACAATTACTTATCAACTCTAATGAGAATAAGTGGAATCGTACCACAGATAATTTGGGAGGACCCATGCATTTAGGAGCGGCCTCTGCCCATTAGTAGTACAGGGGGCATTCCTCAGGAAAATCTTCTGCTTCCCACCCAAAGACCCAAGCTGCGCTTAACTAAGAACAGGAATGAACTTTGTTTTGTCAACAGGTGCCTAATCCGGAGCAGCAGTATCCTCTGCAAGACATAACTGTCCCTTCAACCCATTCTCTTAATATTGTAGAAGAGGTGTAATCCCTAGACACTCAAACCCCAATTTCATCAACACATCCATCATTTTGCCAGCCTTGTAAACAGGTGCATTGTCTTGCAAAGAGAGAATTCCTTTCAGCAGCTTCCCTCTCCTTTTTGTTTCTTTTTAATGCCTCCTTTAATTGGCACAGCAAGTTACAGTAGTATTCTGCATTAACTGTTTGGCCCCTTGCAAGACAGTCGGGTATTACAGCATCTTCCTGATCCCAAAACAGTGTGGCCGTGACCTTTTCTGCTGACTTTTGGGTCTTCTTTGGCCTTGATGAATCCGCCATTGCATAGCCCGTTTTGTCTGGATCACAGTGGTGTAACCATGTTTCATCAACAGTAACTAGCCGTTCCAAAAAGCTGGCACCAGCTCGACGGAAATGCCACAAAATCAACTTGGAAGTGTCCAATCATCTATTCCCGTTGGCATTCAAACATGTGGGTACCCACATGGCTGCCAGCTTCTGCTTACCCAGCTGCTCATGGGTTATAAACCCAACACATTCCCTGGACATCTGTAGTGCCTCAGCAATTGTTTTAGTGGATATTCAATGATCTGCCAAAAATCAGGTCATGGACGTGGCCAACAATATCAGGAGTTGACAAGGTGGCCTCCCAGACCTTGTGGCATCTTTGGTCTCGAAATCTCCACACTGAAGTTTGTGCACCACTTCTTACTTAGCTGTGAGGAAGTGGTGCACAAACTTCTAGGTCTGTCTTTCTGTTTATACAGCGTACTTTTTATATTTGGGTACAAGACTGGAAAAAGTACAGTTTTGTACCTACCATAAATGTAGATGTTCGAAGATCCACATTGCTGCAGTCCTTACATATGGGTAGTCCGCTGTCCTCGGTCGGCCCGAATACCAAAGTATTAGGCTGACGTCGGTCAAGGCGCTTAAAACTGACATCAGGACGTCAGGGTACAAAAGCGCATGACCGACGTCATTTCCTCAGTCTTTTCTTGCCCCAGATGTCAGAAGGCCCTAACAAGAAAGGCCAAAGCCAAAAACCAGCAAAACCTAACCAACCACCCGTGCACTAACCATATTTACAATATGTACAACACAAACCACACCACCACCTTCAACAACAGAGGGGAAGGAGGGAGGGTAATTGGACTGCAGCAATGTGGATCTTGAACATCTACATTTATGGTAGGTACAAAACTGTACTATGTTCTTCATCTCACATTGCTGCAGTCCTTACATATGGGTAGAATCCCAAAGCAGAGGTAAGGGAGGATGGCAAAACTATAAAGCATTAGGAGCTGCCAACATGCCTTGTAAAATTGCAGTTGCAAATCCAGCCCTAGATTTAGAGTAAAGTGGAAGGTGGTAATGCTTAGAGAAAGTATGCACTGAACTCCAAGTAGCTGCCTCCAAAATATCTTTAGTAGCCACCCCTTAAAAAGCTGTAGAAGTGGCAGTAGCCCTAGTGGAATGAGGCCTAATCCCAGCTGGAATCTCCTTACCATGATGGGAATAACAGAAAGCAATACAAAACCAATCCACTTAGAAATAGTTTGTTTTGAAACAGGTTTGCCCTGAGAACCCAAAGCAAAAGAAACAAACAACTGCTGAGACTGCCTGAACCCTTTAGTTCTGCTCAAATAATATCGCAACTGTCTGTGTATATCCAAAGTGTGCAAAATCCTTTCCCCTTTATTTTGGGGGTTTGCATAAAAAGTAGGCAAATGAATAGTTTGGTTTAAAGCCACACTAGAAACCACTTTAGGCATAAAAGAAGGGTTAGTACGCAAAGACACCATATCCTTGTGGAAAATTAAGAAAGGCTCAACCGCCATAAGGGCCTGTAATTCAGAAACCCTTCTCGCAGAGGTAATGGCCAACAAAAAAGCAGTCTTCCAAGATAAATATTTCAACTCTGCCGATGCTGCAGGCTCAAAAGGTTGTAGAGTGAGTTTCTCCAACACAAAATTCAGATCCCAAGCAGGAGTAGGAGCTCTACGTGGGGGTCTTATATTCTCTGCCCCTCTAAGGAATTGCTTAAACAAAGGCTGAGAAAATAATGGTGGGTCACAGTCATAGTGAGCAGAAATTGCTGCAGCATGAACCTTTATAGAGGAGAAGGACAAACCTTTGTCCAATAACTCAGTAAGGTATTGAAGCGCAACACTTAAATTAGGTTTAGAAACATCAAAGTCCTTTGCTGTACTCCAAAATAAAAATCTCCTCCATTTATCTGCGTAAACTTTCCTTGTACTAGGCCTTCTGGCCTCCAAAATAACATTCAAAACTTGTTATGGAAGCTGAGACCCTCCAGGGTTTAAAACAGAATATGCCAGGCTGTCAGATGTAGAGAATGAAGTTTGACATTGAGTAAATGACTGTTCTCCTGAGACAGCAGGTGAGGAATCGAAGGCAAAGGCCATGGAGGCTCCTGTACCAGACTTCTCAGTAATGGGTACCAGTGCTGTCGAGGCCAATCTGGAGCTATTAAAATCATGTTTGGCTTGTCCTGTCTGACCTTCAGCAGTACCTTTGGGAGGAGAGGCAGAGGTGGAAAGGCATACACGTGAAGATTGCTCCAATTGAATGAGAGAGCATCCACTTTCCAAGCTGAGGGATGAAACCTTTTGTGCAAAACTTTGGCAGCTGGTAATTTAGTGGAGAAGCGAACAGATCTATGTCTGGAGTTCCCCATAACACTGTCAATCTCTGGAATACATGAGGATCCAATTTCCACTCGTGGGGATCCACAATTTGTCTGCTCAACACATCTGCTAAGGAGTTCTGTGCTCCTGGCAGAAACCTTGCCTGAAGATTTAGCTGTAAACTGAGAGCAGTCTCCCACAAAATCATTGCTTGTCTGCATAGAGGATAAGAATCGTTCCCCTTGCTTGTTGATGTACCACATGACAGTTGTGTTGTCTGTTTGAATCAACACCTGCCCTGGAAGAAGTAAATCCTTGAAAGCTATCAATGAAAATTGGACTGCTAACATCTCCTTCAAGTTGATATGTAGATGTTGAAGTCTGGCAGGCCACGTGTCTTGTACCCATTTTCCATGTAGATGAGCTCCCCAAGCTTTGTCTGAGGCATCTGTCGTTAAAATCTGACTCGCCTCTGGCCAGGTCACAGAGAGTCCCTTGTTTAGGTGACATTCCTGAGCCCACCACAAAAATTCCTTTTGAATGCAAGGTATTATTTGAATGACAGTGTCCAAATCTTGGCAGTGCTGTGTCCATACATTCTTGAGATACCATTGTAGCTTCCTCATATGCAGTTTGGCATTGGGAAGTACCAGAATACAAGATGCCATGAACCCCAAGGCTTGAAGGACTGTCCTTGCAGTCAGCCTGGACTGATGAGACAACTGGTGGAAGTAAAGAGAAAGATTCTTTTGTTTGTCCGGGGTCAAAAAGGCCATCTGGGATGCTGTATTCAGTCTCACACCCAGAAAGCACATGTCCTGAGAGGGTACTAGACTGGACTTTATTTCGTTCACAGAATACCCCAGGCATCTTAACACTGCCATCACATACTGTAAATGATGAAGAAGTTCGTCCTTTTCTTGGGCCAGTATCAGGCAATCATCCAAATAAGGATAGATCTGCATTCCTCTTAGCCTGAAGAAAGCTACCACTGGAGCCAGAACCTTCGTGAACACTCTGTTCACTGGAGATAAGACAAAGGGCAATGCAGAGAACTGATAATGTGAAGTCCCAGCCCGAAAACGCAGATACTTCCTGCAACTGGGCCTGATAGGAACATGAAGGTAAGCCTCCTTGAGATCCAGAGTCACCATCCAGTGATCTTTGCCCAGCAGAGGTAAAAGCTGTTGTAACGTTAACATTTTGAACTTGGGAATGTCCAGATATGTGTTGAGGATGGATAAATCCAAAATTGGTCTCCACGTGTTTCCTTTCTTTGGTACTAGAAACAGGCGAGAATAAAATCCTAGGCCCACTTCTGGCAGAGGGACCGGTTGTATGGCCCCTATTTGAAGTAGTAGAGAAATTTGTTTGCGAGCCTCTAGTCTTTGCTGAGGAGGAACGTCCGGCATGCCTTTGAAAGGAGGCAAGGTATGGAAATAAAACTTGTAACCCTGGTGTATGATATCCAATACCCATTTGTCTTGGGTAATCAACATCCAATTTTCCTTGAAGAGTGCTAACCTTCCTCCCAGAGGTGCTGCCAGGCAAGAAGGATCTGGCAGCTGAAAAAGTAGGTCATTGGGCCTGTTTACGAAAGGACTGGCCCCTGCCCTCACCCGAAGACTGTGCAGGTGAACTGCCTGTTCTAGGCCTGAAAGAACTCTGAGCTCTGCCCCTACCACGTCTAGATCTACCCCTAGACTGAGAATCATAAGAAGGATCGTCCACCCCTTAGCAGGCCAATTCCTACTAAACTTTGGAGGCTGAACTTGCAAAAAATCTTTAACAGCCTGCATAGACTTAGCCTTGTCTTCCATTTTCTTCAAGACTGACTCCACAGGTGAACCAAACAACACATCAGACTGCAAAGGAGCATCCAAAATCCTTGTCTTAACATGGTCAGATAAATTCTGATCCTTCAACCAGGCGTGCCTGCGAAGAACTGAGCCAGTGGCAGCCACCCTAGACGAGGCCTGCACAGCATCAAAACCACATTGTAATGAATGCTTACCCACCTGTTCAGAGACATGCACCAAATCTTGCAATTCTTTACACTCAATGCCTTCCGCCAGAGCATCCACCTTAGACTTCAATTGAGAAAGAAGAAAGTTTTGATATTTCAACACATGAAACTGGCAATTCAAAGCCCTCATAGCTAAGGTAGAAGATGTATAGACCTTCTTTCCCCATCTATCCAAAGCTCTGGCTTCTTTATCTAGAGGAACCGGATTTTTTACAACAGAGGCCTTGACACCCTTAGGTCCCTGACTAACAGTTTCTGGGTCCGCCCTAGGACTCTTATAAAGATATTTATGAGCCTCAGGCACCCTGTAATACCTATCCGGTTTAACAGGAGCAGGAGGCAGAGAATCAGGATTAAGTGAAGCCTTTGCAAACACATCTTCCACAACATCCAGAACAGGGGGTATAGCCAAGGGCCTATGCTGGGGTAACAGCAAAAACTCCCTAAGCCTTTTCCTAGAATCAGAGAAGTCCTGACCTTCCCACTTAAAATGTTCCCTCATAGAATGAAGTGTCTCTGAAAAAGAAAAATCCTCTGGAGGAGAAGCAGAAGGAGTGGAATCATCTGCATCAGAATCAGAATAAGGAGAGTACTCCTGCAAGTCTTCAGCTGAAGACTCTGAAACATCCGAAGCCTGCTCAAAACTTCCCAACTCTGGCTCCACCCTAGGCCTCTTATAAGGAGGGGACATAGAACCTCTAATCAGAGTAATCAAATCTTCTGCCATTTTAAGCATGTGCTTCTTAGGCACAGACCCTGCTGAACTAGGAGTGACACCAACAGAAGCTAAAACTGGCCTGCCTCTGGGAGAAGCCTTAGAAACAGAAGGAGAAGGCCTAACCACCCTAGGAAGGGAGGGGAGTACAGTAACTTGAGAAGCCCCTTCAGCCTCACCTGCCTCCTGAGAGACCACCTCCTGCAAAATCAAAGTCTCCCCCTGAGACTCCAGAGAAGTCTCCGTCGGAACCACCGGTTCCACTGAAGCCTCTAAAGAACCGGCGTCCGGAACGGACGACTCATCTTGCCTGGGTTTAACTGCTTTGTCTTTGCGCTTCTTATGAAGCGGGCGCCGGAGAATCCGACGGCATATTATAATTGCACAGCTTCCCAAAGACCAGCCTAGCACAATCTAACCTTCGCTTAATAGTGTGTTTATTGAACCTAGCACAAAAGCGACACCCAACAACGTTGTGCTCAGGCCCCAAACAAGGAATACACAAAGAATGATAATCCCTATGCGGTATCTGTTTCCCACAAGAAATACAGTTATTCACTTTTTCTGACATCCGGTAAAACACTGAGGCAAGAAAAAACAAAATAATCTAGCGGGTACTTAGCCAACTTGGATTCGGTCTGAAACTCCGAATTCGAAAAATTTCAGAACGCCAAACGGCACTTGCAACGCTGCTTCTGCATCGGACCATGCGGCAAAAAAGACTGAGGAAATGACGTCGGTCATGCGCTTTTGTACCCTGACGTCCTGATGTCAGTTTTAAGCGCCTTGACCGACGTCAGCCTAATACTTTGGTATTCGGGCCGACCGAGGACAGCGGACTACCCATATGTAAGGACTGCAGCAATGTGAGATGAAGAACATTTCATATTATATCAAAATGTTAACAAAAGCCCACCCCATCCCACCCAGATACACACAAACACACACATACATACATACAATATTCTTACATGAAGATGGGGTCAAAATACTACCACCTCCTGCAGCTATTACACAGACATTAACTGACTGTGGCTCTTCCCTCTAGTTGTTACTATTAGGGTGCCATTAATAACACTACAGAATAGGAGGAAATCAAGTGCAGGGGAAAAGCTGCTTTAAAGTCTGTCATGGCCCAATCAGTGAAGGGAAATATTACACACCAGCATTCACATACACCTGCAATTTACCTCGCACTGCCTCTTTAATGCTCCAAATACTTTAGTTAACTGTAGCAGCTGTTTCTTTTCCCCTCTCTCACAGAACTGGATTATTAAGAACATTGTCATAACCAAAGCTGCATGTACAGAAGGCATAAATCAACAGCATCGCATTCCAGCAAATTAGAAACCAGTCTAAATACCAAATCAACCTAGATAAAAAGAGCTTCTACTATAACCTGCAACATAAACACCAGCATAACCCCCAAAAGTTTTGGAATACCATAAAATGCCATTCTTCGCCCATGACATTCCACTACCCCTTCCCGCAACTTACCACACTCTCCTACCACCACTGCAGAAGAATTCAATAAATACTTCAATGAAAGTATACTCTAATTAAAAGTAATTCCACAGAAACATCATTATCCTTCAAACCTCTCAATATTAACTAGAACTCCTCCTTTCAGCCCATTCACACAGCTACCATTAAGAAAACTACTCAAATAACTCAAACCCTCTTCAATAGCAGCTAAGTCACCAGCCAAATATTTAAAACTAGCAGCTGAAGCCATATCTTATCCAGTGCCGATCCTTATTAACAGGTCCGTAGTATAACATGTCCCAGCAATATGGAAAATTGCACACATTATTCCCTTACACAAAAGGAGGAAATTCCACAGAACTGACCAACTTGTAGACCATTCGCCATTCTCTCTCAACTATCTAAACTCCTTGGAAGATGTTTCCACTCCCAACTGATTCATTACCCTACCTTCGACAACATTCTAGCAACACGTCAACATGGTTTTAGGCTCCACAGTACCACAACTGCACTCCTCAGTTTCGCCAAGATCAACCAACTCAGAAACAATGGTAAAATAGTCTCTGCAGTCTTTCTAGACATGTCCAAGGCCTTTGATATGGCCTCTTACCCCAAACTATTAAATACACTCTCCAAACTGAACCTCAGCCCCTCTGCACTTCAATGGTTCGAAGCTATCTACAGAAATGCCAACAATCTGTAAAATAGCTTAATGTCCTATCCCCCCTCATCCTATCACACTAGGAGTAAGGTTCAATCCTTGGACCACTACTCTTCACTATTTTTACAAACAATCTCCAAAGCGCTACCACACTGGCTTCAACTATCTAATATGCAGATGACACAACACTTATATGCGCCGCTAATAACCTGCAACAAATCCATGATATAACCCAAAACTCAATCTCAGATAATGAGCTATGGCTCTCTAACCATCAACCGCAATAAAACAAAACTCATGATCTTCCAACCCACAAGATCCTCCCCAGCACCTTCTACATCACAGCTAGGAATAATACTAAAATTTATGCCAATTCACAAACAAAACTACTAGGAGTAATAATAGGTAACAACCTAAGATTTGACCTACATATAGCCACAGAAATATAAAGTATCTAACTAGCACCTCTAGGGCTGCCACTGCTAGAACCCATCTTCTATCAACACTTCTGTATGTTTCCCCAATTCTCACCAGCCTTAAAAAGACAGATTTAATTAAATGTGAAACATGCTACAATAAAACAGCTAAAATTTGCAACCGAATGCCCAAATTATACCCACCACTGTCACTCCTTAAAAAAACTCTCCTGGTTAGAACTCCCACAACTTCTATCCTATAACCAATTAACCTTAGCACACAAACTAGTAAATCACCCTGAAAAACCCTTCCCTTCTAAATATTCTCCAACCCCATACCACAAATCCAAGTCTTTAGTCAACAAAAAACTCTACTACAAGTGTGCAAATCACCAATACGGCAGGGGACTCCCTATTTTCTCATCATGTAGCAACAAGGTGGAATTCACTACCTCACAGCATCAGAGCCAACACAAACACCAACCAATTCAAAAAGATTCTTAAAAATTACCTTAATGACACCTGGCTTTGCTCCTGTACTATTCCAGGCTCAATCCTTTTCTTCCCTGACCACCTCATAATCTATGCTCGCTCTCTCATGTACCACCTCATAATCTATGCTCTCTCTCATGTCTAAATAATCTATAACATTTTTTTCTATTCAATACCCACCCACAAACCCTTCCTCAGGTTACTTTGAGAAACTACAATGTCTACACTACAATTAGTAATTATATCAGATGACTGTATAATACAAATGCCAGCTATAATAGCACATAATGTAATTCCTGGTGTACTGTATATGTCTAGTATATTTTTTTGTAAAATTTCTTATAATAAATTTTGTATAATCTATATATACAGAGCTTTTCTCCCTGGGCCTCCAGTGAAAATGGGTCTTATCCCAGTCTGACTTTCCTGATAAACAAATGTAAAATAAAATAAAAAATAGCTTACCTGTGCTTTACTGATATAATCTCCCTCTGTGTGGGCTGCTTTCATGTCTAAACATCTTTGAGCACCCAGTGGTACATCAGTGCAGTTGTACTGCTCCCTATTCCACTGGGTTTCCCTTATCCCTCATTTACAATGGTGTACCTTCACTTTGAGTTTGTCTTTAATAACCACAGCAAAATTCTCCCTCAGGCTATTTTCTTACCTTTGTTGGACTGGATGGGTTTGCATAGGCCCAGATTAACGAGGTGTGGCCCACTTCACTCCCTCCCACTCTCAAATTCCCCAGCTACCCTCCCCTCCCACTTTCAAATTCCCCAGCTACCCTCCACAGCCACACATTTAATCCCACTGCTGTCATCCCACTTTTTAACGGCATCACAGATCTGCTTAAAGACATGAGACAGATAAATATCAGAACCATTTCCACACATTCATCCACCCTATACCATCCAGCACAACAGTATTACATACTTAAAACCACACGGTTCAATATCCAGCCTGAAAGGGCACACATCTAGAGCTCCCCCACCCCAGAAATCAACTTCTCAACACAGGAGAGCCAACCATCTCCCATTATTGCTAGAGGTCTGAAAATCTTTCCAAGCCACCTCTTACACAAGATTAGTCCATCTAGATTATTTGACCTCTTGGAAAAGTTTAAACAGAGTGTAGACATTAACAGTGCAAGGGGAAAAAAAAAAAAAAAAAAAAGGGGAGGGGGGGAGGCTCATGTCCAACTGCTATTAGGTATGCCAGCACAGCAGAGCCAGTTATCTCCTACACCAAAGGTGGTCTTACTTTACTGCTAAGCAGCAATTAAATGGACCGTTTCGTTACCATGTTTTCAGTTAAGCAGTTATCCTATACAATTACTCACTGTTGTCACCCTGCAGACATAGTTTTAGGGAGAAATACATTGAAATGCAGTACTAAGCAACCCAGTCTGATAAAAACAAACCAAAGAAAAGCAAACTATTAACATTACATTTTTGGTTGCCTTCTAGACATTTCTCAAAACAAAACAAAAATACAACTTCAAGATACTTTTCATCACTGACTCGCAACTCACTGGAATCACAAAATAACCAACAAACCCCACACATAATGCACCAAACAATATACTTACATGTAATCTTTCTTCTGCTTCTCACACTTGCACACATTACTATCAAACTTGCAGCTTTCCAAAGAGCAAATTACCCACCAACCCACACCCCCATACACCACTAACAACAGCACCCTGCTTTTGTATTTCATCACAAATACACCAGCTACACATGTAAACATGCATGTAAACCCTAACCTGAAAAAAAAAAAAAAAAAAAGCCTCCTTATAAAACAAATCCAAATTGTATTTCCATCTCTACCACTCAGTCACTCATATGAAACTCATCATAGACATCCATCCAAACTCAGTCCCTACTACGTCACAAACTGAATCAATATCCCCCTCAGGGTTAAACACCTCTAGCTACAAAGAAACCTGACAACACTTAATATTAATCTCAGAAGCATTTGCAATAAACGCCAAGAATTCCAAACATGCCTAGAATTGTACAACCCTTATATAACTATAGTCACAGAAACATAGCTAAAAACTCAGAGACAATGAAATACTACCCTTAACATTTTCAGAGTTGACAGAACAAAAAACAAGGTTGAGTAGTAGCAGTTATATACAAAAAACTCCCTAAACTACTCTTTACTCGCACCTTTTACCCACATTTAACCATACAGAACATCTCATAGCACATCTCAGACTTAACATAAAAGCCAACTGTGTCACCAGGCTTTACATCCCATCGGGACAAAATAGTAATACAGTAGAATTTCTGCACTGGCTGTATAATATACCTCATGAAACCATTATAAAATGGGTTACCTTAACATAAATTGGACCATAAAAGAAACAAAACACCCCATCAATTAATCTATTTGGTTTCTCAGAAATAAAAGATATAACCAGGCTATATAAAAACACAAACAAGGAATCGATCTTAGACGGGATTCTTATAAACAAACCAAATAAATTAATCTAGCTGCCCTGCTGACATCAGTGACCATCTACCAACTTATGCTGTCAGAAACCATTCCAATATATGCAAACAGGTAGCCTACCAACACGTGTGAAATATCAAATACTTTAAATTCAAGCAATTTCATCTCGACAATCACGGTCTACAACTGGAATATCTTAAAGACTATGCCAATAGAGGATACTGCAACCCAGTTCAATACTACTTTCCTAAACATCCTCAATAGCCCCTCACCATTCAGTACTGAGTCAGACCAAACCATGCAGCCTAATTAACAAGACACCAGGCAAATTCTTCTTCAAAAGACAGTGCAACTGCCAACAACCCCCATATATTTTAGTCCTCCATAAACTACTACCACACCAACAACCAGTAACAAAACACAATATAGCCACGCAGTTTAACTCCCACTTTATAAACTCGGTTCTCTCTCTTTCTCTCATGAAACAAAGCTCTCCCACCACCCTCACTACCCCAACCTCATCTAATACTGCCTTGTTCTCTTTCCAGCCAGTTCCAAATTGCACAATAAAAATACCTACAATAAGTCAAACCAACAACTTGAGCAAAAGACAACTTACCAACGAAGTACCCAAAACTCGCTTCTGAAGCTCTAGCCTTCCCAGTTTCTACACTAATGAAACTATCCCTAAACAAGAAACCATGACCCAGCCATCTGGAAAAAATACTTTCATAATTCCACCCCACATGGGTGGAAAGTCAACTGACCTATCCAGCTACAGACCCATAGCTATACTACCCCCACTATCAAAAATATTACAAAAATGTATTCATGCCCAGCTCCTCAAATATATCTTACCTAAAATAATCTTCTCTCCATGACCCAACATAGCTTCTTCCCCAATCATAGCACAATTATTGGTCTTATTAGCTTTACCACTGCAATCAACCACAACAGAAATAATGGCCACCTAGTATAAGCATTCTCTTCTTGGATTTGTCAAAGGCCTTGTTTCCCCATCAAAAACTTCAGTGAACTCTCATGCCTAGGTCTAAATAAATCATCTCTCACCTGGTTTTATAGCTATTTCACAAAAAGACAACAATCAATCAAATAGAAACAAGAATTCACCTCTTTCCTTCCTGTCACAATTGAAGTCCCACAGGGATCAATACTGGGCCCACTTCTATTTAATAGAATTGGTAAAAATCCCCATATTGCCACAAAAAAGTATACAGTTCAGTATACAAATGATACATCCCTCATCCGATATGCCACAACACTACAAATTCTCCAGGAAATCACAGAAGAGCCCTATCTGCCAAATCCCGACTAGGCTCCACAGACCTACTCCTATATGCAAAGAGAGACTAAATTAATGCTCTTTTTACCAAAAGAGTTTAATACTCAAAAACACACAAATTTCCATATTATCCCATCCAACAATACAAAACTTGAAACCATGACAGAAGCCAAATTAAAATACTACTAGATAAGCTGAAATATGACCAGCATATTCTCCAAACTATCAAAATACACACACAAAAAAGACCCCCTATAGCAAATCAGTTATCTTACGGTATCCACAAGAAAATCCATAGCAGCAACCTTCCTACTCCAATCTATATTTTATGTATCACTTATCTTCAATAATCTCAACAATACTCAAAGTCCAAACTCAATGCATGCTATAATAAAATAGCAAGATTCTCCACATATTCATCTCATAAAACCCACCACTACACAGCCATAAAGAACCTCAATTGGCTAGAACTCCCAAATCAGCTTACCTACTCATCTCACTAATGCACATAAACTCATCTACAAGCCAGAGAGTAATATGCTTTTTTAGAGAGGAGCAACTATCATACAGTAACAACAGAACATTACTCTCCAATAACAAGTCTCCCCTAGCTGTAACAACTCGAAAAACTGACGGAAACTCCCTCTATTCTCACTGTCTCTCAAAACTATGCAGTTCCATCCCATTAGAGTTGCAGCTTTCAGAAAACAACAAATGCTTCATAAGTGTACTAAAACAGCATCTGCAAGGTACTTGGCTTTGCTCTTGTTCTACACCCAGCTAATTTCTGATCTTGAAGAAAATATAAGATGCAATACCTCTGAGAAAATGTTTGTTTTTCTTTGTATTTCTGTCCGCTACAACCTTACACAAATACACAAGTCTCTCATTTTCTCCTCTTCTTACAATCACAAATTGTACGATACAAGGTTAGCATTAATCTGTTACACTATTATATACACAAAAATGTTTATGTAACCAAAAAATATTACATACAGTGTGGAAAATGAATATGCTGTACAACTGTCTATGTGACTACTGGAGTGCTTCTCCCCAGGCCTCCACTGAAAAAGTTCATCTATCCCAGTTAGACTTTCCCAGTCAAAGATAAATAAAATAACTTTTCCAGTCTACTCACGCCAATTACCTACATGTCCACCATCACCCACTACATGGGTTTTCATCTTTTAAAATGATGTTTCTCGTTATGAACTACCATGCATGCATGTATATAAACATCAATACAAAATACAAATATCAGTACAAATACTGTTTGTTTGATGATAAATGCATTTACGGGCCTCATTCTAACAGATAGACTTGACAGATTGAAGTCTAACCCAAGTCCTGTTTTCAGTCTCAGACGTTATCTACATGATCTATGTCATCTTTAATAGCTCCATTCATTCCCGCTCAACCATGCATTCTGGGAGCCACTAAGTCATTTCTCAAATCAGAGAGTAGCTAGTCCCTACATTTTGCTGCCTGCAGTCCCCGTCTACCTCAAGTCCTTGCTTTTCAGAGCAATTCTTCTAATCTCCCTAGCACGACTATGTGTAGTTTTATTTTACCTCGGTCTTTTCTGGTTATTAGTAATAACAGCTCCAACTCCTCTAGCAGCTGGCTTTATCTGACACCCCATCTCACACACCCATCTAATGACGCTCTTCTGGATCCCTTCCAGTAGCCTGATGTCCCTCCATGTATGGCATCTATTAAAGTGCTAGCATTACTCCTCTGATTATGGAGTCTACATACAACCTTGTTAAACAGCTGCAATGGCTCCCTCAATATGCTCCCCATACTTCAATCCAAGATCAATAAACCCCCAAATATTTTTCCTGCTCATTTATCATCGGTTTCACACAGCCATACATCACTTCACATTTGAGTTGTTGTGGTCCAAATTTAGCACTTCACATCTGATGACAGCAGCTTTCTGTCCACTTGGACTGCCTTTCCAAGTTCATTAGACAACTGCTCTACCCATCATTTTATTTTTAAATAAATAATTCATTAAATTATCAGGTATGACATAGGCAATCCTACATTTATACAAATAAAAACAAAATGACACTACTTTAGTTGCAAACATTATACATTACTTATAATCTATCCAGCCACTGTCAGTTAAGCATTACATGACTAATTTAAAACTTGCCTCTTAAACCTCGTCCTTCTCTGCATATACTGTTCCCACAATTCCCATTTTTTCTATGTAGTTTGCTTCTTCCCTTTTCTAAAGATCCCAATTCCAGTTGTTTATCTTTACTATATTTACTACTTCTAGTGAACTTGGTCTAGACTTTGATTTCCATTTTCTAGTAATTGCTTTTTTTGGCAGCCACCATCCATAATTAGACTCCGGAAGGCTTTACTATGTCTAGCCAATTCCGATTCTGCATCACAGCTCAAAAAAAATCTCCCCAGTCAATCCAATCTGCTCACCCAGCATCTCCGACAGAGCAGTCCACAGGGAATCCCTAAAGTTGCCAGCTCATTACACTCTCAAAAATATGTTCCCAGCCACCTCTTTCTTACCAGTCACATTTCCAACATTTGCTATCCACCTAAGGAAAAATGTTTTGGAGTTTACATACCCCAAGTAAACACTTCCAGGCAAAGATCCTAAATCTTCTAGGTTTTGTTGCATATTTGGGATATATACATATATCCCCAATTGTCTCTGTGAATGGTTTATCCAATCTCTTCCCAATCCTTTCTAATCTCCTCTGATTGATTCTTATAATTATCATGCAATATTTTACATGCTTAACTAATTATTCCTTTTTTTAAAGTAGCTCTGTTCTAGATTCTTTCATTTAAGACACCCCTATTTCTCTCTCTCTCTCTCTTTGCCTTCCCTATAAAAGGATTGATGTTGGAGTATAGGCAATCTCTAACCTGCAGTCCAAATAAACACTTGGGACTCTTCCCATTCTACTATCTTTCATTTTCTAGTTATCTGCTCCCAATACCTTGGTTACTTTGTCAGTTTTCTCCAATAAATTCCAGCCCCCCCCCCTTGCCTATTAGCTGTAACCCTAACCACAGGCGTCCCCATCAGCAGAATCTCTTTTCTCTATTCTCGTGCTGGTTTAGTTCTTAGAATACGCCCTGCTATTTTATAAATACAATACTCTGTATGATTTTTGTTTTCCTTAAGAGTCTACATCTAAAATCTCACTCTCTCCTCATATCTTGAGCTTACTCCCCATTATCATCATCATTCCTTTCCACTTTGAATTATAGTTTTCTGCTTGGGCTATGTAAAAGAGCCTTAACTGTGTTGCTCTAAAATGTCCCCCTCAAATAGGGTAATCTATTCTGTCTTGTTCTATTGGAAGAATCCGCTTATCCCACTTGACCCTTGCCGTCTTCCCTTCCCAGATAAAATCATTCAACTCTAATTGCTACCCACAACTTCTCCTCCAATTGATAAAAATATACCGGACTTGTGTCCAAGACTAAAGGGGCTAAAACATTTTAATTGCTTGTATCTTAGTATCCATATAACAAAGCTTCCAGGTTCTCAATTTTTGTATTATCTTCTGTTTAGTTTCTTCCCACATATCCATAGCTGCCACAACAGAATAATTTCTAATCCATACTCCTAAATACTTCATTTTATCATGTCCCCAAAAATATGGACATTGTTGGATCAATTCTTGTGTGGGAACAAATTTACCTCTATTGCCTTTCTTTTAGTTACATTAATTTTGTATCATGAGAAGATCTGAAACTGTCTTAAAGGAGTACTGCACCCAGAGACTCAAACAACATGTTTATTTTGTCATGGCTTGAAGCTTCCTACATTTTAACAGAACTCTTGGACTATTTACAGCATTTTAAATATTTTTGTACGCAATTCAAAAGTCTGACCACATGGGGTCTAGCATCTTGTAGTGGTTTTGATAAACCAGTTTGCCACTCTGCAGTGCTTGGCTCTAAAATGTTAGATCATGCAGGCCTCCCTTTGCCTTCTTCTTCTTTCGGCTTTTCCTGGTTAGAGGTCGCCACAGCAAATCACCTGTCCGCTCATGATTGGCAGTGGAGTTTTACGGTGTCGAGTTGCCAGCCCAACTTTCCGCAGAAGGCACACACACGCACACACTCAAGCCTAGGGCCAATTTAGAGTGCCCAATCCACCTACAGCATGTCTTTGGGATGTGGGAGGAAACCCACGCGATCACAGGTAGGAGATGCAGACTCTGCACAGAAGGCACCCCAGCCGAGGATCGAACCGGAGAACCTCTTGCTGTGAGGCGACAACACTAACCGCTGCACCACTGCAGACGCCCATAGGCCTCCCTTTGCCTAAAGCTCCTATTATTCCATAGATGCTACATGCATACACTGCTCTCTTCCAAGTCAGTACTTTGTAAGCAACATTCACTGCTGCTGAATGACTACTTAAAACAGAAGCAGTGCAAATATCACAGAACAGGCTAAGTGCTTTTTACTGCTGCTTTTTTAAATTACGCTTGAATGGCACTAATTTGTGAGAGACTGAATTCCAGTCCATCTACTTCTCCCCTCCCTCATGACACTTAGCTTCCCTAGCTGTCAAAGTCCTGAGGGTAATTTGAGCTTTTAATTCCTGTGATTGGCAGCTCTCAGCAGGGGGCTTGACTCATCTAATTTTCCCCTGTTCTTGCATTTCCTTTAACAGAGGGGACATTTCTTTTTGATGCACTATAGCCATGGCCTTACCTGACTGCATTCAGATGCAGTTTCTGAAGTAGTAACTTAAGGTTTAAGGTATCACTTTATTACTCCATCTTCTTAAAATACTCGAGATTGACATGTCCAAACTATGTTGGTATGCAGTGTTTGCCTCGTTTTTCAAAAATACTGTTGCACTGTCCCTGAATTTATCTTTGTACATACAAACCGCATCACTATATTTCCCCTTCCCTTTTGTTGTGTCCAGAAACCACAGTGGCCATTGGGGAATACTTCAATGTCACTTTTCACAAAGAAGGTATTGTTAAAGCAAGGATATCAAGGTCAAATTTTCCTGAATCAGATAACAGATGCCACTGCAAGGACTGACTTCTAAAATAGTGACGTGCACGGACAAAATGTATTTAATCCATCTGCCATCCTCCAGTGCAATTGGTGCTATGGCTGTAAAATACTGGCGTCTTTGATGATCCCTTCAAAAATTCCCACTATTACAAAGCAGTTTTGCAGTGTAGTAACAACCCTACATGCACATACACCTTTATCCATCAATATGCAGCCAGAGAAACACTATCTAGCCCGTTTCAGAATAATCAAATTACAGGCAGGAGTAGCAAACATTTTCTCTGTCATCTCATACATGCACAACACATATATAACGTAACGACAGTTTTAGCTAAACATAAATTTAACACAATGATTTTATCCTGAAAAATACTCCCACAAGAGACTAACTTCAGGGGCACAATACAAATGTGTAGAGCATTCAACACAGCTAATAAGCATCTAGAGAATGACAATTGAAACTCAAATTAATCACAACAGGTCATGAGATTTTGCTACACATTTTCTAAGTTTGACTTGATTGCTACAAAAAATGTTGCCATTGTGATCAAACCACACACACCATGGATACATTAAGCATTATCCACACCCGTTTATTGTTTACCACAAATTATTTTAACAGACCTGAAAAGAGATCTGCAAGAAAACAGGAAATCAGTTATACAACTGCTGAGAAACTGAGAATTCCTGCATCAGCTTTCTCCTCCTACTAGAACCAAAAAAAAGTGATGTATCATTACAAAACCTGGTTATGTTCAGCTGACAAGGACACCTATTCCCCAGGGCAGCAGCACCTCTCCCTTCAAAATGATCTCTACCCACCAAATTTTACAGTTCTCGTCAATCACAGACCGGAACACTAACCTTTTTTTAAAACAAAACAAGACAGATCTTTATTAAATTATCACTTATGACACAGGCAATCGTACACAGGATCATTGGAAGTTACTATACTAATGGCCATAGGCCCTTACAAGCCTAGCCAAGTTCTAATGCCAGTGTCCAAGAGGGATACCGATCGAACCTCCTGGGTGAATTTACAGTCACCCATCCGTCCAGACTGCATGTGCAGACGGCCAATGAGGTGCTCTGTTTGACATGAAGTAGAGTCTGTTCCAAAGGTGTGGTAACCTCTGGGAGACAAATCTGTCCCTCCAGTAGGTTCTATTAATGTCACATACCAGCTGAAGGTATTTACAGCGAGTAACCATTGTACCATTTGACTTGCGGATATGCATCATTTGCAATAATGCAGTGTCGCACATTATGTTTCATACAGACTACTCAGAGAAAAAAGTGACAGTGATTTCAGATGATCCACATAGGACACATGCTGAAGACCTTGAATTTTCCTTGTGAAGAACTTTTGTGGTTTCTCCAATTGCTGCAGGTGACTGGAACGGTACATACTTGTCCTGACGAATGACGCGGTGGTACAGTGGTAGCGTTATTACCTCACAGCAAGAGGTTCTCCCGTTCAATTCTCGGCTTGGGAGTGCATTGTGTGGAGTCTGCATGTCCGCCCCGTGGTTGGGTAGTGTTTGAAAGACATGCGTGCGTAAACGGGCACATGCCTTCGTTGAAGGTTGGGCGTCGAGCAGGCACCTCGGCATTTTGTAAAAAAATCTACTGCCAATCATTAGCGGACCAGAGTCCCGCTGTGGCGACCCCTTACCGTGAAAAAGCCAAAAGACAAACAACAACTCTAATTGTCCTGACGAGAGAAGAGTACAGGAAGGTTATAACTTCTTTTTTTCTGGAGGCAATGCTCTTACATATGAGATTAGCGATAGGAGAATGCCCTTCATACCAATGTTTACACATGGTGCTCAAAGTTAAGACTGCCGTCAACCTGGGTACCCAGGTTTCTCACCAATGAGTGCGTAGAGTGTTGCAATTGATGTGGTAGTTAGCAAGAACATCTCTTACTGAAAGGGATGATAAATAATGTATTAAGGCCATGACTTTGCTGTCAATCCCTTGTTTGTGCAAGATCCTCTTATAGTATGTGGACATCATTTGGAGATTCTATGAACGCTCCCAGTCTGCAGTCATCAGCAAACTTTGTCAGTCACAGACCTTTAGTTTTTGCTTGTACTTTGGATAAATAATTTCCTAAACAGTAGAGGTGCCAGGAGTGATCCCTGTGGAACACCACTAGTTACAGGTCTTCTGTTGGAGATCAGTGAGCCAGTTAGTGACCCATCTAACGACAGAAGGGTTGATACCTTGCTGGGTGAATTTGTCAATGAACCATGAGTGGGGGATAGTGTCAAACGCCTTGGCTAAGTCTAGATAGGCTGCATGCACAGAGTTGCCCTTATTCAAAGCCTTAGTGACTGTCTCATAGAAGTAGTCTATGTTTAACAGGCATGATGTTCCTTTGACAAATCCAAACTGAGTAGGGTCAAGTGAGTGGAGATTAGCTACATCTTTGATAAGGTCTATGATGATTCGCTCCATGGCCTTGCAGATAAGGCTAGTCAAGCTAACAAGTCTGTAATTCCCAGCGTCAGTGGAATCACTACCTTTGTGCATGGGAATAATGCTGGATGTTTTCCATGCATCTAGGAAGAAGCAAGTGTTTAGAGTATGATTGAAAACACAGTACCCAGCAGTGTTACTAATTCTTGTTTGAGCCCATGTCAGATGCAGCCAGGGATGTTATCAGGTCCCACTGATGCTGTGTTGTTGGCCTTACAGAGGGCCTTTATGACCTGCTCTTTAGAGATGTAAGGTAGAGGACAGGTGGTAGGGATGTCATGGGGTACGTGTGGTGGGGACAGGGGAGTGAAGTCTACACTGAACTTGTCAGTCAAAATAGTTAGTTATGTCCACAGGCACGGTATCTGTAGTATCATTAACTACCAGTTGGGCACAAATCTGGGCCTTTCCTTTTAAGTTACAAATGTGACTAAAGAATGCCCTGTGGTTGTCCTTATTTGAGGAAGCTAATTTGGATTTGTAGTTTGCTTTGGATTACTTCACAAGAAGTCTTATTTGCTTGTTTAAGCTGAGGAGGTAGTGTTTCTCACTCCTCCTTACTTGGACAGCAATTTCTTCTGCTTGTTGTAAAGCCTGTGCAGTTGTCCACCAGGCAGGTTTACTCTTCGTTGAGGAGCTTGTTTTAGTCCTATCAGGTACAGGTGACAATGCAGTCATGCAGATGTTTGTATAAATCATTTTGATAGAACTAAGTATAGCTGCAAATTCCAAGGGGGGGGGGGTGCAATGAAGCTATTTGCAACATCCCATACGAGGTTATAATCTGCCTTGCAGAAGTTTTTTTTACGTTAATTGGTGCTAGGGAGGGTCAGGTGCAATAGTTACTTAAATAAGACTTTTTGGACAGATTTCATCAGGGAAGACCTCACAGTGGGGGTGATAGAATGGTTAATTATTGATAAATGGAAAGAAAAATGGACATATTTAAAGTTGCAAACACATATCACATATAATTTTCTATACAGTCACTGTCAAATCAAACAGGACACCTCATTCAGTTCCTGCCTTCCCTCAAACCTGATTCCTCCTCCTCCAAAACATCAATATACATGTATTATTCCCACAATTAACATTTTTTCTATGTAATTCGCTCCCACCCTTTTCTAAAGGGTGCATTGCATTGAATTGCTGAAAAAAAACCCCGACTGTGTCTATCACAGCTGGTGACTTTAACCAGGCTAATCTGAAAACGGTTCTATCGCACTACTACCGTAGTACGAGAAGCAAAACAGCCCACTAAAAGAGCTTATTTCCACTAACTATCAGACTACTAAAGTCATAGTAAGTCAACACTATGCTGAACTCTGAACACGTTGTTGGAATTTCCAAAAGCAGTATCAACTATTTTTCTGCAAAATGTTTGGTGCAATAATCGCAACGGGATTCTCTTAATACATATGAGTATGCAATCCTAAATGTGCAATAATTAGTGTGAATTGTTCCATCTTTCTGTGCAATTTTTATGCATTTATGCATAGTTACTTAAGAGCATAAATCAATATGGTGAGTCATGTCTGTAGTAGCTGTTGTAATACAAACGGTGTGTGAAAATGCCTCCACTTTGGGAAGTATTAAATTTTAGTTCAGTGATGCACAAGTTGTATGATCTTAATTACAACAAAGTTTATATTGACTAAAGATCTTGCTTCCAGTTCTTTGATCCCTGTTACTATATTCACTACTAGAGTATGATTTCCATTTTCTAGTAATTGTTTTTTGGCAGACACCAAAATTAAGCTCAGCAAGCATACCTCCCAACCATACCGATTTACTCAGTTTTTATAGAGTTTTGGAATCCAAATGAAGGGATGCCACGATTCCAGAGTGGCAGCCCTTCAATTCCGATTTTTGTTTTTATGTTTTTCCCATTTTCGAATTTCGGCCCTTTCGGAGCGGACGTCATCCCGTGCGCGATGACATCAGCTCCGTCAGGGCTATCAGCCAGTCGGAATTGAGCTTCTGGCTGCAAATGTGAGCGAGCGGGCTTTTACATCACTCAGTAACAGCTGGGACAGCTTATAGCAGTTTTTTTTTTGTTTGTTTAGCTTGGAAATCGGCTTTTACAGCACTCAGTGACAGCCGGGAACGCGTACAGCACTCCTTTTGTTTGTTCGGCTTGGAGGGACTTAACAGCCGTTTGCATTTATCAGCAGGTTTGGGACTTAATAACGACCCGTTTCTTATTGTATTGTTAAATTTTAGTTTTTATTGTTAGTGTTGTTAGGAAGTACAACTTGCTTGGGTGCCAGCTTAATTGTTTTTAAAGACCGGTAAGACAGAATAGCACTGAGATACTTTGATAAAAATTGTAAATGTGAAAGTTTGTTTGGTATGTTGGTAATAATGATGTCTCTTAATGAAAACCTTTTGTTAGTGGGATTCATTCTGGTCCCCTCTTTGACCATTTGAGAAAGATTAAACTGATCCATATGGGAAGTAAAATTGTTTGAATGCAGAGTTCTAACTGACTTTAATGTTACTACATATAACAAGTTTATTGTTTTTTAGTACATGACTAGATATTTTGAAGTGTATCCACCAGAATATAAACTATGGTTGGATGAGGTATATCAGCAGTGGCAACATTCAGTTTTTTTTTGTCCACCTAATAAATACATAATTGTTCAGGTGGGTTCACTTAACAATTAGAGAAGGACATGGGACATGCTCCATTTTCACTCGAGTTAAAATACCACCACATTTTCTTCTTCCATCATCTAAGAAGTACATGTAATTAAAGGAGATTAATAGCAATATCCAGGAAACCTCTAGAAACCAAGACTCAACTATCACAATTTTTTTTTTCGGGGGGGGTTATTTCTTCAAGTGCTGTCCATTTGTTATATGCACTACTAATATTTAGACTATCCACAGAAAGAAATATATGATTTATAGAACCTGTTTAACATCAGCTCGGGGGAGTGTGTGTGTAAATGCCCCCTTTATAATACACCTGGTGGCTACAGGTACTCAGGCTCAAACCCTGTACCTTGGGTATAGGATAAAAAGAGCCTAATGTTCCTAGCCACCACTTGTGAATTTTTTGTTCTGTTCCCCATAAACTCTGTTGTTTCAGGAGGTTTGTGACAACTTACTGAAGGTTGAATGTATTGATTAATGACAGGCATTTGAATTTCAGACTTCATATTCTTCAGAAAATAAATGGTAACAAAAACCTTTTATTCTAGCAATTTTCTAAGTGTTTAAGATCAGTATTTGAAAATTGTTCCTAATTTGGGGCAAGTTTCAGTCTTCCTACCTTTTGGGAAACAAGCTGCTGATTTGGCATAGTGGTATGTTGTTCTGACTGTAGTGCACAGTCATGTATTCAAGACTTGGCAGTGAAATGCATGGTGGTAACACAGCATTTTATAGGTTCATACTAGCCTATCTGCCCTAGGGCATTTATAAACCTAGCCAAAGTGCGTTTGGCTTTAGCCACCCATTTTAAATGAATTTTGCTATGCCCTTTTTCGAGGTTAGTATACTGTGCCTCTGTCTAACAGTGACACAGAAATGATACCCGGGGTAAACCTACGATCTCCCATCCACTCAAGATTCCTCTTGAAAAGAGTCAATGAGGGACTCTGCCTAACCTGGACTGGGATTTTATTCCAGAGTGAAGGGAGCCTCTGGGTTATGAATCTGTCCCTCCAGCATGTCCTATTTATTTCAGTGCTGAGGTTCAAGTCTCTCGAGCGCGTAGCTCGATGGGATTTGGATTTTCTGAGGTGCAGCATGTCCATTAATTCCGGGTTGGACATGGCTTTATACGTCAGGCACAGATCGCCTCTGAGCAGGCGGTATGCCACTGAGTAGAGCTGGAGTTTCTTTAACCAGGCAGCATATGGCAACTGTTTGAGCCCTTTGATCCTCTTGGTGAGGTACGTTTGGGGTCTTTACAGTTGCTGCAGGTATCTGGTAAGGTACATCCCAAAAGGGGCATTGTACTCAATTATGGGCCTGATGAGGGATGAGTAAAGAGGCACGATGACCTCCCCTGATCTAGAAGTGAATCCCTTCATGGATTAGTTGGGCTATATAAAATGTTTTTCTAACCACTTTGGCCACGTGGTTTTCAAATGAGAGATTGCTATCAACTTGGGTCCCCAGGTCCCTAATTACTTCTTCCATACTTAATGGATTACCACCTATGTGGTAATTTGTGGGCACTTTGTTTTTGCCAAAGGGGATGACTATACACTTTTTGGCGTTTAGCTTGAGGCCATGGCTCTGGCACCAGTTGTCTGTTTCTATGAGGCCCTTTTGGAGGAAGCTTGTGTCGGCTGGAGAGTCGATTATGGCACCTAGTTTGCAGTCATCTGCGAACTTGGTCAGCCACAGTCCTTCCATGTTGGCCTGTACCTCCGAGAAATATATACCGAACAAGAGAGGTCCCAGGACCGAGCCTTGTGGGACGCCACTTGTAACTGGTTTGGAGTCTGACATGGCTCCAGCAATTCTAACCATGGGGGTTCTGTCCTTGAGCCAGTTTGCAACCCATCTAGTGACATAGGGGTTTATATTTAAGCTGGTGAGCTTATCTATAATGCCAGAGTGGGGTATTGTATCGAAAACTTTTGCGAGGTCCAGGTAGGCTGTGTGGACCACCTTCCCCTCGTCAATGGCCTTGGTGACTGTTTCAAAGAGATCAACCAGGTTTAAGAGGCAGGATCTGCCCTTAAAGCCGAACTGAGTAGGATTCAGTGTCTGTAGGTCCCCAATATCTTTATTTATGAGGTCCATGATGATCCTTTCCATAGCTTTGCAGACCAAGCTAGTCAGGCTTATGGGGCAGTTTCCAGGATCCGTTGAGGCACCACCTTTGTGGAGAGGGACCACTGTTGCTGTATGCCACTCTTTGGGTACATATCCTGTAGTAAGGCTGAGATTGAACAGTAGTTTTATGTTTGGGTTTAGCTCTTCTTGGAGTTCATGTAGGACGCAGCCTGGGACACCGTCTGGTCCCATTGATGCTGTGTTTTTTGCTTTGGAGAGGGCGGCTCTTACCTGAGCATCTGAGATGTCAGGGGGGCAGCACTCTGCTGGGATAGATATTTGCCCTTTTGGTGGGGAGGGGGGGGGGGTTGCACTGAACCTGTCAGCTAGGATGTTGGCAATGTCTGTGGGTTTGGTGTATTTTTTGTCATTTTGGACTAATTCTGAGCATATCTGGGAATTCCCACCCAGGTTCCTAACATAACTAAAGAAAGCCTTGTGATTATCCTTAGTGTCCTGTGCAATTTTTCTCTCGAAGCTGGTTTTAGACGATTTTATGAGTGCCCGTCGTTTTTTGCTAATACTGATCAGAGATGCCTTCCCTTTTTGGGATTTTGCTCTATCATGTAGTAGCTTCCTCCTTCTATTGTATAGTTTGTTTATGGCTGGGGTCCAACAGACAGGACGCCTGCCTTTAGAAGAATGGGTCTTGGTTTTATTTGGGGTTGCATGATCCATGCATTCCTGAAGGTGTTCATAGAATGCGTTTATAAAGGATTCAGAGGTCTGGGCCTTATTTTCCACAGGCCCGGGGGCTTTGAAGGATTCCACCTCGGTTTTGAGGAGTGTGAAATTTGCTTTAGAGAAGTTTTTCACTGTGGTTTTCTGGGCAGGGGGTGGGGTCGGGATGTGAATATCCAGTGAGATTAGTTTATGGTCTGATCTTACCAGTGAGGGATACACTTTTGGTCTGGAGCATAGAGCCCTCATGTTGGTGATGATCAGGTCCAGTATGTTTTCCCCTCTTGTGGGAGTGGTAACAAGTTGTTCCATAGCATTTGAGTTTATAAATTCTAGGAACCTTTGGGCTAGGGTGTTGGAGCTAGAGTAATGCTCCCAGTCTACATTTGGGTAGTTGAAGTCGCCCAATATAATGGTGTTTGGACACACCTTCATATTTTCCAGTGTTCTCAGGAAGGCCGAGTGGGGTTCCTGGGTTTGGGAGGGTGGTCTGTAGCAGGCTATAAACTGGAAGGCAGTTTTATCCACTGTTAGTTGCACATGGATAGTCTCTGATGCTTCGTGTTGTGCCACCAACCTGGAGGTGTGGGTATGTTTGACGAATATTGATACTCCCCCTCCTTTTGTGGTTCGGTCCAAGTTTTGGGGCCGAAAACCATGGTATGAGGTATAACCTGGTAGTGCTGGGGTGCTCTCGGGAGCCTTGAACCAGGTTTCTGTTACTGCACAGATATCGATGTTCTCCATGCTAAGGAGAGTTTCGAGTGCGTGCATCTTGAGGTTTAGACTTCTGGCGTCGAGTAGCATTACTCTTAGTTTCTTATCCCTTGTGATACCTATGGAGGTGGGTTTGTCTTTTGAGCCTTGCCTAAAAAAGGCACTATGGGGGTGGCAAGAGCCTTTGCCAATATCCGAAAGCCCAGGGGTGACAGGTGCAAGCCGTCCCTAGCAAAGCATCGTGGCTTGTCGAGCATGTCATCCCAGGCTGACAGGCATTGGATCCCCTTTGAATGACACCAATACTTAAGCGAATTGTTGAAATTGATCATCTTGTCTTCATATTGTGGCATCATTCTTGGTAAGGTTAAGATGCTACTCAAGGTCAGGGTCATACCGGCCTGGGCTTCATGCTCAGAGAGCTCCTCTATGTCTCTTTTCATGTAGTCCAGGGAGGTGCGTCTCAGGTCATTCACACCAGCATGGACAATGACCGAGTCATATTTGTACTTGCCTTGGAGTGACCCGAGTGCTTGTGTTATGTGGCGGATCCTAGCGCCAGACAGGCAGCTCACCGTGACCTTCTCCTTGTTCAGCCTGGTGAGCGGGACGTCAGTGTGCCTGACGATAGAGTCACCTATTACAAGTGTATCATGTGTGTTGTTTAGCCTTAAGGGCTGTGACTGTTCGGCACACTGGCTTTTTGTGAGCTATGTGTTGCACGTGTTTTGCTTTGGGGTAGCGGTTGCTTGGATGTCTGCTTTGGATGTCTCTGCTGCTTAGGCAGATTTTTATTTAGAGTCTCCGAGTATGTTTTTGTGTGTTTATGTGTTTGGTTTGCTGTCGTGGTAGGTCTATGTGAGACTGGAATTGTAGTGAGTGTGGTCTCCTTCTCCTCCTGATGGATTACGCCAGTACTGAGTTGAGAGAGCTTAGCCTCCAGTTTGGCTATATGGTTGCATCTCTCACATGTGTTGGAATTTGTTGGGAGAAGAGGGTTGTCTGTGTACATGAGGCAGTTGTAACATTGCCTCAAGATTCCCAGATTCACCAGCTGGACCGGAGAGGAGATTGACAACTGACCTTTGGACATGCTAGAATAGTATTGGGAATTCCTTTATAACTGAAAAAAAAAAAAGGCCAATGGGGAACAAGGTACTCAAGGGGAGTTTGTGAGGGTGTAGTGCTTTTAATTTTTTAGTGCTGACTTATATAATTGCTTTAGTGAGCAAGTGCCAGGCTTTAGAGTAGGAATAGGGTGCTTATTATGAGAACTAGATCAGTTCTAAGGGAAAAAGTGAAGAGCAGACTTTGTGGAGCAGAGAATGGTTTAAACCCAATTAAGCGGAGCTGCAAAATCGGGCAAAGCAGTGCCAAAGCGGGTTTTATACAGGGGGATTTGAAAGAGCTAGAAATTGGCCCAAAACGGCCAACAGACTACCAGATTCTTGTGCTGGGAACACTCCTCCAGGGATAGATAGGCTGCTCTAAGCTCCCCACTGCCACTGGTGAACAAAGAAGCCTCCCTTTATCCAAGAAAGGAAATGGGCAACACAGGAACTTTCCAAAAGCCCAGAATTCAGCAAAGCCTGTATTTGGACTACTCTAGGTCAGGAAAGATGGGAAACAAGGATATATATTTTTTTCTTTTTTTGCACAAATAGCAGCAAAATGCAATAAATATGTAACACAGGCTAGCGCACTTGAGTGTGTAGCCTCAACAGGTAAATGCAACAAACAGGACAAACTTTAAAAGTGCAGGTGCAAAAATAACTTTAAACAGTTTAAAACAGTTCAAGAAGCAGAAATACTTGCAGTTTAGATAGATCGGACAGTCGCCCAGGTAGTAGCAACTTTACAAAATTATATGCAATGTTTAAAATGTGTCCCTGGTTTTTGGTCTTTTTGCCCCCCCCCCCCAAAAAAAAACGTAAATTGAAAATGAGTGCAAGAAGCTGTGCAAGATGCCTATGCCCTATACTACTGTCATTCTATTTTTATATGTATATTGTGTGTGTGTGTGTGTGTGTAGACTTATGATGGAAATGTGCTGAATTGGGCAGTTTTGTCATTACTGTTTCATGCGTTTCGTTTCATTGCCTACTGAAAAAATGTTCAAATAATAAATTTAAAATATGCTCTAACAAGTATGCTGTATTACACAAGGAATATAATTTACTGAAGTCAGGAAGGTGCATCAAAGAACACATGTATGTTTCTTGTTTTGTGTGCAAGCAAGGGGCCAGTGATTTGAAAACAACCCAAAGGTAATCTTTATCCACCACTGGCATGATGCATTTTATATGGATGTGATGTAGGTTCCAATGCTATTTTAATGAATGTGAGTTGCAAGGGCAGAGAAGTTTTAATGCCAAGTCTATTTTTCATTGTGAGACAGTATTGCTTTGTTTAACAGATGTCTATTGGTGTTTGTGCATTGTGCTGTAAAGTGTAAAAATAAAATACAAATAATCATTGTAGAAGTAAAGCAGTATGCACACATTAGTGTTTATGGTAAATGGGGCAAAATAGCCAGGTAATGGGACATTGGAATGGCTGCAGGGAGACTCTGGTGCCATATTTTGGTTGTCTGTTCTTCAATTTGCAGGAAAGTTGGTATCCTACAATTCCACTGGAGTGGGCGGAGTTACATAACTATGTACACAAATTTTAATGTTAAACAGTGTACAGATTTGTACCTATTTTTCATGGGCCTTGTCCAGATTTTTGATGTTCCAAGGTTGAGAGGTATGTCAGCAAGGCATTACTATGTCTAGGCAATTCCAATTATGTAATACAGTTCAAAAACATAAATTTCCTTAGCTACACCAATTTTATCACCAAGTATTTCTGTCAGAGTAGTCTTCAGGGAATTTTTAGTTAGCCAACTCATACTTCCAAAATAGGTTCCCAATTATCGTTGCCTTTCCCATCACACCTCCAACATTAAAATGTGAGTGATCAGTAGATTGTTAAACACATACAGTGGATATAAAAAGTTTACACACCCCTGTTAAAATGCCAGGTTTCTGTGAAACAAAAAATGAAAAATTAGAAAAAAAATAAAAAAATACAATAACCTGGTTGCACAAGTGTGCACACCCTTAAACTAATACTTTGTTGTGTGTGCACACCACTTTTGATTTAATTACAACATTCAGTCTTCTTGGGTACACATCTGCCATCAATTAAGAGACTGATTAACCACAAAGAAAGTTCAGCTGTCAGAGTAGAATTTTCCTGAGTTGCCTGCTACAACAAAAGCCATGGCTCGCAAACTGCTTACAATGCAACAAAGGGATCTCATTGTTGAAAGGTATCAGTCAGGAGAAGGGTACAAAAAAATTTCCACAGCATTGGATAAGCCATAGAACACAGTGCAGACAGTCATCAAAAAAGTGGAGAAAACATGGGAGAACAGTGACGCTGCAAAGAACTGGAAGTCCCTCCAAAAATTGATAAAAAGACAAGTACTGATCAGGGAGGCTGCCAAGAGACCTACAGCAACATTGAAGGAGCTGCAGGAATTTCTGGCAAGTACTAGCTGTGTACCACATGTGACAACAATCTCCTGTACTCTCCATAGGTCTGGACTATGGGGTAGGGTTGAAAGACAGAAGCCTTTCGTACATAGAAGAACACCCAGACCCGGTTAAAATTTGCAATACAATGCATAAAGTATTCCAAAACAATGTGGGAAAATGTGTTATGGCCTGATGAAACCACGGCTGAACTTTTGTTGAAGCGAATGTACCTTTTGGAATTGTGACCAAAAAGAACACCATCCCCACAGTGAAGCAAGACGGTGGCAGTATCAGGATTTGGAGTTACTTTTCTTCAGCTGGAACTGGGGCTTTAAAATCAAGGTGGAGGGAATTAGGAGCAGTTCCAAATACCAATCACTTTTGGCCCAAAACCTTAAGGTGTCTGCTATAAAGCTGAAGATGAATACAAGTTTCACCTTTCAGCATGACAATGACCTCAAGCATACATCCAAAACAACCAAAGAATGGCTTCACCAGAAGAAAATTAAACGTTTTGGAATAGCCCAGCCAGAGCCCAGACGCAAATCCAATAGAAAATCTGTGGGGTGACATGAAGAGGGCTATGCACAAGAGATGCCCTCGCAATCTGACAGATATGAAGCACTTCTGCAAGAAAGAGTGGGCAGATATTGCCAAGTCAAGATGTGCCATGCCGATAGACCTGGGAGTGCACACACTACAAAGTATTAGTTTCAGGGTATGCACACTTATGCAACCAGCATATTGTACATTTTTTTATTTTTTATAGTTTTCCCCTAACAGATTTGTTTTCAATTGAGTTATAGGCCACATTCAAGGTGGGAAAAGGTTTGAAATGATTTACTTTGGTCTAATTTTTTTATATCACAAAAACCTGGCATTTTCATAGTTGCCATGCATTTACTTGCTTCCCAAACAAATAGCAGCAGGTCAGTAGTCTCTACCTTGTTGCCCTTTCAACAAAACAAATCACAATGGAACATCTGACCAGCATAATTCTCCTTCTACAAAATCTAACAAATCACATGTATTCACCACTCCAATCAAATAAAACTCCTCAAAAACCTTGATTAGTAAAGTTTAAATTATCGCTGTCAGTGAATCAACAGGTAAACAAAGTTTTAAGTGTCTGGTAGTTGAATAAGATGCAAATGATCTTGTAGAATATCACTAACCAAATAGGTAAATTTCCACAGTTCCTAAACCAATTACTCCCATTCAGTAGGGATATTACCTGGGATCTCCACTGAAAACGGAAGCGAGACCAATCTACTTAACTAATGAACATTATTTTGGTGCCTCTTGAAACGTGGTTCTTATATCATAATTATATTGCTATATATCATATAACTAAGCTACATACATAAATTATGCAATTCCTTTAACAAAAAACATGGTCAGTAAAGCATCACTTGTAACAAAGGCAATGATACACTTATACAAATGAAAATAATCCAGACTGACAATCCTAGTTGCAAGCATTTGACATCACAAACCATACTTACACACTCCCAGTTGAAAACATAATACTGTGCCTATAATCTACCCAATCAGATTCAGTCAAACATTACACAGCTCATTTAAGTTATGCCTTCGTTTTAACCTCATTCCTCTGTGCATGTATTTGTTCCTACAATTCCCATTTTTTTTACTGTGTAGTTTTTGCTCCTACCCTTTTCTACCGATCTCAATTCCAGTTGTTTAATATCCGTTACTATACTCACTCCTTCCAGTATAGTTGGTGCAGCTTTTTTATTTCCATTGTCTAGTAATTGCTTTTTTTTTCTGGCAGCCACCATGATTAGACACAGCCAGGCTTTACCATGTCTATGCAACTCCAATTCTGTACCATAGCTCAGAAAAATCATCTCCCTCGACACAACAATCTGCCCACCCTGCATCTCCAATGGTGCTTTGTGCACAGAATCCTAAGTCTTTCAACTCTCTGCACTTCCAGAAAATATGTTCCCAATTACCTCTTTCTTCTCCATCACACCTCCTACATTTGCTGGCTACCTGTGGAAAATTTATCTGGAGTCTAACTGGGGTATAAAAATAAAACACTTCCAAGCAAAACTCCTACATCTTCTTGATTTTATTGCATATTTGGTAGACTCTCCTCTCATAGTTTAGTTGGGAATCGCATATCCAGTCTCGCTGCTCAATCCCTTCTAATCTCCTCTGAATTACTCTTATAGTTAAGTATGGAAGATTTTATATGCTCTACTAATTATTCTATGCGTAATAGCAGCTTCTGTGCTGGATTCTAATAAAAACTCTACCAGTGCTGATAGACAAGCTAATTCTAAGAAGGAACACATGAAACTGTGCATATTTGGGAATATCTCTGTGGTGGTAACTGTCAAATACAGAAGTAATACACAAAAGATGTGACAATTATATCTGGAGAGATAGGATGAGGAAAGAAAAGGGCAAACAGCTTATGAGAGAAAAAATAAGAAAGGGTTTAGAGTCCATGATCAACAAATCTGTGTATTAATCTGTATTATTTTATTATTATTTATCATTTGTTTACCAGGCTGGACAACTAGTGCCTGTTTTCAGTGGAGATGTACGATTGCTAACCTAATAAAAAAACAAAAAGAACAAAGTAGACAAACGTAGACAAACGTATCTGGGGGGGGGGGGGGGAAGTTAAGGATAGGGCAGAGATTAGTTTTTTATTTTCCAAAAAAATGTAATAAAAAGACAATACAAATACAAAAGGTACAGCTATGGAAGGTAAGCACCTTTGAGGAAGAAGACAGACAGGAAGAGCTACATGCCTGTAAGACTATTTGTGTGCAAAGACAATCGTTCTGGCCGGAAACATGCTGGTAAAGGGGGATGCAAAGATTAAGAGAACACACTGAAAACACGTCAGCCGACAACTAGTACAACGGCATTTAAATGAAACCTGGTACAGGAATCTAAAAATAGTAAAATTTTTCTGTTCCAAAACGATTTCTAATTGCAACTTGCATTCAGCACTTCAAGTCCACTTTACTACAGAAAGTCATTTACTGTCCAATACCAAAACAAACGGGTTGTGCAATAGCTTACCACAAATACAGGAAAAGCTATTTGCAGATTACAGACATCCCACAAATACCATGTACTATTAAGTTGTGCTCACTAATATCAAATATTCATTAAGAATAGAACACTCCGGATATCCCATCTTTTTTCAGCAGTGTCGGTTTAAGTGACATCTTCACACAAGGACAGAAGGCAATTAAAAAGTGAGTGAAATCAAACCTATGACTACAAGATGCAATCCACTACCGCGATTAAGGACACTGGTTGCACTGGCAACCAAGACCACATGCACCAGCTCCAAAACAAATGGCAGCAAAGGGAAAACCATTTTTACAGTAAAGCACTGAACATAATATTCAGAGTTTCATGGCAAAGTCCACACGTGCACCCACAGCAATTTGGATGCAAACAGGATCCAATCATGCAATCTATTACAGTTTGTGGCTGCACGTGTGAACTACAGTACAGAGAAAGGACATGATTATTGCTGCTAACTCATTAAGGAGCAAACTAATAACTTGGCTCTACAGCAATACATTTACATTAAGAATGCCACACTCCCCAAATTTATAAGCCACGAGAGAAAGTACTGTAAAAGACACACTCGCACAACAGGTTGCAATGCAAAAACACAACATACTGGAAACAATACCAGCAAAATAACTTGCCTACCTCCTGCAGCTGTATTCGAGCACTCAAAGGGTGGGGGAAGGACTGGGCAGCTGACATCACATAATGGTTGGGTTTAATTGTTTTAGTTAGATTCAGAGGCCGGCCGTGGCTATGTCACCCTGGGGGAAGAAACTGGAAGTACCTGAACTGCCTGGCTGCGATGACGTCAATAATTGGGTAACTCCAGCAGTGTTTTTTAAAGCGCGAGACATCCTACTTGAAAATGAAAGCACCGCAGTACGCTAAGGTAGGCTCCAATTGCAGAAGTAAGATAAATTAAAAATCTTTTAAAAGGCGCATTGCTGTATGGAGAGAACTGTAAATAGGGAAGAAAAGGGCAGAGAAGTTGAGGAAAGTTTAATAGAATCTCACTGTACTCCTTTAAAATATTCTACAACACTAATGTCCCTTTCTGGTTTTGTCATGTTTTTTTATCATTTGTTAAACTGGGAAAGTCCGACTTGGAACAAAGCCAATTTTCAGCAGAGGCCTGGGGAGAAATGCTCTAGATGCATGTCTTTGTAACGTGGGAGGAAACCAGAGCACCTGGAGAAAACCCACACGAACGCAGGGAGGACATACAGACTCCGCACAGAAGGCACCCCAGCCGAGAATCGAACAGGAGAACCTCTTGCTGTGAGGAGACAACGCTACTGCTGCACCACTGTGCCATCCTGTGCATCGCCATCATCTGCAAATAGAGCCACTCTACCTATCCTTGTATCATAAAAATTAAGATAAAGACATCTCTACACTTTACAGTTATTAGTAATGAACTTACTGAAGAATCACGAAATCAAAACAGACCTCTAAAATAATCCCTTAGTCACATACTGCATTCCTGGTGTCATCTTTTTCGGGTATTACCTTCAAACCATGAACCAGTTTTTAGTCTCAGTCCTACCCTTATCTACTGCAGTCTTCCTAGTAGCCACCAATGCAAGACTGGTGAAAGTTTCTATTAAAGCCCTGGAAGGTCAAATCTATTCAGTGCTCTCCAGTCATACTCTCCTGTAACCCCATGAAGAAACCAGATTAAGCTTTATGGATCGTTCCCAGCATGGGTGGTTATACACCAGGAAAACAGGCTTCTCCTCATTTTTCTATGACTTGACCTTACAGCAGGAGCAGGGTAACAGACCTGTAATTTCCTGGATCCTTCCTTCAATATATCGTTTTGGCTTTTGCAGTTATCAAGTCTACAGCAATTTCTGCAATGGCAAATGACATAGAAAATTTCAAGCAGGGCATCCACCAACACGCTGCTCAGATTACTGAGGATCCCTTGAGGTACCACTATTTCATCCCTATGCCACATTCACACAAATCCACATCAAGTCCTCCTCCATCAACTCAGTCCAGGTCTCTGCCCACTGCTTTCACTCCAGCTCTCCCCCATTCTGCCCTACATTGCACCTGGCCATGCCACCCACCCTTCACTTTCTCATTTACCCACAGCCTTGTCCCTTTCCCTCTCTCCTCAGTGATCTCACTCCCATTCTTGCCAGCTTTGCTCAAGAAAGTCCCCTCAACACCTTTTTGCAGATATGTTTTTTTAATTTGTATATTCTCCCCTTTCATAACACCTTTCAGACATGTCCCCTTGCTGCCCTGTCCTCCATAATTTTTCAGCTCTCATCTCCCTCTCTCCCCTCCTTTCCATTTTTGTGTGCACTATTTTCCTCTAATCTCCAACTATCTCATCAGCAGACACACATAAAACACACTTTTTTTGTTTTCAAACCTTATCCTCGATGCCACAATTTTGCAGTAATTCTCTACTTAGTAGCAGAAATAGAAGACTGCAGAAGTCCAGTACTACAACTTAAGAAAAGACAACAGATGCTTCAACTGAAACACAACAGGTTAATGTGACAAAGAGGGTACTTGGAAGAGATACCCACAAACATTTACTACTAATGCAAAATTGTTTCAAGGGACATGACAGCATGTAGAATAAGTGTATTTGCATACAACAAAATGCTAAATGGAATAGGAGCAACAAAATCAAATTTTACAATTTCATCTCAAACCAAGAACATCAGATAGAACTATAAAGGCATCAGAAACCCAATTGTATTCCCACTAATCCTGCTTTATACTATAAAGTTAAACAATTAAATAAAACTGCAAATCAAAAAGAAAGCTAGACATTACATCAAGCATCTCCCCACAACTGGCATCAAATAAATAATAAATGCATTTGTAAGCCCACAACCAAAATAAACAGTGGAGAGAAGTTTTTCTTCCAAGAACAATGAATAATGAACACAAGCCTAATCTGGTCATACACTGGAACACTCCTAAATATGTGGACAGCAGAAAGACTGGAGAGTTAGATTATACCCCCCCCCAAAAAAAAAATATTAGCCTCAGAAAACACAACATCTAAGCAGGTTTCCTCTAACACCAATAAATTAACTGAATGAATGAACTGACCCCCCTATGAACAGACTTCCCATCCACGTGAAGCAGAGTTTGTCTATTATCCAGTTTAAGTGCAATCTAGACCACTGGATGTGAAATAGGAAATTTACACCAGGCCTGGCTCCCTTATGAACAGAGGTAGCTTATAAATGCCTGGCCCTCAATGCCCTACTTGGATACAAGACATAATTATTCTTTTGGGAAAACTTGGATAAAGCTTAGAAAGCTGCCACCCCCCCAAGGTCGTTAACCTACTAACAACCTATGAATCTATGACTTTAGGTTATCCTTGGTGAGACGCTGGGTACGGTGGTACAAATCGCCCTTTGATAAGATGGGTTTCTACTTACAAGAGGACAAGCAAAGAAAATTGATGACCCAATGACATCCACATGTGAATTCAGAGTATTCGTCATATCAGCCTGCTATACAAAAGCAGTAATGCAAACTTACCATACTCTATTAATGCCCCAAAACGCTTTACTGGAACATCTTCTGGATTAAAGGAACATGCAAATGGGCCCATCCAAGTACCAAAAATTGTTTAAATAACTCCAGTGTTGAACTTTTCTGATAAATGGTAACACTTTATTCCAGTGTCTCAAAATTAATTTGGAGTTACAAACTGTTCTTATTGTATATATATTTTTTTTCAATTCCACAGGCTACTCTGCTTCTCCTCCAACTTTTACAGTTTCTAAATTTCCCATAATCAATAATGCTCTTAACTGAGCATTAAACAAAGCTTCCCTGTTCCATAACTGATAGAAAAAATAAATGTAAATATTTCAAACTAGGCTCACAGGGCATATTTTACATCCCATCATTTGTGACTAAATTTTCTTTGAACACCAGTAAGACTCCATTACTGTAGTTAGAATACTGAATTATATTTAATAATTGGTATAACACCACAATGACACATACATTTAAGAGGTTATATTTTTTATTAAACTACACCAATTACTCTCAGCACCTTAGAGACAGTCTTGTATCCATTTACTGACAAATGTCATATTACTAATCACAGCTGTTCCTAGATATTAAGAGGCCTTCTATTTTCCCATTTCTTGTTTTCCAATCTTAATGGGACAGTCCAGATTAAGACCACTTAAAAGGACAACAACTGGATATTAAAGCAGACTGCTCAACCTGCTGTCTCTTAGTCCCCGTTCGTTGATACAGCCTCAAAAAAAAATTCACCCATGCAGCTTTAAAAAATAATCCACTCAACTGTTTTCCCTGTTACACTTCCTTTTTCTGTACTGTTTTACTTTCACTTTGAAAACCAAGTTGAAAAACCTCTAGCTGGCTCTGAAATTATGTCACATCTGCCAGAGCTCTTGCTCTAGCTACCGGAAAGTTTCCTCCCCCAAAGTTGAAGTAATCTCCACCTGATTTGCATGCTGTATAGAAGAAGCCAGTGGACCTCCTACATTGTGATGTCAGAGCTGCCTTGCCCAGCCCACTCAACCTAGCAAAAATGTCAAAACTATATCACTTTTCTGAAGAGCCCTACCGATATGTGACAAAGTACAGGCAGAAACACAGTAACAGCTGCAAAATCTAAGAGCATAAATTTGCAATGACCATGCGTAGACATTAATTGCATGTTTTTACATAAGAAGCAGATGTCTGTCACAATTAAATCGACAACACTACATCAGATTACTAGTAGTATGCAATACTGTAATTTTCTTAAAATTACCACTTAAAAAAGCATGTGGGTGCTGTCATGCAAGTGTGAAATATTTTGTGTTTATAGTGCATCATTTGTTAGCTATGTAACCAAACAGGAAGGAAAAGTAAGTGGGAGTTTGATGCTTTGCAAAACAGTGATTATTCCCAGTGCTATGGAGCTTGGTTATAAATTTGACAGGAGTGCAACAAAAAAATTCTCCCACTGTAAGGAAGGAAAGGCTGGCAAGAAAACAGTACATTAGTCTGGTCACCTGCTGTGAGCTGTCAACCACATGCAGATAATGTGTCAAATTACCCTTAGCTCTGACAGCTAGGGAAGGTAGGTATGAAGGGGGAGGGGGAGATACCTTGAAGAACTAGATTTCAGCCTTCACAAAAGAAATCAAGTTAGCATTTCTAAGAAGAAAGAGCAATAAAATGCACTTTTCAATTATGTTCTGTAGCATTTGCACTGCTTGTGTTTGAAGTAGTCACTGAAAAAGGATAAAATTTTAATCAAAAGTAGGGGACTACAACACAGCAGTGAATGCCTGTAAAATCAGTGAACTGACAGGAGCTTTAGGGAAAACAAGGCAGATCTCATGTAATTGTTTGAGCCAAACAATGCATTATGGGATACTTAGAAGTAGACTAAACAGTCAGAATTATTTCAAGATGCCAGACCCCATGTGGTCAGAGTCAAAAATTGTGTATAAAAATATCTAAAAAGCTCTAAATAGTCCCAGAGTGGTGTTAAAATATAGGAAACACCAAACCAGAATGAAATAAACATTTTTTTGAGTCCGTGTGTGCGGTTGTCCTTTAAGGAGAACCACTTGGTTACTGCAAGTAAATGGGTAGTTAACCCCTATTGATGTTATGTAAACCATGGTTATCAGCATATTTAGACATCCAATACCCATAACATATCGGTAGTGAAGAAAACACCAAATATAACAACATGGAGCCCCAATACAGAAACTTGTGGAACTCCAGAGGTTACGAAGAAAAAGTGGAAAACTGCCAACTGGACCTCTACTCATAGATCTTCCTTATAAATCAGTTTTAGACCCACTCAAAAGGATTTAAATGTTTAATACTTTCAATGACAAAATGTGGGTGGCTATCAAATGCCTTTATCAAATCTATATAGACCACAAAAACACCAATTATCATTATCTACATCCTTACTGAAAAAGGATAATAGCCCAACCAAACTGAAGGATATTCACCTTCTGTGTAAATGCTCGTAACCTACAATTTACATTCAACCTAATTTTGTCTATCAGTTACTGACAAACATTTTCCAAAATTTTCCAAATAAAGATGGCAAATGAATATCTCAAATTTGTAATCAAATTATGCCTTCCAGTCAAGTCCAAGTAACTGTCCCATTGTAAAGCAATGTTTTAAGCAATGCCATTAGCAGGGAAATCAGTCAACTCCTAAAACAAAAAGAATTACCAGAGATACCACTATCCACCTTAACTTTTTTAAATGTTACGCTAACCATTTTTTCGGATAATGAATTAATTTTAATCCAATAACACTAATGCTGAAAAACATTCAATATATCCGCTATTTCTTAGCGGTCACTAATAATTAATTTTATATCAGTGGACCAATTCATACTACATTTTTACACAGTGTTCATATGATGGACACGTTGACAGAAGAAATCAGACAAGAGTCCCAGTGGACTATGAGGTTTGCAGATGACATTGTGATCTGTAGTGAGAGTAGGGAACAGGTGGAGGAGACCTTGGAGAGATGGAGACATGCTCTAGACAGAAGAGGAATGAAGGTCAGCAGGACTAAGACAGAATATATCTGTGTGAATGAGAGGGAGGATAGAGGAATGGTGAGGATGCAAGGAGTAGAGGTGGCGAAGGTGGAGAGGTTTAAAATACTTGGGATCAATAGTTCAGAGTAATGATGAGTGTGGAAGAGAGGTGAAGAAGAGAGAGTAAAGGCAGGATGGAGTGGGTGGAGAAGAGTGTCAAGAGTGATTTGTGACAAGACGAGTACCAGTAAGAGTGAAAGGGAAGGTCTAACAAGGGGGTAGTGAGACCAGCTATGTTATATGGGTTAGAGACAGTGGCATTGACAAAAAGGCAGGTGTTGGAGCTGGATGTGGCAGAGTTAAAGATGTTAAGATTTGCACTGGGTGTGACGACGGTGGACAGGATTAGGAATAAGTATATTACAGGGTCAGCCCAGGTTGGAAGGTTTGGAGACAAAGCCAGAGAGGCAAGATTACATTGGTTTGGACATGTGCTGAGGAGGGATGCCGAGTATATTGGGAAATAGATGCTATGGATGAAGCTACCAGGTAACAGGAAAAGAGGAAGGCCTAAGATAAGGTTTATGGATATGGTGAGAGGACATGCAGGTGGTTGGTGTGACAGAGCAAGATGCAGAGGACAGGAAGAAATGGAAACAGATGATTCGCTGCGGTGACCCCTAATGGGAATACCCGAAAGAAGAAGATGATGTTCATACAATTATAAAACATTTTACTATTAATATTTATTGACATTTTAAGTTCATAAAGGGTGGTCCATAGAAGATCAAACATGAAGAACTGATTTGACAATTGAGACTGAATGTGTTAAGATCTCCAGGGATCAACAATCACAAACTAAATTTAACAGACCACAACCAATGAACACCAAGTTAAAGAATTAATAACGGTTTAAAAAATTGTTTGCAGTTTTGAAAAAAATCTAGTTTTACTACACAGGATGAAAGCACTCAAATGCTAAAACCAAACAAACTTTTTTTCTGGATGAAAACTACTAGAGATATTTTGTTTTGTACCACCTCTTGGTTGGTCATTGGTTTTGATTACAATTCTGTGTTTCCATGAAGCGACTGAGGTCTTAAAAGGACAGGTTCATTTCCTTGGGAGTTCAAGCTTTGCCCAGGGACCTTACTTTACTTAATACACAGTTAAGCTGTTATGTGGACAAGTCCAACAGCAGCTGTTCAGAGATACCAGCAGGAAACTGCTGTTTATCTGAAAATCTCAATCATGTTAACTTAAAAGAATATGTTGCATCTAATTCTGACACTAATGTTACTGGAATCTCTAGCGAACATATTTTGCCAACTGGAACACAGCAGAATGCATCATGACATGGTCCCAATTGGGATCAACTCGAATATTTAGCTTAACCAAATTCTGAAGTTTAACTGTCTCAGTAGTGTTCAGTCTAATAATTTGCTTACAAAACAACTTGTGGCTTTTGAAACTAAACTCACCAAATACACATCTCTCCTGCTACATAACTTTCTCAGGGAATGTACTGTTTGCAATTGGGCTCCCCAAAGGTCTCTGCATATGGAAGTTTCTTAATGGAATTGATGCCTCATCAGATTGGTATGGTCAGCTGACTGAGTTTTGAGACTGTATCCTTATTAATCAAGCAAAAGAATGAGAAGTTAAATAGTACTTGAACCTCCTCATATAAACTAAATCCATCACCAAAAATGTAATATTCGAATCACACAAGACTCAATGATCACAACATTTTTAGCAAAGTGGATAGTGGATGCACTATGCAAGTCCATCTGTGACTAGAAGGCAAAAAAGGGAAAAACTCTACTATGAAGCTAAAAAGACATCCTGTGCCAGGTAAGGTTAAAAAAAAATGTAATACAAACACAGATGCATCTCAGGGAGTCGCACCAATTTCAGAATGTAAACTAAAACGATTAAAATGATTTTTTTTAGCAGTGCCACCACTCTGCATTTCTCATCAGTTAGACAATAAGAGGGCAAATCAGAAGACCGGGCAGAAATTACATCATCCACATTTTCAACAGCAGTAGAACAACCACCAACAGAACACCAATAATCCGCAGATGAGTGTTCACAGCCAAATGGGCCTCAAATATTGAAGGACAGGCCACCATTTACAATTCTGGTGAGTCTCTCATTGAACAAGTGTATATGTATCTTTGTAAGCATGGTCTGACTTTCATTCCATCTGTTTCAGCCAGACTAGCTTCTTCATTGACTGATTATAAATACTTACACACCCAAGTTAAACTTATAACTGTTGTTTAATAATACAAAAAAAATTGTCTTATTCACATTTTAAGACAGCCAGCTGTTAAAACCCACATTTGAATCCCATACTACAAACCTTTGAAATGTTGTGTGATGATGACGTGTGTGGCAATAAACAGAGATTTTTTTTTTTAATTTGTCAAAGCATGAGATAATTATTCTCAGTGATATGTCCAGAAATTCTGAAAGAAGACTTATAAAGCCTGATAAAGGCACAGAACTTATGAACTCTTGATTAAGCCATCAAAATGTTAAAGTTATTAAATGGCAGCCGTTTTTATGTGGACATTTCAATTAATGACAAATATTGTTTATAATCATATCACATTCATTCTATATGATTTTTAATGCAGAAGTTCATTTCTACTGAACTGTATGAGTTTTTGAAGTTTCAAGTCCTGCGGTTCCAGCAATCCAGTACTCCAAAAATCCATACACACTTGACAAGTCCTCCACTGAGGTCCACTATGTCAGTACATAGTTGGCTAACAGAACCCTAGGCTGTTTTCGGTGATTGAATTTAAAAGTACTAAGTTGCTATACCCATTTAGTAAAGGATTTTAGTTGCTATACCCATTTAGTAAAGGATTTTTAACATTTTCTTATTGTTTTAGCAAATACAATTTTCTGACAAGTTATTAGCCCTAACATTAAATGCTTACATACATTCATGAGAGAGGAAGGAACTGTTTTTTGCAAGATTTTAATTATTATGGTAACCAGAGATTAAATTGATAACTTTATGGATATCCTACTAAGAAACATTTTTATAACTTTATGGATATCCTATTAAAGAAACATTTTTATATATTTTGAAAGAGAGTATTTTAAACAATGTACTGAAATGGGCACAGCTGCTGCACCAATATATGTAAATTTAGTACTCATGCAATGAGAAAAAAGTTCACATCTTTTTATGAGACTTTACTGGAGATACCAAGATATCTTTATGATATGGACTATGACTTCATTGGAATTAGCACATTTTTTGTGTTACACATTTAAAAATACTACTGAATTTCTTACTGAAATTCACTATTTAAACATCAAGATTTGGAAAGATACAGACAAACAATGTTTTCAGTCATCTACTGATTTCAAGCCCGCATTCTCAAATTCATGTTTGCAATGGTCCATTTTGTCACCTACACATTAAAAGTGAGTGCTATTGAAAAGGGCAAATAACTAGACTCCCAGTATTATTTCAGAAGAACAAATGTTCTTTGAAGAATTGCCGTTTTCAAAAGGTAAGTTCGTGAACAGGAGTTGCAATGAGGTTTAAAGAGAACAAATGGCAGAAGTTGTAAGTAAACACAGAAAACCCTTTAAAAGCCAAATACAACAGATTCTGAGTTTGAAATTAATACGAGTTTAGTTCTAAGTGCACTGCATTGAATACTTGTTACATCTTTCACTACTGACACCCATGACATTTGCAATACAGTGACTAACAATTGGGTCAAAGTCTTTCCAGCTTCCTTTATGAACAGCCTTGGACTGGAGCCCCAATTTTCTTTTAGAAAAAGTTTGGAAAGAAAATCCAGTGCTTCCACAGTTATGCAAAGGAATATGGTAAAATGTAGGAGATGTAATAAGAGTTGATACATTTTAAACATGAATAATTAAACAGTTACCAATTATGACAGATTGCAATCAAACTTTCCAGGACAGAAAATCAATGTAAAAGCAGTGCTATACCTTGTTCAGTGCTCACTGTGTGAAGCTTTTTACACTGTAAGACTGAACTTTCACACAGAAAAACAAGATAACATTTTTGACATCCAGACAGCATCTGCAATAATGCTCTCTATAGGCACTCTTGTAGGTGTGTGTATTTTAATGTTTCATTACATTTATGATATGGACTAGAACTTCATTGTAAAATTGATTCTTCTGTAAGGGGTGGTCCCTAGAAGATTAGTTCAAGTGCAGTTTTAATTTGGCAATTCAGATTGTGGATTCCTGGAGATTCAAAGATTTTGGCATGGTTGTTAAGAATGAAACAGCTGTTTGTTAAAGAAGAAAAAAACAAGAACATTATTTAACTGTGAGCTAATCAGAGAGGATGGGCACTGAGCAAAACTCTGATTTGTGATATATAACATTAAGCATCCTGTTTTTTGCTCATGATTACTCGTTACGGCTTATTCTATACAGTTACAGCACTTTTACTGTCTGCTGCATTCTTTTTACTGTATTTTATAGCTACAAACTAATCTGCATGGCTGTACTAAAACGGTCTGCCTCACAGGGCCTGATAAATAAGGTTTTTACTATCATATCATCTCCTTTCGGCTTATCCCGGTTAGGGATTGTCACAGCGGAACAATGGTCTTCAGAACGATTGGCAGTGGAGTTTTACGGTGCATAGTTACCCACCCGACACCCAACCTTCCACAGAAGGCTCACACACTCACACCTAGAGCCAATTGAGAGTGTCTAATCCACCTACAGCATGTCTTTGAGATATGGGAGGAAACCCACGCGACCACAGGGAGGACATACAAACTCTGCAGAGAAGGAACCCCAGCCAAGAATCAACCGGAGAACCTCTTGCTGTGAGGTAGCAATGCTAACCGCTAGCACCACTGCAGTTGCCCACTAGGTTTTTTACGGTCACACTGTTTGTAAATGTTTTCTAGCTAGTTTCACTGTGTGTAAGGTATTAACTGGAAATGTTTTCCATTTTGTAAAACATATGTTTGTTTGTTCCGATTTCCTGTCAAGAAGTGCATCATATAACTGATTTCGTTTCCCTATTGGTATCTTGTTCTTATACTTGGTGACTTTGCAGTTGCCCACCCCTACTGTATATCTGATCTGGGACACTCCTCCCAGTCTAGTGTCATTAGCTTATTCTACCTAATACAGAGAGAACACCTGAGAAGGCCAACGCACTTAGTTTCTTAACCCTGAATTATATTCTGCTCCTCCTTTCTCCATTTCCACTTTACTTTATATATATATATATATATATAAAAAAAAATAAAAAAAACAACTTTGCTAGAATCTCCCTGTGTTCCGACTGTGTGTGCTTCTCGACTGATAGGTATATTTTTTGGCACTTTTTAACTGTTCAGAGTTGAATACAATAATTGAATTCAGTTCAGAATACATTTTGAATAAATTGTATTTATTTAAACTGCATTTGCTTTAATACTGCTACACACTCAAGTGTGCTAGCTTGCACTGCACTTGAATTATCTTTAGAGCTGTTTTAGCTGCTTTTCTGTATAAAAAAAAAAATTCTAAGCTTATTTCCTGCCTTTCCTGTAACTAGTCTAATCCAGATACAGATTTGCTGTATCCAAGACTGTCTGTAAGCTTCTGAGCCCCCCCCCCCCCCCAGCATTTCTGCAGTGGAGGGAAGCCTTCTAGCTTATCAGTGCAAGTGGTAAGCACTAAGTAGCCTATCTACCAAAAAAAGGAGTGGTTTCTGGCCCAGAAATTGCAGTTTATTGGCCGTTTGGACAGTTTTTCTATCCCTTTCAACTTTATAGTTTAAAAACCCGCTTTTGTGCTTTGCCTGCCTTTTCTGCAACTAGTCTAGTCCAGATACAGATTTGCTATATCCAGGACTGAATGTAAGCTTCAGAGCCCCCTAAGCCTTTCTGTGTTGGAAGGAAGCCTTCTAGCTTATCAGTGGGAGTGGTAAGCACTAGGTAGCCTACCTACCACAAGAGGAGTGGTTTCTGGCCCAGAAATTATAGTTTATTGGCCATTTGGGCAGTTGTTACATCGTGTTGAACTTTCTGGTTTATAAGCCGGCATTTGCGCTTGTTTCCCGCCTTTCCTGTAACTAGTCTAGTCCTGGTATAGATTTGCTATATCCAGAACTGTTTGTAAGCTTCTGAGCGGTGCCAAAGTCTGCTCTTCAATTTTTCCCATAGATCTGCTAGTCCTTTCCTCTCCTGCACTTCTACTAGCTTATTAGTCTAGCATTTTACCAGAATACTTGTAGCAATTATTGTAGCCCACAAAAGTGCTGCCAGCACTAAACGTTCTACAAGGAAATGGCTCCAGTACTTTAAAATATTAATGCCCACCCCTCCAGGCATGTCTAAACGTCAGTTCCCTGTGCTTTCTCCTATTAACCTGGGCATCCTGAGGCAATGTAACAACTTCCTCATGTACACTGACAACCCACTCCTCTTACCTCCCAACACTCAGACTTGCGAGAGATGCACTTACATGTCCAAACTGGAAGCCACGCACTCTCCAGCCAAGACCAGAATAGCTGGTCAAGAGGAGAAGGTCAACACTTGCACCACACCACATGGACCACACAGCCCTCCAGAGCACACACCAGCACTGCCTTCACATAAACACAAAACCACATCCCCATCTTCGCAGAGGCTCTCAATAAAAATCTACCCAAACAGCAGAGACCTCCAAGGCAGAAACGCACTCGACCACCACAACACTAATCACGAGATACATAACTCTCCTAAACAGTGTCCCACTCAACCAAAGCCTCTAAGGCAAAACAGCATACCCAACAAACTAGTCACATGTGACTCGATAGTGAGGCACACCGATGTCCCACTCATTAGGCTGAATAAGGAGAAAGTAACAGTCAGCTGCCTGTCAGGTGCCAGGATCTGCCACATAACACACGCACTCAGGTCCCTCAACAACAGGTACAAATATGACTCTGTCATTGTACATGTGGGGTGTGAATGACCCGAGACGTACCTCCCTGGATTACATTAAAAGAGACATGGAGGAGCTCTCAGATTATGTAGCCCAGGCGGGTATGACCCTAGTCCTGAACAGCATCCTACCATCATCCAGAATGATACCACAGTACAAGCAGGAAATGATTGATTGATTTCAACAATTGGCTAAGTTTCTGGTGTAATTCCAAGGGGATCCAGTATCTGTCTGCCTGGGATGACATGACTGACAGACCTTGATGCTTTGCCAGAGATGGGCTGCATCTGTCACCCCTGGGCTTCTGGATACTGGCCAAGGCTCTTGCCACCCCTATAGTGCCTTTTTAGGCGGTGCTCCAAAGACCAAATTTCCACTGTAACAGTTACAAACAAATGCAATCTGAGGGTCATGCTGCACAATGCTAGAAGTCTAAACCTCAAAATGCACTTGCTCGAAGCACTCCTTAAAATGGAGAACATCAACATTTGTGCCATAACAGAGCCCTGGTTCAGGGCAACAGAAAGAACGCCTGCACTACCAAGTTATTACTCATTCCACACCTTTCGGTCCCAGAACTTGGACCGAAACTTCAAAGGCAGTGACGTTTCCATATTCATAAAGGATGCGCACACCTTCAGACTGGTAGCCCAACATAACACATCTGAGACACTTCAGGTGCTGCTAACATTGGGCAAGACAGTGATTCAGGTTGGAGCCTGCTATAGGTCCCCAACCATGTCCCAAGACTCTCACTCCACGTTCCTAAGCACCCTGGAGAATATTAGAGTCCAACCTAACACTCTCATACTTGGCAATGTCAACTACTCTTCCATCAACTGGGAAAACTATTCATGTACCAATACAGTTGGCCAACGTTTCATTGAAATCATTACTTCCAATGCCCTGGACCAGCTCATTCTTACCCCCACTAGAGGTAGCAACATCCTTGACCTGGTAATTACTAACATGGGCGACCGTTGCTCTACACCAATAGTCAACTCCTCCCTGGTTAGATCAAACCACAAACTAAATCACATTGGAAATCCACATCCCTCAAACCCCCCACCCCCCTGCAAAGGTAACCACCATGAAAAACTTCTCCAAAGCTACCTTTGGGCTCCTAAAAACAGAGGTGAATAACTTCACGGTACCTATGCAAATGGAGAATAGTTGCATGACCGCCGAATCATACACCAATGCACAGTACGAACACGTACACAAATGCATGCAACTCGCCATACCAAATAGAACAAAGATGCTCTCCTCCAAAAAAAGGAAGACAATCTGGTGATCCTCTGCAATAAACAAACTCTACAACAGGAGGAGGAAACTGATGCAGAATAAGGTGAAGTCCCAAGACCGGAAAAACTCCCTTACCGACCTCAACAAAAAGTTGAGATCCCTCATCAAATCCTATAAAGCTAGCTATGAAAACAGAATTGCAACAGGTAGTAAACAACCACAAGGGCTTCTATAGTTACATAAAGAATAGCCAAAGCAATACCCAGATTCGCTCTGAGATACTGCACAATGGTACCTCCTATACTGAGCCAACAGATATTGCCAATATACTGGCCGACAGATTCAGTGGCAACTTTACCCCCCCCCCAAAAGGACCAGTCACAATACCAGTAGACTGCCAGGCACCCTGTATTATTGCTGCACAAGTTAAAACAGCACTGTCCAAGGCCAAGAATACAACTTCTATGGGACCTGACAATATCCCTGGCTGTGTTCTACATAAACTACAGAGTAAACTGGCACCTCACCTATGTGCCCTGTTCAATCACAGTCTCACCTCAGGCTTTGTCCCTACCAAATGGCCCACTGCTACAGTCATCCCTCTCCACAAAGGAGGAGAAACTAAAGACTCTGGGAACTATCGCCTCATTAACCTGGAGTCTGATAAGCAAAGCTATGGAACGCATCATCATGGACATAATAAATAAGGATATAGGGAATCTCCAAACTCTGGACAGTTTTGGTTTGTGAAGGGTAGAGCATGCCTGCTCAAATTGGTCAAATTCTTTGAGTCAGTCACCAGAGCTGTGGATGAGGCAAGGTGGTTCCATACAGCCTACCTTGATCTGGCAAAGGCCTCTGATACCATTCCCCACTCAGAAATCATAGAAAAACTCACTAAGCTACGCATCAACCCCTATATCACTAGGTGGGTTGCAAACTGGCTCACAGGTAGAACCTACAGTGTGAAAGTAGCTGATACTAAGTCAGACTGCCGACCAGTCATAAGTGGAATCCCACAAGGTTCGGTCCTGGATCCCCTCCTGTTTGGTATCTACTTCTCTGAAGTCCAGGCCAACAAGAAGGGACTCTGGCTGACAAAGTTCACAGACAATTGCAAGTTGGGAGCCATTACTAACACTCCAAGTGATGTTGACATCCTACAAAAAGGCCTCACAGAGACCAACGGCTGGTGTCAAAACCACGGCCTTAAACTCCATGCCAAAAAATGTGTCATCACCCCCTTTGGGAAAAACCCAGTTCCCATGAATTACCACATCGATGGTAGTCCACTGAACACAGAAGGAGTTATAAGAGATTTGGGATCACAGGTTGACAGCAACCTCTCTTAACCACCACATTGCCATTGTGGTCAGAAAGTCCTTTTATGTGGCATATTTCATTACCAAGGGTTTTGCATCCAGGAAGAAAGTGGGCATTGTTTCCTTTATTAGGCCAATCATTGAGTACAATGCCCAGTTTTGTATCTCACTAAACACCTGCAACAACTGGAGAGACCTCAAAAGTATCTCACAGAGAGGATCCTAGGCCTTAAACATTTGTCTTATACGGACAGACTAAAAACTCCAACTATTCTCTGTCTCATATCACCTACTTACAGGCGATCTCTGCTCGACTTACAAAGCCATGTCTGACCCAGCTCTGTTAGAAATGCTACATCTAAAGAAATCCCAATCCCTCCGCATCACATGCTCCGGAGACCTCCGCCTCATTATCACAAACAACCGAACATGCTGGAGGGACAGGTGCATAACCCAGACACTGCCAATGCTATGGAATAGACTTCCCATACATGTCAAGCAGAGCACTTCACTGGCCCTCAAGAGGAATCTTGAGTGAAGGGGAAATAAAAATTTCACCCCAGGGATCACTCTAGTGGCGGCTTTACTAGACAAAGGCAATGGGAACTAAGGTCAGGTGGCACGATGCCAGAGTAATCCTATGGGCTAGGCTCGTAAAGGCTCCAAGGCCATTAGCCTACACCTATGAACTTACGTGTCCGCATTTTGACACTGGTGGTTACTGCTTATGATGCATCATGTGACTGAGGGAGGTAACTTTTAAAATTCATTCTTTGTAGTTTTGAAAAAGTCCTTAGTAGACAAGCCTTTACATGCAGTTCATTTTGTAAAAGAACTATGCAAGACAATTTACTAAACTAGCTGTAAACCCAAGAGAAACTGAAAATTGAGATAAAAAAGGAAAATAGTGTAATGGGTTAGCAGTTTTATGTTTTTAGGAGGGGTGTGGCAACAGAGGAGTGAAGTCTGAATAAGGTCAAAGCTACAATAATAGATGCTGCAGTCAAATGGCATAGAGTGTCAAGAGTTGTGTGATACAGGAAAATGTCAAAGAAGCTGAAAAGAAAGTTGTACAAAACAGTAGTGTGTACCAGTATTACTGTAAGGTACAGAAACCCAGAGAGCAAAGGCAGAGCAAGGAAGCTGGAGTTGATGGAAATGAAGTGCCGAAGACGGGTGATAGGATGTACACTATGACAAGGATGAAGAAATAACGGACTTCATAGCAGATATCCAAATAGCTTCAACTGCAAAGATATTTGGCACAGACTGGGTGAAACACATTAAACACTATGTTAGATACCTGGATGATATATGTTTGTTATGGCATGGAACAGAGGTGGATTTTCAGAAATTTGTAAATTACATTAACTCCACCACTTCCTTTTTGACCTTTACACACTCGGTCAGTAACACTAGTTTGAACTATCTAGATGTAACTATAATCAAGGATTTCACCAATGGCAAGTTTGCTTCAAGAGTATACAGGAAACCCACATATTCTAATTCTTACCTACACTTTAGCAGTAGTCATCCTTTCTATCAAAAGAAAGGAATTATCAAAGGGCAACTAATCCGTGCTTCTAGAATGTGTAGCACTGCGCAATACTTCTCAAACGAGGTTAGCTTTTTAGAAGAGAAATTTTGTGAAAGGGGCTACCCGGCCAAACTAATCAAGAATTTGGTCATGGAAATTTCCGCATGTAGAGAAGAAAAACACCCACCACTTTTAGGATGCATGTTACCGCAAGTGGATAACTTGCATAAGAACACCCAGCAGCTAGAACAAACTAGTTACATACACACATTTTCCAGCAATTCTGACCCGATAGAGGAAACAATAACAAGGTATTGGCCAGTTCTTACATTGCATGATGATTTTTCAACAAAGGTTCCAACTAAACCCACATTCGTTAGACGCAGGGGTACTAACATGAAAGAGCTATTTGAAGGAAAAGAAATTACGAATACCACTGGTAGTAGATCCAAGAAAGGAACTTATAAATGTGGAATGTGCAAACAATGCACTGCTATGTTGAATGATCATAGTATATACATCCCATCTAGAAAATATCTATTCCGGTCTAATGGGTATTTTAACTGCAATGCAAAATATGTTGTATATTTAGGCTCATGTATAAAATGTCAAAGTTTCTATATTGGGAAAACAGAAAGGACTCTAAAGAGAAGAATGTATGAGCACTTCTACGATATTTCCAAGAAAAAAGAGACCAATGCTTTTCATAAACACTCTTTGTCCTGCCCAGATATGGAAATCAAGTTCATTGTGTTAGACCAGATAACACCCGACAAGAGAGGGGGTGACTGGGAGACTAAATTGGAATATAGGGAGCTTATATGGCAACTAAGACTGGATGCAGCTAAATGGCCAGGGTTAAATGACTACACAAATTTAAGTAGTGTTTTAAAACTAAGAAGAGCTAAGTTACAGCATTTAGTAAGAGATTATCAACATTACTTATTTGTATCAAATTATTTGTATTTTATATTTATATTTATTCTAAGTATAGGGAATATAATGTAATACTTGATTATTATTTTTATTTTTAATTCTTGCATTTTTAACATTTGATTTTTATCTATTACTATTTATTACTCACATCATTTATTCGTGGTACCCCATTGTAATATTTATTGCACACTAAACAGTGTTATAAGAATCAATCACTACACATGTGGTTTCATGGGACATTAACATATAACAATATTTATTTATTTATACATGAATGCTTTGTGATTATCAAATGACATATCTTTTAAATAACATATTTTTTTAACTACAACATATTTAACAAAAGGTATTTTATTTAGGATTTTATGTATTTCATGCAACACCTTGCTCTTTAATTTTAAATTGGTCACCAATTAATTTTAATTGTAACTTGACTGGTTTTAATTAATGAAGCACATGATCTCATTAAGAGACTTACAAATAAGGTTGTTCTGCCCTGCATTTTTATCTTGATAAAGCTCAGTACTGCACTGAGCGAAAGCGCTTGAGTGAAGGATTTGGAGAAATTTATGTTGTGTGTTTGAGAGAAGGACTTGGAGAAATTAATGTTGTGTTTGAATAAACTTTTTGTGGAGATCACCTTTGGCTTCATTGCTGTTTCTTGCTGCTCTTCGCTGCCTTGGATTATACTTTTCAACTGCAAAGATAAACAAAGAGAACAGGAAACAGTGCTGCTGGCACTTGTACAGGATAGGAGAAGAAATCTGATAAAGATTTCAGACAGACAGAAGGCAAGAGAAAATGAAGTCATCCAGCAGACAGAAATGGAGTGTGAGACAGAAAACCTGAGACAGTAAGGCATAACTACTGAAGAAGTTAGAAAAGTAGCAGCAGATTGAGGGAACTAGTGACAACTGATGCGACACCCCAAGTAGAAAGTGGGAAAAGGAGAGTTGATGATGGTGATTTACTGAAGCAACGGTCGAGAAAATTGTATACATAAAAATGGATGCAATTAATTTACCAGTAACTAAATACCTAAAGGCAGTAACCATATGAATACATCTCCAAAACATGTATCCCTTTAAGTGACTGTAAGTCATTTAGTACTGCTGGTCAGCTACAGCACAGTTCACTAAAGTATTTTCAAGCAGAGTTTGAAGGTTTCAAACTGTAATTTCTACTGCACTTTAAATAAAACTTTTATTAGTGTTCTGCATTCAACTTTCACGTTACATAACACAAGTTATTCTTAATAAACCTGTTTACGCCACAATAACGTACGCTTCTTCAAAGAGCTTACTATCAAACTCCAAGGATGAACTACCAAACCTCTCCAATACACCAGTCGTCGTCATAAATGTCAACAACTCATCAAAGATCCATCCAACTGCAACCCCCTACGAAACAACTCTCATAAGAAATCCCACCTACAGACATCCACGAACAGCAAAACACAACAAAGCTGTCCTCACTTCCTATCACTAGACTCAGACTTGCTCTCCCATGACAGCCAATATTGCTCACCTGTCCCACTAGCAAGACTCAGCAGTCACTTTCCCACAAATACTCAAGTTAGATCATGTGTCTTAATTACTTTCAGTGCTGCTGAACTCTTCAGAAAAAAAGCGCAAACAATCCTATGTAAAAAGCCCCAAACTACGTACAGTTTTAACTTCACGGGCTCCCCTACCCCCCCAAGCAATAGTAACAGGGCCGCGGGTCCCAATCCCCGAATTTGTTAACTCCCCACATAACACAGAAGCTCTAAAAGACACAGCACATTTCATCAAACAGCACAAGGGGCACATTCAGGCTTACAAAATTGAGTCGATCACCATAACTCACCCTACTGTACACACCCGTCCAATTAGACTAGCTCACGGGTTTGATTACAATCCTGTTGAATATTCCGTAACTACCAATAGCGCCTAACACCGGAAGCACCAGTACAACATTCAGCCTGTGTCCCTGCAGTTCTCAGGTTTCTGCCACGTCCGCACACACTTCCCGGCTCCAAAGACCCCGGATGTTACATCCGAACGTCAAAGACCAGGATGTTGCAATTGCGCATTTCCATTTTCTACTTTACATTTTATTGTTTAGAATTGATGTTAGGTGGAGTATACGTATGTTAAGTTTATCGTTGTGTAATGTACTAGGAACGATTGTTTTAGCTGCTACTGTTCTTTGTTATTTAAATTAATAAGAAAATATGGTTTTGTATTAGAACAGTACCTCGCACGATGCGCAGTAACAAATCCTGCCCTAACCACGCCTCCAGGCAGACAATTCCTGTGGCGGGCTGTTGAATCTGTATGAATATTCATTCCTGTGGCGAACTGTACAGGCATGGAAAGTAGGCAATACAGGGGTGGCGTTCTGTTTGAAATACACCAGCTGATGGCAGCAGGCTAGGGGAATGAGAAATAAAGTAAAAGCAAATCATGAATTAATGCGAAGAAATGTGTACAGTAAGCACCTTAAACAGCACAGAAAGACCGGAGCAGTAATCATATCTTTCAACGTCTTACTGCAAGAAATCTGGACAAAGTCCAACAAAATGGGAAGACAAATGCCCAAAAATAGGAACACATTTTAAATATTTGTCTTATAAACTTAGAAAGTTGTTAGAATAACAGGATTTGTGTTAACATGCATTTTTTCTGAAGGATATGAAGTCTGAAAATCAAATACATGCCATTTATTTAGTGACTTTAATTCTTAGATTATGCCAGTGATTTGTCCAAAAAAAACCGTAATTTTTAAGATGGAACAATCCAAAATTTTGAGGCAAAAATCTGTACAGCTAAGAGGTATGAAGGTTAGTCTTTGTGTACCTTCTTCCTCAAAGTAGTGCCAGAGTTGGTATATTGAAGTAGCGTGGGGGTGCAGGGGGGCTTGCCCCCTGCAAAAGCAAAGAGAAAAAGTAATAATTATTTTGCGGCTAAGTTTGCATTTGATAGCCTTAGTAACATGGAACTGGCTTATTTAATAAAGGCTGCTTTACAGGGTTGAAGTTGGTGTCGTGCGTGAACATTAAACAGGTTACAGGAATACATGCATAAATTCACATGCAAATTACCATTCCTGTCAGCGACTGCTTCCAAGCCCATTTCCCATGTCAATCACTAGCAACATGCCCACATCTGCGCAGAACTAAACGCTCTAATACAAAACCGAAAATATTATTAAAATTATTCGATCACATGTTGGCATTAGGTTATGATCCTCTTGGCAATGTTTTACATCAGTATACCCCCGCCCCCGATCAGCAGTAACAAGGTCCGCCCATACCCCGTCCAGTCTGCACATAGACTTTTTTTTTCACTATACTTGAATAAACACAAAGACAGTTCAGTAATCCGCATAAATATTCTCATCCGGTATTTCCGGCATGCGGTAAATATTCAAAGGGGAAAATGTTATGTTTTTTTTCCTACTAACAGGGACAAAACCAAAAGCATTCTTGTCACTTAAAATGAAGAACGGTCATCGCAATGAAATATGCAGAGTTCACTAAAGGAGAACGGTCATTCTCAATAGTATCTCTAACTACATGGTTCTTACACTTGTTTATGTTAAATTTGTAGGTTTTGCATACTAGTTAAAGGTTACTTAAACAAGACTTGATGGTAGCAGCATGAAAGCAGCATTCACCGCAGTTTCTAACCAAAATTCAAGATACGGTGTTTCATTAGGAAAGACTACTTCCAAATGTAATTCTAAGCAGAACTGTAAAGCAGATCTGGAAATACAGTAGTTGGCAAGGTATCTAATACAGGCAAGCAACTATTCTTTTGTATCACTCTAAATGGAAACAAGTACTGTTAAAATGTTACCAGGGATAACAATAGTCATAACACTCAACCTTATAAAATTACAACTCGTAGTACTCTTCTTCTAAACCTTCAAAATCAAAGGAGAAGTTTAGTGCTTTGTTTTACTTTCTTAAGCCACCCATTTGTGAGCTAGAATACCATCCCTTGTATTTGGCATGTGAAATAAATAGCTTTGAATCCACATGTTTAGTTTACATTGTGGTGTCTAATGCTTTATTTTGGAGTTTTGTGGATTTTAATAGACTGTATAATTGCCAAAACATGCAGATAGCCTAACATACTGTTTGCAAACGCATGGTTTTCTGGCAAGCTGATACTGTAGCTCAAAATACTACTTTCTTTTTCCCTGCATATCTACTTTTGACACTCACCCCCAACCTGCAGGACACACAGGAAGTGGGAGGGAGCTAGCACTTCAGTCATCTTACATGAACATCTACTTTTATGGTGTTCTCATACCACTCTACTGTGGCCTTCATACAGATCACGGCTGCAGTAGGATTTTTGACATGGAGCAACTCCCCACACCTATATCAGGAATAAGCAAGATAAACTGATAGCTGTCACATCCGTTTCTCTAGAGGAGCATTTGTAAGATTGTGACCAAATCCTACTCAGTTCCTGGATTGACGATCTGGTTTGTAATGTTTAGAGAATGAATGACTAGATGGATGGAGGTTCACACTGCTGCCTCAGAAATACTTCCGAGCCAAGGCATGATGAAAAAGCAGCAGACAGAGGTTGCCTGGGGAAGTGTGCTCTAAATGTGTTCCTGTATTGTCTCCCATGTTCCTCGTAATGAAACAAAATACGACTCACTGGCATTCTGCAAACAGTTTACTTTGAAAACACTTTACCTTATTTTCCTGTGCTGAAAGCCACTAACAGCTTCTCTGTCTGCCTGAAATTTTATTTATTTATTTATTTGCTGTTTGTTTACCAGGATAGTCCATTGGGCCAGAAATGAGCCCATTTTCAATGGAGGCCTGGGGAGAAAAGCTCCTAATCCAGTTTTACAACACAATGTACAGTTTTACAGTATAAGACATCAGTTTTTCGTTATACATAGTTTGTAATAAAAATCCACAACAGTTTGTAACTTATATACAGATTTAACTGAGGTAATTAAAAGTAAGTTTGTTGCTTTTACCTAGTTTATAGTATGAAATAATACACATTCTCAGTATACTAAGGATCTAAGATTTACGGACTAGAAATAGTGAGAGTTTAAAGGAATGTACATTAATGGAGAGTAAATAAGTAAGAGCTGATAGCAGGAGTTGAGGAGGAAAGGATCTTACAAGTGCAGATGTGGGATAAGCTAGAGAATTCAGAGGAAAAAGAGAAAATATATAGTGGAGCTGAGAGCTAGGATGAAGTGGAATGAATGTAGAGTAGGAATGTAGTGAAAGAAATTTTTTTTATCATGTAATGGGAGTACCTGTGCTGTCTGTGAATATCCAACACATGAAGGATTTTCTCCCTGTAGTTTATGGTTGTAGGAGAATAAACTTTAAAATCAAAGGAGAAGTTTAGGGCTTTGTTTTACTTTCTTTTAAATTTACAAACTTTTTGTAATCTGTTTTGACAAAACGTGCAGATATCCTACACATACTGTTTGCAAACACATGGTTTTCTGGCGAGCTGATACTGTGCTCACAAATATTACTTTTTTTTCCCCTGCACTTTTTCAGGGGGGCCTGCCCCCCATATACATAAATAGAAAATTATAAATAGAAATGGAAATATACCAACTCCGAGATCGTACTACTATGAGGAAGAGAGTAAACTGCATTAGACAATGAATATCCATGATGTCACAGGCAAATTTGCAAGGCAGGTCAATCATGCATCATTAGCATGCTACATCACAGCAATTAGGCATGTCAATCAATCTGCCCATGCCCATTCCTGTGCAAAATGGCCGGGGGTACCGTTGTAAAACATCGGCATCCACTTTTTAAGAGTAGTGTAATGTCTTAACCCACCAGATGCATAGTAGCAAGCCCCACCCAAACCCCATCCAACACCCATCAGCAGGATGACCTTACAGTACAGTCATGAATAAACATTTCCTGTGTTTTTCATTCACACAAATATTCACTGGGATCAGCAAGCACATACTGCGGACATGTTTAGTCACTGAAAATTCAAAGAAATTCACTAAAAAAAAGTCACTAAACAGTTAAATTACTGCACTCCCTTAATGACCGAATACAGAACTTTAGTTGTGCACTTTCTTATGTAATATTAGACACTACAGAGGAATCATTTTTATGGCTTACAGCCATTACAATCCAGTAATAACACAGTACAGTTTGCAACTACAAACAGGTTGCGCAGAGTAGGAGCATTTCAGCCAGTCATTGCAAAAGAAGTTTAAAAAAAAATGAAACAGATTACACTTTGGAGCTAGACATGTGTGTGGCAATTTAGCAAAACTTGCATTCTTGTTATTTACATGATCCAGCCGCATCAAGTCATTATTCAAAAATGCATGCAACTGCTACTGAGAACTCAGTGATGTAGTGCAGAATACAGGAATAATACTGTGACTCTGCATTCCCCTCATTAACTAATATCGAAAACTGTAACTGTGTACTCAAAACACATGAAAGTGTAAGTCAGCACTCCCTTACATTAATTACAAATCAAACTTTCACTGTGCACTCACTGAGTTATTATCAGTTTCCTTACCTGAAGCAGCAAGTCATTCACCAGAAATGAGCAAAGATGAGGCAATGGAGAACCATTTCTTTAGTGATCTCTATTTAATATCTCTTGTAATACATAACACAACCAGACCCATTTCCCCAAGAAGTAAAAAATTCAGAAAGCACAAAGGAACAGAACCAATACTATCAGATGAATAGCATATTACAATAATTGTATAACATTAAGCTTTTGCATACACTCCAACAAAAGAATAACAACAGTCAAAGAAGCTAATTTTCCTTGTCTGATCCAGTGTCCAGGGGGTCCATATGACTTTCAAGTCCCAGATCTGAATCTTCTTCATTTCTGGACTCACCACCCTCCCTGCACTGAGCTTCTTGGTATTCTCTGATGTGAGCAAGTAAGTTGATAAATAAATCATCAAAATCTTTTCCGTATTTGCTTCGCCACATGTACTCGTCTAAATAACTGGGCATCAACATTGTTCTGTTCATGGCCTTAAACTGTCTCTTACAAATTGACCACATCCTTTCCACAGCATTGGTATGTGCACCTGACAGTGTGTCCACAAAATTTCTCCTGTGATTCACTGAAAGGTACTTGTAATGCATCCCTAATATGTCTTCAATGCCCTGGTAAGCTGCCCACTGATCCGAAATAATTGTTGTTCCTGGCAAAACATGTCGTTGGATAATTGGTAATAATGTGGCTGCATCTCGTCTATCCACAAAGGTAAGGTAACCTTTTTTCTCTGAGAAGTCATAGATTCCAAAGACCCACCTGTCCTGTTTTGCCAGTTTTCTCCCACGGTTATACTTGGCACGTATTTGAAGGCTTTCATCAATTTGTACTTCCCTTCCAGGACCCCCCAGTAACATAGGGTCCTGGAGAAGTTTCCAACTGCAGACGTTTCTTATAAACTGATACCAATCCACAACAGATTTAGCAGAAACCCCAAGGTGGTCTGCAGCCATTCGGACAGGGAACTTTCTAAGCCAACAGTACAGTAGCCTCACAAGTGATTGTAGAGGCAATCTACTTTTCTTAAAAAATGTTCCAGTCAGCAGTCCACTTTTACGCCTGCATTTCTTTGCTCGACATTTCCACAGAAAGGTAGATTTGTGAGCTGCAAGGGAAGCCTTGCAGCCACACTTAAGGCAGTTCTTCTCCTGAGGTAGAATCCCAAAGGATTGCAAGAATGATATCACTGTCATCAATGATGAAGTGATTTCGTGCATGTAGCTATCCTTGAATCTGGGCATTTCAACAGAAGTGGTAAAGCAGCAGTTCCAGGCCAGTTGTCTGCTATTGTAAAAGTAACAGAACAAAGCCGCAATCTTGTTGTGCAGTGTTCCTTAATTGTTTACGACAGCGTACGTTATTTTGCGGCCAAAGCAAAAATTGTATGTATGAAGGCCGGATCTGATTGGAGGATTGATGTTACGAAGCGACTGAGTTTTCTTGGCTTGTGAGTTTTGGATTGTTTATAGTATTGCTATGGCGGCAACGGGCAACCTTCGTGCTCAGGTTGCCCTTCTTTTGAAAAGCGACAATGGAAGGGTTGTAGTAAGGCCCCATTTACCTTTGGTTTTAGCGAATAAAGTGGCAAACCGTAAAGAACATCTAGGAGGTAAGGACGTGAATGTTGCTCTTGAACAGGTATGCTGTTTCCTATGATGAAATGGTTGAAGTTGCAGGGCACACATTTTTTTATAGTAAGTTATAAGTGACAGTGCCAACAGCATATCTTTTTAGTAAGAGGTGAATGGTTTGGCTGAAATCCGTTTATAACAAGTTATGGGGATGAAACGGTGTACTTATAGCATTGCTGGGAGCGCTCAAGTATGTATTTTAAAGTATGGTGTTTACAGATCTTTCTGCATTATATTAGTTATAGTTTACAAGGTTGTGTTCTAGTTGGTACTTTGATGTTCTGACTAATTTAAAATATGGTTTCAGTTGGTGTACTTTCCAGTCTAAGCGCCGGCTAAATATGACAGTCATTTAGCCAGATGGTTTTCAGAATTATCTGCGACTGGAGTTGTTATAATTTTAATTTCTTTATGAATTCCTTATGTTAGTGCTATAGATGTAATTGGACAGATGTTTGGTTATTGTGTACTTTTAATACACCTTCATGCCCAGTAGCATACCCTGCCCACATCGCAGGTAACCAAGCCTATAGGGACGCTGGCAACGAATCATAAACACAGCGTTTTTCATGAGTTGTTTATAAACTGAAGATTTGTTAGGAAGTGTCAGTAATTAAAATGTTAACCTACTCACTTCTGTGAGTTTTTGTAAAATCTCACGTATCACCTTCTTAATGGTAGAATAGGATGTAATCCTACTGGGTGGCATTATTTATGACCTACTGGGTGGCATTATTTATGATAAAGATAGATAGATAGTATGTCTGTATATCACACGCGTTTACATTTGCGTGCCTGAAGTGAATCTGATATCCAAGACATATTTTTTTACCCCAGAACTGCCCCCTGTACTTAATGGACAGAGGTTGCTCCTAAATGTTCCTCATATTACCTATGGGGTGATCCCAGTTATTCTCGTTTAGGAGTATTCTATACTTACGTTTTTATTTATTATTTCTGCTTATAATCCTCTTCTTGAATGGGCAAGGCCAGTCACTGACCAAATGGTGTAGGTGAATTCAAGCACAAAAAAGGGAAATTGGCTAGACTTTAAATGGCCCGGCCGCAAGGGCAGCTTGCCTAGTAGGCAACAGTGGAGAATACGGACCGTAATAAATGCAAACCCATAATACGGGGTGATCTGGACAAGCAAAGTCTAGTGTTCTCCGTTGTAAACTGAAACTGTTTCTGCCACTTAGTATGATAAAAATAAAAGGCTTTTAATAATTGAGCATATTTCTAGGCATTTGACATTTAATTAGAAAAAATATCAAAGGCAGCAATCTACTTAACACCGAATGCATGATGAGACCTTGGGACCCAGGTGGACGGTAGTCTCTCCTTTGATAGTCGCATCACCACAGTAGTCAGGAAGTCCTTCTGTGTGGCACACCTCATCATCATAGCCGGCCTTGGGCATAGGCCAACTAGGTGGCCGCCTAGGGCGCCACTCTAGTAGAGGCACTTTTCCAGTATTTATTTGGTGTAGGTAGACCAGGATGGGGGCACCTGGTGGTGTGGTGGGGGCACCGTGGAGCCCTTCTGCCCAGGGCACCAGTTGATCTAAGGCCACTCCTGCTCATCATAAAAGGGTTCTCATCCAGGAAAAAAGAGGTCATTGTTCCCCTCTACTCGACACTCCTTAGACCCATAATAGAATACACCGCCCCTTTTGGAATGTACCTCACAAGACATCTGCAGCAGCTGGAAAGGCCACAGAAGTACCTCACAAAGAGGATTACTGGCCTGAAACAAATGCCCTTCACTGACAGCCTCAAAAAAACTCCAGCTTTACTCCATAGCATATCGCCTACTTCGAGGTGATCTCTGCCTAACATATAAAGCTATGTCAAACCCAGAGCTGTTGGACATGCTACACCTAAAGAAATCCCAATCCCTCCGAGCTACACGCTCTAGGGACCTAAACCTTGTCACCACAATAAACAGGACATGCTGGAGGGATAGATTCCTGTCCCAGAGACTTCCCATACTCTGGAACAGGCTACCCATCTATGTCAAGCAAAGTTCTTCATTAGCACTCTTCAAGAAAAATCTTGATGAGTGGATGGGAAATAGGAAATACACCCCCGAGGATCACTTCTGTGTCTCTGCTTGATAGTGGCACAGGAAAATAACTTTCTTGGGTGGCGCAAGCTAGGGAAGCTTGTTGGCTAGGCTTACGTAGGCCCTTGGGCCGATAGCCTAGTACCTACCTATGAACACTGAATGCTTAATATGCTCTTGAAATGTAGAGCAGTGAGGAACATAGACTTTAAGACACCAAATGAGGAACGTTCCTTATAATGAGGTCACTTGCGGGGTATGACTAACAATGAGTTTTCTACACCTTATTTTTAGCTTTGCCTTTGTTTATTGAGCAAAGAAGTTGAGAGCTGTGGCTGAGATGATATGCAGCAGCTCTTAGATGTTACACTACTGCCGTAATGCTCTCAGAACTAGGAAGCAACACTGGTGTGGTCCAGTGTTCTCCATGATCGCCACGTAGTACTTATCTATGAACCAATTTAGGAAGATTGTCTAGATCTGTAGAAATGTGTATAGATATCAGTCTATAGAGATGTGTAAGTAGGTCTATATAAAGATGTGTATAGCCAGATAACTAGATGGAGCTAGATGTGTATTGTTTTATTTTGTTTTGTTTATTGTTTGCTTACCAGGAAAGTCCAACTGTGAACAAGTCTCATTTTCAGAGGAGGCCTGTAGAGAAACTCCACATAAAGTACATTATTTACAGTGAACCACAATACCATTAAATATTTTAAGCATTGTTTTGCAAGTAGTATTGAGACAAATATTAAAGACTGTTCCATACACTTTGGAAGTTATATTTTTACACAAGTTAAAATATGTTGACATGTAATAGCCGGAGATGACAAGAGCAATGATAATGCGCACAGATTCAGTATTTGTATATTGACTAATACGCAGGGTGTCACTAGAGTAGGAACAGAAAATAGAGGGGGGGGGTGGGGGACTATAAGCAGAAATACTAAAGAAAAACACGTAGAAAGTGTTCCGATAGTGGAGAGGTTGAGAACCTATAGTAAGATGATAAGGTGAGTAAGCAGGTGTTAGTAGGAGACTATTATCGATAGATATCTATATATCACTCACATTTATATATGCATGTATGTTTGAAGTGAATCTGACATACAGGATAAGGATGTAGTATTAATTCTGAATTACCAAAAAAAGGTGTAAAAGTGGAAGAGGAACACAATTGAAAGGAAATATCCACTTCTGGAGCCAATATACTACAACCCAGAAAATATTTATTTTTAAAAACACAAAAAAATAAATGATATCCACAAAGATAATCCACAATAGTCAAGCGCTTTCGTCAGATGACTTCTTCAGAACAAAATTCCATGGTCTCATCTCATTTTATACTTGTTGGTAATGACTCTGATTAATTAACATTTAAAGTGGCACTGTAAAATACACATTGTTATATACACATATAAAACAAAGGTATTATTTAAAAACAACTATAAATATTAAAACTAAAACTAGTATGTTACAGCTTTGTAGCTCTGAACCTGAGTTCAGGTTTAATACTGATGGTATCAGTATCATTTCCTTGGCTGAAAAAAGGCTACTTTATGAATTAAGAGATGACCCGAACACTAGGTTTATGAAGCCAGATAAGGGTTGGGGGTATGGTTATCACATATACAGAAGATTATAATAATAAAATAACATGTATGTTAAATGATGCATCTAAATAAGAAGTGGCATCTAGGAATGAAATTCATCTTTGTTATAGGAAAATTAAACTTGTATTGGAAGACTCCCTTTATCAAGGGGTTATTAACGAAGAGGTTTATAATTTTCTTCATGTGGAACAACCTGTTATACCCATTGCTTTTGGAATCCCGAAAACTCATAAGGATACAAATGATCCCCCTTATAGGTTCATAGGTTCATACTAGGCTATCTGCCCTAGGGCATTTATAAGCCTAGCCAGAGTGTGTTTGGCTTTTGCCACCCATTTTAAATGAATTTTGCTTTGCCCTTTTTCGAGGTTAGTATACTGTGCCTCTGTCTAACAGTGACACACAAGTGATACCCGGGGTAAGCCTACAATCTCCCATCCACTCATCAAGATTCCTCTTGAAGAGAGTCAGTGAGGGACTCTGCCTAACCTGGACTGGGATTTTATTCCAGAGTGAAGGGAGCCTCTGGGTTATGAATCTGTCCCTCCAGCATGTCCTATTTATTTCAGTGCTGAGGTTCAAGTCTCTCAAGTGCGTAGCTCGATGGGATTTGGATTTTCTGAGGTGCAGAATATCCATTAATTCCGGGTTGGACATGGCTTTATACGTTAGGCACAGATCGCCTCTGAGCAGGCGGTATGCCACTGAGTAGAGCTGGAGTTTCTTTAACTGGGCAGCATATGGCATCTGTTTGAGCCCTTTGATCCTCTTGGTGAGGTACATTTGGGGTCTTTCCAGTTGCTGCAGGTGTCTGGTAAGGTACATCCCAAAAGGGGCATTGTACTCAATTATGGGCCTGATGAGGGATGAGTAAAGAGGCACGATGACCTCCCCTGATCTAGATGTGAATCCCTTCATGATTAGGTGGGCTATATAAAATGTTTTTCTAACCACTTTGGCCACGTGGTTTTCAAATGAGAGATTGCTGTCAACTTGGGTCCCCAGGTCCCTAATTACTTCTTCCGTACTTAATGGATTACCACCTATGTGGTAATTTGTGGGCACTTTGTTTTTGCCAAAGGGGATGACTATACACCCTTTTTGGCGTTTAGCTTGAGGCCATGGCTCTGGCACCAGTTGTCTGTTTCTATGAGGCCCTTTTGTAGGATGCTTGTGTCAGCTGAAGAGTTGATTATGGCGCCTAGTTTGCAGTCATCTGCGAACTTGGTCAGCCACATTCCTTCTGTGTTGGCCTGTACCTCCGAGAAATATATACCGAACAAGAGGGGTCCCAGGACTGAGCCTTGTGGGACGCCACTTGTAACTGGTTTGGAGTCTGACATGGCTCCAGCCGTTCTAACCATGTGGGTTCTGTCCTTGAGCCAGTTTGCAACCCATCTAGTAACATAGGGGTTTATATTTAAGCTGGTGAGCTTGTCTATAATGCCCGAGTGGGGTATTGTATCAAAGGCTTTTGCGAGGTCCAGGTAGGCTGTGTGGACCACCTTCCCCTCGTCAATGGCCTTGGTGACTGTTTCAAAGAAATCAACCAGGTTTAAGAGGCAGGATCTGCCCTTAAAGCCGAACTGGGTAGGATCCAGTGTCTGTAGGTCCCCAATATCTTTATTTATGAGGTCCATGATGATCCTTTCCATAGCTTTGCAGACCAAGCTAGTCAGGCTTATGGGGCGATAAGTTTCCAGTATCCGTTGAGGCACCACCTTTGTGGAGAGGGACCACTCTTGCTGTACGCCACTCTTTGGGTACATATCCTGTAGTAAGGCTGAGATTGAACAGTAGTTTTATGTTTGGGTTTAGCTCTTCTTGGAGTTCATGTAGGACGCAGCCTGGGAGACCGTCTGGTCCCATTGATGCTGTTTTTTTTTTTTTTGCTTTGGAGAGGGCGGCTCTTACCTGAGCATTTGAGATGTCAGGGGGGCAGCACTCTGCTGGGATAGATATTTGCCCTTTTGGTGGGGGGGGGGGTTTGCGCTGAACCTGTCAGCTAGGATGTTGGCAATGTCTGTGGGTTCGGTGTATTTTTTTGTCATTTTGGACTAATTCTGAGCATATCTGGGAATTCCCACCCAAGTTCCTAACATAACTAAAGAAAGCCTTGTGATTATCCTTAGTGTCCTGTGCAATTTTTCTCTCGAAGCTGGCCTTGCACGATTTTATGAGTGCCTGTAGTTTTTTGCTAATACTGATCAGAGATGCCTTCCCTTTTTGGGATTTTGCTCTATCATGTAGTAGCTTCCTCCTTCTATTGTATAGTTTGTTTATGGCTGGGGTCCACCAGACAGGATGCCTGCCTTTGGAGGATTGGGTCTTGGTTTTATTTGGGATTGCATGATCCATGCATTCCTGAAGGTGTTCATAGAATGTGTTTATAAAGGATTCTGTGGTCTGGGCCGTATTTTTCACAGGCCCATGGGCTTTGAAGGATTCCACCTCGGTTTTGAGGAGTGTGAAATTTGCTTTGGAGAAGTTTTTCACTGTGGTTTTCTGGGCAGGGGGTGGGGTTGGGATGTGAATATCCAGTGAGATTAGTTTATGGTCTGATCTTACCAGTGAGGGATACACTTCTGGTCTGGAGCATAGAGTCCCCATGTTGGTGATGATCAGGTCCAGTATGTTTTCCCCTCTTGTGGGAGTGGTAACAAATTGTCCCATAGCATTTGAGTTTATAAATTGTAGGAACCTTTGGGCTAGGGTGTTGGAGCTAGAGTAATGCTCCCAGTCTGTTTGGGTAGTTTGAAGTCGCCCAATGTAATGGTGTTTGGAGAGACCTTCATATTTTCCAGTGTTCTCAGGAAGGCCGAGTGGGGTTCCTGGGTTTGGGAGGGTGGTCTGTAGCAGGTTTTAAACTGGAAGATAGTTTTACCCACTGTTAGTTGCACATGGATAGTCTCTGATGCTTCGTGCTGTGCCACCAACCTGGAGGTGTGGGTGTCTTTGACGAATATTGATACTCCCCCTCCTTTTGTGGTTCGGTCCAAGTTTTGGGGCTGAAAAGCATGGTATGAGGTATAACCTGGTAGTGCTGGGGTGCTCTCGGGAGCCTTGAACCAGGTTTCTGTTACTGCACAGATATCGATGCTCTCCATGCTGAGGAGAGTTTCGAGTGCGTGCATCTTGAGGCTTAGACTTCTGGCGTTGAGTAGCATTACTCTTAGTTTCTTATCCCTTGTGATACCTTTGGAGGTGGGTTTGTCTTTTGAGCCTTGCCTAAAAAAGGCACTATGGGGGTGGCAAGAGCCTTTGCCAATAGCCCAGGGGTGACAGGTGCAAGCCGTCCTTAGCGAAGCATCGTGGCTTGTCAAGCATGTCATCCCAGGCTGACAGGCATTGGATCCCCTTTGTATGACACCAATACTTAAGCCAATTGTTGAAATTGATCATCTTGTCTTCATATTGTGGCATCATTCTTGGTGAGGGTAAGATGCTACTCAAGGTCAGGGTCATACCGGCCTGGGCTACATGCTCAGAGAGCTCCTCTATGTCTCTCTGCATGTAGTCCAGAGAGGTACGTCTTGGGTCATTCACACCAGCATGGACAGTGACTGAGTCATATTTGTACTTGCCTTGGAGTGACCTGAGTGCTTGTGTTATGTGGCGGATCCTTGCACCCGACAGGCAGCTCACCGTGACCTTCTCCTTGTTCAGCCTGGTGAACGGGACGTCAGTGTGCCGGACTATAGTCACCTATTACAAGTGTATCAGGTGTGTTGTTTAGCCTTAAGGGCTGTGACTGTTCGGCACACTGGCTTTGTGAGCTATGTGTTGCACGTGTTTTGGGGTAGCGGTTGCTTGGGTGTCTGCTTTGGAGGTCTCTGCTGCTTAGGCAGATTTTTATTTAGAGCCTCTGAGTATGTTTTTGTGTGTTTATGTGTTTGGTTTGCTGTCATGGTAGGTCTATGTGAGACTGGAATTGTAGTGAGTGTGGTTTCCTTCTCCTCCTGACTGGTTACGCCAGTACTGAGTTGAGAGAGCTTAGCCTCCAGTTTGGCTATATGGTTGCATCTCTCACATGTGTTGGAATTTGTTGGGAGGAGGAGAGGGTGGTCTGTGTACATGAGGCAGTTGTAACATTGCCTCAAGATTCCCAGATTCACCAGCTGGACCAGAGAGGAGATTGACAATTGACCATTGGACATGCTAGAATAGTATTGGGAATTCCTTTTATAATTGAAAAAAGGGCCAATGGGGAACAAGGTACTCAAGGGGAGTTTGTGAGGGTGTAGTGCTTTTCATTTTTTAGTGCTGACTCATATAATTGCTTTAGTGAGCAAGTGCCAGGCTTTAGAGTAGGAATAGAGTGTTTATTATGAGAACTAGATCAGTTCTAAGGGAAAAAAGTGAAGAGCAGACTTTGTGGAGCCGAGAATGGTTTAAACCCAATTAAGCGGAGCTGTCCGATGCTGCGCTGTGCGCAAAATCGCGCCAAAGCGGGTTTTATACAGGGGGACTTGAAAGAGCTAGAAATTGGCCCAAAACGGCCAATAGACTACCAGATTCTTGTGCTGGGAACACTCCTCCAAGGATAGATAGGCTGCTCTAAGCTCCCCACTGCCACTGGTGAACAAAGAAGCCTCCCTTTATCCAAGAAAGGAAATGGGCAACACAGGAACTTTCCAAAAGTCCAGAATACAGCAAAGCCTGTATTTGGACTACTCTAGGTCAGGAAAGATGGGAAACAAGGATAATTTTTTAGGCTTATTATTTCTGGTCACAACAGTATTACCTATCCTTTAGGTATTTTTATTGACCGGATGGTGAGAAAAGCTATGGCCCCCATTGAACATATTCTCATTGATTCATGGGATTTTTTAAGAAAAGTTAGAGGAATTTTTTTAGTAACGAGGTTAGCTTTTCCACTGTTGATGTGGTTGACCTTTTCACCTCCATCCCACATGACATTGGTTTGGACTTTTTTAACGAAGTATTAGTGAGTAAAACCAATTTAAGTGGTGACATGATTAATTTTATTTTAGAATTGATGGAGATTGTTTTGAAAAACAACTTTACTTTTGGGGGGGAATTTTACAGACAAGTAAAAGGTGTAGCTATGGGCAGCAGTTGTGCCCCTATTTTTGCAAACCTTGTAATGTATCAATGGGAATACCAATACACGTTATAAGAACGATTGGTGTTTGTATCTTAGGTTTTTAGATTTATTTATTTTCTGGAAAGATGAGAGGACCTTTGATCTATTCCTTGAGTATATTAACGGAATATGTGAATACTTTAAATTCACTGGTACTGGTAATAACAGGCAGATTAACTTTTTGGATGTTAAGTTGATCAAGGACTCTGTTAGTAACAGCTTCCAATCTAGGGTATTTAGAAAACTTACCTTTTCTAATGACTACCTGGAATTTTCTAGTAACCACCCTCCCTATACTAAAAGGAATATAGTAAAGGGGCAGATGGTTAGGGTAGTCAGAAGAGGAAACAAGGTAAGTTGTGGATATGTTCCTTGGTAGGGGTTACCCCTTGGACTTTTTAACTAGGATTAGAGACCAAGTTTTGAGTGAATGGAATGTTAGATACAAACCTACAAGGAGCTACTGAGGAAGTTACAGTTAAAGATCAAAATGAACCTAAGGACTTTTCCCAAGCTATGGTTTTTAACCTACGGTGAAACCTCTAGTGAAGTCAAAAGGATTATTAAAAACAATTGGGCCATGTTGAAGGGAAATAAGGATTTATGGGCAGCTGTTGGTTTAGAACCCTTGTTTACCTATAGAGTTAACAACAATTTGAAAAATATTTTAGAAAACCAATACCTAAAAAAGAAACACAAAAAGAATGGAACTAGCAAATGTGGGGCTTGTGACTACTGTAGTTACATTTTAGAAACCCCTAAGGTTAGATTGAGTCCATATGAAATTGAAGTTTTTTTGGCCCCGGGTTCATGTATAACAACAGGTGTTGTCTATTTAGCTTTATGTAAGGCATGTGAATGTTTTTATATAGGGAAGATGGAAAGGAGGTTAAACCGTAGGATTTATGAACACTGTTACAGCATTACAAAAAAAGATGAAAAGAATGCCCTTTTTAAACATGTTAACTGTAACCCTTCCCATTGTTTTAGGTTTGCTAAATATTTTAGAAGTAGTTAATATGGATTTTTGGAGAGGGGATTGGATGAATAAATTATTAAGGGCAGAAACTAGGTGGCAACTTAAGTTGAATGCCACAGAATTTCCAGGTATCAATGATGCCATCAGTATTAAACCTGAACTCCGGTTCAGTTTTAATATTTATAGTTGTTTTTAAATAATACCTTTGTTTTATATGTGTATATAACAACATGTATTTTACAGTGCCACTTTAAATGTTAATTAATTGTTAATCAGAGTCATTACCAACAAGTATAAAATGAGATGAGACCATGGAATTTTGTTCTGAAGAAGTTATCTGACGAAAGCGCTTGACTATTGTGGATATCATTTATTTTTTGTGTTTTTAAAAATAAATATTTTCTGGGTTGTAGTATATTGGCTCCAGAAGTGGATATTTCCTTTCAATTAATTCTGAATTACTCTACAGAAGTACTGCTGTCCAGTATGCCATGCTTTGCAAAAAAAATCTGCAGATGATTCCACTTTAATCTGTTCTGCCTCATCCCCCTCTGTACTGCGCACTCTCACCCAAAAGTCTTTTGAAACCATAGAAATTTGGTTCCTCAAACTATGCTTAATTTTGAACCCCCAAAAAAACAAATTATTACTCTTCTCACCAACCCGAAAATCCTCTCCATTGAATTTCTGTCTCGCATCAAGTAATGGCACGAACATATCACCCGATCCAACTACCAAACTCCTCGGAGTTGAAATAGACAACAATCTGACCTTTGACACACACATCAGCAATACTATAAAATTAGTTAACAGAAAACTAGGCTCCCTCTATAGAATTAAACCATTCCTTACTCCACATGCCAGAACTTCCATTGCCCAGACCCATCTTATCTCCACTCTCCTGTACGCCTCTCCCATCTACACTTCAGTGGCCAAAGCTAACCTCAGCAAACTGTCTGCTGCCTACAGCAATATTGCCAGATTTGCCACTAATTCTACTTTTAGAATTCACCACTGCCAAAACTTAAGGCAACTACGATGGCTAGAGCTGCAAAACCAAATTCTATTTCACCAGATCTCCTTAGCCCACAAAATCCTTTACAAACCCATAAACACACCCATTCTCACTTCACTTATCACTCCATACTGCAATCTTAAAAGCCTTCGCTCCTCCGACAGACTACTTATATCGACTAGTAAACCCAATAACTCAGCTGGCAAATCCTTGTTCTCCAACACAGTAGGAAAAACCTGGAATACTCCTCTTCCTCACAATCTCACAGCAATCTCCTCTCTTCCCTGCTTCAAATCCCAACTCAAAACACACCTCAAAACCCACTGGCTCTGCCCCTGTAGCAACCCTGACTAGATTACCTTGGGTATCTAGGTACTCTCAACCTTTCTGCTGTAAATAACTACCTTTCCTCAGGTATCTAGGTACTAGCAATTTTTTTTTCTTTTTTACTTTCTCTAGCTTTAAGAAACTCTTAACAAAATACACTTTCTATTTTCTCAACTTCTGCCTTTTAATATCTAATGATTTTTGACATGTATATTATAACCATGTTTAATGTTTTACCTGATATTACAAATGCTTGCATGTGGAGCTTTTCTCCCCGGGCCTCTGCTGAAAATGGACATATATCCAGTTGGACCAGCCCGGTCAACAAATGTAAAATAAATAAAATCTCAAGTACATCATATTAAGACTTTTCCAGTTAATAGCTTCTGTCATTTTTCTTCTTTTTCTTTCTTCTGTTCCCATTAGGGGTCCCCACAGTGGATCATCTGTTTCAATTTCTTCCTGTTCTCTGCATCTAGCTCTGTCACACCAACCACCTGCATGTCTGCTCTCACCCCATCCATAAACATTATCTTAGGCCTTCCTCTTTTCATGTTACCTGGCAGCTCCATCCTGAGCATCCTTTGTCCAATATACCCAGCATCCCTCCTCAGCACATGTCCAAACCAGCACAATCTCGCCTCTCTGGCTTTGTCTCCAAACTGTCCAACCTGAGGTGACTCTCTAATATGCTCATTCTAATCCTGTCCATCCTCCTCACACCCAGTGCAAATCTTAACACCTTTAACTCTGCCACGTCCAACTCTGACTCTTGCCTTTTTATCAGTGCTACCGTCTCTAACCCAAGTAACATACCTGGTCTCGCAACCCTCTTGTAGACCTTCCCTTTCGGTCTTGACTGGTACCAGTCTGTCACAAATCACTCCTGACAGTCTTCTCCACCCTGCCTGTACTCTCTTCTTCACCTCTTTTCCACACTCTCCATTACTCTGAACTGTTGATCCCAAGTATTTAAACACTTCCACATTTGTCAGCTCTACACCCTGCATCCTCACCATTCCTCTATCATCCTTCTCATTCACACACACATATTCTGTCTTAGTCCTGCTGACCTACATCCCTCTCCTGTCTAGAGCATATCTCCACCTCTCCAGGGTCTCCTCAACCTGGTCCCTACTGTCACTACAGATCACAATATCCTCTGCAAACATAGTCCATGGGGCCTCCTGTCTGATCTTATCTGTCAACTTGTCCATCACCATTGCAAATAAGAAAGGATTCAGAGCTGATCCTTGATGTAATCCTACCTCCTACTTAAACGCATCAGTCACTCCCACTGCAGACCTCACTAATGTCACGCTACCCTTGTACATGTCCTGTACCACTCTTGGATACTTCTCTGCCACTCCAGACTTCCTCATACAGTACCACAACTCCTTTCTGCCACTCCAGACTTCCTCATACAATACCACAACTCCTTTCTAGGCACCCTGTGATATGCTTTCTCTAAGTCCACAAAGACACAAAGCAACTCCTTCTGGCCATTTCTGTACTTCTTCATCAACACTCTCTCAGAGCAAATGTCGCATCTGTAGTGCTCTTTCTGGCATGAAACCATACTACTGATCACTAATCATCACTTCCCTTCTTAACCTAGCTTCCACTATTCTCTTCCTTAACGTCATGCTGTGACTGATCAGTTTTATCCCTCTGTAGTTACTACAGCTCTGCACATCACCCTTATTCTTAAAAATCGGTACCAAAACACTTTCTCCACTCCTCAAGACATCTTCTACTTAAAGTTAATGGCTAAACAGTAGTAGTTAATAGCTTCTGTAATATAGTTTAATTTACTTTGTTTTTCAGTTTTCTGACCCTTGGGTATTTATGATTAGACATAGCTTTAGTGCCTGAGTGCCAAAGCCTGCATAGTGATTACTAATAGTATGCATCTGATACATGGATACTGGTACCATGTTTAATAGGTTTATCTGTGAGCCTTGTCAGTACGGGTTAGGGTAGTAGTTGGCTAGCTTACCCTGCAAAACTGGATGTTAATTTTTGGCGAAATAGTAGTGTCGTTCTGTCCTTTCTTTAGGTTCTTAAAATCTAGTGTCTACTGTTTAAGCCAGATCATATGCTAGTAGACTTTGGGTGGAAATTGGGCACTTTTCAGTTTATGGAAAGTGTGAGGATATTAGGCCATTTAAGGATATCACAATTGTTATTGTTAGGATTATTTGTGGTAAAAAAAAAAAAAGTCTGGTAATCTTTCATTAGAACAGTGACATGTACTCTCTTGCAGGTTTTGAATGAGGAAAAGGTTTAAGACTGCAGGCTGTCCTACAGAAATATATATTTAATTCTGAATCTAAACATCTGTAAAAGCATGTATTCGTTGCTGTTGAGAGAGAGAGAGAGAGCGAGCTGTTGAAGTGTCAAAGCAAGGCAGTAAGTCTCCCACCAAACAAGTCAGTGTCCAAAAGGAAATATGTAGGCTCAAGTCGTGTGTGTGTGTGGTGGGGGTGGGGGGGGTGAAGCCCGGTTTCTGTGTCGGGGTTTGTAGAGTTGAACCAAAGAGCCATCAGAGATTATGTGAAGGGTTTCTCATATTGGATCACTTATGGTGAATTCAGAATAGACCATACATTGCATTGACTGTCTTGAGATGACAGTGTTTCAGTTATGAAGGTGCTGTATACCAGTTTTGTAATTCTTAAGGGCCAGCAAAAGGATGAGAATTTACCTTGATGTCCTTCCAAGATCACCTTTGCAGTATTCTTTACTAGTGGGATATCCTGCCAAGGATGTCTGTACTTCTGGCCAGTATACCAAGGCTGGGGCACTCTGAGATGCATATTGGGGATATGACCTAAGCTTAAAAGCAGAAGGTACATAAAGGATGTACTGATAATTGCCTCCGAATGTCTTCACTGCCAGTCCGAAAGCAGAATTGTGCTTCGTCTTCAGCCTGGGTCATATGTTTTGTGCCCCATTTGAGCAGATAAGTACCCATTGAGGATCCTTACTTTCTTACGGTTAGATGTAGTTTTTGAACATGGCATACAGACAATGAAAATGTGAGAGGCAGATACCACATGAAGACAGCCATGACAAGTGTTCTTGACTTGGTACCAAATACAGTCATAGGGAGTGTATGATCTGTCAATCTTTTCATACCCAAAACCCTTTGTAGTAGCCTTTCTTCCCTAACCATTTACTTGGAAAGGCAACTACTCGGGCTTCTTGCATGGGACTGAGTGTCTGCTAAGTCTTCTGGCCTGACTTCTAGCCGCTGCCAAAGAAGTCTAAAACTTAAATCTGAGGTTCCATCTGTCCAGTCCTTACCGGACATCTCCCATGCAGAGACATTGGATCATCTGGTTCTTATGCCCATTTTTATTGCAATCCTCTTGGAACATGCTATGGGGCAGGACATTCGTACATCCACTGAGGCTGATCAGATGTCTGTCGCAGACTAAAAGGAGGAATCTAGGCTGGTTATTTCCAAAGGACTGGAAGACCTCCCTCATTCTTGTCTGAGAGGAAAAAAGTTTCCTTTAAAGGTTGTCAGGACTTTGACCCACCCAGGTTTGTACAGGCAGATGTGCCTTCAAAGAAAAGATAGAAAAGTAAGCAGTATCAGTGGTGCAGTACATAGTACACTCACCTTTGGTGAAGAAGACTGTGGATACAATTGTCACACTTGGTAGGTAAATTGCTGACACTGCAATGAAGCATAAGGGTGATGCTGCACTCCTAAGTGCGCCATCCTTCAGATGAGATGTTAAACTTAAGCTCTATCTACTTGAGGTAGTGGTAGCTCAGGTGGATGTAAAAGATCCCACAGCACCTATGGAAAAGAGTACTAGCCCACTGGATCTAACCTGGTCAACAAAGGTAAATAAAATAAACAATGCATTCTTCTCCCTCTCATTTAGTGAGGAATCTTTAAAAAGAATAAGACCTTACCTGTGGGTGTTTTTAAAGCTTTTGTATCTGTAAAAAACCTCTTCAGTATTTCTGGGTTCTTTCTTTTTTTAACTGTCTAGAAAATATGGAGGGATCCTTCCCCAGAGGAGGACCAATACTATGAAGAATCCTTGGCTTATAAAAGTGATGCAACACTAAGTGGGGAATGTTGTGAAATATTTGCCCAGCGGAGATGCTGTGCTTTCTTCAGATAGATGCTCCTAAGCCTTCTGCTTTCCCCCCAGTTCTGCAGACTGTTTTAGATGCCCCCTACTCCTAAGAAATCTGACAGTTTTTAGAAAGTCCCTGATGAACAAAAATTTCTTTCTCAAAATCTATTTTTTGATCCATTTCTCTCTCTGCAGACATGCCCACAAAACTGCTTTCCACCTCCAATGTTTTGCCCACTGAGAAGGATAACAGGGCCATGGATAGGTATGGCAAGGAGGTGTACAAGTCTGCTACCTTGGCCTTTTCAGCTTTTAAAACTCAAACACCTGTGACAAATTATGCTAATCTGTGATGTGCCGGAATGTGACAGCAAGTTTGTCTTATCCTTGCTGAGTTCTGCCTCACAGGTGTTCAGACACCAGCTCATTCTTAACCCCCACTAGAGGTAGCAACATCCTTGACCTGGTCATTACTAACTTGGGTGACCGTTGCTCTACACCAGTAGTCCACTCCTCCCTGGTTAGATCCGATCACAAGCTAATCCTCTTGGAACTCCACATCCCCCCCACCCTCCAACAAAGGTAACCACCATGAAAAAGTCTTCCAAAGCTAACTTTGCGCTCCTAAAAACAGAGGTGGCTAACTTCACGGCACCCATGCAAATGGAGAATAGTTGCAGGACCGCCATATCATACACCAATGCACTGCATGAACATGTACACAAAGGCATTGATCTCACCATACCCAATAGAAGTAAGACACTCTCCTCAAAAAAAAAAAAAAAAAAAAAAAACAAGAAGCCAATCTGGTGGTCTCCTGCCATAAACAAACTGTACAACAGAAGGAGGAAACTGATGCGAAATAAGGTGAAGTCCCAACACTGAAAAAACTCCCTTATCAGCCTCAACAAAAGGTTGAGTTCCCTCATCAAATCCTCTAAAGCTAGCTATGAAAACAGAATTGCAGCAGTTAGTAAAGACAACCACAAGGCCTTCTGTAGTTATGTAAAGAATCTCCATGGCAATAACCAGATTTGCTCTGAGCTACTGCACAATGGTACCTCCTATACTGAGCCAACAGATATTGCAAATATACTGGCGTACAGATTCAGTGCTAACTTTACCCCCCCCCCCCCAACAAAGGACCAATCACAATACCAGTAGATTGCCAGGCACCCAGTGCTGCTGCTGCACAGGTTAAAACAGCACTGTCAAAGGCCAAGAATACAGCTTCTGTGGGACCTGACAGTATCCCTGGCTGTGTTCTACATAACTACAGAATGAACTGGCACCTCACCTGTGTGCCCTGTTCAGTCACAGCCTCACCTCAGGCTTTTTCCCTAACGAATGGCGCACTGCTACAGTTATCCCTCTCCACAAAGGAGGAGTGACTACAGACCCCGGGAACTGTCACCCCATTAGCCTGACTAGTCTGATATGCAAAGCTATGGAAAGCTCTGGATCCTACACAGTTTGGTTTTGTGAAGGGTAGGTCATGCCTGCTCACTTGGTCGACTTCTTTGAGTCGGTCACTAGAACTGTGGATGAAGGTAAGGTGGTTCATACAGCCTACCTTGATCTGGCCAAGGCCTTTGATATCATTCCCCACTCAGGAATCCTAGAAAAACTTACTAAGCTAGGAGTCAACCCCTGTATCACCAGGTGGGTTCCAAATTGGCTCACAGAACCCACAGTGTGAAAGTAGCTGACTCCAAGTCAGACTGCCGACCAGTCACAAGTGGAGTCCCACAGGGTTCAGTCCTGGGTCCTCTCCTGTTTGGTATCCACTTCTCTGAAATCCAGGCCAACACGAAGGGACTCTAGCTGACAAAGTTCGCAGATGATTGCAAGTTGGGAGCTATTATTAACTCCCAAGTGATGTTGACATCCTACAGAAAGGCATCAGTGAGACCAACGACTGGCGTCAGAACCATGGCCTTAACCTCAGTGCCAAAAAATGTCTTCATCCCCTTTGGGAAAAACCCAGTTCCCTTGAATTACCACATTGATGGTAGTCCACTGAACACCGAAAGCGTTAGAGATCTGGGAATACAGATTGACAGCAACTTCTCTTTTGACCACTGCGTTGCCTCTGTGGTCAGAAAGCCCTTCTATGTGACGCATCTCATTACTAAGGGTTTTGCATCCAGGAAGAAAGAGGTCATTATCTCCTTCTACTCTTCTCTTATTAGGCCAGTCATAGAGTACAAGTTGAAGTATGATTAAAGTTCATGAGATTAGTGTTTTAATCTTTGTTGGCCAGAAGTGCACTTTGCAGCACCCACAATGTGCCCACTAATAACTCCTCCAGCAATTCGTACAGAGTTAACATGTATCTGTAACATATCCAAGTATGATTGTGAATTCTTTTTTATAAGACCCCATTGCTCCTACTGCTGTTGGAACTGTCTGGATATCCTCCTTCCACATTGCCCTTGTTTCTGCCTGCAAATCCTGGTGTACTGTAGTCACTGGGTGTAACCGTTTCAATGATCAGTGTTACTTTTGTCTTCATTTCGTGGGCTACTGTCTAGTTTTCTTGCATCTGTTTTTGAACTGTTGGTAATTGGTGATCGTACGTGATATAAACTTAATTTTCTTTAATGCCTTGTGCCTCATGTTTCCAGTGTTTTTTCAGCTACTTCATTACTGTAATGTTTGCACAATCCCCAGTGCAACAGTCTTGCCACATTATTATGCCTTTCAGTATGCAGCCCCTCTGCTATTAGTATATCAAAACCTACATTTGTCTGTTTCTCCCACATGTTCAGTGGACTTGGTATTTCAAAACCTACATTTGTCTGTTTCTCCCATATGTTCAATGGACTTTGTAAACCAACATGTATGTAGTCCACTATCGTGGGCCACCAATGTTAACCTTTCATCTTTTGGTTTAAATTCACCTTTCATTAACCATTCCTGCATTCGATCTTGATCAACATGATATTGTTTCAAGAGTTTTCTATACTTGGCAACTGTCGTTAACGCATTTCCACATTTCTTGCCTTCTCGTCTAATCCTTAACCTTATATTCTTTCTTCTGCTTTTGGCACATTCAATTGCTGCCTGATTTTTTTTTTTTTATCTACTTCTGGTTTGATTTCCATTCCTGCTTGACGCCAATATGCTTCTGCTAAACTAAGCAGGGAAGTCATCTTGGATTTATTCTCCATGTGTTTCAAAACTTTCACTATGTTTGGGTCTTGTGAGGTCAGTAGATGCAGTCCCACAATTTTAGATCTATACATGTAATAAATTTTGAGGAAGCCCATACCCCCTTCAGAATGGGACAGTCGATCACTCCAAAGCTGTAAGTTAGGACAGGAAGAGCAAATTGGTTTATAGCTTGGACTTTTGTTCCTAGATGTAAGTGCTGTTTTCAGTGTTTTAAGTCTACTGAAATATTCCTCGTTAAGTTTTATTTGCATTTGTTCATATTTTATTGTGGATCCTTTATCATTTCCAAAATATTTATACACTCCCTCTTGCTGAAGTTCTTTTTTACATCACATTTCTTGTCTCAAACTGATTTCTTACTGCTGCAGATTTCCTGCTTTAAACATTGCTTTTGCACATTTATCAAGACAAAATGACCCTCTTGTATCATCTGAAAAAGTTTTGACCACTTGCAGTTATGCTTTCAGTTCTTTATCTAATGAACTATACAGTTTTAAATCCTCTACAAAATGAAGATAAGTCTTTACACTTTGTTTTCTGAGAGCCAAATTGTAGCCATGACCTAAACTGTTAAGTAGACAGCTTAATGGGTTAAGGGCAAGACAAAAGAGCAGCAGTGATGGCGAGTCGCCCTCAAATATCCCGCTTTGAATTTTATCCCTGTAATAATACTTTGTCCTTTTATCGTGGCTTAACTGCAAAGTGGTTTGTCACTGTAATACAATCAATCAGTGTAGTGTCTCATATATTTTTCTGTCCATGAATGTGGGATACTGTCAAATATTTTTTTTGTAGTCTATCGATGCCCTACTTAGGTTCTTCCCCTTTTGTGCAGTTTTCCATTATGACTTTTTATTTAACAACAAATTATCCTTTGGTCCATATGACTTTTGTTTGTTAACCTTTTGTTCTATTGCCATGATTGAGTTTTCTTCTAAATGACTAGATAAACTCTGCATCAATTCCAGTGTATAGCTTATACATCATAGGAAGGCAAGTTATTGGCTTAAAGGTTTTAGGATAGCTTGCACGTTCGCTCTTAAGCAGTAGTATTGTTTTTCCTGTTAACTAGGCTGGTGTGTGTGTGTGTGTGTGTGTGTGTGTGTACGTAAATGGCTCTTAGTTATGGTTAAGTGTTCATGTAAAGATGTAAATACTTTTTAGCCAGAAGTTAGGTACTGCAACTGGGCCTGGGGTTTCCATTTAGGAGCTCTTCTTAACTTTTTCAGTCTCTCTGGTCATTACTTTATCCCATTTCATAACCTGTACATTTGAACTTCTTATTCTTTCTTTTACTTTTTCTATCCATTTAGCATCTTTATGTTCCACAGGATTTTCATAGATCTTTCTTTCTCCTGTGTCCAAATGTCAAAGGATTTGCCTTTCGAAGGCAGGTCGTCGTCTTATAAGACATCAGAAGTAACCACCAAAAAGGTAAAAGAAAATTGAATTGATCAAGTTACGTGATATTGAATTGATAATTATAGAAAAGAATATATGTGATGTATAATGTTTGCAACTGGGAATGTTTGTTTTAACTGATAGCTCTTTTACCTTAACATACTTATTTAACTAATAAGGGAATATTTCAAGTTATCTCCCATTACCTCCTTAACCTTCCACTCAGCCGGATCCCCTTGTATTATGGACTGTTTCCTTTAAAGTTTGGAAGGCATTTCCCACAGACAAGTGGGTTCTCTTTCTATTATACAAAAAGGGTACAGTCTTGTAAGGCTATTATGCCTTTTTCAGGAATTCTTCAGTTTACTCAGCGCCAGCTCTCTCCTTCCTTCTTTCCTGCAGAATCTTTTAAGTTAGAGAGCCATTCATCTTTTTCTTCCTTCCTAGTATGGCAGGGGATTTTACTCCAGGATGTTTCTGGTTTCCAGAAAGGAGGATTGCTGGAGACCTGCCCTAGGCCTTCCTGGCCTAAACACCTTTCTTAATGTGTCAAGCTTCAGTTTGCTTATCTTCCAGACTGTGTTTCCAATGCCCTCCTTCAGGTTTTCCTTGCGACATTGGAGTTGAAAGATGCTTATCTCCACGTTCTAGTCATCTTAAAGTAGTTTTTGAGGTTGTATGTTTTTTCACCTAATTTCAGATTTCTGCTTTATTTGCTTTTTTTTTTTTTTTTTTTTTACAGCTTCAAGAGTATTTACCGAGTGTCTAGGGTCTGCCATAAAGTTTTGCAGACTTCTGAACAAACAAGTGTACCTTTTCTGGATGATCACCTTTTTCAAGCTCCTCCTCCAGCCTCTCTTTTGAAGGACCCAGAGTTCACAATAAGTCATCTTCTGTCTAGGGTTCATTCTAAACTAAAGAAGTCTGTCTTGACTCCTCAAGATCAGATTTTCTTGAGTTGCAGGATCAGCACACTGCGATTCATTTCCTCCTTTCAGAGTTCTGTTTCTCAAGGAGTTTTTTCATAATCCTCTCCCTGTGCAGATGATCTCAGCAAAAGAGATTTTGAGAGCTTGGGAGTTCAAGACCTTTACAATTCTTATGTTTCCATTTGACAGACTTCACATGAGGAGGCTACAGTGGTACCTAAAGTCTGTTTGACTCCTGACATTGCCCCCATTAGGCTTCATATTCCTCTCTGGATTTACATCGTTACTATGGTGAATCAACCAGTTCTTCCTTAATTCGGGACTTCCTTTTCTGGTTCTTTCACCAGCTTGGGTGCTATATACATGGATGCTTCATACCCGATATGGGGGGGGGTCCATCAACATCAACGTTCAGGCGTATGGTCTTCCAGAGACCATGAAATTAACGCACACATAAAGGAGAAAAAGGCACTGATCCTGACTTTCAAGACTTTGAATTCTCTGGTCCCCATGTCGGCTTGAGAGTAGTCAAATATGGCACCACAGTCGTGTGGTGCATAAGCAAGCAAGAAGGTACGGTACCACAGTCGTGTGGTGCATAAGCAAGCAAGAAGGTACAAAGTCTTGCTCCCTCTGCAAAGTAACATTGATTGCTTGGGAAGTTGCTATCCAGCAAAACTTCATTCTTCAGGCAATCTACATTCCTTCAAATTGGAACACAGTGGCAGACCCTCAAAAATGTATGTTAAACAGGGAGATCTTCATGGACATTGTTCATCAATAGGGGTAATCTGCAGAGAGAACTTTGTGCCTGCCCCCCAAGAACAGACAAGTTCTGTTCCAGGGGACCCAAGACCACTGGCATGAAAAATGTATGCTGTGTCCTTTGTGGAGATGAAGGTTCCTATACATGTTCTATCCTCTTCCTTTAATGCCAAAAGTACTTCAAACGATCCTGAAGGACAAGCTAAGAATCTTGTTGGTGACCGTTTCCTCCTGTTTTTCACTTGGCCAGGGGCAGTCACCAAAAGTTATCCCACAGGATGAACTTGCTCACACAGAGCATGGACTCTTTCATTCACCCTCCTATCCAAACTCTTAACAGTTTAATTATTTTTTTTGGGTGATAGTTCTAATTTCTTGTAGGCATCATTTTTCTGTGGACACTGCAGGTTTTACAGGAGTTTAGAAACCCTACTGGCAGAAGATCGGTATGTAGCCAAATGGAAGGGATTTTCTTTCTGGTCCACAAAGCACAACTAGGACCCTTTCTCAGTGGGTTATTCATATTGTTAGTTGTTTAAGTTGCTCATCCTCTGGATTGACTTGCACTACACTATCACTGAATAATTCTATCAACTTTCCTTCTTCCCCTGTTCCCAAAACAGAGTAGAGAGAATTCTTCGTGTTTTGGCTGTACATAGGCAACTCTGATTCTTCTTAGTCAAGACAAAGGGCATTAGGAGATCTGACTAGCTTTTTTGTATCTTTGCAAAAGAAAAAAATTGTCAATTTCTAAACAAACCGTTTCTTCCTGGATTTCCAAAGCTAATTCTTTTTGTTATCGTCATTGTGGGAAACTGCTTCCTTTTACTCCCAAGGCTCATTATACTAGGGTTGTAGCCTCCTCTGGAGCCCTTTTCAGTGATATAGATTCTAGAACTATTCTTGAGGTGGCCAGTTGGACCTCTGTTCAGACTTAGTAAACAAAACTTGGATGTGTTTTCAAGGACCACCGAAGTTTTGCCATGTTGGACTGTAATTTTTTTTTTTGTCCACCCTGTCTCTCATAGTTTTTGTACACTCCACTAGTAAAGGAATACTTACACAAATATCTTTCAAAGGTCACTGTTAAAGAACTTGCCATATCAGTACATGTCCTACTGACTACTGTTACAGTATTCTGTCTCACTCTCCTTCCCCTGTTTTGGACTTGTTCTGATTGAGGTGGATTTCCTTCCTTTTCCTTTCTGTGGTGGATGTGTGAGTATATAAATATTTATTTCTCTTTCTATCCCTGGTTTGTCCTTTGGCAAGTAAATTCTCAGATAATTTGCACCTATATGTTCCTTGTGTACCTCCAGCCTTCAAGCTTGGGTCATATGTCGAGTGAAGTGTGTGGAAGGGCCCATACTTTAGTATGTTCAGAGATTTGGCACATTATCCCACTAGTAAAGAATACCATAACTGTGATCAGTAGGGCATCCACTGTTATGGCAAGTTCTTGCATAACTCCTACTGTATCTTGTCAAAACAGTTGGATGTTGCCCTTGTGTGTCACCCTCAAGTAGGTTTCCATGTGATGCATCACCGAGAGAAGCCCGTACAGTAGCATGTCTTGTGCTGGATCCCAAACAGGAAGCTTCAGAAGTGACATCCAAGCATCTTTGCTTGACAACCCAGAGAATTTGTCCTGTTTTTACCATTAAGCAAACCCATCTAAATGGCAGTAAGGGAGCATCCTGCTGTACTGCACTTGATGGTTGCATGATGATAGACCTGAAAATGTTTTTATGTAGCGGAGTTGGTATACTATAGTAGCCACATACAATACCAAGTAAGTGGTTGTACTCTTCACAGCCAACCTGAAGGGCAGCTTTCAGGTAGACAGTTGGCTGCAGTGGCAACTTTTTGTGAGCAATACTATACAAAGTCATCCACACGAACAGCAAGCAGTCAAGTGACATTGTTCCCTTCTAGGCAGTAGAACATAAGTGATGACCTGAGATATTCCCTCATGACTTGACTTGATGATGTTTTTTGCCTTTCCTTACCTGAGCAACATATGAGCCAAGCCATAAGCACTTAAATGGGAATAGTCTGCTGAAAGTGATCATCATTTCCTTTCCCACTGGATGGGCAAGTTGATGTAAGCCACTCAGTTGCATACTCTTGTGTCCGACTTCCAGTAGCCAAGCCAGGAATTGTACTGGGGGTGTCTGGGTGGTAGTGAAGGCTCTACACTCCACAGCATAGAGCTGAGTTGTTGAACTTCCAAATTACGTTACTCTTGTAGTGTAACCACTGCAGATTATGATTTCAGTCTGTACTGTATAGTAATCTATTTCATATTAGAAGTTTGAGGGTTTAATTGTAGTCCTTGGAACAGTGAAATATGTAAGCATGATGAATAAGTACATAGATAAACCACAGATGTGAAGTTGTTCAGTTTCGCCGTTTGTTCTTACACGTGGGTTCGGAGCCGATCCATCGGCTCAGAGTCGACCGCTTTCCAAGCTCTAGATCTCTGAGAAGCTCGAGACACATTCCCTGTCCCATGATGCTCTGCTGCCAAACCAAAGATCTAGTTTGCCGCTGCAACTGATCTCACGCTCTTAGCAAGAAGCTCGGTCCAGTACCCTTTTTTTCTTGTATTTGACAGAAAATTTTCTATAACTGATAGTTTGGTGTGTGTGTGTGTGTGTGTGTGTGTGTGTGATTGAGATATATATATATATATATATATATTAGTATAGTGTGTGTAGTTGTCTAAATATTACTTGTTTGTGTTTTTTGTTTGAAAGACTTGGCGTGTGCTGTGTGTGTTTTCTTAGGAGCGGTTGCTCCTAGCCCTCTGGCCGTTTCTTTAGTTGAGGTTTTGAGAGGGCTCTATCAGTGATTGTATCTGTTTTTTTTTTTTTTTTTTTTTTTGTGAAATAGAGTTAGTGAGTGTTTAGGGATCTGATCATTTTTTTTTTTTTTTTTTGTGATTCTTAGTGTTCTTAATAGCTGCAAAGTAGTTAGTGAGTGTTCAAGGATCTGAACATTTTGCGTGATTGCTAGTATTCTTAATATTTGTAAAGTTCAGGGATCTGAACCTTAGCAATTGTGCTGTTTTTCTCATTTATTTAGACATGTCAGAAAAACAGAGATCAGGGTTTAAGCGGTGTGGCTGTGGACAGATGTCCATCACCCATCACCACACCTCATGTGTTTATTGTTTAGGGCCTTTACACCTGCAAGAGGACTGTTCATCTGCCACTCATTTAGTGGCAGAGTTGTGCTGGAAAGGCGTAGAAAGCTCATCGATAGAGGCCTCTTAAAATCAGACTTCCTAGAGGCTTTAGATAAGTCTGAACAGATCTCCAAATCTTCGAAGGGGTGGAAGTCTTCTAAGGTGTCATCAGAGCCCAAGTCATCGGCTCAGAGCACCTCGGGGAAGATTCAGTCGCTGGCTCCTCAGCCCTCGGAGCCGAGCACCGAACCTTTGCCTCGGAGCCAAGTCCCGAGTTTGGAACTGGTACTGGAGGTTTTAAAGTCTCCGATCCTTCAGTCAGTGGATTCTTCGGCTCCTTTGACCCGTTCTTCCAGGACCCTCTCGGATGTCGATGTGGACCGTGTGGTGCAGAGACTCTTAGAGAACCCAGCCTTGGCCAAATTGCTTTCGGCTTCATCTCATCTGGTATCGAAGCCCGACACCCCCCCCCCCGTCACTGTTTCTGCTCCTCCTCAGAGACCAATTGAGCCTTTGGAGCCGGAAGTTGAGGACCTGATAGTTGTGGAACCCTCAGAGCCGAGGCGTGTTCCGGTGCCTTCGGCCCTGTCGACCTTGACATCTTTGGTTCCGATCGAAGGGTCTCTGAGCAGACACTCTCTCGCTGGGTCCAGGGGGGAAGGGAGTCAAACCGAAGCTTCGGTTCCGACTCTTCCTCTCGGGGCCTCGGCGTAGTTGAGCTTTGCTCCATCCTCTGGTTCGGAGCCCTTGGTCTCTGCCCCGAGAAGACTGCCGTCGTCTTCGGAACCGGCGGACTCCTTGGACCGAGACACTGGTGCTTTCGACGCCATGAGGAAGGTCATGTCTGCTAAGACTTTTACCTCTTCAGGTCCTTCATCTTCCTCCCCTAAAGGGCCACATTCTGTCTCTACATCACAGGTTCCTACCAAGCGTCGAGACCCAGAGCCTCAGTAACCCCATCAGGCGACCCCTGTTCTATGGAGACTTCACCAGATGCCCCCACTGATTAAGTCCCTAGGAAGAGACTGTGCAAGAGGAGGCACTTGGATTCCCCTCAGGAATCCTTGACATCAGACACCGGCTTAGAAGAATCAGAAGGGTCCCCACGGTCCTCCTCAGAGGATGTCTCATTTGCAGACATCCTAGAAATACTTAAGCAGAGGGATGACTGGCGGTCCCTTACCCCTACTGAGGATCAGTCAGTGCTCCTGAAGGCCTTTGGGTCTCAGCCTTCCACCTCCTGGGTTACTCCGCCTTTCGATGAATTAATGGACTTGAGCGCTGGAAAGGTGTGGGAGTCTCCTAATTCCATGGCACCGGTCCCCTCAGAGGCCTAACAAATTTATCACCTCCCCTCAGACTAAGTCCTTTCTTACAAAGGGAGTCCCCGTTGATGCCATGGTGGTGGCGGCGGCCACCAAGAAAGAGATGTCTGAGACCTCTTCTTCTGTCCATCCTCCTAATGGAGATCCCAGGATGATGGACAGATATAGGAAACTAATTTTAGTTCTAAAACATTTGCAATGAGATCGCTTAACTATTTAACTCACTTTACCCGTCTTCAATGAGATCTCTTCAAAGAGCTTGGAGATGCTCTACAGGGCAACACAGATGATGTGGTCTCCGAGAAAGTGACGACACAGCTTAACACTCTTAATTCCATTGTAAACTCATCCATGCGGCTCATTTCTTATGCAGCTGAGGGATCGAGCCAGGCAGCAGGTTCAGCGATAGCTCTGCGGAGGCAATCCTGGATGCGCTTATGCTCCTTTGTGGAAGCCTTCAAGTCTGTCTTTTGTTAATACCCCATTTGATGGCTCTTCCTTGTTTGGGCCTAAAGTCAAGGAGACTCTCTCACTAGGTGTGAGCAGGAAGGAAAGACTCTATCTGCTGTAGGAGTCCGTTTTTCCACCCCCACTAGACCATACCCCAAAAGGCAGAAAGGTGGAAAAATGTGGTTCTGGAAGTCCCAAGGAGCTTTCCAGAACACACATGGTGAACCCCCCTCCAGGGCCAAAAGAGGGGGGTAGAATGGTAGACTCTGCCCAGGCGGCAGAGGGGGTCTGCAGAACCAGGGTGACAGGGAGCAGTTCCTTGGCAAGCCCTATCAGCGCTCCTGAGAGGAGGCCCAACTGTCCTGCTCTGGAGGCAGTCGGGGGTCGGTTAGCTTTATACCCAGATGCCTGGCTAGGAATTACATCAGATTCCTGGGTAAAAAGCATAATTACCAGAGGTTACATCATTCCCTTTTCAGAAACCCCTTCCAATCGTGCAAGAATCCCAGACGTTCCACCCAGTCTACGGAATCTAGCAGCTATAGAAACTCAAAGGCTGCTGGAAAAAAGTCATCCAGCCAGTCCCGGCGGGCCCGATAGGATCCGGAACTTACTCCAGGTTCTTTTTAGTCCCAAAGAAAACAGGGGACTGGAGGCCTATCTTAGACCTCCGCAAACTAAATACCTTTGTCAAAAAGGGAAAGTTCCGGATGGTCACGCTTCTGTCGATTACTCCCGGTTTTCGAAACGGGCGATTGGATGTGCTCGATAGATCTCAAGGATGCGTACTACCACATCAAAATGGCCAGGCCATCCAGAGATCACCTGCGTTTCCGGCTGGGGACCAGTCACTACCAATTCCGAACTCTGCCCTTTGGTCTCACCACAGCCCCCAGAGTGTTCACCAAATGCATGGCAGTGGTCACGGCTCACCTGAGACATCTAGGATTCCAGGTCTTTCCATATCTCAATGACTGGCTCCTCGCCACCACCACCAGGCATCAACTGATTCATGCTTGGGATTACACTATCAGTCTGTGCTCCCAGTTGGGCATAACCTTAAATTTCTAAATATCTGCTTTTATCGCCGTCGCAGCATATTTCCTTTATAGGAGCAGATCTAGACACCACCACTGCCCTGGTCAGATTGCCTCAAGAACGAGTAATCTCTTTACGAAATCAAGTATCCATTTTCTTTTATGATGGAAAAGAAAGTCCCTGCATTCCAAGTTCTGAAGCTGTTGGGCACCATGGCAGCGACTCATAGCGGTTCCCCTGAGGCATATGCATATGAGGATACTCCAGTGGTTACTCCACACAGTGGTCTTAACTTCCAATGTCACACAAGATTCTGCTGACAAATACTTGCTAAAAAGATCTCCTTTAGTGGTTGAACAGCCACCAAGTTACTGTAGGTCGTCAGTTTGTACCCCCCCCCTTCACAGCCACAGTGACCATGGATGCTTCCCTGGCAGAGTGGGGGGGGGCTGTGTTGGGGAAGAACTGTCTAAGGTACTTGGTCAGAGATGGAATCCAGTTTGCACATCAATGTCCTGGAGTTGAGAGCGGTGTTCCTAGCGTTGCAACACTTTTTCACAACTCTCTACCTCGAGACGATTGCAATACAGAGACATGTCAGTAGTCTCTGGTACATCAGCAAGCAAGGGGGAACCAGATCTTACCCCTTATGCCGAGAGGCCCTGATAATTTGGCCGTGGGCTGTATCCACCGGGCCCTTCCTGATAGTGCACATCCCAGGGTCATCCAACGTGATAGCGGACAAATTGAGCAGAGCCATTCTGTTGCCTCACGAGTGGTCCCTCAAAGAATGAGTGGCGGAAAGGATATTCTGCAAATGGGGCCAGCCTTGCTGCGACCTTTTTGCATCCCCAATGAATGTCAAATGCAGAAGCTACTTTGCCCTGTACCCTCCACCGGGGGACATCCCAAGGGACTCACTTGTATACGATTGGCCCTCTGGTCTCCTATATGTCTTTCCTCCATCCCTGCTGATCCCCAAATTTTTACAGAAAGCCAAAAGCCTGGGAAGGACTGTTATTCTGATAGCCCCGTTTTGGTCTAGGCAGATATGGTTTCCCTTCCTTCAACAATACCAAGTGGAAGAACCTTGGGTTCTGGACCCAGTGCCAGACCTTCTGACTCGTTCGGGTGTTCTTCACCCCTCTCTTGTTTTCCTCAAACTGACAGCTTGGCTGCTCCACTTCCCAACCTAGCCAGGTCTCATGATTTGTCTCCCGCGGTTCAGCATATTCTGGTTTCCTCTCATAAAGTCTCCACCAGGAAACTATATATATATAACAGCAAATGGAAACGATTTGGTCATTGGGCTTCTCAACATGGTATTGATCCCTTTTATCGCCCCTATTCATAGCATTCTGGAATTTCTGACTTCATTTTTCCATGGTGGTGCGGCAGCCGCTACTGTAAGGGTTCAATTGGCTGCCATATCTAACTTCCATATGGGATGCGGAGGTTCTAACATTATGTCCCACAGGTTATGTAAAGCCTTTTTGAAAGGGACTCTTCACCTTCGACCCCCTATCAGACATCTGATTACTCCCTGGAATCTAAATTTGGTGCTGTCTTAACTCATGCTTCCCCCTTTTGAGCCCGCATCTTCTTGTTCTTTTTAAGTTCCTTTCTTGGAAGACAATTTTCTTAGTGGCCATTACTTTGGCGCGTAGAGTTTCTGAACTTCAAGCACTCTCTCTTAGGCCCCCATATTTGGTCTTCCACCCCGACAGGGTGTCTCTAAGAGCAAATCCATCCTTCCTTCCGAAGGTCTGTTTTGAAGCGAACTTGAACCAGTCCATTGAACTTCCCACTTTTTTCAGGCATCATGCCAGTAAATTGGAATACATGTTGCATAAGCTTGATGTTCACAGACAATTGAGATTTTATTTGGACAGAACAAAAATTCAGAAAATCAGATAAACTATTTGCTTCCCATGCAGACAATAAGAAGGGCCTTCGGTATCCAAAGTTACGTTGTCCAAATGGCTTTCTGATTGCATATTCTTCATCCCATCAACCTTTAGAATGTGAAGTGAAAGCTCATTCTACCAGGCTGTTTCTAAGTCCTTAGCTCACACAGCTCGTTTACCTTTGGACACCATGTGTGCAGCTGCTACTTGGTCCAAACCTCATACGTTTATTACTCATTACAAAGTGGACAGGGCCTCCAGGGACAAGGCTTCCTTTGGTTCCACCGTTCTCAGGAATGTACTCCCATGAGCCGCCCAGGATTAGGGTGCTTAGGACGCTACCCATGTGTAAGAACAAACGGCGAGATTGAACAACTTCGCACAGAGAAGTTATGTTCTTACCATAACGTTCCATGTGAGTTGTTCATCTCGCCTTTGTTGTTACACTCCCTCCCACCTTCCCCCTCCATGTTCTGGAAGAACGGGTCTGGTTGATCTTACTAGTATCCTCTTGTCAGCCAGGTTATCTTTTAACTAATTGTAAATAGTTACTTTGTTGTATTGGGTTGTTTAGTTGTTTTTCATGCTGGGTTCAGCAAACTAGATCTGGGGTTTGGCAGCAGAGCATCATGGGATAGGGACTGTCTCGAGCTTCTCTGAGATATAGAGCTTGGAAAGTGGCCGAGACTGGGCCGATGGATCGGCTCCGAACCCACGTGCAAGAACAAAGGCGAGATGAACAACTCACATGGAACGTTATGGTAAGAACATAACTTCTTTTTTTGCAATATTTGTCTTCAAGGTGCAGTACTTGAAGTTGGTATTTAAGTACCAGGAGTGTATGGTAGCATAGGCCCCATGTAAGGAAGAATTGGCGAGGGGTATTGCCAGGGGGTGCAAGGAGGGGGGCCATGGTGGTGCTGTGGTTAGCGTTGTCACCTCAGAGCAAGAGGTTCCCCAGATTGATCCTCTGCTGGGGTGCCTTCTGTGCTGAGTGTGCATGTCCTCCCTGTGGTTGTGTGGGTTTCTTCCAGGTGCACCGCTTTCCTCCCACATCCCAAACACATGCTGTAGGTGGATTAGACACTGTAAATCGGCCCTAGGCGTGAGTGCGTGTGTGTGTGCCTTTCGTGGAAGGTTGGGCATGGGGCTGGCAACTCGACACCATAAAACTCTACTGCCAATCATGAGCGGATAGGTGATCCGCTGTGGCGAACCCTAACCAGGGAAAGCCAAAAGAAAAAGATTGTCAGGTGTGCAGGGAGTAAAGATTCATCCCTCAAAAATATAATGGTGAATTTATTACTATAGCATATTTGATGATTAATTTTAAGCATCAGGCCTCAGTGTTTGGTTTTACATTTCGATTTATCTATACTTCATCTGAGTGCATTATTTTGCTATATATGGGTAGACCTGTTACTGTTCGAGTTGTATGTACAAATACCATAGGAGTTTTCTGTTTACCCTTTGATATTTGTATATATGGAGCTTTGCTCCCAGTGCTTTCACTGAAAGTGGTCTATAAATCACCAAGACTTTGGTTAAAAAATAATTATTTATTTGGCTACAGCACTGGTTAATGGCCTCTCTGTGATTATTAACAGGTGGCTTTGGATTTCTTCAAAAATGTAATTTCCATAGCTACTGGTTCTGGGTTGCTGAATTCTTTTTTTGGTTTATATGATACACTTGTTAGCAAGGGATATCCATTGTAGAAGTATCAAAAGTACATTTCTGGAAGTAGTTACTGGAAATCTGTAGATAACAGAAAACTTACACGGCTAAGGAGATTGGGGAGTGGGAGCATTTCTACACTACTAGTTTTCCTTGCAGAGAGTTGCTTCATTTCATGTATAGACATGTGATGCAATAAACCTTAGAGCTAGCTAGAAAAAAAAGGGCAGAGCCTTTTAAGTTCATTGACAACCCTGTTGCTAACGTTCCTTCGTCTCTATCGCAAGGTGCAACGGAGTTGCAGGGTTCACTGGAAACATCCCTAAAACATACACACAGCAGGCTCATCCAAAAGGCAGTCTGAGTCCACTCCATCCACCCACTATTTATTTCGAGCAAACTTGTACCACCTCTGCCCTTATGCTTTAAGTGTTAGAGGCATCCAGTATTCTATCCGTGTACATTAGCCTGCACAGTGACTAGTCTAAAGACAAGTGCTTCACTGTCTTGGTTTGTAAGCATTAGCCTTGTAGTCTTTAAACACTCCTTCACGAACATCCTGTCGGTCAACTTTTACTGTCTACTTCCTAACAGACACTGATTATTTACTGCTCCTACTTAAACAATCTCTCTCATATTTTTTTCACTTGTTCTAGACTTAATGCTCCCATTATGTATATTTTCTTGTCTTTCTTCAGTAGAACTGTATCCCTTCAAGGAAATCACCCTTGGTCTCCTTTCCTTTCTTACTTCTCCTTGCCTGAGACAGTTATTAAACCACATCCAGGTCTGAGCTAGTATTTGTGCACAGTCATCATTGACTCTCTGCACTTGACTGTCACTTTAGTGTGTTCTTATTTTTCGATAGAAGTGTCCTTGCATGCAAATAGATGTGTAACAGTGAAATCTGCAGTTTGAACACTAGTCTGATATATTTTTATGTAAATTTGTAAATATTCTGGTAATCTCAAACAAAACTTTGTCCACTGTAATAGCTCAAAGACCACATCAGTTCCATTGGTACTTTCTTCATTGATTGTTTGTTTTTAGCAGTTCACCACTGTCTCCCCTTCCTTAAGTTTATTTCTCCTTTGCCCCAGATTCTTGTGTAACCGCTTTCAGTTCTGAGCTAGTGTTTTTCCACAGCTGCAGTCCTGCTGCTTCTTCTTTTGGCTTGGCAGTGGAGTTTTACAGTGTCGAGTTGCCAGCCCGGTGCACAGCCTTCCACAGAAGGCGCACAGATGCGCACACTCATGCCTAGGGCCAGTTTATAGTGTCCTGCATTCTGGCTTAATTTTTCTCATTGTTTTGATGATCTTTGGGGAAGGGGTTGGGCTTAGGACTTTGCATGTCTAAGTCCATAGAAACCTCCTTACCATTACACAGTTGTTACAACAGTTAATTCCACTGTTTTACTGTTGTATATCAACATTAGTCAAGTCAAGGTGGTACTGGACTAACTCTCCTAAAACTTTGTCCTAGAACAACAAATTCAAGACTTTAATCTACAGGCATAAAGGCCTTTTTAAACTGTACTGTTCCTTTTACTTGTCTCTCTCAGCAGGTTTGTGGCTGTTGAAGTTCAGTCAAGGATTTGTTTTTATAGGTTCATACTAGGCTATCTGCCCTAGGGCATTTATAAGCCTAGCCAGAATGTGTTTGGCTTTCGCCACCCATTTAAAATGTATTTTGCTATGCCCTTTTTCGAGGTTAGTATACTGTGCCTCTGTCTAACAGTGACAGAGAAGTGATACCCGGGGTAAACCTACGATCTCCCATCCACTCATCAAGATTCCTCTTGAAGAGAGTCAGTGAGGGACTCTGCCTAACCTGGACTGGGATTTTATTCCAGAGTGAAGGGAGCCTCTGGGTTATGAATCTGTCCCTCCAGCATGTCCTATTTATTTCAGTGCTGAGGCTCAAGTCTCTTGAGCGCGTAGCTCGATGGGATTTGGATTTTCTGAGGTGCAGCATGTCCATTAATTCCGGGTTGGACATGGCTTTATACGTCAGGCACAGATCGCCACTGAACAGGCAGTATGCCACTGAGTAGAGCTGGAGTTTCTTTAACCGGGCAACATATGGCATCTGTTTGAGCCCTTTGATCCTCTTGGTGAGGTATTTTTGGGGTCTTTCCAGTTGCTGCAGGTGTCTGGTAAGGTACATCCCAAAAGGGGCATTGTACTCAATTATGGGCCTGATGAGGGATGAGTAAAGAGGCACAATGACCTCCCCTGATCTAGATGTGAATCCCTTCATGATTAGGTGGGCTATATAAAATGTTTTTCTAACCACTTTGGCCACGTGGTTGTCAAATGAGAGATTGCTATCAACTTGGGTCCCCAGGTCCCTAATTACTTCTTCTGTACTTAATGGATTACCACCTATGTGGTAATTTGTGGGCACTTTGTTTTGCCAAAGGGATGACTATACACTTTTTGGCGTTTAGCTTGAGGCCATGGCTCTGGCACCAGTTGTCTGTTTCTATGAGGCCCTTTTGGAGGATGCTTGTGTCGGCTGGAGAGTCGATTATGGCACCCAGTTTGCAGTCATCTGCGAACTTGGTCAGCCACAGTCCTTCCGTGTTGGCCTGTACCTCTGAGAAATATATACCGAACAAGAGAGGTCCCAGGACTGAGCCTTGTGGGACACCACTTGTAACTGGTTTGGAGTCTGACATGGCTCCAGCAATTCTAACCATGTGGGTTCTGTCCTTGAGCCAGTTTGCAATCCATCTAGTGACATAGGGGTTTATATTTAAGCTGGTGAGCTTATCTATAATGCCCGAGTGGGGTATTGTATCGAAGGCTTTTGCGAGGTCCAGGTAGGCTGTGTGGACCACCTTCCCCTCGTCAATGGCCTTGGTGACTGTTTCAAAGAAATCAACCAGGTTTAAGAGGCAGGATCTGCCCTTAACAAAGCCGAACTGGGTAGGATCCAGTGTTTGTAGGTCCCCAATATCTTTATTTATGAGGTCCATGATGATCCTTTCCATAGCTTTGCAGACCAAGCTGGTCAGGCTTATGGGGCGATAGTTTCCAGGATCCGTTGAGGCACCACCTTTATGGAGAGGGACCACTGTTGGTGTATGCCACTCTTTGGGCACATATCCTGTAGTAAGGCTGAGATTGAACAGTAGTTTTATGTTTGGGTTTAGCTCTTCTTGGAGTTATGTAGGACGCAGCCGGGACACCATCTGGTCCCATTGATGCTGTGTTTTTTGCTTTGGAGAGGGCGGCTCTTACCTGAGCATCTGAAATGTCAGGGGGGCAGCACTCTGCTGGGATAGATATTTGCCCTTTTGGTGGGGAGGGGGGGAGAAGTTTGCGCTGAACCTGTCAGCTAGGATGTTGGCAATGTCTGTGGGTTTGGTGTATTTTTTGTCATTTTGGACTAATTCTGAGCATATCTGGGAATTACCACCCAGGTTCCTAACATAACTAAAGAAAGCCTTGTGATTATCCTTAGTGTCCTGTGCAATTTTTCTCTCGAAGCTGGCCTTGGACAATTTTATGTGTGCCCGTAGTTTTTTGCTAATACTGATCAGTGATGCCTTCCCTTTTTGGGATTTTGCTCTATCATTTAGTAGCTTCCTCCTTCTATTGTATAGTTTGTTTATGGCTGGGGTCCACCAGACAGGACGTCTGCCTTTGGAGGATTGGGTCTTGGTTTTATTTGGGATCGCATGATCCATGCATTCCTGAAGGTGTTCATAGAATGCGTTTATAAAGGATTCTGCGGTCTGGGCCGTATTTTCCACAGGCCCAGGGGCTTTGAAGGATTCCACCTCAGTTTTGAGGAGTGTGACATTTGCTTTAGAGAAGTTTTTCACTGTGGTTTTCTGGGCAGGGGGTGGGGTTGCGATGTGAATATCGAGTGAGATTAGTTTATGGTCTGAAAGCTAATAGAGTTTTCTGTGTCTTTGCCAAGATTTCAACCCACTTTGTTCACCCTTGCTAACACTTGGGGTAGGGGAGCAGAGTGAGCCCAATTGCCACCCACTCCCTATTACTCTGTTTTTATAAGTCCTTTGCACCACCCATATATTCCTCAAACCAATACCATCAATCAATAAAATTACTTCCAGTAGTAGCACCCACTCTAGTTTACCACCCAAGACGGTCTCTAACTGTTCTACACCTTGTCCCATGTAACTATTGTATCACTACAACCAACCCAGAACCCTAATAACATTTTCTAATTTACAGCAAAGATAAAACCCAAGTTAAATAAGATACCCCTAGTTCAGATTATTTTACTATTCCGTCTCACTCTATTAGCTTTCATCAGCAGTTATCAAATCCACCTCCTTCAAATACTTACGACTTTTAATCAGTCCTCACAAAGAACATCCACATCTGCTTAGCCTGTCTTTATAATGCTCTATCTGTACAAACAAACCACATCTAATTTATCTGTAAATATCTGAAAACCTAAATATCCAAATTTATGATCGGATACCAAGCCAACCCCAAAATAAAACTGGCCACACTCTTCCCTCTGTAAAATAGTTCAGAAAATTAGTGGAGATATTCACCCCAACCCAGGTCCTATTGTTCATGGAACCATAACTTCTAAGCCCAAAATACACCAGTCACCTGATGCTCTCAAAAAAAGGACCCAAACTCACCTTACCAAATATGAAACTAAGAAGTATGTGCAATAAAGTCCATGACATACCTGCCTACCTTGCTAGTAGTCATAGCTACTGAAACATGGTTAAAAAAAGAAATGAAGGATAATGAGATCACCCCCCCCCCCCCAAGAGTTGCAATGTACTCTGACATGACCGACAAAAGCAAGTGTGCAGGTGGTGTAGCAATCCACTTGTATATTTAAAAAAAAAAAAAAAACTAAACATCGGCTTATTCCCACAGGAAATACCCAAATTTAACAACGCTGAACTTCTAATAACAATCTCTTAAAAATGAACAGTAGGCAAACTGTGTTTAACAGCAGTTCATATTCTACCAGGGAATAGCATTCATATTGCTGAAACATCTGTATTGGATATCCCAACGAAATAACCATGCAAATATAATATTTGGATACTTAAATGTAGACTGGCAACTGATATATTCAACTACCCTTACTGAATCCATAAACATGTATAACTTCAAACAATTAATAACCACACCCACTAGAAGCAATAAAACTTTGGGGAGACGCTCGACATTAGATTGGATCCTTACAAACAAACCAGACAAACTGGGCTGCTTCTCAGATAGGTAGTATAAGTGACCAAATACCAACATGTCATTAGAACTCACCATAACCTAGACAAACATAATATCTATAATCAATTACGAAATGCAACCAATTTCAGTAAAGATATTTTCAGTGAAACTAGAAACAATATAGCTGGAATGTACTTGGAACAATGCCACTAGGTGCTGCTGTAGAACACTTTTTAGTAACGTTCTTGCAGACCTTAAATAATCTAGCACCATTAAGTAATAAGAGTAAAGTCCATCCCCACATCATGACTGACAAAAGAAACCAAATTAAAAACTCATGATAAAAAGGGGTAAAACCTGGAAACATTAGTATAAAAATAGATCTCAAAATGCCTTCCAGTAATTTGGGCATCTTTAGAAACCTCCACACAGTTTTTAATCCTGACTTTTTATACAATTTATATTCTCTATCTTGTGCACTAAATACATCTGCCATCTTCTGTAGCCCTACCCAACCAAAACCACCCACAGGTCTTCAGTTTTAGTCCAGCACCCACCTTGCTTATAATGAAGTTACTCCCTAAACTAAAAATTACTTCCATAGCTGTAGACCATCTACCATCAGACTACCTAAAAAATGGCCGCAGAAGTCATGGCCTTTCCTGTGTCCATACTAATTTTAATAAGTCCATAGCAGAAAGATACATCCCATCACTGTGGAAGAAATCCTACATCTACCACTGCACAAAGGCAGCACATCTACAGTTTAATAACTACAGACCAATAGCAATGCTCTTCCCTTCCTCTAAAATATTGAGAGAAATGCATCCATGTGCAGCTGAACACAACATGACTTTAGGCGCAGCACAGCACCACTACTGTTCTGCTATGTTTTGGCAATATACAGTGCAATGAAAAAGTATTTGCCCTCTTCCTGATTTCTTATTTTTTTTTGCATGTTTGTCGCATTTAAATGTTTCATATCATCAAACAAATGTAGATATTGGACAAAGATAACCCAGGTAAACACAAAATGCAGTTTGTGATTTTTATTTATTAAGGAAAGAAACTATCCAAACCTACATGGCCGTATGTGAAAAAGTAATTGCCCCCTAAACCTAATAACTGGTTGTGCCACCCTTAGCAGCAACAGCTGCAATCAAGCGTTTGTGATAACTGGCAATGAGTCTTTAACATCATTGTTGAGGAATTTTGACCCACTCTTCTTTGCAGAATTGTTTTAATTCAGCCATATTGGAGGGTTTCCGAGCATGAACCGCCTCATGCCACAGCATCTCGATTGGATTCAAGTCCGGACTTTGACTAGGCCACTCCAAAGCCTTCATTTTTTTTTTTTTTAAGCCATTCAGAGGTGGACTTGCTGGTGTGTTTTTGGATCATTGTTCTGCTGCAGAACCCAGGTGCGCTTCAGCTTGAGGTCATGAACTGATGGCCAGACATTCTCCTGCAGGATTTTTTGGTAGAGAGCAGAATTCATTGTTCCATCAATCACAGCAAGTCATCCAGGTCCAGAAGCAGCAAAGCAGCCCCAGACCATCACACTACCACCACCATGTTTGACTGTTGGCATGATGTTTTTCTGAAATGCTGTGTTACTTTTACGCCAGATGTAACTGGGCGCACACCTCCCAAAAATTTCAACTTTTGTTTAGTCAGTCCACAGGATATTTTCCCAAAAATCTTGGGGATCATCAGATGTTTTTTGGCAAAAGTGAGACGTGCCTTTATGTTCTGTTTGGTCAGCAGTGGTGTTTGCCTTGGAACTCTGCCATGCATGCCATTTTTGCCCAGTCTGTTTCTTATGGTTGAGTCATGAACACTGACATTAACTGAGGCAAGTGAGGCCTGCAGTTCTTTAGATGTTCTGGGTTCTTTTGTGACCTCTTGGATGAGTTGTTGCTGTGCTGTTGGGGTAATTTTTGTAGGCCGGCCACTCCTGGGAAGGTTCACCACTGTTCCATTTGTTGGTAATGTCTCTCACCATGGTTTGCTGGAGTCCCAAAGCTTTAGAAATGGGTTTGTAACCTTTTCCAGACTGATAGATGTCCATTGCTTTGTTTCTCATCTGTTCCGGAATTTCTTTAGATCGTTACATGATGTCTTCCTTTTTGAGATCTTTTGGCCTACTTCACTTTGTCTAACAGGTTCTATTTAAGTGATCTCTTGATTCAACAGGTCTAGCAGTAATCGGGCCTGGGTGTGGTTAGTGAAATTGAACTCTGCTTTCCCAAAAATGTGATTAACCAGAGTTACTTCATGATTTAACAAGGGGGGCAATTACTTTTTCTCACAGGGCCATGTAGGTTTGGATAGTTTTTTTCCTTAATAAATAAAATCATCACTTAAAAACTGCAGTTTGTGTTTACTTGTGTTATCTTTGTCTAACATTTATCTAATATTTAATATTTAAATTTGTTCTGAAACATTTAAGTGTGACAAACATGCAAACAATAAGAAATCAGGAAGGGGGCAAATACTTTTTCATTGCACTGTAATAAACCAACATAGAAACAATGGTCTGCTTGTGTCGACCATGTTCGTAGACTTGGCAAAGGCATTTGATATTGTCTTGCATAAGCAACAGCTAATTCGGCTCTCCTCAACAGGACTTTCACAGTACTCCTTGCGGTTTCTTAGTTACCTGTCTGGAAGGCAATAAGCCATTAAGTGACAACAAACTTACTCAACCTTTCAAACAGTTGCTACAGGTGTCCTTCCGGGCCCTGTCCTGGGTCCTCTCCTATTTAATAACCTCTATGCCTTCACTCACTGTGCTAGTTTAGTTCAGTATGCAGATGACTCCACATTAATATGTTCAGCCTCCTCAATAAATCGGCTCCAAGATGTTGCCAAAAATTCCTTCTGTGTAGAAACCTGGCTGAAAGAATCAAACCTCTGACTCAACCCCAAGAAAACCAAGTTATTGCTTTTTACCTCAAAATTGCCAATATCAAAAGTGATTTTTTTATCATAAAGTTAGCAAATAGTACTGTCATTGAAACCACCTCGCAGTAGACTTGTAGGTGTTACAGTAGATTATCTCAAATATGACCAGCATATACTGTACACCATTAAATCTACACACCAGAAACTAGGCTTCTTTTGTAGGATCAATGGATTCTTTACAGATACTGCAAGAAAATCTCTAGCCACCACCTTCTTACTGCCAACTTTTATACACTACTCCTATCTTAAACTTAATACTCAGACAAATTTTGCTTCCTTCTACAATAAATAGCTAAATTTACCACCAATCTCCCTTGAAGGACCCACCATTGTCAGAGCTTAAAGCAATTAAACTGGCTTGAACTGCAGCACACTCATTCATCATCCAGAAAAATGCCTGCACTACTGTCCAGCAAGGGGGACCTCCATTATAGTAATACATTTTTTACTACTCGCAGATAAGTCTGATAATGTTGCGGTATACTCTCTGTACTCCCAATATGTTAAAGTGGGAAATAGTATCCCCATGCAAGTAAAACTCTGATTAAACTCAATAGTTTAACCACTGCTTAACATCTTAATCCTGGTCCTGCACGTACTCTTCACCAGGTTAAGACTTAATGCTCACCGAAAGATACTCTATAAATACTCTTCTTAATGAGAATGCCTTAAACCTCTCGCTGAAAAGGCAAAACCAGTTTTTATGTACAACTGCTGCCTGTACAATCCACTAAGTTGCACATAGTTTTTTCTCTTTAACGTCTATCTTTGTAATATCTTAGAATGCATCAGTGTAACTACTGTGTATATAATTGTAAATAGAATGGAACCAAGTATAATGCAGTGTAAGCAAATGGAGCTTTTCTCCCAGGCCACCGCTGAAAATGAGTATTACCCAGTCGGGCTTTCCCGGTAAACCAAGACGGATAAAATAACTGTCAGGTTCTGTGCTTTACTAGAATGTAGTATAACTTGACTGGTAGTTAAAGCCTTCTATAAATATGTTCTGAAACAGAAATGTGGAGTGCAGATGTGTACACTGACATGCCCTGTATTCTGGCCTAACCAAAGTTCAAAACCAGCAGTAGAAAAGACTTTAAGATTAGGATCTGGTATTGGAATCGTTAATAGTTAATCATTTGCCCATAAACTTCCCATGGCTTGGGATAGGGTGCTATCTTGGTTGCTGTGGTGATGCCTGGAGAGCTCTCCAGCGTGGCTGTGACAGCCGTATTAACTTTGTACTGAGACCCCTTCATTTTTCCAGAATGACACACAACATATAGGTGCTTGTTAGCTTGTCCAGTTACTATGCCACAGTTGACTAACTCAGAAATGGAAGCTGTATGGATTTCCAAGATGGCTGCAGAGCTGTCTCGGTATAAAACCTGAAAGTGTTTTAAACGAGCCAGTAAAACTGAATTTGTGTAACCGTTACTAGATAGTCATTACACTGCCAATATGCAAGCAAAGAACTTTAGAACATAACAGAAAATAAACTAGAAAAGGAGAACAAAATTCTGCCTGGGAAGAACCTTGCTGTTCAGCAGAAAAGTAGAGTTGTCTCCATTTTGGTACATGAGATGACATCCAGTAATTTAGAGGAAAAAATAAATTAAATGCACTCAAATGTTTAAGCAAGACACTGGTGGAATATGTAAAGTCAAATGACAAAAGGCTAGAAAGAAAAAAGCTTTAAGTAGCTACTGCAGAATGAGAGGAGAAGTTGAAATAAGAACTGGCTTGAATGAGGCTTCTCAAGAAGAACAGTTTCAAAAATAGTAGTTAGAGCACACACACAAAAAATCAAGATTTTCTGCTGCACCAGTTAAGGAGGAACCGATTGTTAATCGTATGTAAGTACGAGTAAGCAGTTTGACTGGTATTCTACAGCGGGAGTTTAAGAGGGCATCTAATGTATACTTCAAATCTGGCAAAGAGCAGGCAGCAGATATCTAATATTAGTATAGATGTCATAGCATCAGAAAGAGCTACTCCTAACAAAACTGTGGCAGAAAGGAAAAGGTATTTAAAATTCAGGACAGCTTGAGTATTTGTGGAGAATGAATACACAATTGCTTCTCTTTCTGTTTGGTGTATAGTGAGTAAATCAATTACTCTTAGGTTCATACGTTCATACTAGGCTATCTGCCCGAGGACATTTACAAGCCTAGCCCATCGTTTTGTGGCTTACACCACCCCTTTAGTGTGGGGAACTATACCCATTATTTTGCTGTGCCTCTGTCGAGCAGTGACACTGAGGTAATCCCTGGGGTATATCTGCGATATCCCATCCATTGGTCAAGATTTCTCTTGAACAAGGCCAGCGAGGTGCTCTGCCTCACATGTACCGGGATTTTGTTCCACAGCATAGGGAGTCTTTGGGTGATGAATCTATCCCTCCAGCACGTCCTATTAATAGCCGTGTCGAGGTTTAAGTCTCCCGCCCTTGTGGCTCTGATGGATCTAGATTTTTTGAGGTGAAGCATATTCATCAAATCTGGGTTTGACATGGCCTTGTATGTTAGGCAAAGGTCACCTCTGAGCAAGCGGTAAGCGACTGAATAGAGCTGGAGTTCTTTCAGTCGGGCAGCATAGGACAGATTTTTGAGACCCTTTATCCTTTTGGTGAGGAACTTTTGTGGCCTCTCAAGCTGCTGCAAGTGTCGGGTCAGATACATCCCGAATGGGGCATTGTACTCAATCATTGGTCTGATGAGTGATGAGTAAAGGGAGACTATGACCTCCCTTGATCTAGATGAGAATCCCTTCATGATAAGGTGGGCAATGTAGAAGGTCTTCCTAACTACTTTAGCTACATGGGTGTCGAATGACAGACTACTATCAACCTGGGTCCCCAGGTCCCTGATAACTTCTTCTGTGCTCAGTGGATTGCCACCTATTTGGTAGCTAGGGGTAACCTTGTTTTTCCCAAAGGGTATGACTATGCATTTTTGGCATTTAACTTCAGGCCGTGGCTCTGGCACCAGTTATCCGTTTCTGTGAGACCCTTTTGAAGGATATCTGTGTCAGATGTGTTTTCTACTATGGCCCAGTTTGCAGTCATCTGCAAACTTTGTCAGCCATAACCCTCCTGTGTTTGCTTGTACTTGGAAAAGTAGATGCCAAACAAGAGTGGGCCCAGGACTGAGCCCTGTGGGACACCACTTGTGACAGGCTTTGAGTCTGACATGGCGCCAGCAACTCTGACCCTGTGGGTTCTGTCACTCAGCCAGTTTGCAACCCATCTTGTGATGTATGGGTTAACATTTAAGCTGATGAGTTTTTCAATGATACCCGAGTGGGGTATTGTATCGAAGGCCTTAGTCAGATCGAGGTAGGCTGTATGGACTGCCTTTCCCTCGTCAATGGCTTTGGTGACTGTTTGCAAGAAGTCAACCAAGTTTAAAAGGCATGATCTGCCTTTGACAAAGCCAAACTGGGTTGGATCCAAAGTCTGCAAATTCCCTATGTCTTTATTTATGAGGTCCATTATGATCCTCTCCATGGCTTTGCAGATAAGGCTTGTCAAGCTAATGGGCCGGTAATTTCCAGGGTCGGTGGAGGCACCGCCTTTGTGAAGTGGGACCACAGTTGCGGTCGCCACTCCTGGGTGCGTATCCAGAGGTAAGACTTTGATTAAACAGCTGTCCTAGCTGTGGGTTTAATTCCTCATTGAGTTCGTGGAGCACACAGCCGGGGACACCATCAGGTCCCATGGATGCTGTGTTTTTGCTTTGTAGAGAGCAGTTCTCACTTGGGCTGGAGATGTTTGGGGGCTGCAATCGTTTGGTATAGATATCTCTCCTTTTGGGGAGGGAGGAGAAGTTTGCACTGAACCTGTCAGCCAGTATGTTGGCAATGTCTGTAGGATCAGTAATCTTCACATCATTTTGAACTAGTTCTGAGCATATCTGGGAGTTTCCTCCTAGGTTTCTAACATAGCTAAAGAAGGCCTTATGATTGTCTTTTGAGTCTTTAGCTATTTTTCTCTCGAAATTTGCTTTGGATGATTTTATGAGAGCTCTTAGTTTTTTACTTATAGTGATCAAGGGTGTCTTACCTTTTAAGGATTTTGCTCTATCTTGTAGTAGCTTCCTCCTTTTATTGTAGAGTTTGTTTATGGCTGGGGTCCACCAGACTGGACGCTTGCCTTTGGTACTAAGAGTCTTTGTTTTGTTTGGGATTGCCTTGTCCATGCAGTCCTGCAGGTGCTGGTAGAAGGTGTTTGTAAGTGATTCAGCGGCTTGAGTACTGTTTTCCGCCGGCTCGGGGGCCTTAAAGGAGACCACACTAGTCTTTAGAAGTGTGAAGTTGGCTTTTGAGAAGTTCTTTACTGTGGTCTTTTTTATTTCAGGTGGGGGTGGGATGAGGACCTCCAGCGAGATTAGTTTGTGATCTGATCTCACCAGTGAGGGGTATACTTCCGGTGTTGAACATTGTGCTCCCATGTTCGTGATGATGAGATCAAGTATGTGATCTCCTCTTGTGGGGATGGTGACTAGTTGTTCCATGGCATTTGAGTTTATGAATTCCAGGAACTTTTGGGCTAGGGTGTTTGGGCTTGAGTAGTGTTCCCAGTCTATATTAGGGTAATTGAAGTCACCTAGTATGATGGTGTTTGGTGATACATTTATCCCCTCTAGTGTTTTCAGGAAGGCCATGTGAGGTTCCTGAGTTTGTGAGGGTGGCCTGTAACATGCTACAATTTGCAGAGCAGTCTTGCCTATGGTTAATTGCACCTGGATGGTCTCCGATGCATCGTGCATTGCCACCAGTCTTGAGGTGTGGGTGTCCTTGATGAATATGGATACCCCCTCCTTTCTTGGTATTGTCCGGATTTTGGTGCGGAGCATGATATGAGGTAAAACCTGATAGCGCTGGGGTGCTCTCAGGAGCCTTGAACCAGGTTTCTGTCACAGCACAGACATCGATGTTCTCCATACTGAGAAGGGCCTCGAGTGCGTGCATTTTGAGATTTAGACTTCTGGCATTGAGCAGCATTACCCTTAGTTTTTCCTTTTTGTGTTCTAGGGTGGTAGGTTTAGAATTTGAGCCTTGCCTAAAAAGGCACTATGGGGGTGGCAAGAGCCTTTGCCAATATCCGGAATCCCAGGGTGACAGGTGCAAGCCGTCCCTTGCGAGCAGCGTGGCTTGTCCAGCATGTCATCCCAGGCAGACAGATACTGGATCCCTTTGAATGACACCAGTGTTTAAGCCAATTGTTAAAGCTGATCATCTTATCTCTGTATTGTGGCATCACTCTTGGTGAAGGTAGGATACTGCTCAAGGTCAGGGTCATACCTGCCTGGGCTACATAATCAGAGAGCTCCTCAATGTCTCTTTTCATGTAGTCCAAGGAGTGCGTCTCAGGTCGTTTACACCAGCGTGGACAATGACTGAGTCATATTTGTACTTGCTGTTGAGAGACCTGAGTGCTTGCGTTATGTGGCGGATTCTAGCACCCGACAGGCAGCTTACTGTGACCTTCTCCTTACTCAGTCTGGTGAGCGGGACGTCAGTGTGTCTGACTATGGAGTCACCAATGACTAGTGTGTCTGGCATTGTGTTTGGCCTTAAGGGCTGTGACTGTTTGACACTCTGACTGTGAGGTCTATGTGTTGCAGGTGTTGTGTTCTGAGGTGGTGGTTGTTTGGGTGTCTGCTTTGGTGGCCTCTGCTGTTTTGGTAGATTTTTGATCAGAGCCTCCGAGTATGTCTTTGTGTGTTTATGTGTATGATTTGAGGTTGTAATGGTGCTATGTGAGACTGGGTCTATAGTGTGTGTGGTAACCTTCTCCTCCTGACTGGTCTTGCCAGTCCTGTGTTGAGAGAGCTCAGCCTCCAGTTTGGCCGTATAGTTGCATCTCTCGCATGTATTTGTGTTTTGTGGGAGGAGGAGAGGGTGGTCTGTGTACATGAGGCAATTGTAACATTGCCTCAGTATTCCCAGGTTCACCAGCTGAGCAGGAGAGGACACTAGTAACTGATCCCTCGACATGCTAGAAGGATAGACAAAAACTTTAAAAAAGATTCAGGGGGACGTGGGTGACCGAGAAATGGGGGGTTACCATTTTGGGGTACTATCTATGACCAGAGTGCCGTATCAAGGTAATAAGTACTGTAGGAGCAAGTGCTAGGTTTAACAGATAGAGAATAGTCTACTTGGAGTCAAGTGGAGATGATCTTTTTAGTTATAGGATACGCTGATTAGATCAGTAGTATAGTTCGAGGAAGGTAGTTTTAAGGGAAAATTTGAAGAGTGGACTTTAGGTAGCCCGAATAGTTTAAACCTGCCTAACCGGCGCTGCCCTAGTGTGCAACGGTAGCAGCTCCGCGCTAAATCGCGCTAACGCGCGTTTACCGCGTTTTATACCAGGGGGCTGGAAAAAGCTAGAAACTGGCCCAAAACGACCAATAAACTACTAGTTACTGGCTGAAACGCGTTTTTCAGCTTGTACCTACTCAGTACAGACTCCACGTGGGCCAGCAGAGTAATCCAGGCTGCAGAGAGCTGAATAAGCGACTTTTCTTGATACTAAGTATATTTTTTGTTGCTTTCCACATCTGAATACCTAGCGACTGTATTTCGCCTGTGCAGAGAACCAAATAATATATAGCAATCGGGTGTATGTGGGAATACAGGCTCTAACATGCTTTTACCTCAGTAGTGTACTTTTGGAAGAGGTAATGCTTTTGGGTGCAACTGCTCCTATCTGGAAGGATATGGGGGGGTTAAGATCTGTATTTGTTTTTATTGAAGGAAAATGTCTTGATGCAAAATTACTTAAAATGGAGATGAGGCAACTAAGATATTCGTGTGAGCGTGTAAGTTTTTTATACATTCAGAGTCATTGTGTATGTAGGTGTAACAGCTTATTACAGTGGCCATTCTGGCCATATAATCATGGATTGTAAATGACCTTTGCTTTTGCCTGTGCATATAAAAGCCATCAAATCATGTTAAGAAGTGTATGGTCCAAATAGCAATGTTACAGGAGATGCACATGGATAAGAGTAAGTATGTGAATTTAACAAAGGATTTTCGGATGAACATTCAGCTGAATATCAGGGCCAAAGGAAAAGGAGAATAATTTACTAGGGGGGCATAGTAGGGATGGGGGGGCCAATAATGATTGTGGTAGTAAAGGATTATTTGTGATGGAGAACAATTACACTGGCATGTACCTTTTTATATTCCAACTAAAACCTAAGCTTTCATCAAGGGAATGAATATCTTTGAGTGAGGGTTGCAACCTGATTTGCAATAGTGAAGATGTGTCTTGGGGACCTACAAGGGAAAATAGCTAAAAAGGGTAAATTTTTGAAGAAATATGAGAATATTTGTAATAGAAGCTACATTCAGTAGCAGGGATATTGGCAGAATACTGCTTATTCTCTAAAGTATGATAATTCGGGTAGACTGAATAGAAAATATATTTCACAGGAGTGCGTGAATTTAATTGAAAGCTTTGAGATGTCACATCCTGTACCTGTTTCAGGTCATGCACTAGTAAAACTAAAAGATAACAGGGTGGTGTAGTAAAAATAAGACAGTGGTACTTTCCTGATGGTTTTTGTTGAAAAGAGATTGAATTGATAGTAGAATTGATTCAATATTTATTAGGAACATAGAAATTTCTTCAGAAGGAAGAACTAGTGAGCGAGATAAAATTAAGGTGTAGTTTAGAAATATGGAAGAAATGGGGTAAGAAGTAAAATTATTCAGGGAGGTCGACAATAGTAATGCAGTGTAGGAGCAATCTCACAGAACAAGGAGGAGAGCAACTGCAGAGTGCTAAGAGAAAATAAAATTTGGATAATATGCACATATTTGGAAAAATTAAGCAAGTTTTTTTTACTATTCCAGAGCACAAAATCTTTTAGCACAATTAAACAGAAATTAGAAATGGTTGTCACCTAAACTTAGGAGCCTATGATGAGAAAAATAATTGGAGATCCTTTAGAAGTGTTGGAGATATTTTGAAACTTGAATGAAAATTTGTATAAACCAGGGGAATGCGGTAACCAAGAAGAGGCACAGGTGGAAATATTTATAGAAGAATTAAATTTGCCATGGTTAGAGGGAGATGAGGCACAACAAATCTAATAGCTTAGATAGGAAGAGATGAAAAAAACATATGTTATCAATAAACAGAATTGTCTCCAGGAAAAGACAATTATTCCTGTGGGAAGTAAGAAAGTGGTAAAGATCTGGAAAGTTTTTGATTAACAATAGTCGTCAATTGTGTGTGGGAGTGAGACAAGTACCAGCATCTTGGAAGAAAGCTGGTGAATGTACTACCCAAAGAGAGTAAAGTCCATCCAGATATTGCTTCATATATTTCTATTTTGGTTTTGAAGAATATAGTGTTTGCTTATAGTAGCTAAGTAAGTGTCCTGCAAAGATGTTGCCAAAATTGGTAGATAGGAATCAGTGTGGTTTTGTGGAGGGGAAGCAAAAATTAGACATTAATAGAACAGTGATTCAAGTGAGCGAAAACACCACTTTTGGTAGTTTTGATGCAAAGATTCAATGTAATCAACTGGGATTTTTATGAGAAATGTAATGGTAGCATTTGCGTTCCCTGATGGAGTAATTAAAAGGGTTAATAAGTAAGATATGTCAGTGGTGGAGAGCAAGAATTAAGGTGGGAGGGTTCCTCTCCAACATGCAGTGTGCACACAGAGGAACTAGGAATAAATGTTTTGTCTCTTGTTAATGCTTCATTCTTAAAACAAAGAAAATAAGGGACCCTCATATTCAAGAATATAACTGGTATGGTAATCAAACTTTTTTGCTGATGATATTTTGTACTTGACAAATCCAGAAAAGGACTTTCTGTTAACCATTTTTGTTTACCACTATAGACTATCTCAATGCATACATACATTTATTGGTTCAACAGTACCCATATTTATAGAGATATAAGATGAAGTATTTAGGTATGTGGATTAAAAAGGATTCTGTTATGGAAGCTAAAGATATGTGGGGAAGGTTGTTGTCTATATGATTGAACATTTTTAATCACGACATTGAGAACTGGCATTAAAAGTTTGAACACACAGAATACCAAGCACCCTAAATATCGAAGTTAAAAAAAAGTCAGGAAAGCAAGTTATTTCCTCTCCTAATCTTACACTGCCCCCCCCCTCCCCCCCAACACTACGCCCCAATTTGTCTGAATGCTGGCAGTGCTACAGGAAGGTTTTTATTAAAGTACGATGTAGGGTTAGGGCTTGAGGAAGGGGCAGCATTAGAGTTGGTACCCATTACTAAGGTGGGCACACCACTTTAGTAATGGGGCTGATTTTAATGCTTCCCCTTCCCCAACCCTAATCCCATAACTTGCCTTAATAAAAACCTTCTGTAACATAACCAGCACTACACAAACGCACACTAACAAAACTACATCTATCCCCTTACCTAACCCTAAATTACACACACTGTCTTAAGCCTATCCCTGACTCTGACTGTTGCACACTCATGCTCTCATCCCCTCTGACCCCACTCACCTTTCTCGACAAAACATTCCCCCGACATTTTCAATTCCGTAATCTGTATGGTTGATAGTAAGCACCATCCATAGCACTTGTTAACCAAGTGGACATTCAAAATGTAGGGACCCTGTGGGAAGAGACTAAACAAGAGCGTACATTTTGTGAAGCTGGGAATTTGTTATGGGTAGTATTAGTGTATTTTCATCACATGGAGGCGAAATTGTGAAAAATTCCTTCAACTCTATTAATTTAGTAGTTATTTGAAACTGAAGAGGACAAGAAGCAAGTGGAATAAGATGATTGCTATAGAAAAAAGTGGTTTGGGATTACCTGATTTGAAGGGATACTTAAGTGCTATATGCAGTTAAGGACTGTATACATAACTCAAGCAGAACTCTCTAAATCAAAATAGAAATGGATGGTGATTAAACTGGGGGGGGGGGGTTGAGAAGTAAGGAGCGTGCAGGATTTTGGATGAAAGTCCTTCAGGAAAATGACAGCAATTGTACAGAATATTCTATTTGTAAAGTAGCAGAAAGTATTCTAAGAAGTAAGCAAACACTGGAATGGCAAAATGAGGTTTTACTAGTAAGGATGACTACAAAATAGTCATAAAAAATAGGTAAGGGGGGTGGAATTTACTAGAGGAAATTAACAAAAGAACTCTAGTATCGTGAGCAAATGACTAGGGATAGATGGGTAAAAAAGAAGGATGAGTGCAGAAGTTTGCACTGCAGATTAGAAACTGCCTTCCCTACAAGGGATTGATAAGTATAGACAAAGGCCAGCTGTGGTGGAGTCCACAACAGAAGATGCTGTTTATAAAAGGGAGTAATTCATAGGCCATATAGCATATTGTATGATTTCCTGTGATTCTTATAGAAGATTGTGAGGAGAATGGAAATATTGTTTGCAAAGAAACAATAGGGGTAATTGCATAGCTCCTAAGAATGCAACAACGTCCAGGAGGTTTAGGATTTTTGCCTGGAAGTGTTTGCTTTTTTGTCTTTTTTTCCCCTCTGGCAGTCTTCAGAGAATGTTTCCTCTGGTCAACAGCAAATATTGGAGGTACAATGGGGAAGATTTGTTTCTTGGTAATGTAATGAGTTGGCAGATTTAAGTTCTCTGAGGAGTAGTTTGTCAGAAATGTTGGAAGGAGCAAATGGTTGTGGCTAAAATTTGTTTCAGCTGGGCATTCAATTCTGAATTACTAAGACATAGTAAGGCCTTACTAAGTGTAGTGCCACTGGTTGCTAAAAAAGGATTTCCTAGAAAACTGAAATCAAAATGTAAACCAACTGTAATTGAAGTCCTGAATATTATGATGGGGATAAAATAACTGGAGGCGGGATCTTTACAAAAGGGAAGAAGCAGTTATTTAGAAAGAGAAGGAATTCATGGGATCAATAAATGCAGAAAAATGACGAGTGTCCATATGTAATTGTTCTGTATCTTTCTGTACTTGTTAAGCGAGTAGGTAAACATGTATGCTGTCAAAACCTATTGCCTACTCTGTCCATAATGTAAATTTTTTTTTCTCATTACTCAAGTAGGCCAACAGTTTTACATAACTTTTCTAATTCCTCCTAGGGTAGAAAAATTTAGTAAATCTACAAACATTTCTT